>NC_141551.1:36175000-36807500 GCF_021556685.1 Rattus norvegicus | reverse complement strand
CAGGAAACAGAGCTCATCAGAGATTGAAGAGCTCCCTGAAAGCTGTGCAGAGAGTTCCAATAGCCCCAGGGTTGCAATTTACAGGAGTTGTCTCCGATGTTGGGGTGAACATTCTGGTGATGCAGGAGGCATCCCTGCCCCTTGTAAGTAGCCTTTCATCCAAACTCCTGTTGGTAACCGGATAAAAACTCATGTTTCACCAAATTGGACATTGATGCAAACTTTCTTTTGGTCTGTCATGGACTCCTTTTCTGGGGTGAGTTGAAGTGTGTGTTTTGTCACCCCAGGAAAAGTCAGTCATACAACACATGACATTTGGCATTTTTGTGGGCGCTCTGGATATGAACTCCCACATATTAAGGAATGGAGGAGTGAGGATTTTACCCACTGACCAATCTGGCCCCAAATTTAAATGATATTTTTCTCTACTCATTATTGTACAAATTCTTTTCTCTGCAAACATATTTTTTATAATTTCTCTAACTTATACTGTGCTTTGGTTATTTATTCGGACTGATATTTAAAAGTTAATCCTGGCAAGTGCATTTTCCTATTGGTATAGACTTAAATTACTTTCAGCTTTACCTGGGTTAACAAAATGCTACAAGGAATTAGTATTAAAAAATATTAATCTGTGCCCCATACCAAGTCTGGCCAACCACCCTCAACAACCCAATTAAAAGAGCCAACTTAATAGTGGACAGCAGAGACAGAGACAGACAGACAGACACACACACACACACACACACACACACAGAGAGAGAGAGAGAGAGAGAGAGAGAGAGAGAGAGAGAATAGAGAGAGAGAGAGATTGATTGAGATTTTCTTCAAATTGGCCGTGTTTGAAAGAGGAACAAAGGGATCTAGTGAATCTCTCAATTCCATCTTTGGAATTTAAATAGGAGGCCAAGAATATGCACATCTAAGCAGTCCTGGTCAAGGTGAAGTCACTCCACAATTGATTGACCATCATTATCTGGGCTTCAGACTCTTACTGTAATGGGACAAGTTGTTAAAACTCTGTGAAATATCTTTCTGGGAGACAAGCTTCCTCTCTGGCTTGAGCCTTCTCCTCACAGGCTGAGATTCCTGGGGAAATTCCCACTTCTGTGGGGTTGTCTGGTGGTCAGACTGAGAGACATGGTGTCTCTTCGGATGTCTTTATTTCTGTCAGGCAGGTTATAGAATGTTCTTGTTCAAAGAGTTTGTTTATGATATATATTTATAATTGCTGAGTATGCCAATCTGTAGGTTAAATAATCCCAAAATAGCTCCCAATCACTCAATCTCTTCCCAAAGGTCCTTCTCATAACACTACTGCGTTGGGGGCCAAGTTTCTAGTCATAAACTAGAGGCATGTTGAAATCACAGCAGTCAGTAGTAAATACTATAAAGATATATAAAATATAGTTTGCCTTTAATTAAGGAACAGCATTTTGCTCAGAAAATAAAATATACAGAAAATGTAATTCCTGGGGTTGGAATGGTGGCTCAGAAGTTAAGAGCACTGTTGAGCTTCCAGAGGACCCAGGTTCAATTCCCAGCACTCTTAATGGCAGCCCACAACTATCTGTAACTCCACTTTCCAGGGGCCCAACACCCTCACACAGACATATATATAGGTAAAACACCAATGAACATAAAATAAAAATACATTATTTATACAAAAGAAAATATAATTACTTTATTTCTTCTTCATGTATTTTGTTAAGTCTGGGGACAGAAACCTACTTAGACATTGCAGCTCTAAATTCCCTTCAAGGTCTGTTTCCTCTTTATATACAGATACCCTTAGCTAAGGTTCCACTTTATGTGTGCATTTCAGACTCTGCTGAGAGCAAATTTTATGAAGCAAGTGAGGGTATGACCAGAAGTGTTCTTGTCCCAGGAAAAGGAAGAGCCTGTAGGAACTTGGAAATGCCCAAGTAAACTTAACCATTCAGTTAGGAAATGCATGCATGCTAGTCAATTTCCTTTCCTGGCATCCTCACAGCCTAACAAAATGAATGCTGAAGAATGTAGGTCTCATATAAAGGAGGCGGGGCATTCTCTTTTTTTATAATAATTATGATGGGCATCTTTTAAAAAGAATTATTAGCATTTATTGTATGTTTAGTTTCATTTCCAGTTCAAACTTGAGGAAACCAAAGTGCTAAAAGATTAAGTAATTTCCCAAAGTTTCAGTGAAGTCCATGGATGTTGTCTTAGTTAGAGTTTTATTGCTGTGAGCAGACACCAGGACCAAGGCAACTCTTATAAGGACAACATTTAACTGGGGCTGGCTTACAGGTTCAGAGGTTCAGTCCATCATCATCAAGGTGAGAGCATGGCAGCATCCAGGAAGGCATGGTACAGGAGGAGCTGAGAGCTCTGCATCTTCATCTGAAGGCTACTAGGGGAAGACTGGCTTTCAGGAAGCTAGGATGAGGATCTTAAAACCCACACCCACAGTGACACACCTACTTCAACAAGACCACACCTACCTCACCAGGATCACACCTTCTAATAGTGCCACTCCCTCTGTCAAACATATCATAGTCAAATCATCACAGATGTCCAAGCCTACATGCTTTGCTGTGAGGTCTTGCTGTCCCTACTACTTGCAGCAACTGTTTTTTTTTTTTTAATTTTATTTATTTTATGTATGTCAGTACACTACAGCTGTCTTCAGACACACCAGAAGAGGGTACCAGATGGCTAAAAGCCACTATGTGGTTGCTGGGAATTGAACTCAGACCTCTGGAAGAACAGACAATGCTCTTAACCACTGAGCCATCTCTCCAGCCCCGTAACTGGTTGTTTTTAAGAGTTGTTGCTGGGGCTGGGAAGATGGCTCAGCAAATTAAGATACTTGCCACTAAACCTAACAACCTCAGTTACAGCTCTGAGACCTACATGGGAGAAAGAGAGAACTAGCTCCTGTTAAGTTGTCTTCTGACCTCCACATGTGTGTACTCCCACCCCTCAACACACTAAGAAGAGGAAGTGGTTATACGATGAGTAGTGGCCAAGATGGGAGATGACAGTAGTCCTGGGAGCCCAGATCAACATCTGGCCCAGAAACTTTGCAAAGATGAGAAGATTTGCAAACAAACTATAGAAAAAGTATCTTGTCTCCCACCCCAACCCAGCAAACAAACAAACAAACAAACAAACAAACAAAGAAACAAAAAATGGCTGTGAGTCCGCCTGATCAGGTGGGCACTCCTGAGGCTGCAGAGCGGAGGAGACCACCAACACTGCCCACCCCTGCCCACATCCCTGGCCCAAGAGGCAACTGTATAAGGCCTCTGGGTTCCCATAGGGGAGGGCCCGGGAGCGACAGGACCCCTGCGCCTGAGACACTGCCGGAACCTGAAGGAAACAGACCGGATAAACAGTTCTCTGCACCCAAATCCCGTGGGAGGGAGAGCTGAACCTTCAGACAGGCGGACACGCCTGGGAAACCAGAAGAGACTGCACTCTGTGCACATCCAGGCGCCAGAGGAAAACACCAAACGTCATCTGAAACCCTGGTGCACGGAGGCTCCCGGAAGGAGCGGCACAGATTTTCCCGGTTGCTGCCACAGCGGAGAGGACTTAGGCAGTACCCCAAGAGCAAACTTGAGCCTTGGAACCACAGGTAGGACCAACTTTTCCCCTGCAAGAAACCTGCCTGGTGAACTCAAGACACAGGCCCACAGGAACAGCTGAAGACCTGTAGAGAGGAAAAACTACACGCCCGAAAGCAGAACACTCTGTCCCCATAACTGGCTGAAAGAAAACAGGAAAACAGGTCTACAGCACTCCTGACACACAGGTTATAGGACAGTCTAGCCACTGTCAGAAATAGCAGAACAAAGTAACACTAGAGATAATCTGATGGCGAGAGGCAAGCGCAGGAACCCAAGCAACAGAAACCAAGACTACATGGCATCATCGGAGCCCAATTCTCCCACCAAAGCAAACACGGAATATCCAAACACACCAGAAAAGCAAGACCTAGTTTCAAAATCATATTTGATCATGATGCTGGAGGACTTCAAGAAAGACATAAAGAACTCCCTTAGAGAACAAGTAGAAGCCTACAGAGAGGAATCGCAAAAATCCCTGAAAGAATTCCAGGAAAACACAATCAAACAGTTGAAGGAATTAAAAATGGAAATAGAAGCAATCAAGAAAGAACACATGGAAACAACCCTGGACATAGAAAATCAAAAGAAAAGACAAGGAGCTGTAGATACAAGCTTCACCAACAGAATTCAAGAGATGGAAGAGAGAATCTCGGGAGCAGAAGATTCCATAGAAATCATTGACTCAACTGTCAAAGATAATGTAAAGCGGAAAAAGCTACTGGTCCAAAACATACAGGAAATCCAGGACTCAATGAGAAGATCAAACCTAAGGATAATAGGTATAGAAGAGAGTGAAGACTCCCAGCTCAAAGGACCAGTAAATATCTTCAACAAAATCATAGAAGAAAACTTCCCTAACCTAAAAAAAGAGATACCCATAGGCATACAAGAAGCCTACAGAACTCCAAATAGATTGGACCAGAAAAGAAACACCTCCCGTCACATAATAGTCAAAACACCAAACGCACAAAATAAAGAAAGAATATTAAAAGCAGTAAGGGAAAAAGGTCAAGTAACATATAAAGGCAGACCTATCAGAATCACACCAGACTTTTCGCCAGAAACTATGAAGGCCAGAAGATCCTGGACAGATGTCATACAGACCCTAAGAGAACACAAATGCCAGCCCAGGTTACTGTATCCTGCAAAACTCTCAATTAACATAGATGGAGAAACCAAGATATTCCATGACAAAACCAAATTTACACAATATCTTTCTACAAGTCCAGCACTACAAAGGATAATAAAGGGTAAAGCCCAACATAAGGAGGCAAGCTATACCCTAGAAGCAAGAAACTAATCATCTTGGCAACAAAACAAAGAGAATGAAAGCACACAAACATAACCTCACTTCCAAATATGAATATAACAGGAAGCAATAATCACTATTCCTTAATATCTCTCAATATCAATGGCCTCAACTCCCCAATAAAAAGACATAGATTAACAAACTGGATACGCAACGAGGACCCTGCATTCTGCTGCCTACAGGAAACACACCTCAGAGACAAAGACAGACATTACCTCAGAGTGAAAGGCTGGAAAACAATTTTCCAAGCAAATGGTCAGAAGAAGCAAGCTGGAGTAGCCATTCTAATATCAAATAAAATCAATTTTCAACTAAAAGTCATCAAAAAAGATAAGGAAGGACACTTCATATTCATCAAAGGAAAAATCCACCAAGATGAACTCTCAATCCTAAATATCTATGCCCCAAATACAAGGGCACCTACATATGTAAAAGAAACCTTACTAAAGCTCAAAACACACATTGCACCTCACACAATAATAGTGGGAGATTTCAACACCCCACTCTCATCAATGGACAGATCATGGAAACAGAAATTAAACAGAGATGTAGACAGACTAAGAGAAGTCATGAGCCAAATGGACTTAACGGATATTTATAGAACATTCTATCCTAAAGCAAAAGGATATAACTTCTTCTCAGCTCCTCATGGTACTTTCTCCAAAATTGACCATATAATTGGTCAAAAAACGGGCCTCAACAGGTACAGAAAGATAGAAATAATCCCATGCGTGCTATCGGACCACCACGGCCTAAAACTGGTCTTCAATAACAATAAGGGAAGAATGCCCACATATACGTGGAAATTGAACAATGCTCTACTCAATGATAACCTGGTCAAGGAAGAAATAAAGAAAGAAATTAAAAACTTTTTAGAATTTAATGAAAATGAAGGTACAACATACCCAAACTTATGGGACACAATGAAAGCTGTGCTAAGAGGAAAACTCATAGCGCTCAGTGCCTGCAGAAAGAAACAGGAAAGAGCATATGTCAGCAGCTTGACAGCACACCTAAAAGCTCTAGAACAAAAAGAAGCAAATACACCCAGGAGGAGTAGAAGGCAGGAAATAATCAAACTCAGAGCTGAAATCAACCAAGTAGAAACAAAAAGGACCATAGAAAGAATCAACAGAACCAAAAGTTGGTTCTTTGAGAAAATCAACAAGATAGATAAACCCTTAGCCAGACTAACGAGAGGACACAGAGAGTGCGTCCAAATTAACAAAATCAGAAATGAAAAGGGAGACATAACTACAGATTCAGAGGAAATTCAAAAAATCATCAGATCTTACTATAAAAACCTATATTCAACAAAACTTGAAAATCTTCAGGAAATGGACAATTTCCTAGACAGATACCAGGTATCGAAGTTAAATCAGGAACAGATAAACCAGTTAAACAACCCCATAACTCCTAAGGAAATAGAAGCAGTCATTAAAGGTCTCCCAACCAAAAAGAGCCCAGGTCCAGACGGGTTTAGTGCAGAATTCTATCAAACCTTCATAGAAGACCTTATACCAATATTATCCAAACTATTCCACAAAATTGAAACAGATGGAGCCCTACCGAATTCCTTCTATGAAGCCACAATTACTCTTATACCTAAACCACACAAAGACCCAACAAAGAAAGAGAACTTCAGACCAATTTCCCTTATGAATATCGACGCAAAAATACTCAATAAAATTCTGGCAAACCGAATTCAAGAGCACATCAAAACAATCATCCACCATGATCAAGTAGGCTTCATCCCAGGCATGCAGGGATGGTTTAATATAAGGAAAACCATCAACGTGATCCATCATATAAACAAACTGAAAGAACAGAACCACATGATCATTTCATTAGATGCTGAGAAAGCATTTGACAAAATTCAACACCCCTTCATGATAAAAGTCCTGGAAAGAATAGGAATTCAAGGCCCATACCTAAACATAGTAAAAGCCATATACAGCAAACCAGTTGCTAACATTAAACTAAATGGAGAGAAACTTGAAGCAATCCCACTAAAATCAGGGACTAGACAAGGCTGCCCACTCTCTCCCTACTTATTCAATATAGTTCTTGAAGTTCTAGCCAGAGCAATCAGACAACAAAAGGAGATCAAGGGGATACAGATGGGAAAAGAAGAGGTCAAAATATCACTATTTGCAGACGACATGATAGTATATTTAAGTGATCCCAAAAGTTCCACCAGAGAACTACTAAAGCTGATAAACAACTTCAGCAAAGTGGCTGGGTATAAAATTAACTCAAATAAATCAGTTGCCTTCCTCTATACAAAAGAGAAACAAGCCGAGAAAGAAATTAGGGAAACGACACCCTTCATAACAGACCGAAATAATATAAAGTACCTCGGTGTGACTTTAACCAAGCAAGTAAAAGATCTGTACAATAAGAACTTCAAGACACTGAGGAAAGAAATTGAAGAAGACCTCAGAAGATGGAAAGATCTCCCATGCTCATGGATTGGCAGGATTAATATAGTAAAAATGGCCATTTTACCAAAAGCAATCTACAGATTCAATGCAATCCCCATCAAAATACCAATCCAATTCTTCAAAGAGTTAGACAGAACAATTTGCAAATTCATCTGGAATAACAAAAAACCCAGGATAGCTAAAGCTATCCTCAACAATAAGAGGACTTCAGGGGGAATCACTATCCCTGAACTCAAGCAGTATTACAGAGCAATAGTGATAAAAACTGCATGGTATTGGTACAGAGACAGACAGATAGACCAATGGAATAGAATTGAAGACCCAGAAATGAACCCACACACCTATGGTCACTTGATTTTTGACAAAGGAGCCAAAACCATCCAATGGAAAAAAGATAGCATTTTCAGCAAATGGTGCTGGTTCAACTGGAGGGCAACATGTAGAAGAATGCAGATCGATCCATGCTTATCACCCTGTACAAAGCTTAAGTCCAAGTGGATCAAGGACCTCCACATCAAACCAGACACACTCACACTAATAGAAGAAAAACTAGGGAAGCATCTGGAACACATGGGCACTGGAAAAAATTTCCTGAACAAAACACCAATGGCTTATGCTCTAAGATCAAGAATCGACAAATGGGATCTCATAAAACTGCAAAGCTTCTGTAAGGCAAAGGACACTGTGGTTAGGACAAAACGACAACCAACAGATTGGGAAAAGATCTTTACCAATCCTATAACAGATAGAGGCCTTATATCCAAAATATACAAAGAACTCAAGAAGTTAGACCGCAGGGAAACAAATAACCCTATTAAAAAATGGGGTTCAGAGCTGAACAAAGAATTCACAGCTGAGGAATGCCGAATGGCTGAGAAACACCTAAAGAAATGTTCAACATCTTTAGTCATAAGGGAAATGCAAATCAAAACAACCCTGAGATTTCACCTCACACCAGTGAGAATGGCTAAGATCAAAAACTCAGGTGACAGCAGATGCTGGCGAGGATGCGGAGAAAGAGGAACACTCCTCCATTGTTGGTGGGATTGCAGACTGGTAAAACCATTCTGGAAATCAGTCTGGAGGTTCCTCAGAAAATTGGACATTGAACTGCCTGAGGATCCAGCCATACCTCTCTTGGGCATATACCCAAAAGATGCCTCAACATATAAAAGAGACACGTGCTCCACTATGTTCATCGCAGCCTTATTTATAATAGCCAGAAACTGGAAAGAACCCAGATGCCCTTCAACAGAGGAATGGATACAGAAAATGTGGTACATCTACACAATGGAATATTACTCAGCTATCAAAAACAACGAGTTTATGAAATTCGTAGGCAAATGGTTGGAACTGGAAAATATCATCCTGAGTGAGCTAACCCACTCACAGAAAGACATACATGGTATGCACTCATTGATAAGTGGCTATTAGCCCAAATGCTTGAATTACCCTAGATCCCTAGAACAAAGGAAACTCAAGACGGATGATCAAAATGTGAATGCTTCACTCCTTCTTTAAATGAGGAAAAAGAATACCCTTGGCAGGGAAGGGAGAGGCAAAGATTAAAACAGAGACTGAAGGAACACCCATTCAGAGCCTGCCCCACAGGTGGCCCATACATATACAGCCACCCAATTAGACAAGATGGATGAAGCAAAGAAGTGCAGACCGACAGGAGCCGGATGTAGATCGCTCCTGAGAGACACAGCCAGAATACAGCAAATACAGAGGCGAATGCCAGCAGCAAACCACTGAACTGAGAATAGGTCCCCCGTTGAAGGAATCAGAGAAAGAACTGGAAGAGCTTGAAGGTGCTCGAGACCCCAAAAGTACAACAATGTCAAGCAACCAGAGCTTCCAGGGACTAAGCCACTACCTAAAGACTATACATGGACTGACCCTGGACTCTGTCCCCATAGGTAGCAATGAATATCCTAGTAAGAGCACCAGTGGAAGGGGAAGCCCTGGGTCCTGCTAAGACTGAACCCCCAGTGAACTAGACTATGCGGGGAGGGTGGCAATGGGGGGAGGTTTGGGAGGGGAACACCCACAAGGAAGGGGAGGGGGGAGGGTGATGTCTGTCCGGAAACCGGGAAAGGGAATAACACTTGAAATGTATATAAGAAATACTCAAGATAATAAAAAAAAAAAAAAAGAACTTAAAAAAAAATGGCTGTGAGTGAAGGGAGCTCAAATCCAGCAGGATGGAGGACAGGAGGAATTCTTGTGGCTGTAAAAGGAAACTAAAATGGAGTTCTGTCCAAAGCTCTTCAGGGTAGTCTGGGAAGAATACCACTGGGCTGTTTCGAAAGCAGAAGATAAAGCCACTTTTGTTCCTGCTCTGAAAGAAGTGGAGAGTGGTATGGATAAATGGTGTTTATGTGCAGATATAAAGCAAAACTAGGCCACACAGAATCGAGTAGCAAAAACTGTCTTTCATTGAAGGAACAGAAGAGGCCACAAAAAAGCTGCAGCCAGTGGTGGCCCATCTCAAAGAAGAAGCTGTTGTTCTAGCTTAAAGTAGTTTCATGAAAGGATTTGTATCTTCCTGAGCTTGCACTCACAGGGGGCGTCACAAAATTAGACTGTCCAACATAGCAAGTTATTTGATTTGGAAAACATAGGAGGCAAAATATCCAACCAGTCTTGACCTTTGCATTAAATACACAAAACTCTGAGTTGACTTTTGGAGATGGTTCTTGTTCCCCTGAGTTAGTTCACAAACTGAGGACTATGGTTGATGTTACTGTGATTACCTTTGAAGTGTAAGTCATGGGAGGCATTTTCAGAGGGAAATTGACTGAGCTGGGAGCTTCATGCCCTTCTTGGGAATGATGACATTTCTGTTTTGGAATTTGTTATTCACAGGCTTTTCTCACAGTTGTTTTACATAGAAAAACGGTAAGTTTGATCAGGAAGATCATTCTAGACTCTAGGGAAGATGAGACAAGTCTGTCTTAACTACTTGAATTTTATTCTCTTTTGACATGAAATTGTGGAACACTCAGATAATCTATACCATGTTAGTATTCCTATAAGAGAAAACAGGTAAATAAAGTCTGTTAGGCAATACCCATACACTTTACTGCAAGAATTAGTGGCATTTAAAAAGTTTCTGGTTCATAACTCATAGTTGTTAAATGTGCATGACTTCAGTGTTAAGACACTGTATCTTAAAACAGTCTCTTATAATACAAACTCATTTACTTAGTTTACTGCCGGCTTCACAGGTCAGAGGAATAGACACGTTGTGCCAGAGTCAGAGGGTGAATAACATTCTAAATGGGAGTTAGTATATGACCTAAGTAAAGTCACAATCTGTTAATACAACCATGGATTTTTTTTCACAATGTTATCAGATCCATTGGAGGAGTGAAGCTCTGTTTTCCCTGTGGGCAAAGTTATTAAAGTTCTTCACTTTCATAGAGTCCGGATTGAGCTGCCAGACGCTGAAACTCTCCTTCAGGGTTGAAAGCTTGTTTCACATCCAAACCTTTCCCATTTAGGGCTAAATATTTGCTGAAAGTTGGTCGAACACGCAGTTGCTTAGGAGCTGGGGGAGTTTGGTTTGGACGGGCTGAAATAAATAAAAATTAATTCAGAAAAGTGGCTTGAAATATACCAGTTGAACTTAGCAGTCTCTGACAGATATGGTGGGAAAATGACTTTCGAGGAACATTTCCCATATATTACACAATTCTGAGCCAAGCGATCCTCAGTTTCCCAGTTAGATTGGGTTGCTGTGTGACATACCTGTGACATCTAATCTTGTGTTACACGTGGTCACGCCAGCTTCATTGACTGCTGACACTGTATACCACCCAGCATCCTTCTTGTTTACATCTTTTATCAGTAAAGTTACTCTTCCAGCATTATCATGATATAAGCTGAAAAGAAGCAGACAAAAACAAAGGGACAGGAATTAAAATTCTTTTATCTGGGGTGAAAGTTTAAATGATATTGCCACCTTATAGAATCTAACTAATAAGAAAGGCTGTTAAGAAATTCCAAGACTGTGTCTAATCAATGCTATATAGTTAGTGATTTTTCCCCCCAAAGTTAGATGCCCCACCTGTGAATGGAGTTATAACTCGGAAGTAGAGTATCTGTCTAGCTTGCACAAAACCCTAGGCTGGATCTCTAGGAAACTCACACTCTCTCTTGCTTCCTCAAGCAATCACCTTTTAATCCTTTTATGTCATTTATTTTCTATAGTCACGGTTCTTGAAAAGATGAATTCTAGGCTTTTTCGTGTATTATTTTTAGGATTAATTGAATCTGACTTAAATATGTATTTTTAAGAATAGACAACCTGAGATGAGAATTATGTAATTTATATTTGTAGTGTGTGTAAAAAACATAACTAGATTCATCCAACCTGTGTGTACAGCAGTCAAGAAAGTCTTGTCTCACCTTATCCGGTCAGTGTTGAACTGAACCATTTCGTTGTTTCTTTTCCAGAAAAGCTTTGGTGGAGGGATAGCTGAGATCTGGCACTCTAACTTCACTGATTCTCCCTCAAAAACCTTTTTGCTCTGTGGTTTGTAGATAAACATCGGTGCTCTTTTGTGCTCTTTTGCTGGATATTGGTAGGAAATCAATAAAGGTGATATTAGGCCAAATTAGAACATTATGAATTTTTTACGTTAACATTAAAGCTTTAAAAACCAAGGTCAGCATTGGAAATCTTTTCACTATTAGATAAAATACCATAACATACATTATTATCTTATAATATTTGGAGTTCTTAAAGTGGAATATAATGATTTACTTAAAATTATAAGCATGTGTATGTAGATGAATCATTTCATCTACCTGGAGGCAGGGTGCATGATGGGAAGAGTAGCAGACAACTACAGTTCATATCGCCACTTAGCAGTGGAGAGTTTGTCTTTCATGTGCAGGGCTGTTCCACCAGCCATGTAAAATTGGAACATTTTCGTTTACTTTCTTTGGATCTCAGTTTTATCTTTTGCTAATTACACCCCTCAAAACACCAGAATCAAACCAACTCCAAGTGGTAGTGACAGATCTGTCTGAATATGACAGAAAGTATACTTTTTAAACTGATTATAACATGTCAGCAATCATCAAACCACCTGCAACAAGAAGAAATAGGAAGTGGTGACTTAACACCCAAGCTGGCTTTTCTAAAGGAGAAATGAAGAGGTGGTATGGATTTCCAGTCTCTTTCAGCTGGAATAGGACATTTCTTACAAAGCCACTGGCACATATGTGGTTCACCCAAAGCTCAATGGCATGAGGTGTGTGGGTGCTGGACAACCATGTACATCTGTGCTTTCTTCTCTGTTTGCTTTGGTTGGGTTCCCTCAGCCTCTAGCATGACCTTAAAGATCTTCCATTGATTTATGCAGACTATAAGCTCAAGGACATTGTCCATCCTTCAACCCAAGCAGACTTTTATAAAGTAATCAATGGTTTATTAAACATTTTGTGTGAGGTAATAGCTTAGCACACTAAATAGGATATATTTAAAGTACTTAGATTGTAAAATTTAAAAACTGGACATGAGGATTTATAGAACTATGCTGCCATAGTGTGAGGTGGGAGTTTTTCAGACTCTTTTCCCAAAGGACTAATCTTTGGGGAGGTGGTTATAATTATACACTAATTTCCTAGTAAATATAATATAGTACATAGCTAACTCTAGCACCCACTCTCCCCTTTCCAAGTATGAATTCACAATATGACAGCCTATGACAATTTTGTATCAGCATGAGTCAGGGTGAATCCATTTCAGGCAGTTGAGCAGATTAATGATTAGACTGCAGTTTCTACTTTGAAATCCTCGTCCAGCTATGTCAACAGATGCTTACATTATTTTATTTTCTCCTTCTGAAATTATATACTATTCTCCCTACCAATTCTTGCTCAGCCATGCTCACTGCTGCTCTGTTTCACAGTAGCTAGAAAATGGAGCCAAGCTAAATGTCCTTTGACTGACAAATGGTAATGAAAATGTGTACACGGACATTATGAATAATGTTTGGCTGGAATGGAGAGGAATTACAATATCTGCAAGTAAGTGGATAGAATCAAATACATACATACACACACATATATATATATACATATATATATATGTATATATACACACACACTATGTGGGGTAACCCAGACCCAGAAATGAAAACTTAGTATCTCATACATGATTTTTTTAAAAATCCAAATCTTAAGATATGAGTATATAACTTGGAGTAACTGCAGACACCAGGAAAGCTAATAATAATGAAACAAAGACAACGGAGATGTGCTGAAGGAGCCCTAAAGAGGGGAAATAGTGGGAACGAAGGGGTGGAAAGCTCCCTTCCAAAGACTAACTTCAATAATACCAAAGGGAGCTATGCAAATCGGCCAAGGGTAAAGCACACAATATCCTACATACATAGCTCTGATGAGCAATGACCAGCATTCCAAGATATCCCTACAGGTGCAGTAGTGGTACTTCACATTGTCAGTAACCAACAGCTCTCTAATTAGACTTAAGGAAGTCACACCTGGTACTGGAACCCTAGCCAGCTGCCTGGGACTAGTGAGTTCATGGATCTTAGAAAAGAACATACTGCCATCGCTTTTCTAAAGCAGCATAATTTCTCACTGCACTCTAAATGCTTATCTTTATGCCCACAGACAAGTGTAGCTCTCAGCTCCATCAAAGAAGCTTTTCTTTGCAGTAGACTGAGAATATAACAAAACCCTACACCTAGTCCAAATACAGTGAACAACTGACTGTGAGGTACGCAGCCTCAATGGATGTATCTGGTCCACAACTTCTGCACCAAAAGCTCAGGGAACATCTCAGAAAGGGGAGCACAGAGATTGTAAGAACCACGGGAGCAGGAAGTCTGCTGTGGGATTGTGTCCCACAGTCTAGAAATGTAGAGAGCCTTTGCTCCCGAAACCTCAACATTATGACTGCCTAGACAAGACCTGAACAAGGAGGACACCTTGCTCTGATGTGCTAACATGGAAGGGGGAACCTCACAGGGCTCCACCCTTAGACAAAGAACTATAGATAACTACTGACTGCCGAGAGAGGGTGAACCATCCCTCTTCTCTTTTTAACTTCGAAAAATATATATTTTAATTAAAATATAGTTACATTGCTTTTCCCCTCCTTTCTTCCCTCAAAGCCCCTCTCACTCTCAATGTTACAGCCTCTCCTTCATGATTATTATTGGTGTATGTATAATTTTACTAATACTCTGATAAATGAATTCTCTTTTTGAAAGTAAAGCCATTTTTTCTTTTAATATTTTCATGTACTTCAATTTTATTAGGCATTCCTGTATTTTCCTTTTTTTTTAAATTTAATTTATTTTTTAATGAATTTATTTATTCACATCCCAAATGCCGCCCCCTCTTCTGGTCCCCACTTCCAGAGTTCTTCATCCTATTTACTCCATCCCCCTCTGCTTCACCTTTGAGGGGTGATTCCCTCTCTCACACACCCCCTCTTTCCTGGGAAGCTTCAAGTCTCTACAGGATTAGGCACATCCTTTTCCACTGAGGCCAGACAAGGTAGTCTTCTGCTACTTATGTGCCAGGGCCTCAGATCAGTGTATGCTCTTTGGTTGATGACTTAGTCTCTGGGAGCTCCCAGGGGTCCAGGTTAGTTGACACCATTGGTCTTCCTATGGGGTTGCCATCACCTTCAGCTCCTTCAGTCGTTCCTGAAGTCCCGTCAGGACTTCCATAGGGGTCCCTGACTTCAGTTCAGCAGTTGGCTGTAAGTATCTGCATCTGAGGGATGACCCCCTAATTAATTATAAAACACCAGCTGATAAGCTCTGAAATTTTATAGCTATAAACACTACTATAGATATTCAGCAAGATATCTATCTATCTATCTATCTATCTATCTATCTATCTATCTATCTATCTATCTATCTACTATATATCTACAATACTCATGGAAAAGGAGGCCACACATTTGAGAAGTTCAAGGGAGAGGCACAGGAGGGCAGAGAAAAGGAGGATGTGGGAGAGGTTGGAGGGAGGAAAGGGAAGTCAGAAATGATATGTAATCATATTTTAAAATTTTCAAAGAAGAGAAAGCAGACTGAGCAAGCTCTGGGAAACAAGCCATTAAGCAGCTGCCTCATGGCTTCTGCTTCAGTTCCTGCCTCCAGGTTCCTGACTTGAGTTCCTGTCTTGGATCTCTTCAATGGATTGTAACTTGGGATATGTAAAATAAGCAATTTCTGTACCCATTCCCCAATAATTAAGTTGAAATAAAACTTATTATTGCCTTATTACTGTTCTAGAAAGAACTTGTCATCAATTTGCCATTTTAATTTCAGTGTTTCCCCTAAATGACCTTTTTGTTGTTGTATGGTTCTGTGTTGCACTAGATTCTGTAGATGTTAACCTAAGTATGAAGTCCTTGGGCCTTCCTTTAAAACTATTTTCCTTTGTAACACTCTTTATTTTCAGTCATGCTGCCTTTGAAGGATCTCTTTGGAGGCTTACCCAGAACATCCAGCTGCACTGTGAAGGTGGCTTCTCCAGCTCTGTTTCTGGCTACACATGCATATGGCCCTGCATCTGATGCTCTGACCACTTCAAAGATGAGGGAGTGGAAACCCTTCTCTGACACTATCATTTTGTGCAACTCATCTGATTGCACCAGTCTCCCGTTTAGATACCATGACACATCAGGGGCTGGCAGTCCACTCACCTAGAAACAAAACAGAGCAGTTTTCTATTTATGACTTTAACAACCTGATCATCTGGATTTGGAGTTAAAAAGGCCAAGCAGGAGTTTAAAAGTATATTTATTGTAAATTTTTATTGTGAAATTAAGAATAAGATCAATATTGCTTTTAGACTCTTTCAGACCACATATAATTCTTTCAAATACAACCTCTGACTCTTTAAGACCTCTTTTCGTTACTTTATCTAGAACATTAATTTATGTCTTACATCCCACCAGGAAGAGGGAAGCAATCACTAGCCTAAGTGTGACACCAAATAAAGTCCCATAACCAAGTACATGAGGCTTTCAATGTAACAAATAGCTTTTGAAAATAGAACTCTTGATCCACAATTTTGTATATGAATATTAGTTTTGTGTTTCTGTATAAACACATCCAACCCTGATAGAAACTCTCATTGACAGGAATTTAGAAAAATATTTTATGAGGAAGGGTTCTCAAAATGAAGATAATCACAATGTGATGTAACCTCTTTTAAAACACTGTCCTAGGGGTTGGGGATTTAGCTCAGTGGTAGAGCACTTGCCTAGCAAGTGCAAGGCCCTGCGTTCGGTCCACAGCTCCGAAAAAAAAGAAAAGAAAAACAAACAAACAAACAAACAAACAAACAAAAAAACACTGTCCTAGCCTGAAGACCTAGGAAAAAGAGGTGGCTTGAAGTGGTTCATGGGCAACTACAGATGCTTGCACATGAGACAACATGTTTTGTGTGTATATGAGTGTGTGTGTGTGTGTGTGTGTGTGTGTGTATGTGAGAGAGAGCATGTATGTGTGTGAGTAAGTGTGTGTGAGAGTGTGTGTGTGAGAGAGAAACAGTGAGTGCGTGAGTATTGTGAGTGTATGTGTGTGTATGTATGAGATTGTGAGTATGTGTGAGTATATGTGTGTGTATGTATGAGATTGTAAGTATGTGTGAGTGTATTTGTGACTGTGTGTGTGAGTGTGAGTATATGTGTGAGTATGTGTGTGTATATGTATGAGATTATAAGTATGTGTGAGTGTATGTGTGACTGTGTGTGTCTGTATGTGTGTAAGTGTGAGTATGTGTGTGAGTATGTGTGTATGTGTGTGTATATGTATGAGATTGTAAGTAAGTGTATTTGTGACTGTGTGTGAGTGTGTGTGTGAGTGTGAGTATGTGTGTATGTGAGTGTGTATGTGTGAGTCCCCAGTACCTCTGTTTACTTGGCTAATCTTCCTAACTTTTTCTTATTTCCATTTTACAGATGAGATGACAAAACAGAGAGGTTAAACAACTCGTGGACATTTACACATCTGGAAAGTGGCACAGCCAAGATTTAAACTTGTGTCAACTCAGCTCCAGAATTTGTGTTTCTTTTCATTGTACACAATGTTTTCAAGATGTGTAGCAAGCTGTAAAAGTTTGGGGAAAGGTGCATTTCCCCAACTTAGTGTCCCATTACTAGTGTGTCTTTAGCATTTAAAAACTCTTACTTTAAAGTCCATTCTGCAGAATCTTCCTTCTTCGATGGACATATTTTCTGGCACTTGAATGAAGCGTGGTGGGTAAAACTTCTCCTGGATGGCATCCTGGTCATTTGCGTCTGCTCTGGAGGACGATCTACTTCTACAACAATATTTTAATAATGATTTGCAGCAATGTCATCCTTGTTTTTCCACTTACACAAGACAGTTTGGCCATCACTGCTACAAAGTCCAGAACCTCTAGTTTGATCTGATGGCATGGTGACAGCAGAGAGAGACCTTATTTATGGGTGATGTATTCATGGGTTATTTGATCACTGGCAGACATATACCATTTAGATACATCTGGTATGAACTGGACAATTCTCTCCTTTTTAAATAGTTCCTTAAATTGAGCAACGTGTGCCTCATACTAGGATTTTCTTGTTGTGACAGTTATTTAGTGTGGAATCATGGTCCACTATTTGACTAAGATATTTTTAAAGATTCCCTTTGAGGTAGTTCTGAAAATTGATATATAATTTATCAACATCATCTTTGGTGCTGGGAAATTCACACTATGTTTTGAAAGAGGACAGTAAATGTGAGGACTAAATATGCATATTATATATATTTTTCTTTTTTTCTTTTTTCTTTTTTTTCGGAGCTGGGGACTGAACCCAGGGCCTTGCACTTGCTAGGCAAGCGCTCTACCACTGAGCTAAATCCCAACCCCTGCATATTATATTTTAAGTGGAAACATTTTAGATAGCAAAATATATATCTCTTTATAAATTAAACAAAATTACCTTACTTGTGATGTGGGAACTTGCAGCCGTGCATGTTCTGGGTTATGCTGCTTGAGATAAAAACAATTGAGAAAAATTAACATGTAAATAGTCCTTTTAAATGTATCAGAAGTCATTAATTACAGTTGAAAAGAATGTTTCTGTTTTGACTGTGATTGGTTTAGTATATCTAACATTTAAAATATAGCAAATTAACTGCCTATTTCTTTAGTAAGAACCCCACAGAATTAACAAGATTTATATGTGTGATTTATGAAAATCAACTGGACCTAACTCTGATGGTAGCTTAATTTTTATTACTGTTTTATGATAAAGGATGATGTGTCCCTCTGACGTATTTGGCATGGAGACATGCAGTACGGGTTGTCCTTTAGCAAAGCAGGAATAGACCTGAGGTCACTTGTGCTGGCTGTAGGCAGTGGGTATCAAGCTACTGCCTGGCAGTCCCACTGTAAACAGTAAACACATATTAGACTGGAAAATATTTCCCCTTTTAGCTCATGGCATAAAGTCGCATTGGACACCCTGAGAAATGTAGATAAAACTATAAAAAGAACTTAAAACATGAATCAGTTCCTGCTTAAGAAAAGAACATTTATCTTTTATGATTTATATTGAGTGCTGAAAATTATTTCTGTTTGAGAATAAAGTTGGGGGTTGAAGAATATTATAATTGAATCAATTGATTATATATTTAATGACTCTTTTGTATAAATATTGCTGTGCTTAGCCCAGTAGGAGATTGAAAAAAGTAGAAACTATAGTCTCAGCCAAATACCTCTGAACCTGAGTACAAAAATTTATTTTGGGATGAACCTCTTAGTCAAAGCATTCTGACATTTAAAAAAATCTAAATCTCAGCACTCAAGAGACTAAGGCAGGAGGATTTCCATGTGTAATTCAAGGCTAATATGATACAAATGATTTCCAGGCCACCCTGAGGAGCAGAGTGACAATCTATTCAAAATAAACAAAAAAGTTTAAAAAGTACAGAAAATTAAATTTAGGTACCTAAATGATAAAGTAGAAAGTGTGTGGAATAATAAAAGCAGAAACTAAATGTGAACTTTCCTTATAATTATCCTAGCCCCATTATAGTACTTAAGTTTGAACAAATCAAGTTTTTTTTAACTCAAGAAATGGTCTTAGACACCTTGCCTATGTTATGGCAAAGTGAGAGGCATGCCTATATGGACTCTATTAAAGTCAACTACATTTCTTTGTGTGTGTATATGTACGTGGAAAATGATATAGCATATAGAAATATCTACTAATACATACAAAAGTTAATGAGTACAAATATTATTTACCAATTGAACAGACTGTTGGAAGTACTTTGCACATCTGAACTCATCTTACCATTGTGAAACTCAGAGATAAACTCCAACAGTCATCTTCATTTGAAAGATCTAGAAGTTAGGAATTTAAACCTAATGTTGAATGTGTATTTAATGTCTTTTGATAAACCTTGGCTGTCAACTTATTTAGATCTGGAATGGAGTAAACACCAGACTGCTGGACATGCCTGTGATGATGTTTCTTAATCACATTATCTGAAGAGGGGAGAACTAAATGTGGGCATCCCCTTCCTGTGTCAACACAGTGACAAAGAGGGAAAAGAGAACTTTGCTTTGTGCTAATGGACATTTGCTCTGCAGGCAAGTTTATCAATTCCCAAATTCTTCACCCATCCAGTGCAACACAACTATTGTTGGACTCTCCTGACATATTATGTAAACCAACCTAATAAATAAATACCCTTTAAATATATAGTCAAAAAAAATCTAAATCTTTTTGTCTAGTCTTAAGACTCCTTAAATAAAATGTCAAAAAAACTTATCAATTCATCAGAGGAACATTATTTTTTAGCAAAATATCAAAACTCAAATCAAACCTAATAATTTAATAAAACCAAAAATCTTCAAGCAAATTTAAAAGCAAGTTTTTGTTTCATCATATTATGTTCAGAAATAGGTCATTTCAATTATACAGAGATGTATTTTTGTTATAGTTACACTGTGATTGAACATTTCTCATTAATGTCTGAGGATTAATGTTTGAGTGTATAAAACAGTAAGATTTACCCTTTCTAGCTTCATTATGTTTCTGCTGCTATCTTCTTGTCTCAGTCTTGTCATCTTCCTTTCAAACACCGTCATAAGTATTAATTAGTAATTTCAACTAGTAGACATAGTAGAGATGTCTTATTCTGGCTGTACTTGCCTATGCCACAAGCTCGACACATCAGATGCTCTGTGCAAATTTGTTGAATGGTGGATGAATGAACCAATGAATGAATGAATGAACTGCTCATTGTCTAAGGTCTAGTTCTTACCCCCCCCGCTAGACTCTACTCCATCATTTCTAGTCGATCTAGTTGCCTTTAAAAGAAACAAATATCTTTTGTTCGTATTTCATGTTTGTTTTCTCAATGAGTTTCCAGGTTGCTTATGTCTTTGTGGACTATTTAAGAGGGTATAATAGCTTCTAGAGAAAGACAGAAAAGGTAACAGCCCCTCAGTTTGCCTTGCCCACTTTATATGTGTTTTTGAGTTAAGTTATGTGTTATAATTAAGTTGATAAGGGGTAAGTCTGTGTGCATTCACTGTATTCTGAAGTTAATCCTGGGGGTTTTTGTTTTGTTTTTGAAAATGACTTTTCATTAATCTTAGAGACGTTACCTAATAGAGTATTTTTATTAGTATTTTTCAGCAAGAAGTGTGTTTAAACTCAGGAGCATGACAGAAGGAAGTAGATATGCCCCAAATGCCCTTTAAAACATCAAACAACTTATAAATTGCAAGAAAAAAAAAGGTGCTCCAAGATGTCCACGGTTGTGTGTCCCTATAGTCTTAGGTATTTAGCAAGCTCAGAAAGGGAGAGCAACTGACCCTAATTGTAGGGCAAAGGCCACAGATATATGTCAATTATTTAATTTACCTGTGACGAATCTTGGACGTCACTGTTTTGAGCTTGAAACACAGCAGCAGCATTCTGCGGTCCTAACAACCTGCGAGCCATCTTCTCCTCATAGGTCAGTCTCTAGAGGACAGTGATGAGGTTAAGTAAAGGCATTTGAACAGGCACACCTCTAAAAACCACTTCTCTAAATCAGAAATTCAAACTGTAGTCCAATTTTTGAATTATACTTTCCACCTTTTCCAAAGAGCCTTGTCATCAAAGATGAGTGGCTAATTCAATTGTATCTTAAGAGCTTATATAATAATTACAGCTGTTTTAATTTTGTCTGTAAAAAATACATTAATGAACAAAAAAAGTTGTCAATGGAATTTATCATTAGTTGCTTGGTAAGCAGAAATTTTATGAGAAGGTAATAGTGATTAATTAATTAGTTAATTAACTCATTGAGACACGATTTCATGGAGCATAGTCTTATTCAGAATTCAAAAGTCAAAGCTGACTTTCAGTTTCTGGCTCTCTTGAATCTACACTTTCAACCTCAAGAGCAGCCAGCATAGTCTATACAAACACTCATTTGAAAGAATTATGTGTAAGACAACTTTTTCATGTAGGATATCTAGAGTTGGTTTTCTTTAGTTTTTTCTTTTTCTTTTTTCTCTCTTCTTTCTCTCTTTTTCTTTTTCTTTTTTTTTTGGTTTTGGTTTTGGTTTTGGTTTTGTTTGCTTGCTTTTTCATTCATTTACTACTAAAAAACCAAAAGGCAGACTTCACTTCAATAATAAGGAATTGCAAACGATCCTTTTTTAAAAAAAAAAAAGCAAATCCTATATTTTGTGTTTTTATGGGCATAAATCTATGAGAGACAGAGGTAACTTTTTTAATGTGGAGTTGTACTGGGTATCAATCTTATGTTAGCTGCATGCTCTACCAGTGAGTTATATTCTAAACCTCAGAACTTTCTTATTGAAATTAGGTATGTAATAGGTCTTTTAATCATGGCCTTCTTTAAGAAACAGATAGCTTGCCCACTTGGTTTCCATTATGAAGAAGGGTGTCTTTGCATTTCAGCTTTCTTTCCAAATCTTGAATCAATGCTTCTTTTGATCCTTGGATTTCGTGGTCAGGAGTCCTTGGAGTGGGCTTAGCACCTGCAGCTTGGGATGACACGGCATTTACAGGTTGGTGAACTGAGGATTGTTGATAGCTTTAAAAAAGAAAAAAGAAAAAATCAGAAAGAAAATGATAGAATTTACTTCATTCTGTAAGCCACTTTTAGATACACTGAATTTACCACTTAGAACTTCTGTTTTTGAGAACCCCAATAATCTTAACCACAGATAAGAAGGGTATAAACTAAACATGGCTACTGCTTTTGTCTTCTCTTATGGCAGGAGACAATTATGAAGTAGGAGGAAGGATTTAGATACATGGAAGGCATCTAGAAGAGTTCGCCTAAAGAATGAGATGTTTAAATGAGCATCTTCAATCTTATTGTTAGATTTCTTGTGTGATGGAGAGGTGGCTATCCAGCAGTAGTGTGCTTGAGCTGCCTCTCCTGGGCTTGAGAGAGCTGACTTTTTAGAATCTTTCTAGCAACCTGTGATCTCAGGCCAGGTTTGAAATAGATGATGTGAAAGTCTTTATACCAGGGAAGTTGGTGAATGCCACCAATCCTAGCTTCTTTTAGAGCTAAATTGACTGACCAGCATAGCATTCACATTTTGTGTGTTGAAGAATATTCTACTGTTCCTCAACAGAACTTCTGGCTTTTTTAATTTTATACTCAAAATGATCCAAGCCAGTGCGGAAAAGTAGCTTTTAAAGTAATGATGATATATTCAGTATTTTTAAACTGACTTTTGAGGGGGCAGGGAATGAAAGGCATGATTAAAGGAAGATAGACTATGAAATATAACATTTTAAAAGATTGGAAAAATAACACCAATCCAAAAATAATTTGAAAAGTTCAAATTCTTATATAACATTATGTTCTTAAATGTTGTTTAAGGTAATCTAAGCTCTTTCCAAGTTCCACATTGGTATTGGTGAAGAGCAGGTGCAGCAGTTAAGGGGTCCTGCCTTACTTGCTGTTGGTTGACCCAAACTTTTCCTAATATTTTACATTGTTTTAACTTACTTTGGTGAGGTAGAACCATACATGGGAAATTTTGTGTCATTCTAATTAATAAGAGGAAGCTGGCCACTGCCTTAATGAAAATTTTATGATGGCCATGATGAATCTTTTCTAGTCACCCAGATTCAAGTGAGATTCATAAAAGAACTTGTGATTTTAGAGGAAATGAAGGTCAAGTGAAGCCAGAGTGTTCACATTGTGGGCTGGGGGACCTGGAGATAATCCTAGGGTCAAATGTAAACCTGATGAATAGCAGGTGCCATTACTCATCACAGTGCCATTTTATGCCCACCAATATAAACCATGGGGATGGGAGATACTATCTGCTGAGTGGATGGATTTTTTTTAAATTGTAGTGAAGACATGCTGTCTTAGAAGCTGATGGAATCCATTCTCCCTTTACATTTCGATATTTGGATTTTCCAGTTGTCCCCATCAATCCTTAACTAAAGTCTCATTTGTTCAAAACAGCAAAGACACAAATCAATGAAATATGTAAGTAAATAGTGAAACCTCTCCCTCAATTAAATTCCTGGGCCAAAATGAAAGACTTTTCTTGTCCCTTTAATATTTCTGCAGTGCATACCATGATAATTGTTTGTAAGGACTTTCAATTCTAGAGTCCGATCTGTTAGAGAGTAGCACATACTTGGTAAAAATGAATTAGAATAGAATAGAATAGAATTAGACAATTCTGTTCTCATCATTATGTCTCATAGGAAGCCTGAGGAATTGGTAGTCAAGCCTGAGAACCACAGACTAGCCTTAGTCGACTCATTACACACCCTCATTGTCTGCACATTAGATGACACATGCACCAGATTTCAAGTCCATTCTTACTTATAAATTAGTGTTGTGCATTTACACTGCTTTATAAGTCTTTTCCATATCCCTGACAATCCTGATCCTTAAATATGCTACATCACAGAAAACTGGATTACCCAGCAGACTATTTGCTGAATGCCTCATTGCAAGCACTTTGTAAGGAATAATTAGAATTAAATAATTCCCCTCACTTTCCACCCTGCGGTTTGATCAATTGCTAAAACTTTGCCTAAGAACTCCCTACTATTGAGAAGCAAAATAAGGTCTTCCAGTGTCCTTAGGTTAGAAACCAAGGGATTATTTTAGAAGACGGGCAATCTTGAGCCCATCATAACAATGAAAGTATTGTGCACAAATGTTCAAAGGGCCAAAGATTTCCACCCCACACAGCTGGACTCAGAATGGGTATCAAGTAGCAATGGCAAGATTAGAAGAGTTATCTACACTTGCTGAAAATGGGACAGTTAAAACTGGACCTTTGATCTCTAGTTTGGGGATCTCCTAGGCTGGCTTGCTTCTTCCTTTCTTTCTATCTTTCTATCTTTCTATCTTTCTATCTTTCTATCTTCCTTTCTCTCTCTCTCTCTCTCTCTCTCTCTCTCTCTCTCTCTCTCTCTTTCTTTCCTTCTATTTTTGCCTCTTCTATTTTTAGTTTTTTCCAAAACTAGGTGTGTGGTTGAGGCTCTGTGACTATTTATTTGATCACTTTTTTTTCTGAGCAGAATTAGAATAGGATAAAAACATTGCTAGGGAAAATGTTGCAGTCTGAGTGGGTTATATATTTAAAATCCTGATGTGTGGAAATACTAAGAAGCTATGTGAAGAATCATATCAATCATTGTGAAGAAGAAAAAGCTATGGAATATGAAATGAGGATAATGGGAGTTTGCGTAGAGTGGTCAAGTAAAGTGACCTTCTGAAATATTAAGTCAAGGCTACGAGAATGCTATATTCCAGGTCTGGAACCTGTTGGCATCAGCCATTATATATAATTCAATTTAATATCTATAGGATTTCAACATGTTTTTAAGTGTATTGATTTTTATTTTTAAAAGTAGGGGAATAGGTTCCTCAACAAGTTGAATTGATGTGGTCAATTCAGCTGCTTTTCTGGAATTTCAACCAATACTCTAATTTTCACAAAAACTACCTCAGCCATCTTACTTGCTGAACACTCTCATCACGTATACAAATAGTTTGAGTGAGTATCAGAACTTGACATGGGCTCTTATCTCTAGGCTAATATTGTATGTCTACACTGTTCTTTAGATTCTTTGTCTATTTAATATCAAACAACTCTCTACAGAAGACAGAAAAATTAGCAAGAGTTCCAGTAAGACTCTAAGAAGACATGGTCCACCCAACAATGCTTGAGATGCCTCTGATTTAATCTCTGATGTTCTCAACAGCCAAGAAATATGAAAACTGATAGCCCTAATTTTAAATAAGCACAAAGTATTCAGTTCAGGTTTTAAAAAAAGCTCAACTCCACATGGTGTTCTTTCTCAGGCCAAGTTCTTCCAGGGCAGTCTCCAGCTGTGGAGATATAGTGTGTGCTTGCATAAGGCTGTAGGTATTTCCTCCTGAATTTAGACCATCCAACAAAGTTCAACAAGTCATGGTTTCACATACCCAAACAAACTTTAAAACTACAAGACTTCATCTGTTCCAACCTCCCTTCTGATCCCAGTAAGGACAATTTATACGAGTGACTAACCGTCTGAGTTCCAGACTTTTAAAATGTGTTGATTTTAAATTATATTAGACAAGTGGATAGTCAGGATTAGAGTGAGAAATGGGTAGGAAGAAAAGACTATGACTGAGAAGAAACTTAATAGCCTTTGCTTATGTCGGAGGAAATCCTATCCACAGAGAAACAGACAGGTGTTCTACATCCCAGCCAAACTAGACCTCAGAGGAATTAAATTTGCAGCAAGAGGAACTTAGCTTAGAGCTAAGCAGAAAGATCACCATCCACTGGTATGTTGGAAATCTATTTTTTGTTCTTTCTAAAGATGATAAATAATAGGGAGACGATTGCATGGGATAATAGGTAATTTGAGCTCTGCTCAGCCTGGACACTGGAGAATGGGCTAGATGACTTCTTATTGCCACTAACCTGGCTCAACGAGACTGAAGCTCACAGTATCATTTTGTGTCCTAAAGAATAAGAGCAGCACACTCTCAGATAAAGCTCCCGGCACATGCCGAGTACACAGAATCACTTACTTGGAGTCCACAGTGGATGGGATTTTACTGTTACTGTAATCAGGCTGAGACGGTAATATAGAACTGAGGAAGCTGGCTGGGGACTGGTTATAGGTAGCAGTAACCTTCTGACCGGGGTTGGGGCCAGCCAGCTGCTGGGAAGCAGGATAAGCAGAGGAAGACACGGTGATGTGAGAGCTCACTGTGGAGGAAGCAGAAAATCTCTGCTCGGTGCATTGGCGAGGCTGGATGACGATGGAAGACTGTTTGGTCTGGTTAGGGAAGCTGGAGACTTCAGGTCCTGGAGGCTGCAGCCCGGAGCCACATGGATTTTGGGACTGGATGAAGTGTTTTGGACGTTCGTAGTTAAACATGCTTAGCTGGTATATGGAAGATGGATTTGCTCCCAGAAGGATAGACTCCTGACCGTGGGGTGGCAAGCCTGGAATTACAGAAGGTTGCAGCAAGTCAGAAGAAACCTTAGTCTGGCCCTCCTTGCTGAGATCTCTAGAACACTGTACTCCTGATGTTGGTGGGTTTCTCTTGAAGGATATTGTTTCTGAAAGTGGGAAAATGATTAAGTTACAAGTTTTGCATAAACCTTAATGTTATGTGGCCATCCTCATGTTGTGGTGACCTCACCACCCTAAACAAAAATAATTTTTTTATTTTTGTTTCTATTTCATAACTGGAATTTTGCTGCTCTTATGAATCATTATGTAAACATCTGTGTTTTCTGATGGTCTTAGGTGACCCCTGAAAAAGGGTCCTTTGACCCCTCTGAAGGGATTGTGAGCCACAGGCTGAGAAGCACTGACTTAGATTAAGTAAAAATTATTCAGTGTGCTCATCCCTGGGTGAAAGGATGTTATGCAGAGGTTTCAAGATATACACCACAAGTTTTCCAAGGAGCTATTTTTTATTGGTTATTTTGTTTATTTACATTTCAAATGTTATCCCCCTTTCCGGTTTCCCTCCGAAACTCTCCCATTCCACCCTGCCTCCATGCGGGTGCTCCCCCACCCACATACTCACTCCTGCCCTACCGCCCTAGCATTCCCCAACTCTGAGGCACCGAGCCATCACAGGACCAAGGGCCTCTCCTCCCATCGATGCCTGATAAGGTCATCCTCTGCTACATATGCAGCTGGAGCCATTTTTGATAAGAAAATCTTTTGACGCCACGCAATGTATTAGTTCTATAGCCTTGTGATGTGCTTTCCCCCAGACACTGTGGATTCCTTAACCTTAGAGATGTAAGGATTTAACATTAATAGCCGTTAATGTGTGTCAGTCTTTATCAAGATGAATTCTTCCCTGTTCCCATCAGAGTTGATTAATATCCCCTTTGATGCATGAATTAGCATTAACGTCTATTGTCCTTTTCTCAATTTTAATAAGGTAGAATGAGCATCCAATTTATTGGGGCCATTTTTGAGTTGTTCTTTACTGTTACAGGTCACTGCCTGCTTTCCTCTCCTTGATTTCATATTGATCATGGAGTCAAAGTAGATGGTAGTTAAGGACAGACTCTGTGCTTGCTTGTCTCTATACGCAAAATACTTATTGCAGACTGCACTGGCAAAGCTGAATGCCATTTTCTTAGGTTCAGATTATACACTCTAGTCATTGGTCTTAGTGGTCTATTAATTATCAAGTTCATTTCACTTGTTTAACAGGCATTTTAGGCTAGTGTTGAAATCATTATAATTACCCTTAATTGTTATTTTCCATGGCAACCAGTAGATATGGACATAGGTAAAACATCCATGGAACTAGCCTATCAATAAAGGTGAGATGGATGCTATTTCTAGTACTCATCTCTGGTGCGAGTGGCCTTTCTGTTTTCCTACAGCAGGCCCCATTTTCCCTCATTTTGCTGTTAAAATTCACCCTGGTGGTTATCTCTGCCTCTGATATTTCCCATTCCCATGTTAAATGAAGGCTGGAATATTGCACACAGCAGCTGGTCCTGCAGTTATTGTAATACCCGCCACTTCAATCCAAATTACCAGATGACTTAGTTAAAAACATATTATTTTGCTTTACTCGATATGGAGAAATCCCTGACTTCTTAATAATTCAAGTGCTTAGCTGCAAAGTTTCCCAGATTTCTTATCCATTGAAACTGGGTGCTGTATAGTTGCTTGCATTACAACCCGGAGGAAAATACTGTTCATGATTCATCCAGGCCAAGTCACTTCATCCTAAGGTTTTGCTGGTGGGCTAGAGTTCAGTTAACATTGGCAAGAACAATGCTATAAGGGAACTACATGGCAGAAGGCTCTGGTGAGCAAGAACACTTGAAAAGTTATGTAGTCCCTAGTTTCGATTTTATGCTTACAACCAGAGGGCACAGTAGAAGAGAAATACAGGATTTTAATTGTCAGGGAGAAAGTTCCAGACAGTGGGGGGCACTTTAATAGAAACATTTGTTTCCTGAAATAAAAAGGCTTTATTTTTAACACAGCTGCTTTTAAAGTGACAGGTCTCTTTGCTGAATCTAGAGTTTGGCTTTTAATTTTCTTTCTGGGCAGGAAAGTTAGGCTCATTCTCAACAGCAGCTGACCAACTGCTTGAGACCTAGGCTGGATATATTTTCCAAACAGGGCTTCTGAGGTTTTCTTTTAAAGCCTTACTGTCTTAAGCATTTTCGTATTAGTTTCTTTTTTGTTGTTTTACTTTCTTTTGTTAGTAATCTTGTATTTTTACAGCTCAAGAAAAGTTACACTGTTTCAAAAGTTTTATTTTTCTCGTCATAGCATTTTGTACAGATGTTTACACAATGATGAAACAGTGTTTCTCAAGAAAACTTATTCCTCCTCTGCAATGATTGCTCCACACTTCAATTCTATTTTGTATTCTAACACAGTGTTCTTTATTCTTACTAATGATATGTCAACCTTAAAGACTATAAATAAAACATTCTGCTATCTCACAATATAAAAACAATAGTTTAAAACTCTTAATTTAATAGCTAATATTTTGCTAATATTAGCCATTAAAAGTCCCTCAAGAATAACATAGACTTTCACAAAAGACAGGATCAAGGCCACTGTACAGGGTCACAGTTTCAGTCAGATCAAATAAACCTTTTCAAGAAAAATAAATGCTTTAAAATAAGGACCCAAAATTCTTTGCCCGTGTCCTCTGCACACACCCTCCAGTTTCAGTGGACTGAACAGGTTTTTTTTTCCTTTAAAACATTGTACAATACTATTATAATATCATAATTGTCAGGTTTCTGTTTTAAAAATATCTGAAGATCACCTTTATATATACTCCTCTAATTTAATTAAAAACCCCAAAGCTCAAACCATAGCATAAAGAAGGGACTCACCCTTAGCTCAGAAGGGGCCAGCTTGTCTCAACCCACTACTGAAGAGAAGGAAGAAGCATCTCCTTGCTCAGGATCGTGTGGCTCTGAGCTTAGTGTCACTATGCTCTGACTTTTATCAGCTGCCAAACTGACATCTGATGTGCTTCCTGTCTATCTACCTATGCTGGCATGTCAAAGTAAGAGTCCACAATCTAAACAATATCTCAGATGTCTTGGTGATATTTCAGGACTGGGATTACATGAACTCCTCTCACAGACCCCTTTATTTTAGACATGAATTTTAACTATAAGCTAGCAAGCAAGTTCATACAGGATGAGAATGGTAAGCTGGAAAAAAAGAGGAAGTGGAAGGAAATTAGATTTTTACATGTTTTCAGATGAGGGTTTTAAATCTTTCCTATTGCGGAGACAAAGATGAAAGGGGAGAGAAGATTGAGGATGAGTTTTTCTTTTCTAGTGAGATTAATAGGAAAAAGAATGCAAATTGATTTGTGTACCACCCTGGATCTGAGGCCTTCTCTTTTTCTCAAGTGCTTAATAGGAATAGGGGTGGAGTCTGACTTTGACAGTGCTTTGTGGAAGGAGGTGTGGTCAGGGCATGTGCCAGACAGTGGAGACATAGTGGCATCTGACCAGAAAATAGATAAGTGGAAAGGGTTATTTAGTTTGGAAAGTGTTCTGGATGCCTGGCATATATCCCCAAGATCTAGAGTTTTTATTTTCAGAGGTTTAAAACTGTTCAACAACCAAATAAATAAGATTAAGTCTGTCACTTCTGTTTTAACCCATCTCACTTTACACTGAACACAATTTCCTTCCTTTCTCTCTCTCTCTCTCTCTCTCTCTCTCTCTCTCTCTCTCTTTCTCTCTCTCTCTCTCTCTCTCTCTCTCATCTTCTTAGAGACCATTGTGGTGTTTACGTTTCCATTTTTGTGCAGGCATGTAAATAACTACAGAAGAAACAGTCTTTAAATGAACAGAGGTGGTGGTATGAAAGGGGTGGCCTGAGGATCAGGTCAATCAATTAGGGCTATTTCCTTTTAATGGCTTCATTCTCCTAGTTCACAGGAAGGCACTTAACTCTTGTTTTAATTAGCACATGCATTAGGGTCCAGCTAATATGTATTTGGACACAAGTGAGTCATATAAAATGCTTCCTAATAGCTAGGCCTGATGTTAGCCCTGGCTCCTCAGGAGAGTGAGATGAGAAGATTGCTTGAGGTTACTGTTGAAACAAAAGCCCTCCACAACTGAACATGTCCATGTGCCTTGTACTGCTGTTCAGGGAAAGTTGGGTAATTTCTGTCTCAGGATATGACCATTGCTTAGTAGAATAGTATGCTGGACTTGACTTGATGTGTAGGTGGTTGCCTACAAAGTTTTATTTCAGGAATCTCCCAAAATAATTGTGCACATCTGATCTCTGATATCTCAAATTTCTTCAAGAGGGACAAAACCTTCCAGTCCAAAGTGTCAAGACTTAAAAATTCAAGTGACATAAAAACAGGAAGTCTAAGACACACAGTGTTTTATGTAAGAGATTGTTTTAAGCATTTTAAATGGGCTATGGGTAGTTGACATTTGACCTGCCTGAGAAAAAATTGGTTTGATCAAGGAAGAGGAGCTCTTAGATTTGTGGTGTCTCAGAGTTAAAATTTGAGATATACCAGCTAAGAGCAGAAGATATCAAGGACAGATCCCTATACTCCTAGTTTTTTATAGAGTGTCTTCTATTGTACTATAGTTGAGAAAGGATTTCAGCCCCATACACCCTCTGTCCATTAGGTTTTGCTGGCTCTTATGGCTAGGTATTTGTAAGATGTGATACATGTGATAACCTCAATGACTCAATGAGCTTTGCACTAGAGGATCAGGGGTAATTTAGAAAGAGTTAAGTCTACTGAATAGTTTTATGTCAACTTGATACAAGCTAGACTCATCTGAGAGGAGAAAATCTCAACTGAAGAAATGCCTCCATACTATTTCACTGTGGGGGCATTTCTAAATTAGTGATTGATGGGGGAGGGCCCAGTCCATTGGGGATAGCACATCTCTGAGCTGGTGGAACAGATGTAGGATCCTTCTAGAGATTTACATATTATCATTTAAAAAAGACAGTTGATTTACTAAAGATGTGGGAGCTAACATGAGTTTTCTGCTACAGATAGCATAGACAACTCCAACCCTCTGGATTAATCTCTGGGTCTTACCATCTTTCAGTTTTCTCTTCAATGATATTCTCTGAGCCTTAGGTTATGCTGTAGTTGTGTATGTATCTAAGTCTCTGAGTGAATATGTACATGTGAATTCAGGTATTTGTACATATCAAAGGTAGTAGATCCCCATGGAGCTGGAGTTATAGATAGTTGTAAATTGCATATCATGGGTGCTTGGAAACAAACTTGGTTCTTCTGCAAGAATGCATGCTCTCTTAACTACTGACCCATTTATCCAAGCCCCAAAATATATATTTAAAGTAAAGAGCATATCCTTTCTGTAAGAAAGAGATGTTGCTGCCTAGACATGATGAGAAAATATTCCTTCAGCATTCACTAGCTCTGTTATCAAGAACAAGGTTTTTGTGTTTCTGAGCTATATAATAAAGAGAGTAGGACTTGGGGCTTTATATCACCAGAACACAGTAATGTATTTTACTAATATGTGAAAGCCCTGGGTTTAGTGCTCAGTATTTTATACAGAATTTAATACACTGAGTGTAGTGGTTCAAACCTGAAATTACAGCTCTTGGGAGGTGGGCAGAGGGATCAGGAGCTCAGCTATGTATGAACTGGAGGCCAGCTTGCCCTACATGAGACTCCGACTCAAAGTAGAGTAGGGTAGAACAGAACAGAATAAAACAGGACAGGACAGGACAGATTAGAGATTATATGAATATCTGAAAATCTAGAATAAATGATGAATTGTTTAAAAAGCATAAATGTAGACTTTAGCAAAAGATTAGATCTTAGATTCTAATACTTGTTGTCTACTCATAGTTATTTTTCAGGAAGATTAAGCAATAAAATATCTAGAAAGTTATGCATCCATTTTGTTTTAGTCCTTAAGAAATAAGTTTGTTTTATATTTCTTTTTCTTGTTTGTGAAGAGTCTATTAAAAAAAACTTAGATAGGGGCTGGAGAGATGGCTTAGTGGTTAAGAGCACTAATTGCTCTTCCAGAGGTTTTGAGTTCAATTCCCAGCAACCACATGGTGGCTCACAACCATCTATAATGGGATCTGTATGCTCTCTTCTGGTCTGTGTGATAGCTACAGTGTACTCATATACATAAAATAAATAAAGCATATACATAAAATAGCTTAGATAATTAGATTAATAAAAATAACCCTTTTCTTTCACAGATTAAATTTTTTACTCAGCTCAGTGCTGTCACATATTCCTGTAATTTAAGTCACTTGAGGCAAGAAGGTCATCTAAATGAGGCCGTAATCAAGACCCGTCAATAAATATACCTTGAAAAGCCCACTGCTAGGCATGGGTTACCTTTTTTTTTGAGTTGTTGGTCAGTAGGATCCCAGAGGTCCCTGAATATTTCAGTCTATTTATTTTGCTTTTGTTCTTGGTGACCCTCCAGAACTTGATGGTAAGACCTCACTGTCATATACCTGAATTAACAGACATGAAAAATCAAACTGGTTACTGACCTGGAAGCTTCATTCCCTAGTAGCTAGTTCTCATGGTGCTGGGAGGTGCTATGCTATGTAGGCTATTTCGCGGAGAAGAATAATCAATATTACTACAAGCCCTGTGAGCCACAATAATAACCAGACTGTCAAGGCATATCCACTGGTGCATAATGTCACGAGGCTTAAGAAAGTAATAATTTTCTGATTGGCTTTAACACCTGCTCCATTAAATGGAATCTATGCCTGGTCACTTTTATCTGGGCCAAACCCCCGTGACTGGTTAGATCATAGGCCTTAGAGGAGAACCTAATATTTCCTGAGAAATGAATATAATACTAAAATGACTCCTGAATTCTTGTCTTTATATCCATGGATTGGCAAATCTGCTACATATGGACTGTCAGATTTCAACCCTCAAAAGAGAAGTGTCTTCTTCTAGTAGATGACTATTAATACAGACCCACAACTGGTCAACATTCAGAAAATAAGAGACTGTGAAGTGATAGGCTCTAAGTAGGATGTCTATATTACACCCCTCTTCATGGATCATCACAGAAGAGAAAGCAGAAAGACTTTTAAAAACAGAACTAGTGACATTTGAAATGAAACATTCTATGTTGGACATTATAAGGCTATTGTACACATGTCCCGAGCAGATATGACTCCTTATATAAGACATGAACAAGATAAATCCAGCGAAAATTCCAGAATAAATGGAGGAGGAGCTCATGAAATCCTTCCCATAGCTATTGATGGCCATTAAAGGAACGAGCACGTTTTCTTTAAGGATGAGGCCTCTGAAAATCTATTCATACTCCAGTAGTTGATACTACATACATATACACACATACAGTATGTAGTAGACTCAGCGCATTTTAAAATAGAGATAGCACATGAATGTGGAGCCAATCAAATTAAGGGATTGGTTTTGAGAGGGAAGGTGGGGTGGATTTGATCAAAAGACATTATATTCCATAAGTAGGAACTAAAGGAGACATAGAACCTTTCTATTCCTTGAGATTTGCAGCTCATATGTGCATTTTACAAGAAAAAAACACACCAGGAGGAACTTATGGAATAATATACTTGTATACTTAATAGTGCTTGCTGAAAGCAAGCTTCCAGAACCAATAGCGATATAGCGATGTCTCTTATGCTAATGACATAGCTTCTTTTGCCTGTTGTTGTGCCTTTGTTAAGTTTGATAAGCAGGAGACAAAATCCAGAGAAGATTCAACTCTAGCATGTATATGACCATGTTGTTTGAATCCAGCTGTTTCCAGTAGGTTGTTTGGGAGATGTCCATCTCTAATTGTTACACGAATTCCTGTTTTGCAATTGTTGACAATTACATTTGGCCAAAAGAATCTGATTGAACTCTGAGGGCAAGTTAAGTACTGCTTCCCAGATGTGGAGGCTTGCCACAGGAATAGATGGAAAGAGAAAGATAAACCTTGAATGGCTTTGCAATACTGAACAAACCATTCCTCTTTTCTTAGCCTTGGTTTTGTCATGTATCAAATGATCACACTCTTTGGAGTACTTCCTATCTTCCCAATTCCTTCTTCACTCTCTTTTTTAAGAGTCTATGTTTTAATGTATAAAATCCAACCTCTATTGTGCAGTCTATACAAGTGGATCCCGACAGGCTACTGCAGGGGGTTTTCATTTGATTAAAGAATATGAAAGAATATGGTATAATCAACTTGGTTGTCTGTTGCTTTGCTCTGTTCCTCTTTTCTTCTCCATTATACCTTCAGTGGACATACAAAAATAAATACAAAGGTAACTGCATTTGAGAAGTGAGTACTTGGTAAATATTTCAAGACTGTATAGTCAAGGTTTAAATAGCTTCTAAATTTTACTGAGTAAAACATTTTCTTCCTCTATCCAGTTGCTCTTGTTGGATGTTTAAGTTTCCAAAAGAGAGTACTTCCTGCCTTTTGGAATTAAAAGTGAATTCATTCTTTGGATAGTTGGAATACTCTGCTGTGGCCTGTATGTCTGGATCTCCCACACAAGCTAGCCATAGAGTTACGACCCATGGAATTTCTTCTAAATGATCTGCCTCAGGGGGTTTTCATCATGCACATTTTTCCAGTGGTGTTTAACGCTTTCATATCTGTGCCTCTCTCTAGTATGGGAACCTTTCCAAAAGGCTTAAGATGAAACCTTTCCACTAGGTGTCAAGGCTAACAGATAATAACTTGATGTGATGTTAATATTTTCATTAACGGGGAAGTTAATGGTAAAAGACACACACACACACACACACACACACACACACACACACACACAGAGAGAGAGAGAGAGAGAGAGAGAGAGAGAGAGAGAGAGAGAGAGAGAGAGAGACTCTCTAGTAATTTTCTTCTTTATCCTGTGCAGGAAATGAAATCAAACTGGTTTTTATTAAGAGGCAGGTTAAAGGTGTCTTGCAAAAGCCCCACTGTGTCCAGCTGAATGCACAACACATCATAACCTTAATTTTTTGCTTTAGATTGGTTAAAAATATTCTTTGCTCCCTGGTCCACTTTTAATAGATTATTGATGACTTTGTGCCTTCTAATAGTATTACCTAATTTTATTCCCTCAGCTTTTTTTTTACAGTATTCCAAAGAGTGTCTGAAGAAAAGATGTTTTTGTTTTTTCCATCTTTATTACCTTGAGTATTTTTTAATTTACAATTCAATTGTTATTCCCCTTCCCGGTTTCAAGACCAACATCCCCCTAACCCCTCCACCTCCCCTTCTCTATGGGTGTTCCCCTCCCCATCTTCCCCCCATTACTGCCCTCCCGCCAACAATCACGTTCACTGGGAGTTCAGTATTGGCAGGACCAAGGGCTTCCACTTTCACTGGTGCTCTTACTAGGCTATTCATTGCTACCTATGCAGTTGGAGCCCAGGGTCAGTCCACGTACAGTCTTTGGGTAGTGGCTTAGTCCCTGGAAGCTCTGGTTGGTTGGCATTGTTGTTCATATGGGGTCTCAAGCCCCTTCAAGCTCTTTCAGTTCTTTCTAAGATTCCTTCAACGAGGGTCCCGTTCCCAGTTCAGTGGTTTAATGATGGCATTTGCCTATGTATTTGCTGTATTCTGGCTGTGTCTCTCAGGAGAGATCTACATCCGGTTCCTGTCAGCCTGCACTTCTTTGCTTCATCCATCTTATCTAGTTTGGTGGCTGTATATATATGGGCCACAGGTGGGGCAAGCTCTGAATGGGTGTTCTTTCTGCCTCTGTTCTAAACTTTGCCTCCCTATTCCCTCCCAAGGATATTCTTGTTCCCCTTTTAAAGAAGGAGTGGAGCCTTTGCATTTTAGTCATCCTTCTTGAGTTTCATGTGTTCTGTGCATCTAGGGTAATTCGAGCATTTGGGCTAATATCCACTTAATCAATGAGTGCATACCATGTGTGTTTTTCTGTGATTGGGTTACCTCACTCAGGATGATAATTTCCAGATCCAGGCATTTGCCTATGAATTCCATAAAGTCATTGTTTTTGATAGCTGATTAATATTCCATTGTGTAGATGTACAATGTTTGCTGTATCCATTCCGCTGTTGAAGGGCATGTGGGTTCTTTCCAGCTTCTGGCTATTAGAAATAAGACTGCTATGAACATAGTGGAGCATGTGTCTTTGTTATATGTTGGGGCATCTTTTGGGTATATGCCCAAGAGAGAGGTATAGCTGGGTTCTCAGGTAGTTCAATGTCCACTTTTCCAAGGAACCCCCAGAATGATTTCCAGAATGGTTGTACCAGTCTGTAATCCCACCACCAATGGAGGAGTCTTCCTCTTTCTCCACATCCTCACCAGCATTTGCTGTCACCTGAGTTTTTGGTCTTAGCCATTCTCACTGATGTGAGGTGAAATCTCAGGGTTGTTTTGATTTGCATTTCCTTAATGAGTAAAGATGTTGAACATTTCTTTAGGGCTTTCTCAGCCATTCAGCATTCCTCAGCTCTGAATTCTTTGTTTAGCTCTGAACCCCATTTTTCAATAGGGTTATTTGTCTCCCTGGAGTATAACTTCTTGAGTTCTTTGTATATTATAGATATAAAGCCTCTATCTATTGTAGGATTGGTAAAGATCTTTTCCCAATCTGTTGGTTGCCGTTTTGTCCTAACCACAGTGCCCTTTGCCTTACAGAAGCTTTGCAGTTTTATGAGATCCCATTTGTCCATTCTTGATCTTAGAGCATAAGCCATTGGTGTTTTGTTCAGGAAAATTTCTCCAGTGCCCATGTGTTCGAGTTGCTTCCCCACTTTTTCTTCTATTAGTTTGAGTGTATCCGGTTTGATGTGGATGTCCTTGATCCACTTGGATTTAAGCTTTGTAAAGGGTGATAAGCATGGATCAATCTGCATTCTTCTACATGGTGACCTCCAGTTGAACCAGCATCGTTTGCTGAAAATGCTATCTTTTTTTCCATTGGATGGTTTTGGCTCCTTTGTCAAAATCAAGTGACCATAGGTGTGTGGGTTCATTTCTGGGTCTTCAATTCTATTCCACTGGTCTATCTGTCTGTCTCTGTACCAATACCATGCAGTTTTTATCACTATTGCTCTGTAATACTGCTTGAGTTCAGGGATAGTGATTCCCCCTGAAGTCCTTTTATTGTTGAGGAGAGTTTTAGCTATCCTGGGTTTTTGTTATTCCAGATGAATTTGAAAATTATTCTGTCTAACTCTCTGAAGAATTGGATTGGTATTTTGATGGGGATTGCATTTAATCTGTAGATTGCTTTTGGTAAAATGGCCATTTTTACTATATTAATCCTGCCAATCCATTAGCATGGGAGATCTTTTCATCTTCTGACGTCTTCTTCAATTTATTTCTTCAGAAACTTGAAGTTGTTACCATACAGATCTTTTACTTGCATGGTTAAAGTCACACCGAGGTATTTTATATCATTTGGAACTATTATGAAGGATGTTGTTTCCCTAATTTCTTTCTCGGCTTGTTTCTCTTTTGTGTAGAGGAAGGCTACTGATTTATTTGAGTTAATTTTATACCCAGCCACTTTGCTGAAGTTGTTTATCAGCTTTAGTAGTTCTCTGGTGGAACTTTTGGGATCACTTAAATATACTATCATATCATCTGCAAATAGTGATATTTTGACTTCTTCTTTTCCAATATGTATCCCTTTGATATCCTTTTGTTGTCTGATTGCTCTGACTAGAACTTCAAGAACTGTATTGAATAAATAGGGAGAGAGTGAGTGGGCAGCCTTGTCTAGTCCCTGATTTTAGTGGGATTGCTTCAAGTTTCTCTCCATTTAGTTTAATGTTAGCTACTGGTTTGCTGTATATGGCTTTTACTCTGTTTAGGTATGGGCCTTGAATTCCTCATCTTCCTAAAACTTTTATCATGAAGGGGTGTTGAATTTTGTCAAATGCTTTCTCAGCATCTAATGAAATGATCATGTGGTTTTGTTTTTTCAGTTTGTTTATATAATGGATCACGTTGATGGTTTTCCGTATATTAAACCATCCCTGCATGCCTGGGATAAAACCTACTTGATCATGGTGAATGATTGTTTTGAAGTGCTCTTGGATTCGGTTTGCCAGAATTTTATTGAGTATTTTTGCGTCAATATTCATAAGGGAAATTGGTCTGAAGTTCTCTTTCTTTGTTGAGTCTTTGTGTGGTTTAGGTATAAGAGTAATTGTGGCTTCACAGAAGGAATTCGGCAGTGCTCTGTCTGTTTCAATTTTGTGGAATAGTTTGGATAATATTGGTTTGAGGTCTTCTATGAAGGTCTGATAGAACTCTGCACTGAACCCGTCTGGACCTGCGCTCTTTTTGGTTGGGAGACCTTTAATGACTGCTTTTATTTCCTTAGGAGTTATGGGGTTGTTTAAATGGTTTATCTGTTCCTGTTTTAACTTCGGTACCTGGTATCTGTCTAGGAGATTGTCCATTTCCTGCAGATTTTCAAGTTTTCTTGAATATAGGCTTTTGTGGTAGGATCTGATGATTTTTTGAATTTCCTCTGATTCTGTAGTTATGTCTCCCTTTTCATTTCTGATTGTGTTAATTTGGACACACTCTCTGTGTCCTCTCGTTAGTCTGGCTAAGGGTTTATCTATCTTGTTGATTTTCTCAAAGAACCAACTTTTGGTTCTGTTGATTCTTTCTATGGTCCTTTTTATTTCTAAATAAAATTATTTAGAAGCTGGTTAATTTCAGCTCTGAGTTTGATTATTTCCTGCCCTGTACTCCTCCTGGGTGTATTGGGTTCTTTTTGTTCTAGAGCTTTTAGGTGTACTGTCAAGCTGCTGACATATGCTCTCTCCTGTTTCTTTCTGCAGGCACTCAGAGCTATGAGTTTTCCTCTTAGCACAGTTTTCATTGTGTCTCATAAGTTTGTGTATGTTGTACCTTCATTTTCATTAAATTCTAAGAAGTCTTTAATTTCTTTCTTTATTTCTTCCTTGACCAGGTTATCACTGAGTAGAGCATTGTTCAACTTCCATGGACATGTGGGCGTTCTTCCCTTATTGTTACTGAAGTGGTCTTTAGCCCGTTGTGGTCTGATAGGACACATGGGATTATTTCTATCCTTCTGTATCTGTTGAGGCCTGTCTTATGACCAAGTATATGGTCGATTTTGGAGAAAGTACCATGAGGTTGTGAGAAGAATCTGTATCCTTCTGCTTAGGATAGAATGTTCTATAAATATCCGTTAAGTCTATTTGGTTCATGATTTCCCTTAGTCTGTCTATGTCTCTGGTTAACTTTTGTTTCCATGTTCTATCCATTGAGGAGTGTGGGTTGTTGAAATCTCCTACTCTCATTGTGTGAGGTGCAATGTGTGCTTTGAGCTTTAGTAAGGTTTCTTTTATGTATGTAGGTGCCCTTGTATTTGGAGCATAATGATATTTAAGATTGAGAGTTCATCTTGGTGGATTTTTCCTTTGATGAGTATGAAGTGTCCTTCCTTATCTTTTTTGATGACTTTTCGTTGAAAACAGAGCATTCGATATTAGAATGGCTATTCCAGCTTGCTTCTTCAGATCATTTGCTTGGAAAGTTGTTTTCCAGCCTTTTATTCTGAGGTAGTGTCTGTCTTTGTCTCTGAGGTCTGTTTCCTGTAGGGAGCAGAATGCAGGGTCCTCATTGTATATTCAGTTTGTTAATCTATGTCTTTTTATTGGGGAGTTGAGACCATTGATATTGAGAGATATTAAGGAATAGTGATTGTTGCTTCATGTTATATTCATATTTGGATGTGAGATTGTGTTTGTGTGCTTTTCTTCTCTTGGTTTTTTTGCCAAGACAATTAGTTTCTTGCTTTTTCTAGGGTGTAGCTTGCCTCCTAATGTTGGGCTTTGCCATTTATTATCCTTTGAAGGGCTGGATTTGTCGAAAGATATTGTGTAAATTCCGTTTTGTCATGGAATATCTTGGTTTCTCCAACTATGTTAATTGAGTTTTGCTGGATACAGTAACCTGGGCTTGCATTTGTGTTCTCTTAGACTCTGTATGACATCTGTCCAGGATCTTCTGCATTTCATAGTTTCTGGTGAGAAGTCTGGTGTGATTCTGATAGGTCTGCCTTTATATATTCCTTGACTTTGTCACTTACTGCTTTTAATATTCTTTCTTTGTTTTGTGCATTTGTTGTTTAGACTATTATTGGACGGGAGTAGTTTCTTTTCTGTTCCAATCTATTTGGAGTTCTGTAGGCTTCTTGTATGCCTATGGGTATCTCTTTCTTTAGTTTTTTTTTTTTTTTTTTTTTTTTGGTTCTTTTTTTCGGAGCTGGGGACCGAACCCAGGGCCTTGCGCTTCCTAGGTAAGCGCTCTACCACTGAGCTAAATCCCCAGCCCCATCTCTTTCTTTAGGTTAGGGAAGTTTTCTTCCATGATTTTGTTGAAGATATTTACTGGTCCTTTGAGCTGGGAGTCTTCACTCTCTTCTATATCTATTATCCTTAGGTTTCATCTTCTCATTGAGTCCTGGATTTCCTGTTTGTTTTGGTTCAGTAGCTTTTTCCACTTTACATTATCTTTGACAGTTGTGTCGATGATTTCTATGGAATCTTCTCATCCTGAAATTCTCTCTTCTATCTCTTGTATTCTTTTGGTGATGTTTGTATGTACGGCTCCTTGTCTCTTCCTTTGGTTTTCTATATCCAGGGTTCTCTCCCTCTGTGCTTTCTTTATTGCTTCTATTTCCATTTTTAATTCCTTTACATATTTGATTGTGTTTTCCTGGAATTCTTTTGTTATTCCTCTCTATAGGCTTCTACTTGTTCATTTATGTTTTCTTCCATTTCTCTAAGGGAGTTCTTTTTTTTTTTTATTAACTTGAGTATTTCTTATATACATTTCGAGTGTTATTCCCTTTCCCGGTTTCCGGGCAAACATCCTCCTCCCCCCTCCCCTCCCTTATGTGTGTTCCTCTCCCCACCCTCCCCCCATTGCCGCTCTCCCCGCAACAGTCTAGTTCACTGGGGGTTCAGTCTTAGCAGGACCCAGGGCTTCCCCATCCACTGGTGCTCTTACTAGGATATTCATTGCTACCTATGAGGTCAGAGTCCAAGGTCAGTCCATGTATAGTCTTTAGGTAGTGGCTTAGTCCCTGGAAGCTCTGGTTGCTTGGCATTGTTGTACATATGGGGTCTCGAGTCCCTTCAAGCTCTTCCAGTTCTTTCTCTGATTCCTTCAACGGGGGTCCTATTCTCAGTTCAGTGGTTTGCTGCTGGCATTCGCCTCTGTATTTGCTGTATTCTGGCTGTGTCTCTCAGGAGCGATCTACATCCGGCTCCTGTCGGTCTGTACTTCTTTGCTTCATCCATCTTGTCTAATTGGGTGGCTGTATATGTATGGGCCACATGTGGGACAGGCTTTGAAGGTGTTCCTTCAGTCTCTGTTATAATCTTTGCCTATCTATTCCCAGCCAACGGTATTCTTGTTCCTCTAAGGGAGTTCTTTATGTCGTTTTTGAAGTCCTCCATCATCATGATCAAATGTGATTTTAAATCTATATCATGCTTTTCTGGTGTGTTTGGATATTCAGTGTTTGCTTTGGTGGGAGAATTGGGCTTCAATGTTGCCATGTAGTCTTGGTTTCTGTTGCTTGGGTTCCTGCGCTTGCCTCTCGCCATCAGATTGTCTCTGGTGTTACTTTGTTCTGCTATTTCTGACAGTGGCTAGACCATTCTATAGGCCTGTGTGTCAGGAGTGCTATAGACCTGTTTTCCTGTTTTCTTTCAGCCAGTTATGGGAACAGAGTGTTCTGCTTTCAGGCATGTAGTCTTTCCTGTTTACTGGTCTTCATCTGTTCCTGTGGGCCTGTGTCCTTAGTCCACCAGGCAGGTTGTTTGGAGCATAAATGTTGGTCTTACCTGTGGTCCTGCAGCTGAAGTGGCTCCTGGGCGGCTGCTTTTGAGTTTTCTGTGAGGGAGGCAACCAGGAGTGCCTGCACTGCCTTTTCCTGGGGCCCCTGTGCACCAGGATCCCAGATGGCGTTAGGTGTTTTCTTCTGGAGTCAGAAATATGGGTAGAGTGTAATCTCTTCTGGCTTCCCAGGCGTGTCTTCCCCTCAGAAGGTTTAGCTCTCCCTCCCATGAGATTTGGGTGCAGAGAGTTTTTGATCGGGTCCCTTCCAATTTTTATTCTCTCGTTGCTTGAATTAAACAGAAGAAATTGTAAACCAAAAAATTTCTTCAAAGTTTCTCTAAGATATCCTCGGTTTTTGTCTGCTTGTTTGTTATTTATTTGTTTTGTCTTTATTGGATAAAGTAGAGTTTCTCCTGTATGTTGTCATGGCAAATGCACATCCACATTGACCCCGTGCATACTGTGACATTGCTGGGACACATCCTAAGTATAAACTCAGGTGTAAACTTGCCTTCTGTGCCTTACTGGGGTACTAGTGAGAAAGAGAAACTACAATGAAAAAGTCTAGGATCAGGATTTGGCAAAATTTAGTTGAAGTATACAGTGTCAAGGATTAGCCATTAGCACAGAACCCCTGGTTTCTTCACTTAGAATGACACATCCTTAGTACTTAAAACCAAGATGCTTCCCTTTCCACAGTCATGACCCTTATAATACAGAGTCTAGAAAATTCAGGGAATCATTTCCTCAAAGCAACATTCCCAAAAGCTCACAATTCTGGCAGCTAAGAGGTTAAAGATCAGGATGCTATCAGACTTTCAGCGTGGCAAAGGTTTTCATGTTGATCAGTGGTGCCTTTCTGGTATCAAGTCTTTACAAGGCAGATGGGTGAGGACACTCTTGTGAGTCTTTTTTATATGACACTGTCTTATAAGGTTATTATTGCTGTGATGAAACACCATGAACAAAGTAACTTAGGGAGGAAAAGTTTTATTTAACATCCATATCACTGTTCTTTATCAAAGAAAGTCAGGACAGGAACTCAAACAGGGCAAGAACCAAGGGGGCAGGAGCTCATGCAGAGGCCATAGAGGGGTGCAGCTTATTGACTTGCTCATTATGGATTGCTTGGCCTGCTTTCTTATAAAACCTAGTGCCCTTGGCCCAGAGGTAGCCCCACCCACAGTGGGATAGGCCCTAAAGCCCAATCTTTGGGAGGCACTTTTTTTTTCAATTTGAGCCTCCTTCTTTTCTGACAACTTTATCTTTTGTCAAGTTGATGTACGACTAGCCAGTGCTAACATGAATCCCATTTAATAGGAAGGAGTGCTCATGACTTAATCACTCTTCAAAGGTCCTGTCTCTTTATATCACTACACTGAGTATCAGATCCCAATATACAAATTTTAGGGAGAAAACTACCCTCAGAGCACAGAAGATGAGAGTGTTCATATTATCTCAATGATGATTTTCCATCGAAATGTATCTCAGTCATCAGGATGAGGAATAACTGGGCTTCTTCTAGGCTATGAGATCACTGATTTTAATAGACACTGGGGAATCTAACATTAGACATGTTTCTCTCTGTCTTGGATACTTGATAGTTTAGAACCCATTTCAAAGATAGCAATTCCACAGAGATTAGAGTTAGGCTCTCCTAAACTCAGAATCTGATCCTTCAAAATAACCAAACCAAAACAACGACAACAACAATACCACAGTTGTATCCTTGATAATTTATTTCCCCAAACCAACATAAGCCGGTTCCATGAACAACTTTAGATACTCAGGTAGATTAGGTGCATGGAAAGATGTAAATTAGCCTGATTAATATCAAACTGTTATTTCTAGGAAGCCTTTGGTTCATAAAACAGTATATTTGAAACCTTAACCATTCCAGAAAATTTAAGCCCTAAAAATTAAATATTATATTGCCCTAATGAAAACAAAAAGTTCCCACTAGGAGATATTTTACATTTAACTTTCATCGATAGTACTAAATGTATCTAATAGTACCCAGTCTCACTATCCAATGCCTTTATATAATTTGTGGGGATTTTAGTCTTTAAAAGCTTTTAGGGAACCAGGGTGGAAGAGTCAAGGTTTAAATTCGAGTCTGTCTTTAAGTGCAATGCTTGCAAACCTGCAGCAAATAAAACACATAAACCATTTAAACTTGAAGTCATAGATAGCTTTCCCGGTTTTACCAGGATAATGAATATCGATGTTTTTGAATTCACTGCTTAGTAGAATGATCCATTTATGGTGGGGTAAGCACTAGAAGATCATAGTGTTAGTCTGTGTTGCTCTCTGCTGTATCTCTGGTGCCTAGCTAGGGTGGTGTTAGATGCACAAGAGACCAATAACAAATGCCGCTGAGTGAATGAATTCGCCTTGTTAACTACATCAGTTGAGAACCTTTGTGACTGCCAGAGAGTCTGGCCTCTGAGTGATGTACTCTGGAAACCCTATAAACAGCAGAGAAACTGGCCAACAGGATGACACAAATGTAATGCTTCCCCTCATGGGAAGAGGAAGATTAAGGGAGAGAACGTGTGGGAAACTTATGGAACTTCTTGGAAGAAACACAGACACCTTATAAATAAATAGAAGGTCAGCCAGTGCAAGAAGCTAAAATTTCCTCTAACCTCCCTGACATGCCTCAAAGGAGAAGTTGGAAAATACCAGCAAAAAAGTGTTAGTCCCAAGTGAGTGCTGGGGAATTAGGTTTTGTCTGTGCTTCTTTTGAGAGAGAGAGAGAGAGAGAGAGAGAGAGAGAGAGAGAGAGAGAGAGAGAGAGAGAGAGAGAATCCAACCTTTAGGTAAAGGGGATGTTAAATTGGGCCCCCTGATGTTTTAGATGCTTTCTGTTCTAAGCATTAACAATGAGAATTAGAGCACAAGGCACCATGTAGAAGATGCTATCATCTAATCCATGGTGTGGAGACTACATAGAAGTTCCTCTCCTATGCTCAGTTCCCATATTGGTGAAGAAACAGTGAAAGCTAATATAATCAATATCCAAGACATACTTTAGTCTAAGGCTGAGTGAAACTATTGCTAAAGAACATGTAGAAATGGATAAGATATTGTCTTAATTAGAATTTCCATTGCTGTGATAGAACACCGTGGCCAAAAGCAACTTGGAGTAGAAAGGGTTGATAGTGGCTTACAACTGAGGGGAGTTATGGTGGGAACTCAAGACAGAAAGCTGGAACCAAGAACTGAAACATAGGCCATGGAGAAGTACTGCTTACTGGCTTGCTTTTCATGGTTTGCTCAGTCTGTTTTCTAGGACCACTAGTCTTGGGGGCAGGCATTACCCACAGTGAGGTGGTCCCTTTCACAGCAATCATCTATCAGGGAAGTGCACCATAAGCTTGCCCACAGGTCGAACTGGTGAAGGCATTTCTCAATTGAGGTCCATTCTTCCCAAGTGACTGGGCATTGTGTTGAGTTGATATAAAGCCAGCCAGCATAGATATAGAGGGTCCAGCAACTTAGTCAGTGTTTTCATTTACTTTTCTATTGTTGAGATAAAATACCTTGACCAAGGCAACTAATAGAAAAAGGAATTTATTCGAATTTAACATTCCAGAGGGACAAGAGTCCATAATGGCAGGGAACTATGGCTACAGGCAGCAGTCACAGCACTGGGAATAGTTGAGAGCTCACATATTGAAACACAAGTTGGAAGCAGAGAGAGTGAATTTAAAATGCTAACAGTCAGACCTTGGAATTGAGAGACTCTCAGGACTCAAAGGTGGGGACCCTAAATGAAATGCCTTACAGTGGGGAGAGGGAACTTGCTGAACCCACTTCCAGCAGAAAGACAGGGCATCAAGTGAGGGATGGAGTTGCTATTCCACAGTCAAAGCTCTGACCCATAATTTTGTATGAAAGAAATGCATGGATGGAAATGGAGAAGAGTCTGAGGAAAAGAAGGTCCAGTGACAGGGCCAAAGTGGCATCCAGTTCAAGAAGAGGCCCCAAGACCTGACACCATTACTGAGGCTATGGGGCATTCACCAAAAGGGACCTCTGAAAGACCCAACAAGCAGTTGAAAGAGTCAGATGCAGATATGTGCACCCAACCAATGAACAGAAGCTGCTGACCCCTCAGGTTGAATTAGGGAAAAGATGGAGGAAGCTGAGGAGGAGGGCAACCCTGTAGGAGGACCAGCAGTCTCAATTAACCTGATCTCTCAGACACTGAATCAACAATCAGGCAACATACCCACCAGGTGAGATGAGACCTACAACACCTGGGAGGACTCCCAGGCCTGGGTTCAGTCAGAGAAGATGCACCTAACCTTCAAGAGACTGGAGGCCCCAGGAAGTTTAGAGGTCTGATGGGGTAGATGGAGTGGATGGGGTGGGTGGGGTGGGAACATTATTGTGGAGACATGAGGGGGGGCGGGGAGGATGTGTAACAATGGGGGGGGTGGACCGGGAAGGGAATAAAATCTGGAGTGTAAAAATAAATAAATAATTAAATAAATTAAAAATAATAGACACTACCCAAAAGACCACAAATAAATAAATAAAATGGTACCAGTCTTTAGAATCTCAAAGCCTACTCCCAGTGACATACTCTAGTGACATACTTCAACAAGGCAATTTCTCCGAAACCTCCACAAATGGTGCCACAAATTGGGGAATCAAGCATTTTCGTGAGACTACAGGGGGACATCTCTTTCAGTCCACTACAGATAGAGATTACCCACTCTACACTAAATAAATCTAAATTACAGTATTAAACCTGCCATGTATCAGTTAGGACTGTGTGTGTGTGGGAGGGGGTCAATGTAATGTTCTCCTGTCTACTAATGAGAATTAGGAAGACTCAGACCTGATGGTGCCAACTTGTAATCCCAGCTTCGTGGGAGACCAAGAATCACAAATTCAAGACCAGCCTGGGCTAAACAGTAATTGCAAGGCCACCCTGTGTAGCTCAACACAACTCTGTCTTAAATCAAAGAGCAGTAGAAGGTGGTTTGCGGACAAAGCTCTGCAGTAAAGCACTTGCCCAGTATGACAGAGGCCCGAGTTCAATTCCCAGAGCTGCCGATACCAAACAAGAACAGGAAATAATCCTGAAATAATTCTGAGGGTCTGAGCATATTGGAATGACTAAAGCTGGATAGGATGCCTGGTACCCAAAGCAAAAGGAGTCAGCACTGAGTGCCACTCCGTAATTCAGAAGTCTGAAAGATGAAGACCTTATATAGACAATTTAAAATGCTATTTGTTTACACTAACAGCTGTTTTGGTACTCACTTGAGTAAGTGATGGAACAAAATTGAGCATGCAAATGAGTCATTTCTAAAAGAATGCTTGCCCTTAAGCATTTGGGCTCTCTGGTTAAAGCCACTCTTGGCTTTACAGTATTTTCCTCCATGGAATTGAAAAGGAGGTTTTCAAAAGAAAATAAAACTCTTTGGCTTATTACTATGAAAATGCCACACATGTTCTACAATATCAAACCAAAAATGTGGATTGAGAGGATGTGTGGACTCTACATGTAACCAGGCTTGAAGTGTGACTTTTTGATTCTAGGGACCAGTAAGGGTGTCCTTGAGAGAATAAATAGCCAGGAACTTTACCTCACCGTTGAGTTATGACAGCAGGCTTCATGTCTCACGTAAATGGTAACCTTTGCTTAGTGTAACCCTAGATCTTTGTAAAGAGAACAGAATTAGACTCCTCCAAATGAAGAGCCAAGATCTTGGCAATCTTACCCTGGAAAGATGAAAAGACACAGGAGCGTGATACAAACGAACAATGCATAAGGATACATTGCCTGAATGGCTAGGACACCTGCTTCCACTGCTTGGTGGATAATGTATAGGTTCAAGCTTTGAAAAAGCACAATGTGATATCTACCTAAAAGTGAACAGGAAGAATCAGATTAAAGCTCCTCTTGGGAATAATAATATAAAGAGAACTGAAGTAAAGGAGGTACAATATTTTGTTTAAAAATATCAGATGACTGCAAACACTTTGAATTTATTCAATAAACTGAAGTTGGTACATTCTTTTTTAATTTTGTTTTTTGATTTGATGGAGAAGCTTAGCATGCTATCAAAATTTATTTTCTATGACTTATTCAAGGAATCAATTTGAACTGTCCACAAAGCAATGCACATTATGATGAATACCTGTTTTGTAAATTATGTTATAGATACTTTAAAAATTTATGTATGTGCTTCTTTTCTTTCTTCTCATCTTTCTTTTCTATCCCCAACCTCAAATCTCATGGTGTGTATGTATGTATATGTGTATGTGTGCATGTGTGTGTGGGTATGTTTGTGTGTGGTTATGTGTGTGTGTGTGTGTGTGTGTGTGTGTTATTCCAAATCAAATTCAGAGCTTCAAGCATGATGTGCTCTACTATTAAGGCACACTTTTAGCTCTAGTTGAGTAATTTAACAATGGCTCTAAAAAAAGCCCTGATGTATCTTGTTTTGATACACAAGAACCCTCAAGCAGCACCTTTCCGATTTTCCTGAGTTTAGTAAGAATAGTTTCTAGCAACTCTAAATCTGAATTTATAGCCTCTCTCTCTTTTTCTTTCTCTAACATTATGGCCTTCACATTTATCTCTGTCTCATTTCCTCGATGTTTCTCTTCTCAGAAAATTAAAAAATAACATAGCAATCTAAAACCAAAACCAAAATACTGTTTTTTAGATTATCAAAAAGTTCATTTCCACTGATACCATGGCACAGGCCTTTAATTCCTGCACTTGGGGAGCACTATCCTGATGCTCCTGGTTCCTACCAGAGCCAAGAGGTGTTTAGTACAGAATCATTTATTCTTTGAACTGAGGATAAAAGAACACTATTCTCTGAATAGCACACACATCTTCATCTGGAGATCTCTGCAGCTCAACACCCATTGTTCTTATTTCCTTGTTCCTTAGGTCCACACTGTTCACAGTATTTTCTCTCATGGATTCTCCATCAAAAGACATGGTGTCTAGTCATGAGTAAGGAATGTTACTGTTTCTCTCCCCCGGCCCCTGCCTATTGCTGATATTCTACCATGTTTAAAGAGAATCAAAATGATTTTAAAATGATGCCAACTATGAGACTCATCTGCCTCTGTGAAGGTTGATCTTCATTGTCCAATTGACTGCATCTGGAATCAACTAAAATGCAAGCAGCTGGGCACTCCTGTGAGAGATTTTCTTGATTAGATTATTTGAAACAGGAAGATCTCCTGTAAGTGTGGGCAGACTCTCCTGTTCACAGGTCATATGAAAAGACATGAAAGAAAGAAATGTTTTTTTGTGGGGGTTCTTTTGCCTGCTTGCTCTCAGTCTTGGTGGCAGATTCATCCATCCTGTTGTTGAGACATTTCTTCATTGATATTGAACCTTTCTAGGGCACCAGATTGAGGCTGCCAAGAAAACCAGACTCATAGATTCTTAGTCTCTTCAGAGTGAGGCAGTGTTGGCCTATCCAGACCATATCATGTAAGCCAGTCTAATAATCTTTAACATGCATTCGTGCTATCAATTCTGTTCATTAACAGAATCATGACTTCTCATATCATAGAGCTTATGGGGTAGTAAGATTTCACACATAGAGGCTTATGACTCTGAAAGCAAATCCAACAGCCATTTCTTTCTTTAGAGAAAAATTTTCCCCACTTTGTGGCGTTACAGTTTTTTTTTTGATCCGGAATTATAGCAACCTATAAACTAATCTGAAAAGATCTAATTTATAGAATTAATCCACACATTTTGCTGTGATAAAACAACTTATGAACTGGTACAACCATTCTGGAAATCAGTCTGGAGGTTCCTCAGAAAATTGGACATTGAACTGCCTGAGGATCCAGCTATACCTCTCTTGGGCATATACCCAAAAGATGCCCCAACATATAAAAAAGACACGTACTCCACTATGTTCATCGCAGCCTTATTTATAATAGCCAGAAGCTGGAAAGAACCCAGATGCCCTTCAACAGAGGAATGGATACAGAAAATGTGGTACATCTACACAATGGAATATTACTCAGCTATCAAAAACAACGGCTTTGGGGCTGGGGATTTAGCTCAGTGGTAGAGCACTTACCTAGAAAGCGCAAGGCCCTGGGTTCGGTCCCCAGCTCCGAAAAAAAGAACCAAAAAAAAAAAAAAAAAACAAAACAAAACAATGGCTTTATGAAATTCGTAGGCAAATGGTTGGAACTGGAAAATATCATCCTGAGTGAGCTAACCCAATCACAGAAAGACATACATGGTATGCACTCACTGATAAGTGGCTATTAGCCCAAATGCTTGAATTACCCTAGATGCCTAGAACAAATGAAACTCAAGACGGATGATCAAAATGTGAATGCTTCACTCCTTCTCTAAAAGGGGAACAAGAATACCCTTGGCAGGGAAGAGAGAGGCAAAGATTAAAACAGAGACTGAAGGAACACCCATTCAGAGCCTGCCCCACATATGGCCCATACATTTACAGCCACCCAATTAGACAAGATGGATGAAGCAAAGAAGTGCAGACCGACAGGAGCCGGATGTAGATCGCTCCTGAGAGACACAGCCAGAATACAGCAAATACAGAGGCGAATGCCAGCAGCAAACCACTGAATTGAGAATAGGACCCCCGTTGAAGGAATCAGAGAAAGAACTGGAAGAGCTTGAAGGGGCTCGAGACCCCATATGTACAACAATGCCAATAAACCAGAGCTTCCAGGGACTAAGCCACTACCTAAAGACTATACATGGACTGACCTTGGACTCTGACCTCATAGGTAGCAATGAATATCCTAGTAAGAGCACCAGTGGATGGGGAAGCCCTGGGTCCTGCTAAGACTGAACCCCCAGTGAACTAGACTGTTGGGGGGAGGGCGGCAATGGGGGGAGGGTTGGGAGGGGAACACCCATAAGGAAGGGGAGGGGGGAGGGGGATGTTTGCCCGGAAACCAAAGAATTATTATTAAGTATTAAATAAATTAAAAAAAAACTTATGAAAGAAAGTGGGTTTTTTGTTTGTTTGTCATTCCTCAGTGGTGGGGGATGCCTGGCAGCAAAGACCTGGGAACTGAATGCTGAATGATCATATTCTCAATGGCTATGATGAAGCAGAGAGAACAAACTGGAAGTAGGATGAAGCTCTCCAAGTTCATCTTCAGGAACACCTCACTGAACAATCTCACCAGCTGGGAACCAGAAGTTCAAATAGCGGAAACCATGGGACACACTTCTCATGCAAACCACCACATTCTCTAATCTCTCCTATTTATAATTTGAGACATTTTACTCTGTAGCCCAAGTGGATCTCAAACCTGTAACCATCCTCTTGTCTGATTCCTCAAAGCTGGAATTACAAGCATGAGCCACTTCACCTAATTGGGATATTTCCTCCTCCTCCTCCTCCCCCTCCTCCTCCTCCTCCTCCTCCTCTTCCTCCTCCTCTTCTTCTTCTTCCTCTTTTTCCTCCTCCTCCTCCTTCTTCCCCTCCTGTGCCTCCTCTTCCTCTTGCCTCCTCCTCCTCTTGCCTCCTCTGCCTCCTTCCTGCTCTTTTTCCTCCTCATTGTTCTTCTTCTTAACTAAAAGCAGTGGTTATGGTGGGGGTGGAGGCAGAGGCCCAGGGTTCAGAGCCATGTTACATAGTTCTTCCAGGGACTCAGTGTCCAGTACCTGAGATGATTGTATCCCTGAGAGATGTCAGGAGCAAGCCTTCTTAGATGTAGAGTCTCATTGTCTTTTAAACAATAAACAATTTTATTTTAAAAATAAGAAATTATTACTTTCATGTATTCATTTTGCCTCTGCCTATGTGTGTATATGTGTGTTGTGTTTGTGTACATGTTGATAAAGGGTGAAAGATATATGAGCAGTTATATGTAGAAAGAGTCCATGTCCCTGTGGAACTAGGACAGGGTAGCATCTATCTCCCTCCATCTTCATTACCTTATAGTTTTGGAGATATGGTTTCTCACTGAACATGGAGAATGTGAATTGGGCTAGGCTGGATGGATCCGCCCGTCTCTGTCCCCCAGTGCTGGGGTTATGGGGAACCTGCAGTCTTGTTCAGCTTATATGTGGACACTGGAAGTTTGAAATGAGGCCCTCTTGTGGGATTCTCTTAATTCCCTAAATGAGCCAAGGTTATGTTTTGCAAGCTTACTTGTGTCTTGGAATGCTTCCTTCATGCAACTCCCTACTCTCCAAGGCATTCTCATTCTTTAAATGTCTCTAAGCCAACACTTGCTCATGGTCACCTTAAAACGCATTTACTTTGTTCTAATATGCTGAAACATTTTTATCTTCAAATAAAAAATGTGTTTCTTCATGATCATGGTTTATACTTCTGCTTGTATTTATATACAAAGCGCTATTTAATTCAGATGACACCTTCTCTGTGGTGGTGCCCTGAAACAGAAAGACCACCTCTGAATATGAGGGGGTACAATTAATACTAGGCTTTTGGCAAACTGTATGGAACCTACTGCTTTAGGAACTTCCAAAAATATATGAAAGAGATTTAAATGGGGTCACCATAGAATGGGAGAGACAATGCCTTAACCAGACATCTTACATCACCAAGTACAACCTCTTACATCACTCTGTCATTCAGGATGGTAACATGACAGCCTAATGAGACTGTGTGATCTTAGCTGTCCCTGTGAACACAGCATTCATCTTGACAATACCTGAAAACACTGGTATGTGTGTGTCTGTGTGCAGGACTAGGTGAGTGGAATGGGTTACATCTTGTTGGGTCATTGGGCCTAAAGGTCCCATAGACAGTCAGTCCCCTTACAAAGATCACAGGATATTTGTTACTCTCTACAACCTGAGGGTAAAGACATATTGCTGGAGTCCCTCCTCATTTATGTTAGAAAACATGGAGAAATAGAGCTGGTGACTAGCTAGAAGTTTTATCCTTAGCGACTAGCACTCACTGTGCTGGGATGGACTTGACATGCTATGGGAGGAGAAAATTAATCATCATTTAACCCAGGGTTTAACTCTGCAACCTAAAACAGTGACCTGTCTGCAATATACAGGTGTAATTGAGGTACAAATGTTATGGGAATAACCAACTACTTTAAGAAAAAAATTGGATTTAAGACCCACTCCATGAAATGGAACACACACCTAACACCACTCAAATGACAAAGAACCTATGACTAGATAGTTCATGGGCCTAGAGGAAAACTTACTACTATTGTTCTGTTAATTGAAAATAGTAATAAAAATGACTCCTAGCTACACATAAACTATAGTTCTAGATTAATGTACTACTCAGGCTTAACCAGAGAACTTTCCTCTTGCAGTCGATGGTAATGAACCCAGATACCCACAACTGGATAATATGCAGAGGTTGAAAAGTTATGGAGCACCGAGTCTTAAATTGAATGCCTTTATCAAACCCCACCCATTGAGCTCAGGGATCTAATCAAAGGAGGAGGTAGAAAAATTCTAAGAGCCAGAAGTGGTGGATTCTTTCAAAGAACAGAGTCTTCCAGACACAACAGGGCAGATGTACTTATGAACTCACAGGAACTATGACAGCATAACCTGCCTAAGTTCAAATGAGACAAAAATCCCTATGTGGAGAAGAGTGAATAGACACAAAGCTCCACTCCCAACCAAGAAGCTATTTGTGATCGATATGTGCTGGGAAAGGGAAGGTCAGCTTTCTTTAATGTGACAGTGGCACTTCAGGACAAACCCCATATGCAGGAGTAGTTGGCCAACACAAAATTAGCTTCATTTATTTTGTGTGCTTTTTAAAATCTGTTTTAGTAATTTTTTGTCTTTTTGTTGTTTTCATTTGTTTTGTTTTGTTTTGTTTTGTTTTTGTGCTTTTTTGAGGGAGCTGAGAGAAGAGAAAGGAAAAGAGAACACATGAAGTTGATATGGTATGGAGGTGAGGAAGAGCTAGGAGTAACTAGGGGAGGGCAAAGGATATTCTCCAAACAAAAAATTAAATACTAAAAAGATAAATCCACCTCTAAAATGGTGAAGTAAGATTCCTTTTAATGTCATTATACACAAGACACTTTGTTATATAGCCTTAAAACATTTATTTATTTATTTATTTATTTATTTATTTATTTATTTATTTATTTATTTATTATCTTTTGCCTATAACTAAAAGAATGTCTTTTTTAAAAAATGTTACTGGTTTCAGTATGTTGGTTTTCATATTATAAACTCATGTCCAGTTTTAAAGAGTCTGTTCCTTTCTGTTTGCCCTAAGGACAGGAAAACACACACACACACACACACACACACACACACACACACACACACCAGAATTTGTAGGTATTGCCAAGATGAATACTTTGTGCATAGGGACAGCTAAGACACAGTCCTGCGAGGGTGTTGTGTTACTGTCATGAGTGCCAGAGCTATGTAACTAGAGGACTACTAGAGCTGAGACACCATAGCATTAAACAGGCTTTGCAAATTAAAGAAAAACCATGCCCAATGATCCCATTCAAGCTTGACTGTTTTAATAGCCACAGAGGGTATGAATCACCCAGGCACTGTTCTGACCACCTTATATACACAATGCCATCCATCCCATGAGATATGAATATTATTCTCATTAAACAAATAAGGAGATGAGTTTAGAAAGATTAAAACAATTTTCCAAAGCCACGCCAATTGTGTGTGGTGAGGACATCAATAAAATCATCACCACCTACCTTTAGAGTAGTAAGCACTTACCTTCTGCTATCTGTGATAACTTCTTCAAGAGTAGGGTAGAGAAATTGGACAATGACATGTTTGTGGGTCACTTTTGGGTCTAGGGACAGCTTGGAATGCCAGGAAATTGGGGCAGAAGACCTGTAGCAAAGGATAACCCATGCAGAACAACAGTGTCTGGGAAGGTACCCACAAATTTGATGGGAAAGTAAGTGAAGAAGCCGAAAGCATTGCTTGATGTTTTTATTCCAAGTCTGAAAATTCAACCTCTCTATGAATGTGAACCACTTGTTAAAATACATATTCTAAATATGTCTGGGGTGGAGCCTGAGGTCTTGCTATTTCTCATAGAGCAGAGGTAAAAGCAGTTCTTCCAGTTTGTAGACCACACCTTGAAAAATGTGAGTGAGGCATGAAGCTGGGTACAGTGGCACATGTCTACTAACACAGACCTTGGCAGGTTGAGGCTAGGGGATTGTAGGAATTTCAAGGACAGCCTGAGCTACATGATGAGTTTGAGGTACTGGTGTGTGTGTGTGTGTGTGTGTGTGTGTGTGTGTGTGTGTGTGTGTGTTTGTATGTATCTGACAATATGTATTGAATCCCCAGAACTACACAGTCCATGATGATAAATCATTTAACAGGAAGGATTTGTTAGGATAAACTATCAAAGAGCCTTGAATGCTAAGGATTAAATGACATGAGTTAAAGAATTATTGCAGATTTCCGTATTGAGCAGAGTGTAGGAGAGCACCTGTACTTAAGTAATATTTGTCTCTTTTTATGCAGATAGGTTAAAAGTTTCATATTAGGCATCAAAGGTGATTGTGTATGCATTGGCTAGAGTAAGTTCAGTGCTAGCTCAGGCAAATGAGTGAGTAGTGAGATTGCTCAGTGAATGAGGGCCCTTGCTGTGATGTCAGACATCTGAGCTGAAGCCAGAAAGGCCACAAGTTGTCCTCTGAAATCCACATGCACACATACACACACGTACACACACACACACACACACACACACACACACACACACACACGAGAGTCAGAGAAACAGAGAGAGAAATCAGTAAATAAACATGAAAATTGAGTATATACCTAAATATTTACTATACACTACAGTACTAATTACTAATATAGTTCTATATCACTAACTGATATATGGTTGATATAGTATTACTAATTGCTATATCATGGCTATGTCACGTTAAGGAAAGAGTCTAACTCTTGTAGTCATTTGAACCAACAGCAAGCTGATCTGACCTGCTCACTCTCATTCTTGTGGACAGAAGGCCATCCTCATGATCAAAAAAAACACAGTAAAACATGCATGGGAAAGGAACACAGAAGCTCATGTGTTCAAGGATCTTTTATCTTGGTTTTACAAGGGAGGAAGTACTTTTCTCACCCCTACAGACCCAGAACAGCACTTAAAAGTATGAACAGATGTTGTCAATCTTTATCCACATGTTGCTTCTAGCATTTATCATGATTTTTTTTTCAAGGCTGTTTACAGAGGATAACACTAGACCTACTCATCCCCCACACACATATATACACACATTCTCTCTGTCTCTGTATCTCTCCTTCCCCACTGCCCCCATCACTATTCTGGGTCAGGGACACAGAAGGATCATGATGGAGAAAGAGAGGATATAGGGGAAGATTGAAACTATAATTCAACACAGCCCCAGTCTGATTGCATGGAAGTCCAAAGCATAGAAGGGTTAGTTGCTTGGCCTTTTAAATGCAGGTTAAATTCAAATAAGCGGAGTATACAGGAGGAAAAAAGATTGAATACTTAGGTGTGAATAGTCTCAAAGCACACCATTAACTTACAAGGCTGAGCAAAAGTTTAGTTTGTTGAAGGTAATTTTGTAAGAGACAGAAAAGGTCATCCCTGTACTGTATTCCATACCATAACCTTGAAAATAAATTACTGGAGACATTTCAGCAAATTAGAATATAACAGAATAAAATCAATGCTAAAACCACTATGAGTATAATTTAGTGCTTAGTGCATAGTTATTTTTATGGATTTGGGAATCACACACACAAAGATGAATTTTCCATAGATGTGGAACCAACTTAGTGTTAAAACGTTTTAAAAAGAAAAGTTGTCAGTGATTAAGGGCAGAAACTAGAAACAGAGTTTCTAGTGTCAAGTGAAAGTAAATTTTACCCGTTCTAAGCTCCAATTTCTTGACTGTCTTCCCAGAAAATATATCTGCACATGTAATTATGTATATAAACTTGTTTTTCCCACAGATGGCACTTTGGCTTTTTCACTTCTTATGTAATTTCAAAGCATTTGAGTATATGATCATTTGAAAATAGCAAGATCTGAACGAGTCTAAATTGCACAGGATGTTTACATAATTTATAATAGTTGACTTAATCAGTTCTTCCATTGAAGTAGATGTGGGTTTTTAAGAACAATCCTAAGTGAACAGCTGTGGTATGCCTCTAAATGGCTTTACTAAGTGTTACCTGGAGTAATGAATATAACAGAAGAATGAACACATTTTCTAGTTTTATTTAAGGCTGCATTGCCATTTTCTCAATTGCTACATTCTCAGCATCTCCATATCAATAAGTTCTTCATAATCTATACACTACATTTCTCATTGATTGGTTAGGATGCATGATGTTTTTTCTTCATAGGGGTGGCTGCTCATCCCTTCTTTATTTATTGGTCACTTCTGCTTTTCCTTCTTGTACCATTCTCAATATAGAACAATGTATCCTTACAGGTATGATTTTATAGAAAATATTAAATAGGGTATTTAATAAATCACAATTTGAGATGAAATTTTTTCTTCCTTTAAAAAGGTAATATGCTGTCATTTCATATATCTAATACCCTTTGATATGTCCTGTTTAAAATTATACAGGGAAAGGGTAGTATTGTGTAATTGACTTTATTGTCTCCTAATTTTGTCAAAATTTTATTTTCTCCTCAGTTTGGTTAGAATAACTTTGGAAATAAATTTGTATTCGTGGATCTCGTGGATGTAATCTCTCTCTCTCTCTCTCTCTCTCTCTCCCTGTCTCTCTCTGTCTCTCTCTGTCTCTCTCTCTCTCTCTCTCTCTCCCTCTGTGTGTGTGTGTGTGTGTGTGTGTGTGTGTGTGTGTGTAGGGCTCATGAATCTTTTGATGATCTTGTCAGTTTCTAAACTGTATCTATTTAGGAAGTCCTAGAAAAACAGCAGTAGTGCTGGCATTTGGCTTGACAGTTGTGGCTCAGGGCATCAGTGAGATATAGAGCAGAATTCTTGCTGAGGAATATGATCCACACCAGATTCTAATTTTATCTTTGTGCTACAGCCTTTAAATGGGCAGACAGCTGGTGTTGGATAAATTTGTCCTTACAAGCTGTATGAGGTTGAAATAAAATTAAATATCTCAGTTTAAATTCAAATGCAAAGACATGGAAATATTCTATTCATCTTTTGCTATTTCACTTTCTGCATTTTGATGGGAAGGCACTTTCTATTGTGAAGTACTAGAAAATAACATGAGGCTTATAATTAGCAAGATGTGGGTCTGAACCTCTAATAGTCCAATACTTCATAAAAGGCAGACAAAGTTCTGGCTTTTCACCCCATCTTCCACCCTGCTGATAAAACGATAGATCGTACATACCTGATTCGATAACAACCTTTTTCTCTGTCTTTCTCCCTTGAATATATGACTGTTACCAAGAGTGAAGCACACACCTGGGTTGGGCTAGCAAGCCCCTGTGACCCCTGAGAGTTTGAAAATGGAGAAGCCCCAAACCCCCTCTAGACTCTTCCCTGGCGACTCAATAACTTGCTAGCTGTTAAGGAATAAATCAGGACAGTGAGGTCATAGAATAGCCAGGCTACTGGCTCTTCTTTAGGTGACTGGAAATGCACTAAAAATAAGTCAAAGCACAAAGTCTCCTGCCAGGAGTGGGTTGCTGAGATAACTAGTTACCAGGAAGGTTGTTGACATCATCTGTTTTCCAAATGCACTATGCAAATCAGAGCATGTGTGAGAGACAGACTTAGTTATCACCTAATGGTCAGTAAAATCCTTAGTTCTTGACCTGGTGACCTATTGTTACTCCTTGCCTGATTCATTACATTGTTTTCCCTCTTTCTCTACTTAAGTTAATCCAGTAGATCTTTATAGGATAGGCATTTTTAAATGTTTTATTTGTGTGCATGTGTGTGTGCTGTGTGTGTACTTGAGTATATGTGTGTGTGCACATTTATGCATATTCATAGTGACCAGAAGACAAATCTCAATGTTTTTCCTCAGGAGCCATTCACCTTTTGAGGAAGGTTTTCCCATCACTGAAACCTAGGACTTGATGACTCCATGAGGTTGACCCAATAAGCCTCAGTGTCCACTTGAGTCTCCCTCCACAGCTCTGGATTACAAGTATATGACTTTTTGTATGGGATCTGGGATTAGATTCTGGTCATCATGCTGATGCAGCAAGCACTGTACCAACTAAACTATCCTCTAACCCTAGATTTCATTTCACCTTACTATTTTATCTTACTTTTGAAACAGGGTCTTACTCCATCACTGTGGCCAGGGTAGATCTCACTACACAGACCTGCCTGACCACAAACTCACAGAGTTAAGTCTGCTTCCAAGTCCTGAGTTTGCTCACTATGCTTTACTTTTAGTTATAAATAATTGCATATAGCAGCAGGTGAGGTGGCCCCTTCCTGCAATCTTAGCACTTGGAAAGTGAAGGTGGGATGATTGTAGGTTCAAGACCATACTCAGTTATGTAGTGTGAGCCTCACTGTATTTATTTATTTATTTATTTATTTATTTATTTATTTATTTATTTATTTATTTATTCTTACGGTGTTGCAAGCCCCTTCAGCTCCTTCAATACTTTCTCTAATTCTCCCAACTGGGACCCTATTCTCCATTCAGTTGTTTGCTGCTGGCATTTGCCTCTGTATTTGACATGCTCTGGCTGTGCCTTTCAGGGAAAGCACTATCAGGCTCCTGTCAGCATGCACTTTTTAGTTTCATCAATCTTATCTAGTTTTGGTGGTTGCATACATATTGGGTGTATACCCATGTAGGGCAGGCTCTGAATGGCCATTCCTTCAGTCTCTGCTCCAAATTTTGTCTCCATATCCTCTCCTATGAATATTTTTGTTCCCCCTTTTAAGAAGGACTGAAGCATCTGCACTTTGGTCATCCTTCTTCTTGAACTTCATGTGGTCTGTGGATTGTATCACATATGCCACTGTGTTCATAGCAGCCTTATTTATAATAGCCAGAAGCTGGAAAGAACCCAAATGCCCTTCAACAGAGGAATGGATACAGGAAATGTTGTACATCTACACAATGGCGTACTACTCAGTCATCAAAAACAATGACTTCATGAAATTCATAGGTAAATGGATAGAACTAGAAAAATCATTCTGAGTGAGGTAACCCAATCACAGAAAAACATACATGGTATGCACTCACCGATAAGTGAGCCCAAAAGCTCGAATTTCCCAAGAGCCTCACTTTATAATAAGGTATTAGAGACTCAGTGTAGTGCACATGAGGCAGTTTACTTTACAACCCTGCAAAATTGGTGTCAGTCTAGAAGGACAGGTACCCTGACTGAGCACTGAGAACAGTTTTCTAAAGCAAATCCCTTGCTTCCTCTTTGAGTAATCAGGAGGCTGCCATCTTATAGGTCATGTCGATCTTAGTTTGCATATCTCTGTTTATCTTATGTGGTTCATCTCTGTTTTATATCCTGCTTACTTTAAAGTTTCCCAGGCTTATGATCTTGTTACATCTGCTGGTTTTCAGGCAAGTTCAGTTGTTAGTAATTTTCTCCTCTAAATTCTAGTTTGTATGGGTGGAGGTAGTTGATGGTGAGCTAGCTTAACAGGTCCCCAATGTTTTCTCTTCATGTTAATTGAACCTAAGATGATTCAAAATACTTTGAATTGAAAACAAGCCATCAGATTTTATTTCTTACAATTGTTATTGAAGGTCAGCCTGGGCTACACGAGATGCTATCTCAAAAGTCAGACAGACAATGGAGGCTGGCAAGATGGCTCCGCGGGTAAAGGTACTTAATGCCAAGACTAATGATCTTAGTGAGATCCCTGGAACTCACATGGCAGGAAAGAACCAACTCCTACAGGTTATCCTTTGATCTTCATATGCACTGTATATTCCTCCTATCAATCAATCAACTAACCAACCAATCAACAAACCAACCAACACATAAATAAATATAAAAATTGAAATAAACAAAAATAAGGAATAAGTTAACAAGAGAGAGTGATAGTTTAATATACCATATGCATCCTATACATCATGGAATAGCCAAATTGGGGCATTTACCATATTTAGCATCAAAATTTTTTATGGTTTCTTCATGATAAGAGCAGGCAATATTCTTCCTTCCCTTCCTTCTAGCTTTTTAGTTTGGCTTTGATATTTTGTTGTGATAGACAATGTCTGGTCTCTCTGTATAGCCCTGGCTATCCTAGAATAGAGTTCCTGGTCTTCATAGACCAGACTAACCTTGAATCACAGACATTCACCTGTCTCTGTCTTCTGAGTGCTGGGATCAAAGGTTCCCAGCTTCAGACTTTTCCAGTCCATGGTCCTCTGGCTTTATTGCTATGGGACCAAAATGATGAGGCAGAATACCACGACAGCAGGGTGTGTTGGAGAGAAGAGCTGCTTACCATGAAGGGGCTGGGGACAAGAGACACATCCTTCAGAGATGCTGTTTCAAATGGGCTCCACTTCCTACTATTTATTTATCTATGAATTGATCAGTGTCCATCATGAAGTTAGCATCCCATGACCACCTCACCTCTCAGTAGCTAACAAGGGAATATATCTTCAACACATGACCTGTTGGGGAGATACTATATTCCAACAGCACCCCACTGTTAGATGTGTGTCTGAAATAAAAAGAATCCATGCTTAACACATTTTAAAAGTTCTTATTATCCTTAAAAAGCTGGATTTGTGTGTGTGTGTGTGTGTGTGTGTGTGTGTGTGAAGCTAATGCTTCTATTCCCTATAGTTTACAGGATTAAATAGCAAGCCTTGAACAAGGACCTACTGTGTAGCCAGCATTCTAGCAGTTGGAGGGTGAGATGAGAGACCATATAAAAGGAAAAGGCTTGACTCCCCTCTTTTTGTAGACTAAGTAGTGTGGAACACAGTGAAAACATTTCACTCCCCTCACTTGACATTTTAAGATGTTCCAGGTAGGCCACTTTGCCACTTTTGCTCAAACCATTTTCTCTTCTAGGTTCAAAGTCAGTCGTGTAATAAAAATCACTCCCCCACCAATTACAAATGGCAAGACCATAGAGAGACTAGAACCCTTGTGTGCTGTTAGTGGGAAGAAAGAAAGGGTGAGATTCCTCAAACACTAACCCTAGACCTACCATATAATCTGCCCTACTTCTGGGAATATATCTGAAAGAATGAAGTCAGCAGATAGAAAGGCTACCTGTTCACACATGTACTCCATCTCTACTTTCATTAGCTATGGTATGAAACCAGCCTGGCTACATATGGAAATATGAATGAATAACACACACATTTCATCCAGAATCAAAGAAGAATGAAATTATGCTATTTGAAGAAAAACAGATGAAACCTGGGACATCATGTTAAACAAAACAAAGCAAACATAATAAGACACATATTGCATAGTTTTACATATAACTGGAGAGATAGCTCAGAGGTTAAGGCACTTTCTTCTATTGAAGAAGACCCATATGTTGGCTCACAATTGCCTGTAACTCTAATTTGAGGAGATTTGATGCCCTTGTCTGAATTCTTTGCGCAACAGGCACACATGTGCTCATACAAGCCTGAAGCAAAACACTTATATACATAAACTGAAATAGGTAAATCTTTAAAAGTCTTCAAGTAGTGCCAGGCCTGATGGTGGCCATCTTTAATCCAGGGCTGAGGAGGGAGAGGCAGGCAGATATCTGTGAGTTGGAGGACAGCCTGGTCTATATAGTGGGTTCTGTGACAGCCAGACCATATAGAGAGTCCCTGTCTAAAAACTCAAAACAAAATGAAAATCTTCAAGTAGAAGAATAACTATTAGGGAAGAGAGGGAAGGAGGACAGGAGTTGGGACGAGGGCAAGAAGAGGAATTGGAAGGATATAATCTTGTAAGAATGGAAATGTCTCAGTGAAACCTTTTAACTTAGACTATGGTTATGCACTAATTATAATTTTTAAAAAAATTAAAAACAATGAAACACTGCTTTCTGGTCATGACAGAAGCTGGAGGGATTCAGTGTCATGCCATTTTTAATGGTAAGGCAAAGAAGAGAAACCTTCCTGGAATGATTTGCTAACACAGCAGTTTTCTCATGAAAGGATGGTTCGTCCTATCACAAGGGCAGTAGTTTATGCAATGTGATCACATGATCTCGAGTGCTGACAGCTTTCAGAGATCAGCTACCTGCAGGAATGTGTGACTCAGCATCTGGAATCAGGTTCTCACCAGGCTGTCAGCCCTCAAGGAGAGCTTCAGGTCACCTAGACCAATGTTTCCTTTCAGCTTTTGCTCTTTTTGAAGCACTATGTCTAGGTTCTGTACTGAAACTTCTAAGTGATGAGAATCCCAGCTTGAGCCACTATACTCTGCTCCTTAAAACTTAAATAAAAACAAATAAGCAAATAGATGAACAAACAAACAAACAAGACCCCAAAGTCAGAATAGAAGCTTTTTGTCATGATGTGAGCTATTGGAGAACTTGGAAAATCATCAAGACATTCTTGTGTGCACTGCTGAGTGCTGGGCATTGACAAGCAAAACCTTGTAGGCCATCTGGTTGTACATATCTCTAACCTCTTTTTATTGTCTTTGAACAACTTAACCTTTAAGAGATGGTGAGACTGTTTCCTTATCCATAGAAATACAGATGAATGCTGTCTTGAGAATAAGAACACTCTACGTAAAAAAAAATCTCATTTTGTGTCTATTGAGTCCGTTTCAATAATTCTGGTTGCCTCTTGATCAATTTTTGCCACCATAGTCTTTTATCATGATCCTCCACTGACTGGTGCTGAGAAACTGAAGCAGAATTCAAGAGTCAAAAGAAGCAGAGGCTCTGGGTCAGACTGCTCAAGAGCCCTTCACTGGGCATCTCTGAGGCTTTTATTCCAGGTTAGCTCATGGTTCAAAGCCTGGACAGAGAAGCAATGATAAACAGACTCTGTAGTTCTTGTCACTTTCACCAGATGGGCTCAGGACAGAGTCTTGCGGATGTTTGCATTGCATCCTTGACCATGCTAAAATAAAGAAAACAAGTATCTCCTCCCTGACATTCACTGGATAGACAGAGAAATCCCCCAATAAACAAACTTCTATGGGAACAGGGTTCCCACAGCAGGATATTACAGGAATGAGTTAAATACAACTCTTGAGATTGTCTTACTTACATCTGTATGGTAGTCATAATTTAACTTCAAAAATTATCCTTTACCAGAAAGAAACCCAGATTCTAATAAGCATTCTTGCTGTTGAAAAGCAAAATTTATGGCAGGCAAGATGGTTCAGGAGTGTAAAGGTCATTGCCAGAAAACCCCAGTTTGCTCTCAGGAACCCACATGGCAGAAAGAGAGAACTGATTCTCTCAATTTGTTCTCTGACTACCATACATGTGCAGTGGCATGTGCCATACATACATATATATCCACTCTAAATGTAAAAAGAATTAAAACAAAATTTCAACAAATGTAGACATCTGATTGTGGTTTTTGTTTTTGTTTTTTTAAATCATCGATTAATGGTGGGACAGTGCCTCATTCTATAGAATAATTGCTCCATGGGATGGGCAGAACAGTGTGTGTGTGTGTGTGTGTGTGTGTGTGTGTGTGTGTGTGTGTATGTATTAGTCACTGTTGTATTGCTCTAAAGAGACACCATGATCAAGGCATCTTTAATGAGAGAAAGCATTTATAATGGGGCTTGCTTACAGTTTCAGAGACTTAGTCCATTATTGTCATGACAGGGAGCATGATGGAATGCAGGCAGGTGCTAGAACAGTAGCTTAGAGTTACATCCTAATCTGTAGGCAGAGAGAGAGAGAGAGAGAGAGAGAGAGAGAGAGAGAGAGAGAGAGAGAGAGTTTTAGCATAGGTTTAAAGGTCACCCCTCAGGGACATACTTCCTTCAACAAGGCTACACTTCCTGATCCTTTTCAGAGTGCCACTCCCTTGTGGGGCAAGTGGAACCCTGTCATCAGACAAAGACTTGGAAGATCGAGTAGGTTCAGAAGTCCCAGTATCCTCACACCTGAGGATGGTAGGAGTTTCACCTATTTCCAACCCTGGCTCCTCTCCTGGGACATGTGACCATGAACTCACAGGAAGATTGTGACCTCTAGTTATGCAGTACAGAGTTTTCCATGCCAATGAGGTATCTAGGTGGGCTAGCCCAGAGGGTTTAGTCAATAAGCTTCCATTCCCAGACATTCCTACCTGCAAAAGGTAATTAATCTCTGGTCCTCCATGAGAAAGACGCATGCACCCATTTTCCATGATGACAATGAATAAACAGTATGGACAAACAAGGATTGCCTCTCTCATCAGGAACTGCTTCGTACATGTTTTTTTTTTTTTCCTTTTTTCGGAGCTGGGGACTGAACCCAGGGCCTTGCGCTTGCTAGGCAAGTGCTCTACCACTGAGTCAAATCTCCAACCCTTTGTACATGTTTTAGTTGGCATTTCCCTATCTACACATCTACCATTTACACAGATGTCTGCCAGGCCTAAGGCTTGGAAAGCACACCTTCCATTTACCTGTCTTTATTGGCCATATGTGGAAGAAATAGCTTTGAAAATATAACTTTTTTGGTGCATTTCATGTAATATACAACATAGAATTAAACATCTGAAAAGGAAAAATTAGTAGCATTTAATGGATTTACTGTGTAGTAAAAACAAAATCAACAAATAAATCAACAAACACTACCCAGTTCCAAAACGTTTTGTTTCTCCAAAGTAAATTTCTTTGCTACTTAAGAAGTTTCTCCCTATTCCTTTCTCCCCAGCAACCAGCAGCTTGGATTTGCCTTTCTATTCATCTCTGTGAGATTTTTTTCCATCTTGAATATTACATGCAATGCAATCTGAAATCAGGCAATAGGTGTAACTTTTCATGTCTGGATACAGTCACTTAGCAGATCTATTCACATTGAGGCACACATTAATATTTCATTCCCTTCTATGGCTATCTAACACTCCATTGTGCATATATACTACACTTACCTTATATATCTGACCACCAACCAACATTTGTCCTCATCTAGCTTTTGGCTTTTGTGAATGATATGCTTTCAGGTGTGTGCAATGCATGTCTGTATGCCTTTCACTCTTCAAAGTATGTCCCTACTGACTTTATTTTTGGACACCTTATGTTAATTCTGTGTTTAACTTTAGAAAAACTGTCAAACTGCTTTTGTAGATGCTGGTCTGCTTTACAGTCTCTCCAACAGTGAAGGAAGGCTATAATTTTTCTATATTTTTGTCAACTTTTATTCTCTGCTTCTTCAATTATAGTCATGCATGTGAAGAAATACCTGTTTTTGGTTTTGATCTGCATTTCTTCAATGACTCAGAAAGCTGGTTTCATGTGCTTGGTGTGCACACAAATTTTGGACAAAGAATCTTATTTTAAATATTTTAGGAAAACTGGTTTGCAAAAGAAATCTTTGATGATGCATATTGCATTATGAATATTATGTAATTTACTTATTTTTAACAATATACTTTATTTTTAATTATGTAAATGTTTGTGTCTGTGTATATACATATGTGTGAGTACAGTGTCTGCAGAAGCCAGAAGAGGGCACCAAATCTTTTGGAGTTGGAATTATAGGCAGTTCTGAGCTTCTCAATGTGGGTTCTTGGAATCAGATTCAAATCCTCAAGAAGAACAATGTTTAGTTACTATTCTGTTGCTGTGTTAAGACACCATGATGAAAGCAATTTATTAAAGAAGGAAGCACCTAATTGGGGTTACAGTTTCAGCAGGTGGCCATCAGGTGGGAAGCATGGTGGCAGGTAGGTGTGCTGCTGGAATGGTACATGAGAACTTAAATCTTATCTGTAAGTTAAAGGAAGATAAAGTGACTGCCTGGGTTGAGCTTTTGAAATCTCAAATCCCCGCTCTCCCACAGTGCACACTTCTTTCAACAAGGCGCTCTCTCTCTCTCTCTCTCTCTCTCTCTCTCGCTTTTTCCTCTTTAAGGACTTCTATCATATTAATTTTTCATAATTCTATTTTCTTGGATATTTTATGTATTTACACTCCCCTTTTCTGCCCTCTCTCATACCACCTCCCCCTCCCCCTGCTTCTATGAGGATGCTCCCACTTTCACCCAGCCACTCCCACCTCAGTGCTCTAGTTTCCCCTGTGCTAAGGTTGTAGGCATGTGCTCCTATGCCCAGCAGGTTTGTATATTTTAGTTTAATGGGGATAAAAGAATAAGAAATATTTAAAAAGTAGAGTGGTGGAATGGTTCCATCTCTAATGGAAAATAGAGCAATTATCCAGTTGACAAAGGGGCCCCATAGAACACCCTGCTCTATTTGTGTCTTGTTAGGACTGTGTGTGCTAGGCAACCACTCTACCACTGGGTCATGATGTCCTAGATCCCACTCATAACTTCAAGAAATGAAACCTACTTCTATCTTAGCCCTCTTCTTTTAGAGACAAGAAATACTCAACAGTTCATATTTTTATAGCTTTTCTGTTCTCTCATTGTGTCTACAATTCTGCTGAGAAATAGTCCGGGAAAGATACTGTCCGGAGATTGAGGGTTGGTAGATACTCTCCAGCTGTCTGGTGATTCTCAAGCTTGCTTAGAGCCCTGGCTGGTTCTAGAATTTGAGAGAAATCTTAAACTATTCTTACTAATGTTGGGAGTCAGAAAAATTCATTTGGGTAAAGATTGATGAGGATTATGTATGGTGATGTATGTTGATGGTATAATCTCTCTCTCTCTCTCTCTCACACACACACACACACACACACACTGTAGTCTTACATTTTTCAAAACCTACTTTAATAAGGGTTTTTAAAATTATTTGACTCTCCTTCTAGTGCATCGTCCAAAGGTAGGGGAGAAAAGATGGTAAATAGGACAAGGAGACGTGGACCTAGTTAGGAGTGGTTCTTTGGAGGTGATTCCAATCTCCATTTGTCAGGATACCAGCAGTCTAGTCTGGTAGTGTCAAGATACCAGTTCAAAAGTGTCATCATCAACTGTGGCAGGATCCAGCCTACACTAAATCAGCATGAGTCAGCAGGTACCAGCTAGAATGCCAGTTCTCTGCTGTGCCTCCCTCAATGAAGTAAAGACTATTGAAGACACAAAATGAAACCAACAGAGTTTCGAGGGTAGCTATGCAAGCACCCCGTCCCAGTCACTGTCTGTTGAGTCCTATTTATACTTTCTTCTAACATCACTTGTCTTCCCACAGGTATTGCCTCAGCAACACACCATGTGAGTTTGAATCACATGACACAAACCCCCAACCCTCTTTCAAGATAGAATTTATCTATGTAGCTCTGGCTGTCCTAAAACAAGCTGTGTAAACCAGGCTGGCCGAAAACTCGAAGATCTGCCTCTCTCCACCTCCAGAGTGCTGGGATTAAAGGCAAGTATCACCATCCTTGGCCTGAACAAAAATTATAATCTTCATCTCCATATCCTAGAGACTGAAGTATGGGGAAGATTATGAGTTTAAGCCAGCCCAGGTTACATAGCCAGTACTAGGCCAAGGAAGGATACACAGTAAGACACTATTTAAAAACATAAAAGAAAATTAAAAAAAACAAAAAAACAAAAAAACCCCACAAACCAAAACAACAACCACCACAACAACAACAACAAAAACCCAAACAAACAATATGTGCAAGCTTCAGGCAGCTCTTTTCTTTAGTTTTCTATAAGATGTTACACGTTGAAAGAAATTAAGCTAACACCACTCCCAAAGCAAGAAGCTGTTAAAAAGAAAACACCAGTTTTTAGGCTCATGTAGTTTAGACTTTAGACTGGGTTATCCAGTGACTGCCTCCATACTTACAGATATCTGGTGAGTATAAAGTACTGTGTAGGATAACCAAGAAATTAAAAGATGACCTTTGTTCTCAGTCTGGTAAAGATTATGAAAGCTAAGCTACTATTCAGAGCACATAGACTATTATAAGTGTCTGAAGCTAAATCCACAGTGTTATGGAGCTGACACTTGAAGTGTGTGTGTGTGTGTGTGTGTGTGTGTGTGTGTGTGCATAGAAAAGGGGGGTCAGAGAGATGGGGAGAGGAGAGACAGAATAGAATAAATTCAGGCTCAGATGGACTGGCATTTCATAATGCATTTGGGGACCTACCATGAGAAGTTTGGAAGTTGTGATAGAGTTTGCATTTATTACACACACACACACACACGCACACACACACACACACACACACACACACACACACACACACACTTGCTTGAAATGGTTCATTCTCTGCCTATCAATGCTCTCTTACTCTTGTCACTCTGTGAAGAAATCTTTGCATCCAACAATCATTTATCTGATGGATGGACTATGTTTTCTGTCCCAAACACTTAATGGAAGAGGCTTCTGAAGGTCTAATGAAGACGTTAGCACAATTGATCCATGTTGGAGGCACCATTCTTACTTTAAAACCCTGCATGTAGGCCTCAACACCTGCCAAAATGAGAATAAAAACCCAAACTGTTAAAGAAGACTAAAGTCTATGCTTCCAGGATCCAGAGAATGTGCTAATCTTGCTCTTTTGGCTTTTGTTGTTTTGCTTCTTTCTGTTTTTGCTAACAGAAGTATTTCAACCAGAATGATGTTCTTTTGCATAAAGGACAAAGAACTATGTGGATTAGGGCTACATGATTTGGGTGCAACTGCTAACTTGCAATAAAGGCTTTCTTTTTTGACTTTAAGAGTTTCTATGTGTGTTCACTGGTAGATTTAACTCATAACATCCTGGTGACCCCAGAGAGATTCCCAGAGATTGAAATGCTGGGACACTGGGGGTCTTGGATCCCCTCTGGGATGATAGCGTTGGGGAAATGGACAGTTCCTAAGGAGTGTGCACCCTGAGGTGTTCCAGTGTCACAGAAACTTCTTTCACCTCTGCTTCTGTTGACCCAGAGGCTCCCTATGCCTCTACCTTAAATGGAAAACTGCAAAAAGTTGTCTGGATCTATCTCTTCAATAGGTGATCTGTTTATGGTACTTTCATCATAGTATAGTGGGAAAGGCTGGATGTAGTGCAACTTCCAGTGTCCAGGCCCCACATAAAACATCACTAGATCCCTGGTTTTTATCTGGGTAGTAGTTTGGCCTGGCTTTGACTTGGGTGGGTGACTCAACCCTGGGTCTCTGTCTCTGTCAGTTCTGTTCGTTTGAAAAAACAGATCTAAAATGAGTCAGTGTGGGATAGGATGTCCCAAGACACCATTGAGATGCATCTTAAAACACTTCAAAGGGTTTTGTATTCAAGGATGGATATTATGACTTTTTTGGGTGCTCTTTTGTTGCAGAACCAAATCCTCTTGGCTGGTTCAGGTTACCCAGAGAATCCCAAACCTCACTCTTTCTCTCAGCCCCAATGGAGGAAATTGACTTTCCCTTCTATATGCCCCTGGAGTGGCCCCCCAGGGAGAGGAAAATAGTTCTGCTGAATATACCCAGGGGAAATAGAAAATAGTGTTTTCTATTTTGGACTCCCTCTCCCCTTCACAGCCATTCATAGCCAACTCCAGCTATCCATAGTCATCCGTGGCCATCCATGATCACTGACCACTGTAAAACTTTCTTCCCCTTGGCTCTCTCTTCACCCTGCGAGTGCTTCCTTCCATCCTTAGAGTGGAAGAATCACCTCTGTTCATCATGGTCTTGAGCCCTTCATGGTTTGGTCTCTCTGCATCCACAAGGTCCCTCTTGCTGTCTATCTTCTTGCTTCTGTGTACTTCTAAGTGGACTCCATGTAGGGAGGGGAAATGGGTTTCTTCATTGTGCTATGGTTTAGGGAAGTAGTCCCCTCTATTTTGAGCCCCCTGTCCCCTCTATACATGTGGAGTGACTCTGGCTATGTGAACTCCAGGAGAAATGTTGTTGCTTTACAGGCAACCTCACAGTCTTCCTTTTAAGGGGAGTACCTTCAGCAGGCCCAAGACCCAAGACCCTTCCTCTCATAGTTTCATAGTTTATGTTTACCCTTCATAGTTTATGTCTCCCTTTCAACCAGTGATCTGTGTAATTGGAAAACAGTGAACCTAACACTCTCTGAAAAACCCCAGGCTCTCATTAGCCTCCTTGAGAACTTTTTAAACTATCCAGTGGGCCAGGGATGACTGTCAGAAGCTCATGACCACCCTCTCTTCATAGCTGAGAAGTGAACAGGATCTGCTTGAGGGTAGGAAAACCGCTCTTGGGCGGAGGAGGGGATCACTGCCAAATTGTTCAGCTTGAATTCATCTGATTTTCTCCTCTGCCGAGCTTGACTGAACCCTAACACTGCCAGAGTTAGAGGTCCTGAACAGGTTTCACCAGGGTGTTTTTAGGAGGATTGAAGGCAGGTGCCCGAAAACCCACCAATCTAAGGTGAATGAGGTCATCTAAGAGCCCCAAGAGTCTCCCACTAGGGTTTACTGGGAATTTAACCATCATAGATGCAGATGTTCCAGAAAACAAAAGCAACTAATATTGCTTTTGTCATTCACTCAGCCTCAGATATTAGAAAGACATTTCAGATGATAGTAGGGCTTGAATAGATATTTCTTAGAAGGTTTGCCATAATCATGACTCTGTAGATGAAAATTGGAACACAAGATTGATCAGAGCAATAATGGTAGTGTGCCCAGGGAGACTGATAAGGGATCTCAGAGTGTGAACCCAGAGACACCTGGAGAGGAACAGGTTAAAGAAAGGCCAATGCACTCATTGAAAACAAACAAACAAAAAAGGACACTGGAAAACTAAATGACCAAAGTGGAAGAGGGAGAAAGATGCCTCCATTTAGAAGAGGAACCCTGGGGCCAGGGTTCCATTTCACTGAACTCACAGGAACCCAGGGTAACATTAAAGATGGTGGGAAGGGGCTGGGGACTTAGCTCAGTGGTAGAGCGCTTACCTAGGAAGCGCAAGGCCCTGGGTTCGGTCCCCAGCTCCGAAAAAAAGAACCAAAAAAAAATGATGGTGGGAGGTCTTCTGGTTAATGTCAGACTGCCTATATCCCCTGTCTTGGAGAACCCAGACATTAGGACCCTGAAAGAGACCAGTGGCCTAGCTATTCAAAAGACTTGATCCTCTTTCTTCCAGTTGGCCGGCTTATTTGTGTGAAGTGGCTGCCACAGCCATGATGGTAAAATAAGCTGGTAAACTGACTTTGATGCAGGCATTGTTGACTGTGCTGCAGCTGGAACCTCAGCTCTAATTGGGGAAACATTGTAAGGAACTCTATCCCTTGTAGACATAGACCTGAGCAATCTGAAAATTCTGGTTCTCATCTGGAAGCCTAGAAAGATTCCCTAGCTGAGGTTGTCCTTCACAAAAGGATCTAGAGATTCTCTTTATAAAGTAAGAAGCTCTCTATAGAGCACTGGGAGAAAGTTGTTATTTCTGTGCCAACCAGTCAGGGGAAATTGGAGAAAGTTTATCCATGATCAGAATTAACCTTCAGGAAAGAGAAAGGAGACACTAAGAATCTAACAACTGGTATCCGTCCTTGTTTCCTTGTTTCCTTAGTTAATTACTTTACTTGCTGCCATGGTTGGGCCATTAACTATTTTGCTTCTAGCCCTCATTCCTCATCATAGGACCCTGCTTGCTTCATTGCCTACTTAACTATGTAAAATATAAATTGAACTCTATTGAATTATTAATGCTGAAAGGTACGATATAATCCCCGACCTCATGATGAGTCCACTTGACTCATGCCCATAGAACCAGGGTGGTGGTGGTGGTGGGGATGTAACAGGTTCCCAGACTTTAGCACAACTGATGCCAAATGGGAAGAGTCATTTTGTTTAAAACCCAGCATGTAGGCCACAATGTCTGTCAAAACGTCAAGAAAGACCAAATCCATCAGCTTGATCCAGAATTCCAGGATTCACAAGTCCCTGAATAAGCTAACCTTGCTGTTTTGGCTTCTGTTCTTCTGCTTCTTTAATGGCTCTTATTAACTGAAGTGTGTGGGTTTTGTGCATAAAAGACAAAGAACTGTGAGGATCATTTGGGCAAGTTTCCCATGCAGCCTCCAGCTTGCAATAAAGATTATTTTTTGGCAATTAAATACAACAAAAATACAATAAAAGTTAAAAAACATGTAGTTTTAAGGTGAAATCCAAGCACTTATGGGACTGTTAAGAGTTCAAGGCCAGGTTAGGCTACATAATGAACTCAAACCAGCCTAACACATACTGAAGCCCTCCCTGTCTCAAAAAGGGAGGAGGAGGGGCTAAAGCTGTAGTTCCAGTTCTGTTCCTTAGTATTTGTAAAGCTCCGAGTTACACACAGAAAACGAAAGCCAAAGTCCTCCTCCCCCTCCTGGTCAAAATAATCATCCTGAGTACTGAGCATAAGCTTCAAAGACAACTCTGCATTGCCCCGAAAGAGCACAGGTCGCAGGATCCATTCTTGCTCTAAAAAGAGCTGTACACAGAGGGCCCATTTTATTTGCTGCGAGGCAACCTTGGAAAAGAACAGACTTGGCTGAGTTGTTTTTAGCCCTTGGGAGCAACCTCAGGATGTGTGGCATTCCAGGAGAGCAGCTGCATACTATACTCTGAAAGTGAGGCAAGCGGCGCCTCTGTTTTTCCAACCCACAGCAGTGACACTCCCTGGGAAGGGGAGGCAAGCCTTTTCTCGCCTGCTTGTGCTGTCAGGCATGTTGGCTCATAGAATTTTGAAGGGGAACTTTCAGATTTTTCTTGATTCTGGAAAACAACAACGAAAAGGATGAACGTGGTAGAAAAGGACGAGAGATAACATCGTATACTGTAGAGGCCTCTCAACTTGAGCACACATAGAGAATCCATCTACTGGTTTTTCTTAGGTGCGACTGGAGAGAAGAATGTTGATGATAAGGCTCCAGCCACATCTGTAGCAGAGGGTGGCCTTGTTGGGCATCAATGGCAGGAGAAGTCCTTGGTTCTGTGAAGGCTCCAAGCACCAGAGGAATGCCAGAGCGGGGAGACTGGAGGGATTGGATGGGTGGGTGGGCAGAGGAACATCCTCACAGAAACACAGGGGAAGGGCGAGGGGATAGGTGGTTTCTGGAGGAAAAACCAGGAAAGGGGATAACATTTGAAATGTAAATAAAGAAAATATCCAATAAAAATGTATCAGAAAAAGGATGATGATGATAGAAATGTTTATTGAAACCTTCGTGCAACGCAGCGTGCTGAAGCTTTCAATATACACCTAATTTGACAAACACTACACTCTTAAGGTTAACACTAATGTCATCTCCTTTTACAGATAAGGAAAATGAAACTGTAGGCTTGGGCACGTGTAATCCCATCACTCAGGAGATTGAGGAAGGAAGATAATGAGTCTGAGACCAGTCCAGATGACACAAACAAACTCTAAAAATAGACACACTTAGTTAACTTTCCTGTGTTATACAGCTCATAAGTTAATATCATGTGGTGAGAAGGGTTAGACCATGTTTGATAGTTCATGTTTTATAGAGAAATGTTAAACCAAGGAAGAGGTAATTATTTCATAGACTGGAAGCAGAGGAATGCTAGAGCCAGACTGAGAATTCGTATCTCAGTTTTATGACTCTTAAAAAATTGTTATAATAGAAAATTTCAGGTATAAATATCTGTATTTTTATATATACACTGGCTTCTCAATTTCATATTCATGATCAATTTGTGTCATTTATACTTCCACATTTTTCTCTCAATATATTATTTTGAAGCAAATAGTAAACATTATATTATCTAACCTATATTAATATGTTTCTCTAGGAAAAATATAAAACAATAATACTGATATCTCACCTAAACAGGATAACTTCTTGATAGCATCAACTATAAAATCTGAGTTGAGATCTCCATCTATCTTATTCATGCCATATTTTTTTCGTGCATTTTGTTTGATCAGGATCTGGAGAAGGTCCACACCCTTGAATAGATTTGCATATTAAAAAAATCTCTTAATCTGTAGCCTTTTCCCCTGTCATTTTGTTTGCTTATAATTTAATTACTGAGGATTTTTTTATTATTTTTTAATTTTTTATGGTTTTTCAAGACAGGGTTTCTCTATGTAGCCCTGGCTGTCCTGGAACTCACTCTGTAGACCAAGCTGGCCTTGAACTCCGAGATCAACCTGCCTCTGCCTCCCAAGTGCTGTTAAGGGCTTGTGCCACTGCCATCTGGAAACTAATTGGTTATTACATGGAGTCTGCAGCAGTATTGATTCGATGGTTTGCATCTTGTGGCACAATATGAGATATTCCTGTATGTTGGCCACTGGGTTTAGTTCAGGGACCAGATTCAAGTTTTAATTTCTACTTTCCTTTTTAAAACTGCTTCACAGGCAATGTGATGTTTTCCCACTAGGAGGCAAGTGGTGTTTGTGTTTTTGTGACAGCAATCAGTGCTATGTAATGGCTGGGCATAAACTCAGAGTATGCCGGACCTTCCATTGCTAGCTATGTAATATAGGAACAGAGTTTACGATCTCACCTTAAGAAACTAAAAGAACCAAGAAAACTTATGAAACAATGTTTTTTATACCTAGGACAACAGACCACTAGCTTATTGTCCTTATACAAAGGAAGATATCCAGTCTGGTATCCAGTAAAGAGTGTGGAAAACCCAAAGAAATAGGACCATATAACCCAGAGCATGAATAGTATCTAATTAATAAAGACAGAATTCTGGACAGGCACAGATTATATTTAGGAAGAAAAAGCATGACCACAACAAATAGAAACACGCTTTCAAAGAGGCAAAACGGAATATGAGTGTAACAGGAAAAGAAATGGAAGGTATATAAAAACTAAAGCCACCACTTTAGAGATGAATGCATACTAAATTAAACATATATTGGGTGGGATAAACAGCAGATGAGAAACAGTAAAAGGCAAGGATAGTACTTATGGAGATATAGTAAGTGAAACCTTCCAGTGTTTAGCACAGAGAATGAAGATTGGAGAAAAAAAAGAATGCCACATCAGCAGGCTGTGGGGCAACATCACGTCATGTGTCAGGTGTGTCGCTGGGGTTGGAGAAGGGCAGAGACAGTGGGGAAACATTTGAAAAAAATAATAGCTGGGAAAGTTTTAATTGTTTTACCAGGACACGTGTCTTTTTATTGTACTGAACAACAACTCTGTGGATAATGAATACAGTGTCAGGATGAGCAGAGATGAAGCCTTCGTCCATACGCCAACACCTTTAAGTCTCTTGTGCATTTTAGTACAATTTATCATGTTATTTCCCCTCTGGAACTACCCCCAGACACTTTAGATTTCTTTCTTTCTGTTTTCCTCTTCTGTCAGGCTTTAAAGTTCTGTCCATTCTTCTTTTAGTAAAACATTCATTCATTTGTATTTTATGTGTTTGGGTGATTGGTCTGCACACATGTCTGCACTGTTTGTGGGCAGTAACTTTGGAAGCTGGACGAGAGCATTGGATCACCAGGGAACAGGAGTCACTGTTACGAGTTGCCATGTAGGTGTTGAGAATGGAACCTGGGTCCTCTGGGAGGGCAGCTACTGCGTTCTCTCTCTCTCTCTCTCTCTCTCTCTCTCTCTCTCTCTCTCTCTCTCTCTCTTTAATCTTTATTAACTTGAGTATTTATTTACATTTCTATTGTTATTCCCTTTCCTGGGTTCCTGGCAAACATCCTCCTAACCCCTCCCTCTCCACTTTTATATGGGCTTCCGCTCCCCATCCTCCCCCCATTACCGCCCTCCCCGCAACAATCACATTCACTGGGGGTTCAGTCTTATCAGGACCAAGGGCTTCCCCTTCCACTGGTGCTCTTACTAGGATATTCATTGCTACCTATGAGGTTGGAGCCCAGGGTCAGTCCATGTATAGTCTTTAGGTAGTGGCTTAGTCCCTGGAAGCTCTGGTTGCTTGGCATTGTTGTTCATATGGGGTCTCGAGCCCCTTCAAGCTCTTCCAGTCCTTTCTCTGATTCCTTCAACGGGGGTCCCGTTCTCAGTTCAATGGTTTGCTGCTGGCATTCGCCTATGTATTTGCTGTATTCTGGCTGTGTCTCAAAGGAGAGATCTACATCTGGTTCCTGTCAGCCTGCACTTCTTTGTTTCATCCATCTTATCTAGTTTGGTGGCTGTATATGTATGGGCCACAGGTGGGGCAAGCTCTGAATGGGTGTTCTTTCTGTCTCTGTTCTAAACTTTGCCTCCATATTCCCTCCCAAGGGTATTCTTGTTCCCCTTTTAAAGAAGGAGTGAAGCATTCACATTTTGGTCATCCTTCTTGAGTTTCATGTGTTCTGTGCATCTAGGGTAATTTAAGCATTTGGGCTAATACGCACTTATCAATGAGTGCATACCATTTGTGTTTTTCTGTGACTGGGTTACGTCACTCAGGATGATATTTCCAGTTCCATCCATTTGCCTATGAATTTCATAAAGTCATCATTTTTGATAGCTGAGTAATATTCATTTGTGTACATGTACCACATTTTCTGTATTCATTCCTCTGTTGAAGGGCATCTGGGTTCTTTCCAGCTACTGGCTATTATAAATAAGGCTGCTATGAACATAGTGGAGCATGTGTCTTTTTTATATGTTGGGCATCGTTTGGGTATATGGCCGAGAGGTATAGCTGGGTCCTCAGGTAGTTCAATATCCAATTTTCTGAGTAACCTCCAGACTGATTTCCAGAATGGTTGTACCAGTCTGCAATCCTACCAACAATGGAGGAGTCTTCCTCTTTCTCCGCATCCTCGCCAGCATTTGCTGTCACCTGAGTTTTTGAACTTAGCCATTTTCACTGGTGTGAGGTGAAATCTCAGGGTTGTTTTGATTTGCATTTCTCTTATGACTAGAAATGTTGAACATTTCTTTAGGTGTTTCTCAGCCATTCGGCATTCCTCAGCTGTGAATTCTTTCTTTAGCTCTGAATCCCATTTTTTAATAGGGTTATTTATCTCCCTGCGGTCTAACTTCTTGAGTTTTTTGGATATTTTGAATATAAGGCCTCTATCTGTTGTAGGATTGGTAAAGATCTTTTTCCCAATCTGTTGGTTGCCCTTTTGTGCTAAGAACAATGTCCTTTGCCTTAGAGAAGCTTTGCAGTTTTATGAGATCCCATTTGTCGATTCTTGATCTTAGCGCATAAGCCATTGGTGTTTTGTTCAGGAAAATTTCTCCAGTGCCCATGTGTTTGAGATGCTTCCCCACATTTTCTTCTATTAGTTTGAGTGTATCTAGCTTGATGTGGAGGTCCCTGACCCACTTGTACTTAAGCTTTGTACAGGGTGATAAGCATGGATCAATCTTCATTCTTCTACATGCTGACCTCCAGTTGAACCAGCACCATTTGCTGAAAATGCTATCTTTTTTCCATTGGATGGTTTTGGCTCCTTTGTCAAAAATCAAGTAACTATAGGCAAGTGGGTTCGTTTCTGGGTCTTCAATTCTATTCCACTGGTCTATCTGTCTGTCTCTGTACCAATACCATGCAGTTTTTATCACTATTGCTCTGTAATACTGCTTGAGTTCAGGGATAGTGATTCCCCCTGAAGTCCTTTTATTGTTGAAGATAGTTTTAGCTATCCTGGGTTTTTTGTTATTCCAGATGAATTTGCAAATTGTTCTCTCTAGCTCTCTGAAGAATTGAATTGGTATTTTGATGGGAATTGCATTGAATCTGTAGATAGCTTTTGGTAAAATGGCCATTTTTACTATATTAATCCTGCCAATCCATGAGTATGGAAGATCTTTCCATCTTCTGAGGTCTTCTTCAATTTCTTTCTTCAGGGGCTTGAAGTTCTTACCATACATATCTTTTTACTTGCTTGGTTAAAGTCACACTGAGGTATTTTTTATTATTTGGGACTATTATGAAGGGTGTAGTTTCCATAATTTCTTTCTCGGCTTGTTTCTCTTTTGTGTAGAGGAAGGCTACTGATTTATTTGAGTTAATTTTATACCCAGCCACTTTGCTGGAGGTGTTTATCAGCTTAGTAGTTCTCTGGTGGAATTTTTGATCACTTAAATATACGATCATATCATCTGCAAATAGTTATATTTTGACTTCTTCTTTTACAATCTGTATCCCCCGGATCTCCTTTTGTTGTCTGATTGCTCTGGCTATAATTTCAAGAACTATATTGAATAAGTAGGAAGAGAGTGGGCAGCCTTGTCTAGTCCCTGATTTTAGTGGGATTGCTTCAAGTTTCTCTCCATTTAGTTTAATGTTAGCGACTGGTTTGCTCTATATGGCTTTTACTGTGTTAAGGTATGGGTCTTGAATTCCTATTCTTCCCAGGACTTTTATAATGAAGGGATATTGAATTTTGTCAAATGCTTTCTCAGCATCTAATGAAATGATAATGTGGTTTTGTTCTTTCAGTTTGTTTATATAATGGATACCGTTGATGATTTTCCATATATTAAACCATCCCTGTATGCCTGGGATGAAGCCTACTTGATCATGGTGGATGATTGTTTTGATGTGCTCTTGGATTCGCTTTGCCAGAATTTTATTGAGTATTTTTGCGTCGATATTCATAAGGGAAATTGGTCTGAAGTTCTCTTTCTTTGTTGGGTTTTTGTGTGGTTTAGGTATAAGAGTAATTGTGGCTTCATAGAAGGAATTCTGTAGTGCTCCATCTGTTTCAATTTTGTGGAATAGTTTGGATAGTATTGGTATGAGGTCTTCTGTGAAGGTCTGATCGAAGACTGCACTAAACCCATCTGGACCTGGCCTCTTTTTGGTTGGGAGACCTTTAATGGCTGCTTCTATTTCGTTAGGAGTTATGGGGTTGTTTAAATGTTTTATCTGTTCCTAATTTAACTTTGGGACCTGGTATCTGTCTAGGAAATTGTCCATTTCCTACATATTTTCATGTTTTCTTGAATATAGGCTTTTGTAATAGGATCTGATGATTTTTTTGAATTGCCTTTGATTTTGTAGTCATGTCTCCCTTTAAATTTTTGATTTTGTGAATTTGTACACACTCTCTGTGTCCTCTCGGTAGGCTGGCTAAGGGTTTATCTATCTTGTTGATTTTCTCAAAGAACCAACTTTTGGTTCTGTTTATTCTTTGTATAGTCCTTTTTGTTTCTACTTGGTTGATTTCAGCTCTGTGTTTGATTATTTCCTGACTTCTCCTCCTCCTGGATATATTTGCTTCTTTTTGTTCTAGAGCTTTTAGGTGTGCTGTCAAGCTGCTGACATATGCTCTTTCCTGTTTCTTTCTGCAGGCACTCAGAGCTATGAGTTTTCCTCTTAGCACAGCTTTCATTGTGTCCCATAAGTTTGGGCATGTTGTACCTTCACTTTCATTAAATTCTAAGAAGTCTTTAATTTCTTTATTTCTTCCTTTACCAGGTTATCATTGGTAGAGCATTGTCCATCTTCCCCTTATTGTTATTGAAGAGCAGCTTTAGCCAGTGGTGGTCTGATAGGACACACGGGATTATTTCTATCTTTCTGTATCTGTTGAGGCCTGTTTTATGACCAAGTATATGGTCGATTTTGGAGAAAGTACCTTGAGGTGGTGAGAAGAATCTATATCCTTTTGCTTTAGGATAGAATGTTCTATAAATATCTGTTAAGTCTATTTGGTTCATGATTTCTCTTAGTCTGTCTATGTCTCTGTTTAATTTCTGTTTCCATGATCTATCCATTGAGGAGTGTGGATGGTTGAAATCTCCTACTATTATTGTGTGAGGTGCAGTGTGTGCTTTGAGCTTTAATAAGGTTTCTTTTATGTATGTATGTGCCCTTGTATTAGGAGCATTGATATTTAGGATTGAGAGTTCATCTTGGTGGATTTTTCCTTTAATGAATATGAAGTGTCCTTCCTTATCTTTTTTGATGAATTTTAGTTGAAAATAGATTTTATTCGATATTAAAATGGCTACTCCAGCTTGCTTCTTCAGACCATTTGCTTGGAAAGTTGTTTTCCAGCCTTTCACTCTGAGGTAGTGTCTGTCCTTGTCTCTGGGGTGTGTTTCCTGTAGGGAGCAGAATGCAGGGTCCTCATTGCATATCTAGTTCGTTAATCTATGTCTTTTTATTGCGGAGTTGAGACCATTGATGTTGATAGATATCAAGGAATAGTGATTATTGCTTCCTGTTATATTCCTATTTGGATGTGAGATTGTTTGTGTGCTTTTCTTCTCTTTGTTTTGTTGCCAAGACAATTAGTTTCTTGCTTTTTCTAGGGTGTAGCTTGCCTCCTTATGTTGGGCTTTACCATTTATTATCCTTTGTAGCACTGGATTTGTAGAAAGATATTGTCTAAATTTGGTTTTGTCATGGAATATCTTGGTTTCCCCATCTGTGTTAATTGAGAGTTTTGCAGGATACAGTAACCTGGGCTGGCATTTGTCTTCTGTTAGGGTTTGTATGACATCTGCCCAGAATCTTCTGGCTTTCATAGTCTCTGGTGAGAAGTCTGGTGTGATTCTGATAGGTGTGCCTTTATATGTTACTTGACCTTTTTCCCTTACTGCTTTTAATATTCTTTCTTTACTTTGTGCATTTCCTGTCTTGACTATTATGGGACAGGAGTAGTTTCTTTTCTGGTCCAATCTATTTGGAGTTCTGTAGGCTTCTTGTATGTTTATGGGCATCTCTTTCTTTAGGTTAGGGAAATTTTCTTCTATGATTTTGTTGAAGATATTTACTGGTCCTTTGAGCTGGGAGTCTTCACTCTCTTCTATACCTATTATCCTTAGGTTTCATCTTCTCATTGAGTCCTGGATTTCCTGTATGTTTTGGACCAGTAGCTTTTTCCATTTTCCATTATCTTTGACAGTTGTGTTGATGATTTCTTTTTTTTTTTTTGTGTGTGTGTCGATGATTTCTATGGAATCATCTGCTCTTGAGATTTTCTCTTCTATCTATTGTATTCTGTTGGTGATGCTTGTATCTACGGCTCCTTGTCTCTTCCTTGGTTTTCTATACCTAGGGTTGTTTCCCTGTGTTCTTTCTTCATTGCTTCTATTTCCATTTTTGATTCCTTCAACTGTTTAATTGTGTTTTTCTGGAATTTTTTCAGGGATTTTTGTGATTCCTCTCTATAGACTTCTACTTGTTTATTTATGTTTTCCTGTGTTTCTCTAAGGGAGATCTTCATGCCTTTCTTGAAGTACTCCAGCATCATGATCAAATATGATTTTAATTCTAGATCTTGCTTTTCTGGTGTGTTTGGATATTCAGTGTTCGCTTTGGTGGGAGAATTGGGCTCTGATGATGCCATGTAGTCTTGGTTTCTGTTGCTTGGGATCCTGGACTTGCCTCTCGCCATCAGGCTGTCTCTGGTGTTACCTTGTTCTGCTATTTCTGACGGTGGCTAGGCCATCCTACAGGCCTGTGTGTCAGGAGTGCTGTAGACCTGTTTTCCTGTTTTCTTTCATCCAGTTATGGGAACAGAGTGTTCTGTTTTCGGGAGTGTAGTCTTTCCTGTCTACTGGTCTTCAGCTGTTCCTGTGGGCCTGTGTTCTGAGTTGACCAGCCAGGTTGCTTTGAGCAGAAAAGTTGGTCTTACCTGTGGTTGCATGGCTCATGTTGCTGGTGAGGGGCTGCTTTCGAGCTCTCAATGAGGGCGGCAACCCGCAGGGCCTGTACCACCTTTTCCCGGGGCCCCCTTGTACTGGGGTCCCAGATGGCATTAGGTGTTTTCCTGTGGAGTCAGAAATGTGGGCGGAGTGTAGTCTTTTCTGGTTTCCCAGGTGTGTCTGCCCCTCTGAAGGTTTAGCTCTCCCTCCCAAGGGACTTGGTTGCAGAGAACTGCTGAGTGTTTCCTTTCAGGTCCAGGCAGTGTCTGGACTGCGGGGGATCTGCCATTCAAGTGCCCCTATCTTCCGGTTCCCAGAGGCCATATACAGTTTCCTCTTGGGCCTGGGATGTGGGCATGGGTGGGCAGTATTGGTGGTCTCTTCCGCTCTGCAGTCTCAGGAATGCCCACCTGTCTGTGCAGTGAGGTCTCTCTCCCAAGGTGTTTGGGAGCAGTGAGCTGTGGGCCGGGATCTTCGAGATTCTCTACTGCTCTTAACATCTGAGCCATCCATCCTTCCATCCCCCCTGGTGACCATTCTTAAAGTGAATACCTTCCATGCCTAATATACCAAACATGTTCAACATGGTCCTGGCAGCTAGAGGAAGTCCTATACCAATTTCTGAGCTGCCTCTAAACTCTAGACTCCCTTTCGTATGCACATGTATCCCCAGTTCCCCACAATATGGCTTACTGTAGTCTTGTAACTCAATTCATCTTAAAGGTAATCCTTTTCAATGAATCCTACAGGTATCAATGGATTAATGGACCATGATCAACAGAGGGTAATGAATGGTTATTAAGAGGGCTTGGATCAAGAATTGACAAATGGGATCTCATAAAACTGCAAAGCTTCTGTAAGGCAAAGGACACTGTGGTTAGGACAAAACGGCAACCAACAGATTGGGAAAAGATCTTTACCAATCCAACAACAGATAGAGGACTTATATCCAAAATATACAAAGAACTCAAGAAGTTAGACCGCAGGGAGACAAATAACCCTATTAAAAATGGGGTTCAGAGCTAAAGAAAGAATTCACAGCTGAGGAATGCCGAATGGCTGAGAAACACCTAAAGAAATGTTCAACATCTTTAGTCATAAGGGAAATGCAAATCAAAACAACCCTGAGATTTCACCTCACACCAGTGAGAATGGCTAAGATCAAAAACTCAGGTGACAGCAGATGCTGACGAGGATGTTTAGAAAGAGGAAGACTCCTCCATTGTTGGTGGGATTGCAGACTGGTACAACCATTCTGGAAATCAGTCTGGAGGTTACTCAGATAATTGGACATTGAACTGTCTGAGGATCCAGCTATACCACTCTTGGCCATATACCCAAAAGGTGCCCCAACATATAAAAAAGTCACGTGCTCCACTATGTTCATCGCAGCCTTATTTATAATAGCCAGAAGCTGGAAAGAACCCAGATGCCCTTCAACAGAGGAATGGATACAGAAAATGTGGTACATCTACACAATGGAATATTACTCAGCTATCAAAAACAATGACTTTATGAAATTCGTAGGCAAATGGTTGGAACTGGAAAATATCATCCTGAGTGAGCTAACCCAATCACAGAAAGACATACATGGTATGCACTCATTGATAAGTAGCTATTAGCCCAAATGCTTGAATTACCCTAGATGCCTAGAACAAATGAAACTCAAGACGGATGATCAAAATGTGAATGCTTCACTCCTTCTCTAAAAGGGGAACAAGAATACCCTTGGCAGGGAATAGAGAGGCAAAGATTAAAACAGACACAGAAGGAACACCCATTCAGAGCCTGCCCCACATGTGGCCCATGCATATACAGCCATCCAATTAGACAAGATGGATGAAGCAAAGAAGTGCAGGCCGACAGGAGCCGGATGTTGTTCTCTCCTGAGAGACACAGCCAGAATACAGAGCAAACACAGAGGCGTATGCCAGCAGCAAACCACTGAATTGAGAATAGGACCCCCGTTGAAGGAATCAGAGAAAGAACTGGAAGAGCTTGAAGGGGCTCGAGACCCCATATGTACAACAATGCCAAGCAACCAGAGCTTCCAGGGACTAAGCCACTACCTAAAGACTATACATGGACTGACCCTGGACTCTCAACTCATAGGTAGCAATGAATAGCCTAGTAAGAGCACCGGTGGAAGGGGAAGCCCTTGGTCCTGCCAAGACTGAATCCCCAGTGAACGTGATTGTTGGGGGGAGGGCGGAAATGGGGGGAGGATGGGGAGGGGAACAGCCATAAAGAAAGGGAGAGGGGAGGGGGATGTTTGCCCGGAAACCGGGAAAGGGAATAACCCTCGAAATGTATATAAGAAATACTCAAGTTAATAACAACAAAAAAAAAAAATCTAAAAAAAAAAAAAAGAGGGCTTGAGGATCCAGGATAATTTGGCTCTGGACCTGTAACATTCCAAAGCTTCCATGATTATTGAGGTGTTAACCAGTTAACCAGTCTTCCAGAAGGTTCAATGGAAGGCACAGCTATTTTCAGAGAACTTTTGTTCAGAGGAGTTTTGCTGAGTTTTGGTTTCTTCTACAACAGAAGAGAATTGTTCCTCTGGTCCTGCCACCACATAGAATTGTTAAGAGAGTAAAATGAAGTAAAAATGTGTGCTGTGAGCTACAGAGCCCAGTGCTGAAGTAGAAGAGATGAGTTTGATTCTCACAGTGCCATTTAGGTCGTCAACTTATGGTCTGTTCAATGCTTCTCAATTCTGTCACCAGGTGGCGGCAGAGTCCCATATTTGTTCTTGTCTTTAATGGTGGCTAGAAAGTAGAGACATTGGAAAAGGGTTGTAGGTACCTTAACTCTTGACTTACTTCTTAAAAGACCCATATCTTCTACCTAGACTCAGAATACTTTTTCTACTATTAAAATGTACAAATAAATTAATCAGTTCTTCCAAGATTAAATAATCAGTTCACTCAATAGTTAAGGCTTTGCTGGGCATGATAGCACATACCACCCTGAAGGCTAAGACTGTAACTCCTCGTTCCAGGCCTGCTCGGGCTACATAGTGAGCTTCTACTCAGGGTACACAGTGATATTTATATTTAAACTTACTAGCTAACTAACTAACTATCCGACCAACTAAAATTCTAACCAGATTCTTTCTTGAGGAACTGCTCCTTTAAATTATGTTTTTAAGGTAGTTTAGGAGAGGATATGTTGAAGCAATTTTGATTCTTTCACTGGAGAGGATTATAGGACTGTAGGAGCCATAGGAAAATGGGAGAGGTTTCTACTGTAATCACTGGATTGATCAAAGTTCCTAGGTAAGGAACCACTAAGTGTCTGAATGACAAGTAAGGGATAAATAGGACTATTGCAGTGGGAAAATGATAGCAGTGGCCCAGGAAAGTGTGTGCTCTTCAGAACTCCAGGATTCTGCATTTGCCTCTCCTTCCCGAGGCCTCTCCTTTGGACGCACCTGTTCAGATAAAGTCATTGACAGAACACAGAATGGGGTAAAAATGAAGGATGTGACTGTGAATATTTGCTATTGACAATTCATACCAAGATTGAGTAGGACTCAAATAAATGAACATAGACTCCAGAATCCAACAGATCCTGGCTTAAAGTCAGTCCCACATGCCTACTTCTATTTGTCTTTCATAGGTTTAATTGTCTGGTTTATGTAATGAGAATGATAAAACCCACCCTGTAGCCCGCAATCTCTGACCAGTTTGTTAGTCTTTGTGAAGAACTAGGTGAAATATTAAGGACTTGTTGGAATATGAAGGCCTAGGTTAAATGTTAATGCTGAGGTAACAATACCCTGGCTAGCCTGCCATTATAGGGAAACTTTCTTATATGTTTCTGCTGTTATCAGGAAACATTTTAATGCCAAAATTAATTACATTTTCTGTTATGTTCTGTACCCTTGGGAACCAATCATGATAGAGGTCAGCAGAACTGTTTTGTACAGTTACCTATAATAAGCTTGAATCTGAACCAACCATCCAACAGTACTTCCTGCACCTATGTATAAGCTTTTAAGGTATAAACTGCCCTTGTGATAGACCCCAACATAAGAGAGACACCTGCACCAATATAAGAAACTATTTGGAATAAGGCATCTGTTTTGAGTAGTGGTCCAGTAAAGTTTAAGTTTCCAAGACCTCCCCGGGAACTGACATCCTCCTTAGCAGAAAGGAACATGTACATACACAGACAACTGACATCCTGGTTGGCAAGTTAAGACATGAACATTAGACTAGTCCCATACTGGTAGACAAGTGAGTGCACAAAAATAGACAAGGCAAGTCCTCTGCCAAAATTGAATACCACAACCAATGGGAATAGGAAAAATGTACAACAAAGATAGGCTCCTAAGGAAATTCCCAATCCTTAAATCCTGATTGGTGGAATGATTTGGCAAGACATTTGTGGATGGTGGACTTAAAAACCTTGTAGGATCTTAACTTGGGGTCATGATTCAGTTCCTGAATGTGGACCACGGCTCTGGTTGAGCAGTCCAGGAGTATATGCTCAACAAACTTTCCCTGTCTGACTGAGATCTGTGTTTATGTGGTTTATGAAGCAATTCTGGGACCCCCAACAGTTTTTTCACAGAGTTTTATGAATATGAATGTCAAATCATTAACTAGAGTCTTACATGACATGAAGTTAGTTTTTGGTATTTTTGCCCCACTAGAGAGTATTGTGGGAATTAAGTGAGACTATATCTGCAAGGTGCACATCAGAAAAAAATCAGAACAAAACAAAACAAAAAAAAAACCACCACCAGAGACACAGAGATCATCAACCATAAGACTCACCCGTTCCCCTTCTGGATATTCACTTAACAGAAATAAAAAAAAATAGCTCCAAAAGAATGCATATATGTGTATTTATTTGAAGCTTGTATTTAGTAACCTCAAATCATATATGACCTGATGTCCATCAACAGGTAAATGAATTACAATTGTATAGTATAGAAGAAGGGGGATGAGGACGTGGATAGGATAGGGGGTTTATGTATGGGGAAATTGGAAAAGGGGACAACATTTGAAATGTAATTAACTGCCCCCCCCCCCCCGAGGACTAAACTGTTAGTACAGGATACAACATGGGTGAATTTCAACAAATGTATGCTGGGTGAAGAAGTCATATAGGAAAAGGAAAATAAGAAGAAAGAAAGATCAAAATAAAAATAAAAAATGAGATTTGTGTGTGTGTGTGTGTGTGTGTGTGAGAGAGAGAGAGAGAGAGAGAGAGAGAGAGAGAGAGAGAGAGAGAGAGAGAGAGAGAGAATGCTTGAAGTAGCTTGTAGTTGTGTGACATTAGGTCTCCTTGCAGGATTGAGAATTTCCATATTGGAGGAATCACAAAGCTTCATGAAGGTTCTTCCTACATGATCATGGTTGCCCCTTTTCATGGTAAACTATAAGGAATTCAAACTAGTGGATTGTGGAAGAACAAATCCATGATTGTTGAAGATAGAGAAAGACAGAAGGGAAGTATTAATAGGGACATGGGGAAACTTTGGAAGCAGTGAATACAGTAATTATTTCAGTTACAGCAGTGGCTTTGTGGACAAAGATGCACACCCAAACTCAATAAATTTTATAGTGTATGTATGTGCAGTTTTAAACACTTAAACATACTTCAATAAAACTGTAAACATAAAAATTAAATCACACAGTATTCAGCAAATGTTTACTGAACTTCTACTCTGGGGCAAGAAATACATGAGGCACAGGAGAAGTAACTGAGACTCAGTCCTTGACTGCAAGAACTCTAAATCAAATCCATGTATATCCTGCATTGCTGCCATCTTTCTTCACTGCCTGACTATGGGCAACTTAACTAACCAGCAGTTTCCTTGTTTCTGAAGTGGAATAGGTTCATTTACCTTCAATATAATTTTTAGGATTGCTTGAGATATGTATGAGTGGAGAGATAAGATGTGTGTGGTCCCTTCGGTCACTGCAACTCACAAAAGAGCTAAGAGAACACCAGCCCCATATCATTCCTGCCTAGCTTCTATTTATCCTCTGCATCTTCTAGAAAGACTCTCTACTTCTTAGATAAAGATAATTGAAGTAGAAAATTTTTGTTTCTTTGAAGATTCAGTTACATCATATGATGTTTTTCTGGAACCTGTCTTATGAGAGTATATTTTTGCTGAAGCAGATTTGTGGGAGGATGTTTTGCTGAAAACAGACACATGGGGACTTTCTGGAAGCTTCCTTACAAAAGGACATGCAAGGTTTTGCTAGAGCAGATGCTTGAGAGAACATGTGGTGTTTAAATAGAGTGAAATATAACCCAACAGATAATAGATGATGCTGTGTGGTATTGGTTCACTTTGGCACTCTTTGTTGGTCTTTGTTGGGGTTTGCTGATGCTGGTCTTCACTGAAGACACTGTGAGGTATTGGTTCACCTTGCCACTGTGTGCAGGTCATCATTTGTTTTGACTTCAAAGAGAGAAACACACCAAAAACTTCTGGTGGTGTTTTGGTGGCTTCTTGCCACTTCCATGGACTAGGGTTGATCAGCAGATCCTCATGGTTTCTTCTGGATTGAATTGCTGTTGCAGACTCATATGGTGTTTGAGAGTGGATGGTGCTACTGCTGCTCATCCATGTGAAGTAAACTGGTGATATCCTGACAGTGCGAATTGGATTTGACCAAAAGAACTATTTCTTTTTTTTTTTTTTTTGGTTCTTTTTTTCGGAGCTGGGGACCGAACCCAGGGCCTTGCGCTTCCTAGGCAAGCGCACTACCACTGAGCTAAATCCCCAACCCCCAAAAGAACTATTTCTAAACAGGTCCACAACCTCCTTTGCCTTATTATCCTTTCCTTTCCACTACCTCTTGTGGCTGGTGGGCTAGAAGAGAGGTTAAAGTACTTATTAAAGTAGGTTTAAAGGTATAAGCCTACAGAAAATTCTTCATAAATGTATTTGTAATATACTTTTTTTATTATATCTTTGGTTACTTTACCTATCTTCTCCTCTTTTTCATCTTCCTCTTCCATTTTCTCTTCTCTACTCTTTCTCCCCCTCTCCTCCTCAAAGTTCTTTTTCTGCTTCTTATTCTGCCATGCCAGGGATCAAATCCAGTGCCTTAAATATTCTAGACGGCTATTCTACCACTGAGCTATAATCCCAAAATTTCAGTTTGTTTATTTATTTATTTATTTATTTATTTATCTTTTACTTTTTTTGGAAAAAGCTATCATCTATGATAGACCTTAAATCAACGAGAACATACTTTATGTCTTCTCTGCTGTCTGTTGCATTTAAGCATGTAGTAGATGTTTATTAAACATTTTGGTTGATTGAATGGGTGGTAGATGATTTGCCCAAATATCAAGCTAAATTTGACATTCGCCTCTGTATGTGAAACCTTTTGATAGGCACATGCTTTGGATTCTTGGGTCTTAATTCCAGAACTTTTGTTTTTAGCATCATTGTTTCCTTGTTAAAGAGGAATTTCACTCTCTGAAAGGATGAAGCTCTGTTGTTTTTCACATTGTAGAAAATCTAGTTCCTCTCATAGAATCCTGATTGTATCACTCTTCTAGAGGCTAGGTGTCCTGGAAGTCTTTTTTATTTTAAAAGCTATTTGCTTCAAGAAACTTCCAGCACAGCAAAATAGGTGCTTTTAGAGGATCTCTACTCAGTCCCAAGACACTTCAGTTTGTTATCTTTCACTTCCAAATGGCATTCAAGCCATTGTGGTAGATTGGATGGGAATGATCCCTACAGGCTCATAATTGCATGCTTAGTTCTCAGTTGGTAAATTGTTTGGAAGGATTAAGGGGTATGGCCTTGTTGAAGGAGGCATGTCACATGTGGGTGAACTTTAAAGTTTCAAAAGCTCTTGCTAGGCCCAGCATCTCTATTTGATGATTAGGATGTAATGCTTTCTGCTACCACAGTACTTGCGTATGTGCTGCCATGCTTTCTACCATGATAACCCTGGACTAACTGTGAAATTGCAAGCAAGTTTTTTTTTCTTTTAAAATTAAATTTAGAGTTGTCTTGGTCATGGAGTCTGTTCATAGCAATACAACAGAGACTGGGCTGGAGAGATGGCTCAGAGGTTAAGAGCACTGTCTGCTCTTCCAGAGGTCCTGAGTTCAATTCCCAGCAACCACATGGTGGCTCACAACCATCTGTAGTGAGATCCGGTGCCTTCTTCTGGCCTGCAGGCATATGTGCAGGCAGAAAGCTGTATAACTTATATATATACACACACACACACACATATATATATATATATATATATATATATATATATATATATATATATATCAGAGACTAAGTCAAAAATGTCTACCTTGTCCTTGAATCCTCTTAGGATGAAGATGTGGTTTTGTTTGTATTCTTGTCATCAAAACTGTTGTAAGTGCTGATATTTCAATAGCTGTTTATCATCTACTCTGTTAGACAACTAGTCTTTATATTTAGGTCTACACACCACTTTCAAGAAAAGATATGTTATTCTAGATTTGTGGCTGATGCCACCATAGTTGATCTTGGACCCATCTAACTGAGTAAGATGCATATCACTGCATTCACACGCGCACACACACACACACACACACACACACACACACACACGCATATATTTATGTATGTGTTTATTTATAAATATGTATAAACATAAAAGAGCATTTATTAGATTAACTTATAGGATTGGATATAAATCCAAATTATTTTGAGAAACTAATTATCAAGATATTCTTCAGTTTTCAAAGCACTTTTTGTTTGGCTATTTCTATCTTATATTTATGAGTGGGGATGGTGAGACACTTCTATAGAAAGAATAAAAATAAAGGACAAGGTCTCCAAAAGTTTGGAGGTTGGCTTGAGAGAACAGATTTATCTATGAACAACAGAGAAAACCATGAACTCGTTAACCACCAGGTTTTAGAGGTCCTGTTACCACTATCTGCTGCTTCACTTCTCTCTCAGGAGAAACATATCAACCTCACCTACAAGTTTGATTTGAAGAGCATATAAATGGGGGAAAGAGATCTTCTTCAGTCCACAACATTCACCTTCTGTCTCCCCCTTTATTGAAACCTTGGCTTCATGGAAGAATTCCTGGACATGGCTATTCTGAAACACTAATATATTTTTTCTCTTCTGTACTATACTTATTTGTGGATAAGTACAAATTAATTCCACTTTTGGTATTAACTCTGCATTTACTTGTTCTGAATTTTCTCATAAGCAGCTTTCAGTCTGGCCAAAAATAAAGCTTTCAGAATTCTTGGCTAATCTCATAAGCAAAAATAACCATTTTAGTAAACAGTGTACAAGTTCCTCTAAAAAAATTAATGAGTACACTTTGATCCAACAATTTAACTCTGGGCCTATATTTCCAATGAAATTATATCAGTATGTCAGAGCCAGGTTTCATGGCATAGTTCTTTTTTTTTTTTTCCGGAGCTGGGGACCAAACCCAGGGCCTTGCGCTTCCTAGGCAAGTGCTCTACCACTGAGCTAAATCCCCAACCCCCATGGCATAGTTCTTAATCTCAGCCTGGTACCCAATTCTCAGTGGCCACACTGACAGGAAGGGAAATATCAAATGATCAAGGAATGATCAAGCTTTCTCTATATCAACTGTGACAGGACCCAGCAATGTATAGAGCTTGAGCAGAGCTGCTCAGCCACAAGCTTAGACTTCCAGATGTTACACACTGGCTCTTTTGGCCTGGAGCTATTCCAAGCTAGGAACTAACAGAAAAATTCCTAACCTTGTCTTACACCCCATTTCATGGTCATGTGAAGGGATAGATCAGAGAACTCTCTTGGACTTTGGCAGCCTTTGGTTTTCCTTGGCCAAACCTGGCAGCTCTCCTAATTGACTCTTATTGTTAGCCTCCTTTATGTGCATCCAAACAATCAGGGCCTGCCAGAGCCTGTGTGAACCTAGCATACCCCAGTCTAGCTCTCAGATGGCCCTTCTCTAGCTGTCTTAATAGAAGACCCTTTGAAAAATGTAAGAGCCTGGTGTGGGGGCTCAAGACAAAACTGAAGCATGTCTATTGTGAGTTAGACAGCTTGATTACAGGATGAACTCTTGTCTCCCAAGCTTTCTTTTTCTTTACTCCCTTTCAATGTTAAAAAATAAATACCAGTGTACTCATAAACAGTTACAGCATTAGTGAATTTTATGAAAGTTTATGGAATGTTTAAAAGAAAAGTAAAAGAAGCAGATGAAAAACTACTTTTATTGTAGAGCCAGGAGGAGTCCAGATTGAGGAGACAGTATAAGCTTTATTTAATATACATAAAGACATCAGGATGAAAGGTCATTTTGTAATGAAATCTCTATGGATACAAAACATCCATTAGTTAAAATGATCTCTGTCATAATTGGAGTACTATTGAATCTATGGCCCGTTTTCCAAGTCTCAATAGCATTGTTAGTAAAAGAAATGGAGTATTATTGTAACTTCAGGGTCTGACTCAGTCTCATAAGGGAACAACATTAGAGTTTGCTTTGGGTATTCCCTGCTTTTAGTAATTTGAGTAGTGTTGGATAGCAATGAAATTAGGGTTGGTATTTCTTTACTATGTAAAGCAGGGATTACATTGAATATTAATTACAGAACTAACTGAAGACCAGTAGAATTGATAAGGAGAGACTCAACTATTGGTTGGCTAAGGTGTCAGAATCTCATTCCTTCAGGATTCAAAGCTGCCAACCCACACTTGACACTATGAGGCCATCACATTTTACTTCCTTTGGGTGTCTTGTAGTCCTTTCATAGTTCATTCATTCCTAAATGGCAGAGAATAGAAATTCTGATGAGAATTGGAAAAGGATGAAAGGAAGGAGGAAGGGCAAAGGCCATGATAGAATTCCAAGGAGGAAAATAAATAATCACAGGTATTAGGAGAATATTTATTCAAAAGAAGACATGCTTACATTGGTGTATGGATGGTACACATAGGCTAGGCTGCAGTCAAACTTTTTTTTTTTTGGCACATTCAAAATGAGTCATTGTGTTAGATAATACAGCAATTAAATTATAGTGCCTTCCATAAAAATGACAGAAAAGGCATTGAACAAAAATGTTCAAAGAAAAGTCTTGATATCATTTACCTTGAACTTTGAGCTCTACATAAGATAATTCCAAATTTACTGCCAACTTGTTCTCAGCAGCTGCTTTTCCAAAGATGAGAGACACTGATCTAGGACTCATGGTTAAGGTGAATAGGAAGGTGGGGTTGGGAGAGGTCATGGCTACTCTTTGACTCTAAGTTGAAAGAGGTTCATTTACTTTGTTGAGGAAGCACATGAGTTTGTCGGTGTTGTTGTTGTCTTTGTTGTTGTTGTTGTTGTTGTTGTTGTCGTCGTCGTTGTTGTTGTTGGTAGTGGTTCTTTTATTGGTTCTTTTTATTTATTTATTTTGAGGACACATGAGGAAAGGTAGATTCACCTGTTTAACCAGCTAGATTACCCAAGAGCAGTTGAAAGGGTGACAGATGGCGCCTGATTGCCCTCACATTCCTATAAGTAAAGCTGTTTTTCACAGTTCTGGACCATATCCTCTCAACAGAAAACAGGCTGATAACAATTATGGGTTGCTAGAGCACAGTGAGAAGTCAAATACCAGAGCTAGCTCTTGCTAAGTTCTTCTTTGTATTTTTTGTTTGTTTGTTTTTTATCTTTATTAACTTGACTATTTCCAATTTACATTTCAGTTGTTATTCCCCTTCCCGGTTTCCCCCTAACCCTTCCCCCTCTCCTTCTCTATGGGCTTCCCTTCCCCATCCTCCCTCCATTACCACCCTCCCCCCAACAATCACATTCACTGGGGGTTCAGTCTTGGCAGGACCAAGGGCTTCCCCTTCCACTGGTGCTCTTACTAGGCTATTCATTGCTACCTATGAGGTTGGAGCCCAGGGTCAGTCCATGTATAGTCTTTGGGTAGTGGCTTAGTCTCTGGAAGCTCTGGTTGGTTGGCATTGTTGTTCATATGGGGTCTTGAGCTCCTTCAAGCTCTTCCAGTCCTTTCTCTGATTCCTTCAACGGGGGTCCCATACTCAATTCAGTGGATTGCTGCTGTCATTCGCCTGTGTATTTCCTGTATTCTGGCTGTGTCTCTCAGGAGAGATCTACATCTGGTTCCTGTTGGCCTGCACTACTTTGCTTCATCCATCTTATCTAGTTTGGTGGCTGTATATGTATGGGCCACATGTGGAGCAGGCTCTGAGTGGGTGTTCCTTCTGCCTCTGTTCTAAACGTTGCCTCCCTATTCCCTGCCAAGGGTATTCTTGTTCCCCTTTTAAAGAAAAAGTGAAGCATTTGCATTTTGGTCACCCTTCTTGAGTTTTATGTCTTCTGTGCATCTAGGGTAATTCAAGCATTTGGGCTAATAGCCACTTATCAATGAGTGCATACCATGTGTGTTTTTCTGTGACTGGGTTACCTCACTCAGGATGCTATTTTCCAGTTCCATGCATTTGCCTACGAATTTCATAAAGTCATTGTTTTTTGATAGCTGAGTAATATTCCATTGTGCAGATGTACCACATTTTCTGTATCCATTCCTCTGTTGAAGGGCATCTGGCTTTTTTCCAGCTTCTGGCTATTAGAAATAAGGTTGCTATGAACATAGTGGAGAACGTGTCTTTGTTATATGTTGGGGCATCGATTGGGTATATGGCCAAGAGCGGTATAGCTGGGTCCTCAGGTAGTACAATGTCCAATTTTCTGAGGAACCTCCAGACTGATTTACAGAATGGTTGTACCAGTCTGCAATCCCACCAACAATGGAGAAGTGTTCCTCTTTCTCTACATCTTGCAAACATTTGCTGTCACCTGAGTTTTTGATCTTAGGCAATCTTATTGGTGTGAGGTGAAATTTCAGGGTTGTTTTGATTTGCATTTCCCTTATGACTAAAGACCATAGGTGTGTGGGTTCATTTCTGGGTCTTCAATACTATTCCACTGGTCTATCTGTCTGTCTCTGTACCAATACCATGCAGTTTTTATCACTATTGCTCTGTAATACTGCTTGAGTTCAGGGATAGTGATTCCCCCAGAAGTCCTTTTATTGTTGAGGGTAGTTTTAGCTATCCTGGGTTTTTTGTTATTCCAGATGAATTTGGAAATTGTTCTGTCTAACTCTCTGAAGAATTGGATTGGTATTTTGATGGGGATTGCATTGAATCTGTAGATTGCTTTTGGTAAAATGGCCATTTTTACTATATTAATCCTGCCAATCCATGAGCATGGGAAATCGTTCTATCTTCTGTGGTTTTCTTCAATTTCTTTCCTCAGATGCTTGAAGTTCTTATCATACAGATCTTTCACTTGCTTAGTTAAAGTTTCACCGGGGTACTTTATATTATTTGAGACTGTTATGAAGGATGTCGTTTCCCTAATTTCTTTCTCCGCTTGTTTCTCCTTTGTGTAGAGGAAGGCTACTGATTTATATGAGTTAATTTTATACCCAGCCACTTTGCTGAAGTTGTTTATCAGCTTTAGTAGTTCTCTGGTGGAACTTTTGGGATCACTTAAATATACAATCATATCATCTGCAAATAGTGATATTTTGACTTCTCCTTTACCAATCTGTATTCCTTTCATATCGTTTTGTTGCCTGATTGCTCTGGCTAGAACTTCAAGAACTATATTGAATAAGTAGGGAGAGAGTGGGCAGCCTTGTTTAGTCCCTGATTTTAGTGGGATTGCTTCACATTTCTCTCCATTTAGTTTAATGTTAGCAATTGGTTTGCTGTATATGGCTTTTCATATGTTTAGGCATGGGCCTTGAATTCCTCATCCTTCCAAACTTTTATCATGAAGGGGTGTTGAATTTTGTCAAACGCTTTCTCAGCATCTAATGAAATGATCATGTGGTTTTGTTCTTTCAGTTTGTTTATGTAATGGATCACATTGATGGTTTTCGGTATATTAACCATCCCTGAATGCCTGGGATGAAGCCTACTTGATCATGGTGGGTGATTGTTTTGATGTGCTCTTGGATTTGGTTTGCCAGAATTTTATTGAGTATTTTTGCGTCGATATTCATAAGGGAAATTGGTCTGAAGTTCTCTTTCTTTGTTGGGTCTTTGTGTGGTTTAGGTATAAGAGTAATTGTGGCTTCATAGAAGGAATTCGGTAGTGCTCCATCTGTTTCAATTTTGTGGAATAGTTTGGATAATATTGTTATGAGGTTTTCTATGAAGGTCTGATAGAATTCTGCACTAAACCCGTCTGGACCTGGGCTCTTTTTGTTTGGGAGACCTTTAATGACTGCTTCTATTTCCTTAGGAGTTATAGGGTTGTTTAACTGGTTTATCTGTTCCTGATTTAACTTCGGTACCTGGTATCTGTCTAGGAAATTGTCCATTTCCTGCAGATTTTCAATTTTGTTGAATATAGGCTTTTATAGTAAGATCTGATGATTTTTTGAATTTCTTCTGAATCTGTAGTTATGTCTCCCTTTTCATTTCTGATTTTGTTAATTTGGACACACTCTCTGTGTCCTCTCGTTAGTCTGGCTAAGGGTTTATCTATCTTGTTGATTTTCTCAAAGAACCAACTTTTGGTTCTGTTGATTCTTTCTATGGTCCTTTTTGTTTCTACTTGGTTGATTTCAGCACTGAGTTTGATTATTTCCTGCCTTCTACTCCTCCTGGGTGTATTTGCTTCTTTTTGTTCTAGAGCTTTTAGGTGTGCTGTCAAGCTGGTGACATATGCTCTTTCCTGTTTCTTTCTGCAGGCACTCAGAGCTATGAGTTTTCCTCTTAGCACAGCTTTCATTGTGTCCCATAAGTTTGGGTATGTTGTACCTTCATTTTCATTAAATTCTAAGAAGTCTTTAACTTCTTTCTTTATTTCTTCCTTGACCAGGTTATCGTTGAGTAGAGCATTGTTCAACTTCCACGTATATGTGGGCGTTCTTCCCTTATTGTTATTAAAGACCAGCTTTAGGCCGTGGTGGTCCGATAGCACGCATGGGATTATTTCTATCTTTCTGTACTTGTTGAGGCCCGTTTTTTGACCAATTATATGGTCAATTTTGGAGAAAGTACCATGAGGAGCTGAGAAGAATGCGTATCCTTTTGCTTTAGGATAGAATGTTCTATAAATATCTGTTAAGTCCATTTGGTTCATGACTTCTCTCAGTCTGTCTACATCTCTGTTTAATTTCTGTTTCCATGATCTGTCCATTGATGAGAGTGGGGTGTTGAAATCTCCCACTATTATTGTGTGAGGTGCAATGTGTGTTTTGAGCTTTAATAAGGTTTCTTTTATGTATGTAGGTACCCTTGTATTTGGGGCATAGATATTTAGGATTGAGAGTTCATCTTGGTGGATTTTTCCTTTGATGAAGTGTCCTTCCTTATCTTTTTGATGACTTTTAGTTGAAAATTGATTTTATTTGATATTAAAATGGCTACTCCTGCTTGCTTCTTCCAACCATTTGCTTGGAAAATTGTTTTCCAGCCTTTCACTCTGAGGTAGTGTCTGTCTTTGTCTCTGAGGTCTGTTTCCTGTAGGGAGCAGAATGCAGGGTCCTCATTGTATATTCAGTTTGTTAATCTATGTCTTTTTATTGGGGAGTTGAGACCATTGATATTGAGAGATATTAAGGAATAGTGATTTTTGCTTCCTGTTATATTCATATTTGGATGTGAGGTTGGGTTTGTGTGCTTTTCTTCTCTTTGTTTTGTTGTCAAGACGATTAGTTTCTTGCTTTTTCTAGGGTTAGCTTGCCTCCTTATGTTGGGCTTTACCATTTATTATCCTAGGTAGTGCTGGATTTGTAGAAAGATATTGTCTAAATTTGGTTTTGTCATGGAATATCTTGGTTTCTCCATCTGTTCATTGAGAGTTTTGCAGGATACAGTAACCTGGGCTGGCATTTGTCTTCTGTTAGGGTCTGTATGACATCTGTCCAAGATCTTCTGGCTTTCATAGTCTCTGGCGAAAAGTCTGGTGTGATTCTGATAGGTGTGCCTTTATATGTTACTTGATCTTTTTCCCTTACTCCTTTTAATATTCTTTCTTTATTTTGTGCATTTGGTGTTTTGACTATTATGTGTCGGGAGGTGTTTCTTTTCTGGTCCAATCTATTTGGAGTTCTGTAGGCTTCTTGTATGCCTATGGGCATCTCTTTCTTTAGGTTAGGGAAGTTTTCTTCTATGATTTTGTTGAAGTTATTTACTGGTCCTTTGAGCTGGGAGTCTTCACTCTCTTCTATACCTATTATCCTTAGGCTTGATCTTCTCATTGAGCCCTGGATTTCCTGTATGTTTTGGACCAGTAGCTTTTTCCGCTTTACATTATCTTTGACAGTTGAGTTGATGATTTCTATGGAATCTTCTGCTCCTGAGATTCTCTCTTCCATCTCTTGTATTCTGTTGGTGAAGCTCGTATCTATGGCTCCTTGTCTCTTCTTTTGGTTTTCTATATCCAGGGTTTTTTCCATGTGTTCTTTCTTGATTGCTTCTATTTCCACTTTTTAATTCCTTCAACTGTTTGATTGTTTTTTCCTGGAATTCTTTCAGGGATTTTTGTGACTCCTCTCTATGGGCTTCTACTTGTTTATTTATGTTTTCCTGGAATTCTTTCAGGGATTTTTGCGATTCCTCTCTGTAGGCTTCTACTTGTTTATTAATGTTTTCCTGTGTTTGTCTAAGGGAGTTCTTCACGCCTTTCTTGAAGTCCTCCAGCATCATGATCAAATATGATTTTGAAACTAGATCTTGCTTTTCTGGTGTGTTTGGATATTCCGTGTTTGCTTTGGTGGGAGAATTGGGCTCCGATGATGCCATGTAGTCTTGGTTTCTGTTGCTTGGATCCCTCCGTTTGCCTCTCGCCATCAGATTATCTCTAGTGTTACTTTGTTCTTCTATTTCTGACAGTGTCTAGACTGTCCTATAAGCCTGTGTGTCAGGGGTGCTGTACACCTGTTTTCCTGTTTTCTTTCAGCCAGTTATGGGAACAGTGTGTTCTGCTTTCCGGCTTGTAGTTTTTCCTATCTACAGGTCTTCAGCTGTTCCTCTGGGCCTGTGTCTTGAGTTCACCAGGCAGGTTGCTTGGAGCTGGAAGGTTTGTCTTACTTGTGGTCCCAACGCTCAAATTTGCTTGTGGGGTGTTGCTTATGAGCTCTCCACGGCGGCAGCAACCAGGAAGATCTGCGCCGCCCTTTCCGGGAGCTTCAGTGCACCAGGGTTCCAGATGGCGTTTCGTGTTTTCCTCTGGAATCAGAGATGTGGGCCGATTGTAGACTCTTCTGGTTTCCCAGGCGTGTCTGCCTCTCTAAAGGTTTGGCTCCCCCTCCCATGGGATTTGGGTGCAGAGAACTGTTTATCCGGTCTGTTCTTTCAGGTTCTGGCAGTGTCTCAGACACAGCGGATTTCCTGCTCCTGTACCCTTATCCAAGGGAACCCAGAAGTCACATACAGTTTCCTCTTGGGCCAGGGATATGGGCAGGGGTGGGAAGTTTTGGTGGTCTCTTCTGCTCTGCAGTCTCAGAAGATGATATCATTCTTTTAAACAGCTGAGTAATACTCCATTGAAAAAATGTACCACATTTGTTTCATACATTCTTCAGTATGGAGGGCATGTAGGTTGTTTCTAGTTTCTGGCTGTTATGAATAAAGCAGCTTTGGACATAATTGAGCAAGTGTCCTTGTAGCATGATGGAGCATCTCTTGGGCATATGCCCATGAACTGTATATCTGGTTTTGAGATATCAAATCAATTCCCAATTTTCTGAGGAACCACCATATTGATTTCCAAAGTGGTTGTAAAATTTTATACTCCCATCAGCAAAGAAGGGTTGTTTCCTTTATTCCATATCCTTGCCTGCATGAACTGTCACTTGTGTTATTGACGTTAGCCATCTTGACAGATGTAAAATGGAATCTCAAAATCATTTTGATTTGCATGTCCCTGATGGCTAAGGATGTTGAGCACTTCTTTAAGATTTCTTGCCATTTGAGAATTCTCTATTAAGAATGCTCTGTTAGATCTGCAGCTCATTTTTAACTGAGTTATTTGGTTTGTTGATGTCTAGTTCCTTGAAAAATAATTTTTTTGTACATTAGCCCTCTATCTGATGGAGAATTGGTGATAAATTTTCCATTCTGTAGGCTGCTATTTTATACTTTCCATGGTGTCCTTTCCCTTACAGAAGCTTTTCAGCTTCATGAGGTCGATCTTGGAGCATGAGCTGTTGGTGATCTATTCAAAAATTTGTCTCCTGTGTCAATGCATTCAAGGCTATTCCTCACTTTCCCTTCTATCAGATTAGTGTATCCGGATTTATGTTGAGATCTTTGATCTTACTTGGACTTGAGTTTTATACAGGGTCATAAATATGGATCTATTTGTATTCTTCTACCTGGAGACAACCAGCGAGACCAGCACCATGTGTTGAAAATGCTTTATTTTTGCAATTGTATATTTTTGGCTTTTTTTTCATCAAAGATCAAGTGTCCATAGGTGTGAAGATTTATGTCTGAATCTTCAGTTCTGAATGGTTGATCTTCCATTGATCAACCTGTCTGTTTTTATGGCAGTCCCATAAATTATTTGGTGTTTATTATTATAGTTCTTTACTAGAGCTTAAAACCTCAGATGGTGATACCTGCAGATATCCTTTTATTGTTCAGAATTGTTTTAGTTATCTTTGGATTTTGGTTTTTTATATGAAATTGAACATTATTATTTCAATGTCTGTGAAGAATTGTGTTGGAATTTTGATGGAGTCTGCATTGAATCATGAATTGCTCTTAGTACGATGGTCATGGTTACTATATTAATTCTACTGATCCATGAGCATAGGGGATCTTTCCATCTCATATCTTCTTTAATTTCTTTCTTTATAGATGAGGTTTTTGCCATATAGTTCTTTCGCTAACTTGTTTAGAGTACCTGAGATATTTTATATTATTTGTGGCTATTATGAAGTGTGCTGTTTCCCTTTTTACTTTTTTAACCTGTTTGTAATTTGTACATAGAATAACTACAGGTTATGAGTCAATATTGTATCCAGACACTTTTATGAGGGTGTTTATCAGTTCCCTTGAATGTTCTTTGCATCCCTGATCAGTCTGACTTTTATCATGAAGAAGTGTTGGATTTTTCAAAGGCTTCTCAGCATCTAATGAGATATTGGTTGGTTCTTTTCTTTCAGTTCATTTATACGGTGGGTTGCACTGACAGCTTTTTATAAATTGAAACATTTCTGCATCTCTGAGATGAAGCTTATTTGAAAATGTGGATGATCCTTTTGATATGTTCTTCAATTCAGTTTATTAGTATTTTATCAAGCATGTATTTCATCAAAGTTTATGAAGGATACTGATCTATAATTCTTGTTCTTTGTTCAATCTTTGTGTGGTTTGAGCATCGGGATGACTGTGGCCTCATAAAATAAATTTGATAATTTGGCAATGTTCCTTCTGTTTCTATTTTGTGGAAAAAATTGAGGACGAAAGTCTTGTCTGTGATATTATCTTCTAGCCCTGGGCATATGCTTGTTTGTTTTGTTGTTGTTGTTCTGAGACTTAATGACTGCTTTTATTTCCATAATGATTATAGGTTTATTTTAATAGTTTATTCAATTTTGATTTTTGATTTTTGGAAAGTAGTATCTATGAAAAAATTGTCCATTTCTTAAAGATTTTTCAATTGTTTGGTGTTCAATTTTTCAAGTAAGACCTAAGAGAAGGTATCCACTGTATGAGCATTGTTAATGAGCCTAGTTTGTATATTCTTAATTGTCTTATGACTATTATCATTAGCAAAGGCAGTTAGGCACCAACATAGGCACCACAATGAACATATATGTCTAACATATATGTGTGTTGTAATATTTTTGTATCAATTTTGGCAGCGCTGTTTTATGCTACCCACCCCAATTTTCTGGGTTCCCCACAGTTTTTATATTTTGATGCCTTAAACAATGCAATAGCTGGACCACTTCCTAACCTCCATGCAGTTAATCTCTATCCCATGATAATACTGAGTTATCACTTACTAAATTCTAAATTCTACTGTGGCTGCCCTGGATCCAATTGGGCAGTACTCTGGGCTATACTCTCCTGGCTCCTTCACATGGAGTCTATGCCTCTCTCACCTCCACTCTTCTTCAGGCATGGTGTCTCCTCTCTTCTATTCTCTCCCTGCTCTCCCTCCTTTCTCTCTGTCTCCAGCCTAGGAATCTTAAAAGTCCTGCCTCTGGCTTCTCTGCTCAACCATTGGCTATTAGAATATTTATTTACCAAACTGAACCAATTGGGGGCAAGGTACCTCAGTGTCTTACATGCAGACACTGGTGTAAGGCAGTTTTGGGGACCAAAATTAGCATTATAATGCAAGCAATATTAGGCAAAATCCACTACATATGGGCAGTCAAAGTGATAAATTACTTATTCCGAAGAGTAGACAGGACAAGGACATACTGATTTATGTTTGAATTGAGAATACAAGGCTACATGATCATTTTAAAAATCATTTGAAAGGGACAAAGTTGAAGAACTCAGACACAGCAGACCAAGGAAAGATTGTAACTTGCTAATATTCAATATAAAAAATTCTCTTGGGTACTTGCTTTTTCTTTAATAACAGAAATTGCATATCTTCCTTATGGTACAAAAAGTTTACACTTCCTTCTCCATTCTTTTTTTTTTTTCATCTTTATTAACTTGTGTATTCCTTATTTACATTTCGATTGTTATTCCCTTTCCCGGTTTCCAGGCCAACATCCCCCTAACCCCTACCCCTCCCCTTCTCTATCAGTGTTCCCCTTCCCATCCTCCCCCCATTACCACCCTCCCCCCAACAATCACGTTCACTGGGGCTTCAGTCTTAGCAGGAACAAGGGCTTCCCCTTCCACTGGTGCTCTTACTAGGCTATTCATTGCTACCTATGAGGTTGGAACCCAGGGTCAGTCCATGTATAGTCTTTTGGTAGTGGCTTAGTCCCTGGAAGCTCTGGTTAGTTGGCATTGTTGTTCATATGCGGTCAGAAGTGCCTTCAAGCTCTTCCAGTCCTTTCTAAGATTCTTTCAACGGGGATCCCGTTCTCAGTTCAGTGGTTTAATGATGGCATTCGCCTATGTATTTGCTGTATTCTGGCTGTGTGTCTCAGGAGAGATCTACATCCGGTTCCTGTCGGCCTATGCTTCTTTGCTTCATCCATCTTATCTAGTTTGGTGGCTGTATAGGTAAGGGACACAAGTCGGGCAAGTTCTGAATGGGTGTTCCTTCTGCCTCTGTTCTAAACATTGCCTCCCTATTCCCTCCAAAGGGTATTCTTGTTCCCCTTTTAAAGAAGGAGTTAAGCATCCACATTGTGGTCATGCTTCTTGAGTTTCATGTGTTCTGTGCGTCTAGGGTAATTCGAGAATTTGGGCTAATAGCCACTTATCAATGAGTACATACCATGTGTGCTTTTCTGTGATTGGGTTACCTCACGCAGGATGCTATTTTCCAGTTCCATGCATTTGCCTATTAATTTCATAAAGTCATTGTTTTTGATAGCTGAGTAATATTCCATTGTGTAGATGTACCACATTTTCTGTATCCATTCCTCTGTTGAAGGGCATCTGGGTTCTTCCCAGCTTCTGGCTATTATAAATAAGGCTGCTATGAACAAAGTAGAGCACTTATCTTTGTTATATTTTGGGGCATCTTTTGGGTATATGCCCAAGAGAGGAATAGCTGGGTTCTCAGGTAGTTCAATGTCCAATTTTCTGAGGAACCTCCAGACTGATTTCCAGGATGGTTGTATCAGTCTGCAATCCCACCAACAATGGAGGAATGTTCCTCTTTCTCCACATCCATGCCAGCATTTGCTGTCACATGACATTTTGATCTTAGCCATTCTCACTGGTGTGAGGGAAAATCTCTGGGTTGTTCTGATTTTCATTTCATTTATGACTAAAGATGTTGAACATTTCCTTAGGTGTTTCTCAGCCATTCGGCATTCCTCAGATGTGAATTCTTTGTTTAGCTCAGAACCACATTTTTAATAGGGTTATTTGTTTCCTTGCAGTCTAACTTCTTGAGTTCTTTGTATATTTTGGATATAAGCACTCTATCTGTTGAAGGATTGGTAAAGATCTTTTCCTAATCTGTTGGTTGCCATTTTGTCCTAACCACAGTGTCCTTTGCCTTACAGAAGCTTTGCAGTTTTATGAGATCCAATTTGTCGATTCTTGATCTTAGAGCATAAGCCATTGGTGTTTTGTTGAGGAAGTTTTCTCCAGTGCCCATGTGTTCGAGATTATTTCCCACTTTTTTTTCTATTAGTTTGAGTGTATCTGGTTTGATGTGGAGGTCCTTGATCCACTTGGACTTAGAGGGTGATAAGCAGGGATTGATCTTCATTCTTCTACATGCTGACCTCCAGTTGAACCAGCACCATTTGCTGAAAATGCTACCTTTTTTCCATTTGATGGTTTTGGCTCCTTTGTCAAAAATCAAGTGACCATAGGTATGTGGGTTCATTTCTGGATCTTCAGTTCTATTCCATTGGTCTATCTGTCTGTCTCTGTACCAATTCCATGCAGTGTTTATCACTATTGCTCTGTAATACTGCTTGAGTTCAGGGATAGTGATTCCCTGGAAGTCTTTTCATTGTTGAGGATAGTTTTAGCTATCCTGGGTTTTTTATTATTCCAGATGAATTTGCAAATTGTTCTGTCTAACTCTCTGAAGAATTGGATTGGTATTTTGATGGGGATTGCACTGAATCTGTAGATCGCTTTTGGTAAAATGGCCATTTTTACTATATTAATACTGCAAATCCATGAGCATGGGAGATCTTACCATTTTCTGAGATCTTCTTCAACTTCTTTCTTCAGAGGCTTGAAGTTCTTATCATACAGATCTTTCACTTGCTTGGTTAAAGTCACACCGAGGTATTTTATATTATTTGAGACCATTGAAGGGTGTCGTTTCCCTAATTTCTTTCTTGGCTTCTTTCTCTTTTGTGTAGAGGAAGGCTACTGATTTATTTGAGTTAATTTTATACCCAGACACTTTGCTGAAGGTGTTTATCAGGTTTAGTGGTTCTTTGGTGGAACTTTTGGGATCGCTTATATGTAGTATCATATCACCTGCAAATAGTGATATTTTGACTTCTTCTTTACCAATCTGTATCCCCTTGATCTCCTTTTGTTGTCTGATTGCTCTGGCTAGAACTTCAAGAGCTATATTAAATAAGTAGGGAGAGAGTGGGCAGCCTAGTCTAGTCCCTGATTTTAGTGGGATTGCTTCAAGTTTCTCTGCATTTAGTTTAATGTTAGCTACTGGTTTGCTGTATATGGCTTTTACTATATTTAAGTATGGGCCTTGAATTCTTATTCTTTCAAGGACTTTTATCATGAAGGGGTGTTGAATTTCGCCAAATGCTTTCTTAGCAACTAATGAAATGATCATGTGGATTTTATCTTTCAGTTTGTTTATGTAGTGGATTATATTGTTGGTTTTCCATATATTAAACCATCCCTGCATGCCTGGGATGAAACCTACCTGGTCATGATGGATGATTGCTTTGATGTGCTCTTGGATTTGGTTTGAAAAATTTTTTTGAGTATTTTTGCGTCAATATTCATAAAGGAAATTGGTCTGACGTTCTCTTTCTTTCTTTCTTTTTTTTTGGGGGGGGAAAAAAGACTATTTTTACTCCACTGCAACCTTTCCAGCTGCAGAAATTCCCTGTAATTTCTCTTCCCTTCTTTCCCCGTATAATGGATTTTTTTAGGTGTTTGATATGTTTCATTTATTTATGTTTATTTCTTACATTTTCGTTTCTCTCCTTCCATGCCCCTGGAGGGTAAAATCTACCATGGTAAAGATTTCAATCTACTCTATTGCCAGAAACTAGAATTTTGCTTGGCACACAACAGTTTTGCACAATTATTTGCTGACTAGATTAGTGTTCTCATTTCCACTAAATTATACATTTTTATTAGCTTAGTAAATGAGATTTTTAAAAATTATTTTTATTTGTTTATTTATTTATTTGTTTGTTTTTTATTAACTTGAGTATTTCTTATTTACATTTCGAGTGTTATTCCCTTTCCTGGTTTCCGGGCAAACATCCCCCTAATCCCTCCCCCTCCCTTCTTTATTGGTGTTCCCCTCCCCATCCTCCCCCCATTTCCGCCCTCCCCCCAACAATCACTTTCACTGGGGGTTCAGTCTTAGCAGGACCAAGGGCTTCCCCTTCCACTGGTGATCTTACTAGGATATTCATTGCTACCTATGAGGTCAGAGTCCAGGGTCAGTCCATGTATAGTCTTTAGGTAGTGGCTTAGTCCCTGGAAGCTCTGGTTGCTTGGCATTGTTGTTCATAAGGGGTCTCGAGCCCCTTCAGGCTCTTCTAGTTCGTTCTCTGATTCCTTCAACGGGGGTTCTATTCTCAGTTCAGTGGCTTGCTACTGGCATTCACCTCTGTATTTGTGTATTCTGGCTGTGTCTCTCAGGAGAGATCTACATCCGGCTCCTGTCTGCCTGCACTTTTTGCTTCATCCATCTTGTCTAATTGGATGGCTGTATATGTATGGGCCACATGTGGGGCAGGCTCTGAGTGGGTGTTCCTTCTGTGTCTGTTTTAATCTTTGCCTCTCTCTTCCCTGCCAAGGGTATCCTTGTTCCCCTTTTAAAGAAGGAGTGAAGCATTCACATTTTGATTATCCGTCTTGGGTTTCATGTGTTCTAGGCATCTAGGATAATTCCAGCATTTGGGCTAATAGCCACTTATCAATGAGTGCATACCATGTGTGTTTTTCTGTGATTGGGTTACCTCACTCAGGATGATATTTTCCAGTTCCAACCATTTGTCTATGAATTTCATAAAGACATTGTTTTTGATAGCTGAGTAATATTCCATTGTGTAGATGTACCAAATTTTTTTACCCTTTCCTCTGTTGAAGGGCATCTCGGTTCTTTCCAGCTTCTGGCTATTAGAAATAAGACTGCTATGAACATAGTGGAGCATGTGTCTATTTTATATGTTGGGGCATCCTTTGGGTATATGCCCAAGAGAGGTATAGCTTGATCATCAGGTAGTTCAATGTCCAATTTTCTGAGGAATCTCCAGACTGATTTCCAGAATGGTTGTACCAGTCTGAAATCCCACCAACAATGGAGGAGTGTTCCTCTTTCTCCACATCCTCGCCAGCATTTGTTGTCACCTGAGTTTTTGCTCTCAGCCATTCTCACTGGTGTGAGGTGAAATCTCAATGTTGTTTTGATTTGCATTTCCCTTATTTCTAAAGATGTTGAACATTTCTTTAGGTGTTTCTCAGCCATTTGGCATTCCTCACCTGTGAATTCTTTGTTTAGTTCTGTACCCCATTTAATTTTATTAACTTGAGTATTTCTTATTTTCATTTCGAATGTTATTCCCTTGCCCGGTTTCCGGGCAAACATCCCCCTAATCCCTCCCCCTCCCTTCTTTATGGTTGTTCCCCTCCCCATCCTCCCCGCATTGCTGCCCTCCCCCCAACAATCACGCTGAAACCCATTTTTTAATAGGGTTATTTGTCTCCCTGCGGCCTAACTTCTTGAGTTTTTTGGATATTTTGGATACAAGGCCTCTATCTGTTGTAGGATTGGTAAAGATCTTTTCCCAATCTGTTGGTTGCCATTTTGTCCTAACCACAGTGTCCTTTGCCTTACAGAAGCTTTGCAGTTTTATGAGATCCCATTTGTCGGTTCTTGATCTTAGAGCATAAGCCATTGATGTTTTGTTCAGGAAATCTTTTCCAGTACCCATATCTTCCAGATGCTTCCCTAGTTTTTCTTCTATTAGTTTGAGTGTATCTGGTTTGATGTGGAGGTCCTTGATCCACTTGGACTTAAGCTTTGTACAGGGTGATAAGCATGGATCGATCTTCAATCTTCTACATGTTGACCTCCAGTTGAACCAGCACCATTTGCTGAAACTGCTACCTTTTTTCCATTGGATGGTTTTGGCTCCTTTTTCAAAAATCACGTGACCATAGGTGTGTGGGTTCATTTCTGGGTCTTCAATTCTATTCCATTGGTCTATCTGTCTGTCTCTGTACCAATACCATGCAGTTTTTATCACTATTGCTCTGTAATACTGCTTGAGTTCCGGGATAGTGATTCTCCCTGAAGTCCTTTTATTGTTGAGGATAGTTTTAGCTATCCTGGATTTTTTGTTATTCCAGATGAATTTGCAAATTGTTCTGTCTAACTCTTTGAAGAAATGGATTGGTATTTTGATGGGGATTGCATTGAATCTGCAGATTGCTTTAGGTAAAATGGTCATTTTTACTATATTAATCCTGCCAATCCATGAGCATGGGAGATCTTTCCGTCTTCTGAGGTCTTCTTCAATTTCTTTCTTCCGCGTCTTGAAGTTCTTATTGTACAGATCTTTTACTTGCTTGGTTAAAGTCACGCCGAAGTACTTTATATTATTTGGGTCTATTATGAAGGTTGTCATTTCCCTAATTTCTTTCTCGGCTTGTTTCTCTTTTGTGTAGAGGAAGGCTAAGGATTTATTTTCGTTAATTTTATACCCAGCTACTTTGCTGAAGTTGTTTATCAGCTTTAGTAGTTCTCTGGTGGAACTTTTGGGATCACTTAAATATACTATCATATCATCTGCAAATAGTGATATTTTGACTTCTTCTTTACCAATCTGTATCCCCTTGATCTCCTTTTGTTGTCTGATTGCTCCGGCTAGAACTCCAAGAACTATATTGAATAAGTAGGGAGAGAGTGGGCAGCCTTGTTTAGTCCCTATTTTAAATGGGTTTGCTTCAAGTTTCTCTCCATTTAGTTTAATGTTAGCAACTGGTTTGCTGTATATAGCTGTTACTATGATTAGGTATGGGCCTTGAATTCCTATTCTTTCCAGGACTTTTATCATGAAGGGGTGTTGAATTTTGTCAAATGCTTTCTTAGCATCAAATGAAATGATCATGTGGTTTTGTTCTTTCAGTTTGTTTACATAATGGATCTCGTTGATGTTTTTTCCGTATATTAAACCATCTCTGCATGCCTGGGATGAAGCCTACTTGATCATGGTGGATGTTTGTCTTGATGTGCTCTTGGATTCAGTTTGCCAGAATTTTATTGAGTATTTTTCATCGATATTCATAAGGGAAATTGGTCTGAAGTTCTTTATCTATTTTGGGTTTTTGTGTGGTTTAGGTATAAAGTAATTGTGGCTTCATTGAAGGAATTCTGTAGTGCTCCATCTGTTTCAATTTTGTGGAATAGTTTGGATAGTATTGGTATGAGGTCTTCTAGAAGGTCTGATAGAATTCTGCACTAAGCCTGTCTGGGTTCTTTTTGGTTGGGAGACCTTTAATGACTGGTTCTATTTCCTTAGGAGTTATGGGGTTGTTTAACTGGTTTATCTGTTCCTGATTTAACTTCAGTAACTGGTATCTGTCTAGGAAATTGTCCATTTCCTGCAGAGTTTCAAGTTTTGTTGAATATAGGATTTTATAGTAAGATCTGATGATTTTTTGAATTTCCTCTGAATCTGTACTTTATTTCTGAGTTTGTTAATTTGGACACACACTCTGTGTCCTCTCATTAGTCTGGCTAAGGGTTTATCTATCTTGTTGATTTTCTCAAAGAACCAACTTTTGTTTCTGTTGATTCTTTCTATGGTCCTTTTTGTTTCTAGTTGGCTGATTTCAGCTCTGAGTTTGATTATTGCCTGCCTTCTATTCCTTCTGGGTGTATTTGCTTCTTTTTGTTCTACAACTTTTAGGTTTGTTTTCAAGCTGCTGATATATGCTCTCTCCTGTTTCTTTCTGCAGGCACTCAGAGCTATGAGTTTTTCTCTTAGCACAGCTTTCATTGTGTCCCATAAGTTTGTGTATGTTGTACCTTCATTTTCATTAATTTCTAAGAAGTCTTTAATTTCTTTCTTTATTTCTTCCTTGACCAGGTTATCATTGAGTAGATCATTGTTCAACTTCCATGTATATTTTGGTGTTCTTCCTTTTTTAAAAAATTTATTTATTTATTATGTATAAGTACAGTGTAGCTCTCTTCAGACACACCAGAAGAGGGCATCAGATCTCATTACAGATGATTATGAGCCACCATGTGGTTGCTGGGATTTGAACTCAGGACCTCTGGAAGAGCAGTCAGTGCTCTTAACCACTGAGCCATCTCTCCAGCCCGGTGTTCTTCCTTTATTGTTGTTGAAGACCAGCTTTAGCCCGTGGTGGTCTGATAGGATGCATGGGATTATTTCTATACTTCTGTATCTATTGAGGCCTGTTGTATGACCAGTTATATGGTCAATTCTGGACATAAAACTATGAAGTGGTCAGAAGAAGGTATATCCTTTTGTTTTAGGATAGGATATTATGTAAATATCTGTTAAGTCCAATTGTTTCATGACTTATCTTAGTCTGTCTATGTCTCTGTTTAATTTCTGTTCCAGTATATGTCCAATGACGAGAGTGGGGTGTTGAAATCTCCTACTATTATTGTGTGAGGTGCAATGTGTGCTTTCAGGTTTAGTAAGGTTTCTTTTATGTATGTAGGTGCTCTATTTGAAGCATAGATATTTAGGATTGAGAGTGCATCTTGGTGGATTTTTCCTTTGATGAATATGAAGTGTCCTTTCTTTTCTTTTTTGATGACTTTTGGTTGAAAATCGATTTTATTTGCTATTAGACTTCCTACTCCAGCTTGCTTCTTCAGACCATTTGCTTGGAAAATTGTTTTCCAGCCTTTTACTCTGAGGTAGTGTCTTTGTCTCTGACGTGTATTTCCTGTAGGCAGCAGAATTCAGGGTCCTCATTGCGTATCTAGTTTGTTAATGTATGTCTTTTTATTGGGGAATTGAGTCCATTGATTTTGAGAGATATTAAGGAATAGTGATTTTTGCTTCCTCTTATATTCGTATTTGGATGTGAGGTTATGTTTGTGTGCATTTCTTCTCTTTGTTTTGTTGCAAGACGATTAGTTTCTTGCGTTTTCTAGGGTGTAGCTTGCCTCCTTATGTTGGGCTTTACCATTTATTATCCTAGGTAGTGCTGAATTTGTAGAAAGATATTGTGTAAATTTGGTTTTGTTGTGGAATATATTGGCTTTTCCACCTATGTTAATTGAGTTTTGCTGGATACAGTAACCTGGGCTGGCATTTTTGTTCTCTTAGGGTCCTTTTGACACCTGTTCAAGATCTTCTGGCTTTCATAATCTCTGGTGAGAAGTCTGGTGTGATTCTGATAGGTCTGCCTTTATATGTTACTTGACCTTTTTCTCTTACTGCTTTTAATATTCTTTCTTTGTTTTGTGTTTTTGGTGTTTTGACTATTATGTGATGGGAGGACTTTCTTTACTGGTCCAATCTATTTGGAATTCTGTAGGCTTTTTTTATGTTTGTGGGCATCTCTTTCTTTATGTTAGGGAAGTTTTCTTATATGATTTTGTTGAAGATATTTACTGGTTCTTTGAGCTGGGAGTCTTCTCTCTCTTCTATAGCTATTATCCTTAGGTTTGATCTTTTCTCTGAATCCTGGAATTCTTGTATGTTTTGGACCAGTAGCTTTTTATGTTTTACATTATTTTTGACAGTTATTTCGATGATTTCTATGGAATCTTCTGCTTCTGAGATTCTCTCTTCTATCTTTTATATTCTTTTGATGATGCTTGTATCTATGGCTCCTTTTCTCTTCCTTTGGTTTTCTGTATCCAGGGTTGTCTCCGTTTGTGCTTTATTTATTGCTTCTTTTTCCATTTTTAATTTCTTCACCTGTTTGATTGTGTTTTCCTGGAAATCTTTCAGGGATTTTTGCATTTTTTTCTCTATAGGCTTCTGTTTGTTTATTTGTGTTTTCCTGCATTTCTCTAAGGGAGTTCTTCATGTCTTTCTTGAAATCCTCCATCATCATGATGAAATGTGATTTAAAATCAAGATCTTGCTTTTCTGGTTTGTTTGGATATTCATTGTTTGCTTTTTGGGGGGAATTGGGCTCCAATGGTGCCATGTAGTCTTGGTTTCTGTTGCTTGGCTTCCTGTTGGTTGCTTGCCTCTCGACATCAGGTTGTCTCTGGTGTTACCTTGTTCTGCTATTTCTGACAGTGGCTAGACTCTCCTATAGGTGTGTGTGTCAGGAGTGCTATAGACCTGTTTTCCTGTTTTCTTTCAGCCAGTTATGGGAACACAGTGTTCTCCTTTCAAGCTTGTAGTCTTTCCTGTCTACTGGTCTTCAGGTTTTCCTGTTGGCCTGTGTCCTGAGTCCACCAGGCAGGTAGCTTGGAGCAGAAAAGTTGGTCTTTCCTGTGGTCCCACAGCTTAATTTGCTCCTGGGGGACTGCTTTTCAGCTCTCCATGAGGGAGGCAACCAGAAGGGCCTGCAGTTCCTTTTCCCGTGGCCCCGGTGCACCAGGGTCCCAGATGGCATTAGGTGTTTTCCTGTGGAGTCAGAAATGTGGGCAGAGTGTAGTGTTTTCTGGCTTCTAGGCATGTCTGACCCTCTGAAGGTTTAGCTCTCCCTCCCATGGGATTTGTGTTCAGAGAGCTGTTGACCGAGTCCCTTTAGAGCAGGGTGGTGTGGTGTCTGAACTGCAGGGGACCTGCCACTTGAATGCCCCTATCTTTCTGTTCCCAGAGGCCCTATAAGCTTTCCTCTTGGGTCAGGGATGTGGGCAGGGGTGGGCAGTATTTGTGGTCTCTCCTGGTCTGCAGTCTTAAGATTGCCCATGTGTCCCGGGGGTGAGCTCGCTCTCCCATGGGGTTAGGGAGCAGGGAGCTGTGGGCCGGGATCAGTGAGGTTCGGGCTCCAGCTAAAAACCAGAAATGTCCTGTCCCAGAGGAATTTTGCCTCTGTGTGTCCTGAGTCCACCAGGCAGGTCACTTGGAGCAGAAAAGTTGATCTTACCTCTGGTCCCGAGGCTAAAGTTGTTCCTGAGGGACTGCTTTTGAGCTCTCCGTGAGGGCCTGCCCTGCCTTTACTGGGGCCCCGGTGCATGGGGGTCCGAGATGGCATTAGGTGTTTTCCTCTGGAGTCAGAAATGTGGGCAGAGTATAGTCTCTTCTGACTTTTCAAGTGTGTCTGCCCCTCTGATGGTTTAACTCTCCCTCCCCCGGGATTTGGAGGCAGGGAGCTATTGACCAGGTCCCTTTAGATCCAGGCAGTGTCTGGACTGCAGGGGCCTGCCACTTGAGTGCCCCTTTCTTCTCCATTCTTGTATGAGCATTTATTCCATTTTCTACTTTCTTTAAATAGAAAACTGGTGAACTGAAAAATCTGTGGTTATTATGCAGTATGTTTTAAACTGTGATGTTGGACTCTCAAGAGGGGGTTCTAATATGATTGTGTGCATTATTCCTTTAGTAGAAAGGGATTAATATGTTTAGAGGATAGAAATGAAGGACCCTTGTTCTTACTGAAGTATAAGAGCTATTAACGGGCTTGGTCTGGTAGAAAGTAGGTAAGTAGCCTTGGGTCAAGGCTTGGCCAAGTCCCATTCTCCACCCATAGTTCTCAGGAGGAGCAGGGGCATTCTTAAAAAATCCCAGAATGTACTGATAGTCACCTGATCCTCTGGTCCCAGATAGAGTTCGAATGTATGTCATATGCTTGCTAGCCAATAAATTTAAAGGCCAATATGCTTAGCCAATAAGTTTAAACTGTAACCTTGTCGATGCAACCTGTACCCCTAAAAAGCACCAGTGGAAGGGGAAGCCCTTGGTCCTGCCAAGGTTGGACCCCCAGTCCAGGGGAATATGGGGCTCAGTAAGGGAGATGGATGGGGGGAATACCCATATGGGGAAGGAGAAGGGGATGGGGGCTTATGGACAGGAAACTAGGAAAGGAAATAACATTTGAAATATAAGTAAAGAAATATATCCAATTAAAAAAAAGAGTTGAGGGAGGGGGAAAATTGCTTGTTAAAGCCATTGGGGTCATCTTCTAGTCACTTGCCACAAGGGGCTGATTGAAGGTTGATCCCGAGGCACCAGAAAAAATAAACCTCTTGCATTTGCATCGAACTCCATTCTCGTGTCTCACTAAAGGGGGTCTCCCGGTAGTTAAGACTAACTTTGAGCCTTATAGAAACAGTGTTCATCTTCATTTTTGCCCTTTGCTTTGATTTTATAATCTGCAGTTAAATTTAAAGCCTTAAATTTTCCTTAAATGGAGCAGTGGAAAGACTTAATCCAACTATAATTCCCTGTTGACTTTCTATCCTAATACTTGTTAAAGGAATTGTTACAAATTAAGAAAAGAAGTATGTGTGCTTTCTGATAATTAAAAGGGTAAATGGACATTGCAAATATGACGATGAGTACTTAATTTTTAAATGTTCACTCTTGTTAACTGTGTTTTTGTAAAGCTTTATAACTATTGTCTATGAACATTCTGTAAAGCTATGCTCCCGGTAAAGCTGTCCTGTTAGATCATAGAGCTGCATTTTAAGGCATTTGCTATACTGAACCTCTATCTCTGGTTCTTAACTTTTAGGGAAGGGACCAAGATTTGTAAACAAATATATTTTCTTATCTCTGGCTTTCAATGATACCTCCTACAGAGACAGAAGTAACCCTTATCTTTATCATTCCAAACAATTCTAAAATCTTCCAGGAAGGTAGCTTTGAGATAGGACCAGACTTTCCAACCAGCCTCAGGGAAATTTGATATAAGTATAGGATTCCTGCCCCTAACTTACTCTTACCACAATCTCTCTATCTTTTTTTTATCTCTCTTTGTCTGTCTCTTTCTTCCTCCCTGCTTCCCTGTTTTGCTCCCCTAACCCACCCATCTCTCTTTAGGCTTCCCTCTTTATGTCCAGGATAGATGTCTTTCCTTATTTCTTTAAGCAATCTCTCTTAGGGAAGCTCCTCTCTGAATATTAAAAGGAAACATCTCTTTCCTTTAAAGGTCCTTCATGTTGTCACTCATAGGATGCTCTAACCATCTTAATTAATGTTTAATTGCTCTCCACTTCAAAGTCCAACTAATAATGTAAAGTCTCTCTCCTAATAATCTCCTGAAGGGCAATCAAAGTCAGCTTTCTTTTTTCTTGGCTAACTGAACATGTAGTCTCTTGATCCCTTAACTTGTTGATGATCTGATGAAATATCACTTCTATTAACTGAACAAGAGAATTTATCACATCCTGCACAAGAGTGGATTCCAGTTGTGTCTAGCCTAAAAACCATTTTTCTAGACCTCTCTGTTGTGAAAAGTTGGCTTATTGACACCAGCACCATGGTAATTCCACTTATCTCCACAAAACAAACCCAATGGGACAAATCTTACCACAGAACGAAACTGCCAAAAGCTAATCAGCAATGTCTTCAGAAATACTGTTGACACCAGGGGGTGAAGGTGCTGTGTTTTCAGACTAGAAATGAAGGTGAGTGTAGTGACACTTTCTTATAATCCCAGGGAAGCTCAAGTAGGAAGATTATAAGTTTAAATCTAGCTAAGTCTCATGTTGACAACCTGTCTCAAAGCAACAACCTAACGCACTTACTTTACTGGTTCTTCCAAAGCAACTGAAGTTGCTGTCATTATGAAATGGTTCTTCTACATGCTGTCTGAATACACAATGTATTCTAACATGTGTTCTGTCTGTGCTTTTACTTCTAACATATACATACTTCACTTCAAGAGTGAAGAATTAAAACAAAGACTGGAGAAATATAAAAAAATATCATGTGGAAAAGCAATGAGGATGTTTAGAAGAGATACTTGTATAAATCCCAGTCATGATATGGGGAAGAGAAAAACAAGGAACTTAAGGCTATTGGAGTCTTCCCCAGGAATCTCATAGTGAGAGAAGGAAAAGGCTGAAGCCTTGTTCTCCTCATAGAGAAAACTAGTCCCCCAGAAATAGATTTTACAGTGTTGATACTTTGTCACAACCCTTTGTGGGAGAGATTTTAAGTAAAAATTTAAACAATGATTGCGCTGATAACAATATTTCCTGACTGTTGGAAGATAACTGTTGGATATCTGTTACAAGGTAATAGGGAATGCTATTTTTCCACCTACTGTTTTTACCTGTTAAAGGACAACATGACTGGAAACTACCAATTTTTTAATACATCTAATATTTCTGTAAATACAATAAAATATTAAGTTGTAAAGAAATACTATGGAATATATTGAATTAATTATATATTTAAAATATTTGACTTGTATATAACAGTCTTCAATGAGCATTGATTTATTATATATAATTTTATCATATTTCATTTATGTTTTTATTAATTAATTAATTAATTTATTTGTTTATTCATTTTGCATATGTGTGTACGCTTGCATCACAGTTCATGTGTGGCAGTCAGAACAACTTGCTAGAGGCAGTGATTTGCTTCTATCCTGTAAGTATAGAGTATGGAAGTTAAGTCATCAGACTCATGGCACATCCATTTATCCATTAGTCTATCTCACTGACCCTCCAGTGTATATACTTTTTAAGAGGTAAGTGTGTTAAATAAAGGCTTATGACATGTTAGACTGTATCTAGTGCCAATGCCAAGATAGTGAATAGGACTGAATTTGTCATGGCTCTCTAGAGAATTAAGTCTACTAGTTAAATTATTATGTGCTAATGAATGCAAATTCTCCAACATTTTTGACTGATCTCCACAAAATCTTTTTTAAAAGAATTTCTAAATGACAACTTAGTTTGTATGAGCAAAATCTCATTAGCCATTAACTCCATATTTAGGTAAAATGAAAAAAAGAACTAAAAGAATTTTATTGGTATTTTAAACGTGAGATTATAGTAATAAACTATAATTTAAGTAGGAATCCTGACACTTTATTTTCTCTAAGAATAAGCCTACTGAAGGAAATTTTAATACCAAATGTCAATGTTTTTGATATAGTATAAATATACTTTGAAAGAAGTACAGAGAAAATCAACCTCTAGTAAAACTTTGTTACAATTCTTGCACAGTTCAGAAAAGATTTGTGAGTCTAGGGGGAGAATGGATGGCTCACAGGGTAAATGCATGTTGAATTTTTGGAGAACCCAGAAAACAGGTTTTAAGTGCAACTGTACTAGCTGGGGTTTCTCTGGATAAGAATACAATAGTGTATTTCAATATGAGAGAAAATTTATTGGATTTATTAACAATGGTTTAAAAGTATAGATCCTTTTAAAATTCTAATGTTTCTGACAAAGCCATGAGATGCATATTCTCACATTTGAAGTTAGTTGTAGAATGTGAAGGGTGAATATTCTGTAAAGGTCATTTGTTCTTAGATAAGATTTGAACTTGGGGTTTTAGTTCCAAAGTTCTTTCAGGAGGTCAGACTCTGAAGAGCTTTTAGTGATAAGATTCGATGAATTCTTCCTTCAAACCGCAAAGCATCTCCTACCCAACTCTAAGACATAGACCAACCTATTAGGATAACTTTAGGCCTTTTCCCGCTCCCCCTTAGCTTTCTTCCCCTCTTTCTACTCTTTCCATCCTGCACTTGTTCTCTCATCAGGATTTTCTACTGCTAGTCACCAGAAACTTATCAGGGAGATTTTAAATAAATTATTGCCCAAGCTTTCTATGATAGAAACAACACATTTACCATTTTGGTAGCAGATGGAACTTTTTGCAAATGGTTTCTTATTAATTTTTATTCTTGGCTGCAAATTTTTTGCTATAGGTTTATAAATTCCCCACTTCGGAAACTGATTGAAGTGATCACTCTGCTTAAGTACTTGAAACATCAGGAGAATCTGTAGGCACCTAAATTAACAAAGTGTCAGTTAATATCAAGTTTCCAATTAAATCTAATGTGTCTTAAGTGTTGAAGAGCCCCAGAGATGTAAACATGGGGGTATTTATAATTCTCTAAATGATCTGGTTTCTCTTTTAATATCTTATACTTTCCAGTCTAACGTCTCTGAAAACTATCCTGTAGCTCCATCTCTGGATATCTCAGTATTGATTGTTTTCTTTTTCCCCATTCATCTAGGAAGTGTGGCTTTAATTGTTTTGAAGTGTCCTAGATGAGTGTTTCTTTATCTATGCTTGGATATTGGTCTTATTCCCAACCATGATTTCGACCAAAAGGCCAATTCAGAACCTTGAACTAGAGCCAGTGGTTGATAACACAGATGGGCTTATTAAAGAGAACTTTGAGAATTAAAAGAATGTGTTTCCATTTCTTGACCTATTTTCAAGTAGACAGTGGGGCACTCTCTGCTGTATTCAATTGATATAAGAACTTGTCTAGGTACTTTCTTCTGTAAATAACAGTATCATTTTATTTTTATAAGAGAAAACCAGAGATCTTGATATTGATATTTCTTTCAAGTTTGCCATGCTTCTGCTGGGCTATGCCGAGGGTTGGGAGGAAATAAGTCCTCTAATGTTAATGGAAGGGCATTTCAAGTCTTCAGAAGACTTTCTGTGCTCTTGTACCTTATCAATTCTAAGACTAAAAGGAGAAGAAATGTATAATTTGGAATCTGGACAAGTGATGTGGGTAGTTCCCCCCCCCTTGGTCTCAGTAAAAGAAGCTTCCCTTTGTAGATATTATAAACTGCTTTAAATGTTTGCTCTACAGATCTGGTAAAATGTCTTCTTCCTTATGGATCAAAGTCATTTTCATTCTGGCTTTGGCATTTAATTTTGGTAAGTAAATTTTCTACCCTCACCCCTCCTGCTGGATTTATATACTGTAATTTGGTAATGGATGAACCTAAATTTTTTCTATCACTCTTTACTGCATAATTCAAGTCTTCATTCTTTATCACCTAGCAATTCTGACCTCCACAGGACATCATACTAGAAGTGAGGGAGCCCTTAGCTTTTGAATTGACTGGTTCAGTCCATTCTTTTATTTTGTTATTTCTTCTGTACTGTATTTTTATTGAATATCTTTATTTTATACATTATTTTTCACATTCAGTTGTTTGTATGTTCTCTTAGATTCAATTCTCCACATCATTTTTGTCCTTTTTAAATTCTGTAATTTATTTTTGTTTTTATCGTTTTATCAAAAGAGTACCAAGAAAAAAAGAGTTTTTGATTCAGGTAACTGTCTTAGTTACTTTTCTACTGCTGTGATAAAAACCAAGCCAACTTATTTATTTATTTTTTTATAATACTCTTTTTTATTGGATTTTTTATTTACATTTCAAAAGTTATCCCCTTTCCCAGTTTCCTGTCCATAAGTCCCCTATCCCATACCCCCTCCCCCCTCTTCTTTGAGGGTTTTCCATCTCCCCAAACACTCACCCCTTCCCCTGCCTCCATGCCCTGACATTCCTCTACATTCGGTGGTCTAACCTTTGCAGAAAAAAAGGCTTCTCCTCCCATTGGTACCCAACAAGCCCATCCTCTGCTACATATACAGCTTGAGCCATGGGTCCATACATGTATACTCTTTGGGTAGTGATTTAGTCCCTGGGAGCAATGGTTGGTTGCTATTGTCCTCATAGGGTTGCAAGCCCCTTCAGCTCCTTCAATTTTTTTTCTAACTCCTCCAATTGGGACCCCATTCTCAGTTCAAAGGTGTGCTGCTAGCATTCACCTCTGCATTTGTCATGCTCTGGCAGAGCTTCTCAGGAAACAGCTAGATCAGGGTCCTATCAGCATATACTTGTTAACATCAGCAATACTGTCTGGGTTTGGTGGCTGGATGTATGTGGGCTATATCCCCTGTTGGGGCAGGCTTGAATGGCCATTCCTTCAATCTCTGCTCCAAATTTTCTCTATCTTCTCCTATGAATATTTTTGTTCTCCCTTTTAAGGACTGAAGCATGCATACATTGTTTGTCCTTCTTGTTGAGCTTCATGTGGTCTGTGTATTGTATCTTGGGTAATTTGAGCTTTTGGGCTAATATCCACTTATCAGTGATCATATAACATGTGCTTTTTTTGTGATTGAGTTACCTCATACAGGATGATATTTTCTAGTTACATCCATTTGCCTATGAATTTCATGAAGTCATTGTTTTTGGTAGCTGAGTAGTACTCCATTGTGTAGATGTACCATAATTTCTGTATCCATTCCTCAGTTGAAGGACATCTGGGTACTTTCTAGATTCTGGCTATTATAAATAAGGCTGCTATGAACATAGTGGAGCATGTGTTCTTGTTATATGTTGGAGTGTCTTTTGGGTATATGCCCAGGAGTGGTATAGCAGGGTCCTCAGTTAGTACTATGTCCAATTTTTTGAGAAACCTCCAGACTGATTTCCAGAGAGGTTGTACTAGATTTCGATCCCACCAACGATGGAGGAGTGTTCCTCTTTCTCCACATCCTCACCAGCATCTGTTGTCACCTGAGTTTTTGATCTTAGCCATTCTGACTGGTGTGAGGTGGAATCTCAGGGTTGTTTTGATTTGCATTTCTCAGATGACTAAGGATGTTGGACATTTCTTTAGGCACTTCTCAGCCATTCAGTATTCCTCAGCTGAGAATTCTTTGTTTAGCTCTCTACCACATTTTTAAATAGAGCTATTTGACTCTCTGGATTCTAACTTCTTGAGTTTTTTATATATATTGGAAATTAGCCCTCTATTAGATGTAGGATTGGTAAAGATCTTTTCCCAATCTGTTGGTTGCTGTTTTGTCCTAATGACAGTGTCTTTGGCTTACATGAACTTTGCAATTTTATGAGATTGCATTTGTTGATTCTTGATCTAGAGCATAAGCCACTGGTGTTTTATTCAGGAATTTTTTTCCAGTGCCCATGTTTTCGAGGATCTTCCCCACTTTTTCTTCTATTAGTTTGAGTATATCAGGTTTTATGTGGATGTCTCTGATCTACTTGGACTTAAGCTTTGTACAGGATGATGAAAATGAATCAATTTGCATTCTTCTACATGCTGACCTCCAGTTGAAACAGCACTATTTGTTGAAAAATGCTGTCTTTTTCTACTGGATGGGTTTAGTTCCTTTGTCGAAGATCAAGTGACCATAGATGTGTGGATTCATTTCTGGGACTTCAATTCTATTCCATTGATCTACCTGCCTGTCGCTGTACAAATACCATACAGTTTTTATCACTATTACTCTGTAAAACTTCTTGAGGTCAGGGATGATGATTCCCCCAGAAGTTCTTTTATTGTTGAGGATAGTTTTCACTATCCTGTGTTTTTCATTTTTCTAAATGAATTTTAAATTGCTCATTTTAACTCGATCAAGAAATGAGTTGGAATTTTGATGTGGATTTCTTTGAATCTATAGGTTGCTTTTGGCAAGATGGCCATTTTAATTTATATTAATCCTGCCAATTCATGAGTATGGCAGGTTTTTCATCTGAAATCTTCTTCAATTTCTTTCTTCAGAAACTTAAAGATCTTGTCATATAGATCTTTCACTTGCTTGATTAGAGTCACAACAAAGTATTTTATGTTATTTGTGACTATTTTGAAGAGTGTCATTTTCATAATTTCTTTTACAGCCTGTTTATCCTTTGTGTAGAGGAAGGCTACTGATTTGTTTGAGTTCATTTTTATATCCAGCTACTTTGCTGAAGTTGTTTATCAGGTGTAGGAGTTCTCTGGTGGAATTCAGCTGCAAATAGTGATATTTTGAATTTCTATCCATTTGACCTCCTTTTGTTGTCGGATTACTCTGGCTGGGACTTCGAATACTATATTGAATAAGTAGGGGGAGAGTGGGCAGCCTTGTCTAGTCCTAATTTTAGTGGGATTGCTTCAAGTTTCTCTCCATTAAGTTTGATGTTGGCTAATGGTTTGCTTTATATTGCTTTTATGATGTTTCGATATTGGCCTTGAATTCCTAATCTTTCCAAGATTTTAATCATGAATTGGTGTTGAATTTTTTCAAATGTTTTCTCAGCATCTAATGAGATGATCATGTGGTTTTATTCTTTGAGTTTGTTTACATAGTGAATTATGTTGATGTATTTCTGTATATTGAACTATTCCTGCATCCCTGGGATCAAGCCTACTTTATCATGATGGATGATCGTTTTCATGTGTTCTTGGATTTTTGCATTGATATTCATAAGGGAAAATTTTTCTGAATTTCTCTTTCTCTGTTGGGTCTTTGTGTGGTCTAGGTATAAGCATAATTGTGGCTTCATAGGAGGAATTGGGTAGTGTTCCTTCTGATTCTATTTTGTGCAATAGTTTGGACAGTATTGGTATTAGATCTTCTGTGAAGGTTTGATAGAATTCTGCACTAAACCCATCTAGTCCTGGACTTTTTTTGGTTGGGAAACTTTTAATAACTCCTTTTATTTCTTTAGGAATTATGGGACAGTTTAGATGGTTTATCTGATTCTGATTATCTTTTGGTGCCAGGTATCTTTCTATAAAATTGTCCATTTCATATAGATTTTCTGGTTTTGTTTCATATAGACTTCTGTAGTAGGATCTGATGATTTTTTTTAAATTTCCTCAGATTCTGTTGTTATGTTTCCCTTTTCATTTCTGATTTTGTTAATTTGGATACACTCTCTGTGTCCTCTGGTTAGTCTGGCTAAGGGTTTATCTATATTGTTGATTTTTCTCAAAGAATCAGCTCCTAGTTTTCTTGATTTTTTTTTTTTGTATAGCTCTTTTTGTTTCCTCTTGATTGATTTCAGTCCTGAGCTTGATTATTTCCTGCCATGTGCTCCTCTTGGGTGTATTTGCTTATTTTTGTTGTAGAGCTTTTAGGTGTGTTGTGAAGCTGCTAATGTATGCTCTCTCCAGTTTCCTTTAGGAGGCACTCAGAGCTATGAGTTTTCCTCTTATCACTGCTTTCATTGTGTCCCATAAATTTGGGTATGTTATTAAATTCTAAAAAGTCTTTAATTTCTTTCTTTATATCTTCCTTGACCAAATTAACATTGAGTAGAGCATTGTTCAGCTTCCATATGTAGGTGGGCTTTCTGCCATTTTGCTGTTATTGAAGAGCATCCTTACTCTCTGGTGATCTGATAGGATACATGGAATTATTTCAATCTTCTTGTATCTATCATTTTTGTGGCCGATTATATGGTCAATTTTGGAGAAGATACCATGTGGTGCTGAGAAGGTATATTCTTTTGTTTTAGGATGAAATGCTCTATAGATATCTTTAAAATTCATTTGGTTCATAACTTCTGTTAGTTTCTCTCTGTCTCTATTTAATCTCTGTTTCCATGATCTGTTCATTGCTGAGAGTGGGGTGTTGAGGTCTCCCACTATTATTGTGTGAAATACAATGTGTGCTTTATGTTTTAGTAAAATTTCTCTTATAAATATGCATGCCCCTGTATTTGGAGCATAGATATTCAGAATTGAGAGTTCATCTTGGTGTGCTTTTCCTTTCATGAATATGAAGTGTCATTCCTTATCTTTTTTGATAACTTTTTGTTGAAAGTCGATTTTATTCGATATTAGAATGTTGACTCCAGCTTGTTTCTAGGGAACATTTTCTTCTTCTTTATCTTCTTCCATCTTTATTAACTTGAGTATTTCTTATTTACATTTCTATTGTTATTCCCTTTCCTAGTTTCCGGGCCAACATCCCCCTGACCCCTACCCCTCCCTTTCTCTATGGGTCTTCCCCTCCCCACCCTCCCCCCATTACTGCCCTCCCCCAACAATCACGTTCACTGGGGGTTCAGTCTTGGCAGGACCAAGGGCTTCCCCTTCCACTGGTGCTCTTACTAGGATATTCATTGCTACCTATGAGGTCAGAGTCCAGGGTCAGTCCATGTATAGTCTTTGGATAGTGGCTTAGTCCCTGGAAGTTCTGGTTGGTTGACATTGTTGTTCATATGGGGTCTCGAGCCCCTTCAAGCTCTTCCAGTTCTTTCTCTGATTCCTTCAACGGGGGTCCCGTACTCAGTTCAGTGGTTTGCTGCTGGCATTCGCCTATGTATTTGCTGTATTCTGGCTGTGTCTCTCAGGAGAGATCTGAAACATCCGGTTCCTGTTAGCCTGCACGTTTTTGCTTCATCCATCTTATCTAATTGGGTGGCTGTATATGTATGGGCCACATGTGGGGCAGGCTCTGAATGGGTGTTCCTTCTGCCTCTGTTTTAAACTTTGCCTCCTTACTCCCTGCCAAGGGTTTTCTTGTTCCCCTTTTAAAGAAGGAGTGAAACATTCACATTTTGGTCATCCTTCATGTGTTCTGTGCATCTAGAGTAATTCAAGCATTTGGGCTAGCACTTATCAATGAGTGCATACCATTTGTGTTTTTCTGTGATTGGGTTACCTGACTCAGCATGAAATTTTCCAGTTCCATCCATTTGCCTATGAATTTCTAGGGAACATTTTCTAAGAAAATTTTTTTCCAATCTTTTATTATGAGGAAGTGTCTGTCTTTGTCACTGACCTACTATTACTTGTGTTTTTTTTAATATGATTTTTACTGCTGAATACATTCGTGAAATAGCAAGGTATTTCTTATGGTCCTAGTAACATTTAAGATGATGCCAGTAAACTCAAGAAGCTGCGAAAAAAAAAAAAGAAGAAGAAGAAGATTGTGAGTCTAGATAGCTTGTACTACACAACATGATCATGTCTCTACATAATGACATGGAGGTGGGTAGTGTTGAATGTGTGGGGCAAGAGGGCTTCCAGGGCTTGTAGGTTTGTGCATTTGTGTCATTTCACTCCAAATGTCTCATGTACTGCACTTCATAGAGTATTGCTAAACGAAAATCTTTCCCTTTCTAATTCAATCTTTGATCATTACTTTAAAAGATAGCATAGGGCTGGAGAGATGGCTCAGTGGTTAAGAGCACTGACTGCTCTTCCAGAGGTCCTGAGTTCAAATCCCAGCAACCACATGGTGGCTCACAACCATCTGTAATGGGATCCGAAACAGCTGAAAGATAGCATAGAATAAGGGGAAAATATAATTTTGATGTACATGTATGGAGTATCTTAAAAATTTAGGTCAATGGACAATTCTTATTCTCATTCGACATTCTCAGTTACTCTCTCCATTGTGGCCTCAGCTTCTTTCATGAACTTCTTCCTCTCTTACTGCTCTTTGCAATCTGCTCTTCCTTCTAGTCAGGATTTCCCTACTTTTTGTTGCCAGCAACTCTTTTGGGAGCTTTACAAACATCTTGAATCTCAAGCGTGTAAGCACAATAGACAAATCAGGACTTTGGGAAAAAAACACCTCAGCTGCAGTCTATTCCTCCTTAATGTCTACTCCTGGTCTTAAATTTGTCCTATAGATGTATAGATATTCTAGTTGGGAAACTGGTTAAGGTAGTCACAGCAGTACTCTGTGTAGGTGCCTTTAACTCTGTTTGACTCTATAGGCACCTCAAAGAAAACATATGATTGATACCAAATAGCCTGTTAAGTCTAATGTGTCTGCATTTGCAGACCACCAAGTAAGTAAGCCTTTTGATTCCATTTCTTGTAGCTTTTAATCCAATTGCCTGGAAAAATTCTGCATCTCAGGCTATCTTAATACTCATTGCCTTCTCCATTCTCAATGTTCCAGATAAATCCAGATAAGTTTCTAGATCAGGGCCTGTTTTTTGGACAAGGGTTGATGTGTCTTATAATACATCACTGTCTGAATGAGAACACAGAATACCTGTGTTTTATCTGTCCTTGGCTATTTGTACTACCTCCAACCAAGTTCCTCACTAAAATGATGATTAAAAAGGCTCCCAACCTGAAAGACCATGTCAGAGCAATTAAACGTCGAAAACCGAAAAGTACTGTGAGAGCTGCTGATAGTTCTCCGTTTCTGTTTTCAGGTAGGAGGGAAGAGGTACTCTGAGGTTATACTACTCTCTAGTATGCCATATTGAACTTTTCCAAGTCCTTTATTTGTAGAGTAATTTTTCTGGTTTTTAAAAGGAAAAAAATCTAAGTATTTCCTTTAATAGACCAGGGAGTCTACTGGATAAACAAAGGACTGGGAAAAATATAAGTCCTTATATTAGGAATGAATACATTTCCAGTCTCCAAGAGTCCTGCTAAGCCCAGATTGAGTCTTGTTGATTCTGAGGGTTCAAAGAAGAATATGGGAAGATTCCAGCACAGTAAGCAACTCAAGCAGAAGTCTTAGAATAGTTCCTTGCTCTACAAGAGACTTTTACTGGGAATGTGTTATAAATGGCTTTAAATGTTTATCCCACAGATTTGATAAAATGTTTCCAATATGGGTCAAATCCCTTTTTATCTTGAACTTGGTACTTCCTCCTTATTTTGGTGAGTAATGTTTTCTATTATGCCCTAAAACTATAAGTCGGGTAATGAGGGAGTCAGACATCTATTGCAATTCAAGAATGGATGGACTTTGGGAATATTGAACTTGTAAAATGAAGCAAAGTGTGTTATAAAGTCTTTGAAAAATGACATTGCGAATAGCTTCTATTCATTCTTCTTCTTAGAGACCTTGAGGATTGGAATTGAATTAGAATGGGTAGTATAAACATCACAAGGTTCTGTAACTATAATGCCAGGTACTTACAAGACTGAGCCATGCGGATTGTTTGAGCTTAGGAAGTTAAAGTCAGCTGAGATAATGTAGAGAAAGATACTCTCAAAACAGTAAATGCAAAATAAACAGGTAGTGGACATTAATATTGTTGCTGCCATTATTATACACTGACTGATGATTTTTATCCTCATCCCATGTTGGAGCTCAGGTAGTAGTTAAATGAAAGAGTGGAAAGTAGTAGTATCTTCCATCCCTAGTGTTCCATGAGACTAGTTTTCAGATTCAGTCTTCTTATGTCATGTTCTGTTATAAAGAGATAGCTCACTGATTCTTTCAAAAACAAATACTGAATGTGAAAATAAAGTAGTTGCAAGGTATTAGATAGACCTAAAGTATTGTCTTCACAATATTGATACGTTAAAATTTTCATATTACTTTATATAATACTAATCAACTGATTCGAAATTGGTCATTTCCTTATATAAACACAGAAAAGTTTAACATATGGACCATGTATGGATAAACATTAAGAAATCCATTCAGTTGGGTTCTGGAGAAGGTACAGTCAGTAAACTGCTTGACTTACTAACACAAGGACCCAAGTTCCTTCCTAAATTAGCATGATGGCATGAACCTGTAATGCTAGTTCAGGGGAGGCAGAGAAAGAAGGATACCTAGGACACACTGGCCTGCTTTCTTCCCCTATTTGAGGAATTTCATCACTGTACTTTACACTCCCAATACACACAAAAGTTGTTTTATGACATTTGAGAAATAACATGTAAAGTTTTATCTGTTCTCTACAGGCACACAAATGCATATGCAACTGCATAAAAAGAACCATGTGCAAATGGGTGCACACACACACACACACACACACACACACTATTCCCAAGTAAATTCATGCATTTTTTTACATGTTGATAATATCAATGTTACAATGCTGAAAACAAACCGTAAATGGATTCTTTACTAATTCTATCATAACATAAAAGAGAAATAGCTTTAACTTACCTAATCTTTTATCTGGACAACTTGTCTCTTGGTGCGAATGGGGTATTAAAGTCACCTGTTATTACTATGTAAAGGTGAATCTGTGACTTTGTAATTAGCAATATTTTTTTATTCTGGAGTTGGGTACACTTGTGCTATATGAATACATGATAAGATTTAGAGTATCCATTTGATGGGTAGTTCTCATAATCAATAAGAAGTGACTTTAAAAAATTCCATTTGACAAATACTAGGTTGATGTCTATTTTGTCAGTCATCTCTTTTTAATTTTAATTTTAACTTTTTATTGGATATTTTATGTATTAACATTTCAACTGTTATCCTCTTTTCCTGTTTGCCCATAACCTCATTCCCCCTCCCCCTGCTTCTATGAAGATGTCCCCACTCCCACCCATCCACTCCCACCTCAGTACCCTGGCATTCCTCTACACTGGGGAAATGAGCCTTCACAGGACCAACGGCTTCTCCTCCTTTTGATACCAGACAATACTATCCTCTGCTGCATATGTGACTGTAGCCAGGGGTCTCCATGTATACTCTTTGGTTGGTGGTTTAGTCCCAAGGAACTATGGGGTGTCTGGTTGGTTGACAGTGTTGTTCTTCCTGTGGAGTTATAAATCCCTTCAGTTCATTCAGTCCTTTCTATAACCCCTCTTACATTGGGGTTCCCATGCTTGGTTTTATGGTTAGATGCAAGCATCCTCATCTGTATCAGTAAAGCTCTAGCATAGCCTCTCAGGAAACATCCGTATCAAGCTCCTGTTAGCTAGCACTTCTTGGCATCAGCAATAGTGGATTTGGTGGCTGCATATGGGATGGATCCACAGGCAGGGCAGTCTGTGGATGACCTTTCCTTTAGTCCCTGCTCCACTCTTTGTCACTGTATTTCCTTCTGTGAGTATTTTGTTCACCCTTCTGAGAATGACTGATGTATCCACATTTTGGTTTTCCTTCTCCTTGAGCATCATATTCTTGGGTATTCTGGGCTAATATCCTCTTATCAGTGAGTATATACCATTTTTTTTGTGACTAGGTTATCTCACTCAGGATGATATATTCTAGTTCCATTCCTTTGACTATGAATTTCATGACATCATTGTTTTTATTAGCTGAGTAGTACTCCAGTGTATAAATGTACCACATTTTCTGTATCCATTCCTCTGTTGAAGGATATCTGGGTTAGTCCCAGCTTCTGGCTATTATAAATAAGGCTGCTATGAACATAGTGGAGCATATTTTGGGTATATGGTCAGGAGTGGTATAGCTGGGTTCTCTGGTAATACTATGTCCAATTTTCTGAGGAACCTCCAGGTAGAATTTTAAGTTGTTGTACTAGCTTGTACTTCTGCTAACAGTAGAGGAGTGTTCTGCTTTCTCTACATCCTCACCAGAATCTCTTGTCACCTGAGTTTTTTAATCCTAGCCATTCTGACTGTTTTGTGGTGGAATTTCAGGGTTGTTTGAATTACATTTCCCTGATGACTAAGGATGCTGAACATTTCTTTAGATACTTCTCAAATGAGAATTCTTTGTTTACTTCTGTACCCCATTTTTCAATAGGGTTATTTGGCTCTCTGGAGTCTAACTTTTTGAGTTCTTTGTATATATTGAATATTAGCACTCTATCAGATGTAGGATTGGTAAAGATCTTTTTCCAATCTATTGGTTGCCGTTTTGTCCTAATGACCATGTTCTTTCCCTTACAGAAGCTTTGCAATTTTATGAGATCACATTTGTCGATTTTTGATCTTAGAACATAAGCCGTTGGTGTTTTTTTCAGGGAATTTTCCCCAGTGCCCATGTGTTTGAGGCTCTTCCCCACTTTTTCTTCTATTAGTTTGAGTGTATCTGGTTTTATGTGGAGGTCCTTGATCCACTTGGTCTTCAGTTTTGTATAGGGTGGTAAGCATGGATTGATTTGCATTGTTCTAGGTATTAGGCCTTCTATGAAGGTTTGATAGTATTCTGCAGTCAACCCTTCTGGTCCTATGCTTTTTTGGTTGCGAGACTTCTAACGACAGCTTCTATTTCTTTAGGAGTTATGGGACTGTTTAGATGGTTTATCTGATCCTGATTTAAGTTTGGTATGTGATATCTATCTAGAAAAGTGTCCATTTCATCCAGATTTTCCAGTTTTCTTGAGTATAGGCTTTTTTAGAATGATCTGATGACTTTTTGAATTTCCTTGGTTTTTGTTGTTATGTCCCTATTTTTATTTCTGATTTTGCTAATTTGGATACTCTCTCTGTACCCTCTCCATCTGTCTTGTTGATTTTCTCTAAGAACCACTTCCTGGTTTTGTTGATTTTTTTGTATAGTTCATTTTGTTTTTTTTTTTTTTTTGGTTCTTTTTTTTTTTTTTTTCGGAGCTGGGGACCGAACCCAGGGCCTTGCGCTTCCTAGGTAAGCGCTCTACCACTGAGCTAAATCCCCAGCCCCTGTATAGCTCATTTTGTTTTTAATTAGTTGATTTCAGCCCTGAGTTTGATTATTTCCTGCCGTATGCTCTTGGGTTTATTTGCTTCCTTTTACTCTAGTGCTTTTAGCTCTGCTCCCAAGCTGCTAGTGTATGCTTTCTCCAGTTACTTTTTGGAGGCACTCAGAGGTATGAATTGTCCTGTTAGCACTGCTTTCATTGTAACCCATAAGTTTCATATGCTGTGCCTTCATTTTCATTACATTCTAAAAAGTCTTTAATTTCTTTCTTTATTTCTTCCTTGACCAGGTTAACATTGAGTAGAACGTTGTTCAGCTTCCTAATGAAGGTGGGCTTTCTGTCATTTTGTTTGTTATTGAAAACCAGCCTTAGTCCATGGTGATCTGATTGGATGCATGAGATTATTTCAATCTTCGTGTATCTGTTGAGGCTTGTTTTGTGACAGATTATATGGTCAATTTTGGAAAAGGTACGTGAGGTGCTGAGAAGAAGGTATATTCTTTTGTTTTACAATGAAATATAGTCTATAGATATCAGTTAAATCTATTTGATTCATAACTTCTCTTATTTTCTCGTTGTCTCTTTAGTTTTTGTTTCTATGATCTGTCCACTGCTGAGAGTGGGGTGTTGAAATCTCACACTATTATTCCGTGAGATGCAATGTGTGCTTTGAGCTTTGGAAAGGTTTCTGTATAAATGTATGTGCCCTTTTATTTGAAGCATAGATATTCAGAATTGAGAGTTAATCTTGGCGGATTTTTCCTTTCATAGATATGAAGTGTCCTTCCTTATCTTTTTTTGATAACTGTTTCAAGTTGATTTTATTTCATATTAGAATGGCTACCCCAGGTTGTTTCTTGGGATCATTTGCTCAAAAAATTGCTCATTTACTCTGAGGTAGTATCTGTTTTTGTCACTGAGGTATGTTTCCTGTATGCAGCAAAATGTGGAGTTCTCTTTACATATCCAATCAGTTAGTCCATGTATTTTTTATTGGGGAATTGAGTCCACTGATGTTGAGATATATTAAGGAATAGTGATTGTAGATTCCGGTTATTTTTGTGTTAGAGGTGGAATTATGTTTGCGTGACTATCTTCTTTTGTGTTAGTTGAAATTTGATTACTTTCTTGCTATTTCCAGGGTGTAGTTTCCCTCCTTGTGTTGGACTTTTCCATCTATTATCCTTTCTAGGACTGGATTTGTAGGAAGATAGTGTATAAATTTGATTTTGTCATGGAATATCTTGGTTTTTTCATCTATGTTAATTGAGAGTTTTGCTGGATGTAGTAGCCTGGGCTGGCATTTGTGTTCTCTTAGAATCTGTATGACATCTGCCCAGAATCTTCTAGCTTTCACTGTCTCTGGTGAGAATTCTGGTGTAATTCTTATAGGTCTGCCTTTATATATTACTTGACTTTTTCCCTTACTGTTTCTAATATTCTTTGTTTTGTGCATTTGGTGTGTTGACTATTATGTGATGGGAGAAATTTCTTTTCTGGTCCAATCTATTTGGAGTTCAGTAGGCTTCTTGTGTTTTTATGGGCATCTATTTCTTTAGGTTAGGAAAAATTTCTTCTATAATTTTGTTGAAGATATTTACTGGCCCTTTAAGTGGGTATTCTTCACTCTCTTCTATATGTATTACCCTTGGGTTTGATCTTCTCATTGTGTCCTGGATTTCCTGGATGTTTCTGGTTAGGAGATTTTTGCATTCTTTGTTTTATTTGATTATTTGTCAATGTTTTCTATGGTATCTTCTGCACTTGAGATTTTCTCTTCTATCTTTTGTTTTCTGTTGGTAACGCTTGCGTCTATGACTCCGGATCTCTTTCCTAGTTTTTCTATCTCCAGGGTTGTCTCCTTTTGTGATTTCTTTATTGTGTCTATTTCCATTTTTAAATCCTGGATGGTTTTTTCAATTTCTTCACCTTTTTTTGTGCTTTCCTGCATTCTTTAAGGGATTTTTATGTTTCCTCTTTAAGGGCTTATACTTGTTTACCCGTGTTGTCCTGTATTTTTTTAAGGGAGTTATTTATGCCCTTCTTAAAGTCCTCTAACATCATCATGAATTGTGATTTTAAATGTGAATCTTGCTTTTCCTGTATGTTGGGGGTATCCAGTATTTGCTGTGTTGGGGGAACTGGGTTCTGTCGCTTAGGTTTTTGCTTGTGCCTCTTACCATCTGTTTATCTCTGGTGTTAGCTGGTCCTTCTGTTTCTTTCAGTGGCTTGACCCTCCTGTAAGCCTGTTTGTCAGCACTCCTGGAGACCAGCTTTCTCTGAGCAGGATCTGTATACAGAGAGCTCTGTCACAGGGTCAGCTCCTAATGCAGGCAGAAACTGGATGGATCCTGTGCCAGTGTGCTCCTCAGTTCCTGTGTCCAGATGGCTCCAAGCTGGTTCCTCTTGGGCCAGGCATATGACCAGAAGAGGTAGTCTCACCTGTGCTCTCAGGATTGTCTGAACTTCTGAGAATCCAGCTTTCTCCTCGTGGGCTCTGTGTACAGAGAGCTGTGTTCCAGGGTCAGCTTAGGGGGCAGGCTTGATGTTTCCTCTTTAAGTGTAGTCTACTTGTTTACCTGTGTTCTCCAATATTTCTTTAAGGGAGTGATTTATGTCCTCCATAAAGTCCTATACCATCATCATGAGATGTGATTTTAAATGCTAATCTTGTTTTTCTAGTGTGTAAGGGTATCCAGTACTTGCTGTGGTGGGAGAACTGGGTTCTGATGATGTCACTATTCTTGGTTTCTGTTGCTTAGGTTCTTATGCTTGCCTCTTGCCATCTGGTTATCTCTGATGTTAGTTGGCCTTTGTGTCTCTGACTGAAGCTTGTCCCTCCTGTGGGCCTGTCAGCCTTTCATCTTAGGAGTGGAAACACTCCTTGGAGACCATGTCCCTTCCAGCAGGTTTTGGGTCCAGAAGGTTGTGGGACAGCCTTAGCTCTCGGTGCAGATGGTGGCCAGAGGGTTCTATCCCAGGCTGCTCTGTGGTTCCTGTGTCCTGTGTGCTCCTAATGGGTCCCTCTTTTGATAGTTATTGGAGGCAAAGAAGGGTCTCACCTGTGGGCTTAGGAGTGAGAGTACTCCTGGAAGGCCAGCTCTCTGGGCAGGTTTTGAGTCTGGAAGACTGTAGGACAGACAGCCTTAGTTCTGGGCACAGATGGAGACCAGAAGGGTCCTGTCCCCCACTAATCTCTTTATAGAATTCTCTTTCTGTACCTAGAATTGATTCTAGTTCATTCTGTTCTTATTTATGCTCTCTTGTGGTTTATTCAAATTATTTTCATACTCTTTAACTGAATATTCACACTTGTGCCAGGCCAAAACAGTTACATACAGGTGCAGGAAGAGGATGCACGAGGAAAACAAAATGATGATGTCTTTAAAAGAAGGACTGTGATGCAATAAACAACCAAAAATGCCATTGTTTTTTATTTGAATTCACTCTATGAATACTATATTTTAATAATCTGACCAAACACCTTTGTTTCTAACATCACAAGAGAAAGGAATTGGCATGTGTTACTTCTAGGTACGATGAATATTTCCCATCACTCTTCACAATTTTTATATTGTTTATTCACATAATTTGTAGAGATGGATGTGTTCACATATTCCACAGTGTATATGTTGAAGTTGGAGGACTACTTTTGGGAGCTGGTTTTCTCTTTCAACTATGAGGAAACTAGGACATTGAACTCAGCTACTCAGGCCAATGTCAAAATTATCACACTTTCCTGTCTTCTTATATTTTTTCTCTCCTCCACCCCTCCATTGGTTGCAGAGACTGTTGTTGCACATCCAGGAAATACTATACCACAGGTAATGTATACTAATTAATATGCAAATTTAAAAGTATAACTTTTGATTTTAAATGTCACCAAACAAAATGTACAATATAACAACCTTGCAAACAGCTTAAACAAAATAAAAAACATTTGTTTTATTATTATACTAAGGTTGAAGAGTAGTTTTACCAACAATATAAAAATACTTAATATTATATACCATAATAGAAGTTTCCATTATTCATAAATTCCACTAGGAACAAAAATCCTTATTGTATACAGGTATGCTTTCCATTGTGTAATCCGGTTAAAGTAGAATGAATTATCTTAGAAAAGAAGAAGCAATACAAAAAATAGACTTCAGTGTATGTCAACCATCAATGAATGCAGACACTGGAACATTATATAAAAGAACTATCATTCTCAATAAAAACAAAGATAAATTTACAGAGATTTGAAAAGCAGTTTCATCTGAATTCCACAATATTGTGTCTATAAAAATTATGTATAATAATTTTTGGCTCTGTATATATAAGATTATATATGCAACACACACACACTCACACATAGACACTCATATGTGTCATAACATGCATAGTGAAAATATTGAGAACGGTAAGAGGACCACAAATTGTTCCATTTTTTTTTATTTCAGTATAAAACAATAAAGGAGATTTTAGTCAAATATAAATGAAGATGGAGAATGATAACCTAATTATGAAATCATAGTCATTTATTCACATTGTCTTTAATATGAGACTTAAAGAAATATATCACTAAAATATCATGTTTAAGTAGAATTGTTGTATGTCAGTATTTATATTTAATAGTTAATTTTGAATCACTTTATTAAGTAGAATTTTTATATCCAAGATCATTTTCTGATAGATTTTATGTTGTTTTTTTATATTTAGCAGCCATATTGTGAGCCATATAGAAACGTAACAGACTGTTTAGACACACTGAATCCAATTTGTGGAGATGATGGAAAGTCTTATGACAATCAATGTTACTTCTGCACTGAGACTTTGTAAGAACACAATTCAATATTAATTCTTCTAAATTATTAGAAAAAGGTTGGGAAATGATGATAGAATACTGTTTCTGATATAACTGATATGTCATACCCAGAAAAAAGTTATTTTACAAAAAAAACCCCTCACAATGTCCATTTGGAAATTTTCTTAAAGTTCTCCTTGACTATAGAAGTTTTGTATTGATTTATTATTTGAATAGATCTCCAAAGTGTTGATCAATTAATTAAATTGATTCTTATGAAATGACAGCAATAGACTAACCCAATATAACACTATAAGTTCAAACATGGGTACAGTTGTAAATTTATTTTCTTGCTATTGAAAATGTCATCATAAAAACAATTAAGAGAAAGAAAGAATTTGTTTTAATTTACAGATTACAGTTTATCATTGAGAGAAGTCAGGTCAGGAGATGAAGCAAATACCATGTAGAACATTGCTTGATGAACCCCTTGACCAGGGAATTATGCCACCTAAAGTAGGCTGTGCCTCCCTACATCAATTAAGAATGAAGTCAATTTCCACTAAGACTTGTTCATAGATCAGTCTGATCTGAGCATTTCACCAATTGAAATTTCCTAATCAGGTGATTTTAAGCTGTGTCAGGTTGACATATAAAGCTAACTAAGACAAGTGCTCAAAGATAATCCTCCCACTTAAGCAGGAAACAAGTACAGAATTATGATTTATCAAAATTTACTCTAAAAGTAAGGAGAAATTTTTTGTAGAAATCTACTTTTTAATCTTCAACTTGTTGACAGACCTAAGTCTTCAAGTTTAGAGCAGTCTAGGCCACTTCCTTCCAAACTCCCTTTCTGCTTTTGGATCCCCTTTTATTACTTAGGACACATTTAAACATTATGTTGCAAATGCTAGTAAATTCACACTATATTCTCTTTAATTTGATTCATTTCACCTTTTTCTGTCTTGAGCAATTCCCTCCATAAACATTTGTGGTCATTTAGTTCCAAATTTTAGTTTTATTTTAGGAAAAAATTTAGACAATTTCTCTTTTCAGTTTGGCAGATTCCAGGTATGAGTCAGGCTTGAGCCTGTATAATGAACTGACTTTTCCAAGTTTAGACAAAGGACTCATTTTAAGGGGGTGAGGGTAGGAGAAACTCAGGTGCATATAGAGTGCACACCCCACACCAAATCATGTTCATGATTATTGATTAAAAGTAATTATATAATCCTCAATTAATTAAAAACATTAGTTTAAAATTTTACTTTTCTTTTATCTTTTTTATTTGCAGTAGGAAAAATCTTTCATATAAACATCTTGGCATTTGTACTTAAGAATAACAGTTTCAAGGTGGCTCATACAATCAAATGGTATGTTCTCAAGCAGAGCCTTAAATTCCTAATCAACAAAGGAAGTCTTCTATGATTCAAAATGTGGAATACAGAAGATTGAAGAACCTTTCGAACATGAACCTGAGATTGAATGACTTTATTTTCAATTATTTGATTGTGATGTGAAAAACAGTTTTCTTAATTTTTCTTTTATATGATGATGTGAATTTGAATCATAGATATAATAATCAATGAAATGTTAATTAATTTAAGGATTCTTTCTTGTGGGAGCTGTTGGTTAAGGTAAATGGATATTCTGATTGTTACAACTGAGACATTTTTAATGATGAATGCATAGTATAATATTTGAATGTTCATCAAAATGATGGCAGGGACCCTCTCTATCCTTAAGAATCTGAACCTGTAGCAAGATATTTGGAAACTTGAATTCTAGAACATAATTCCCAGTCAATTTGGGAATTTAGTGTAAGGAATGATAGGCAATATGGAACAAATGTCTAGTGAGATGATCATGTATTTTTTTTTCAGTTTGTTTATATGGTTGATTATGTTGATGAAATTTTCCTTTTTGAATCACCACTGAATGCCTGGGATGAATTGTACTTGATTATGGTAGATGACATCTTTGATGTGTTCTTGGATTTAGTTTGCAATTATTTTGTTATTTTTCATCAATGTTCATAAAGCAGATTTGTCTGACATACTCTTTCTTTGTTGAATCCTTATTGGTTTAGGTATCAGAGTGACTGTGGCCTAATAGGATGAGTTTGGCTTACTTTTAATAATAAGTAAATATATATTTATGTTTATATAAACATATACATATATACATATATTTATATTTATTTACATATATAAATGTGACCTACTATTACTTGAGGAAATTCATTCATTTTATTAGTGATTTCTCCTGATGAACACATTTGAATAATACCAAGGCTGCTCATAATGGTACCAGTAATCTTCAAGAGGATGCCAGTAAACTCAGGAGGCTGGCAAAAGAAGACTGTAAGTCTAGTCAGCTTACACTACACGGTATGATCATGTGTTATGGAATGGAGGTGAGTGGCATTTAATATGTGAGGCAAAATTACTTCCCAGTAATTTCAGATTCATTCTTTTGTCTAATATTATCTCAAATGTCATATATACCACATTTGTATCGAATATTGCTGAACTTAAATATTTCTCTTTTCTAAATTAAGACTTTAATCACTACTTAAAAGAAGTTAGAATAGGGAAGAAATATGATTGTGGTGTACATGTCTGAAAATTCTAAACTTAATGAGAAAACTGAAGTAGAAATTATTGCTACCTTTGAAGTAGAAAATCTGTGGACAATAAAGCCTGAATATTTTTTTCAAAGTCATTTGGTCCTAGATAGGATTTGAATTGTGGTGCTCAATGCCAAAGTTCTTTCAAGAAATCAGACTCCTAAGGGTTTTAACTAAAAATCCCCAGTGAATTCCTACTTCAAATCCCATCATGTCTTCTACTCCACTTTAAGAGGTGGATCAAACTATTAGCCTTTATTTTAGGACTTTCTCTATGGTGACCTTAACTTCTTTCCAAAGCTTCTTCCTTTCTTTCTGCATCCTGCTTTGGCCTTTTCATAAGGATTCCTTGCTTTTTGTTGCCAGAGACTTTTTTGGGAGCTGTTCAAACATACTAAAGTCAATGCTTGTATGCACAATAGACACAGAATCTTGGTGGCGAATCAGGACTCCTCAGCTGGAGTCTATTCCTATTTGATGTCTACACCTTAAATTGTGGTATAGAACCACAGATGCTCTAGTTGTGAAACTGGTTAAATGACCAAGTAGCACTCTGAGTACGTATCTATAATTTCATGTGACTTTATAGGCACTTCAAACAAAATATATGATAAACACGAAATATCCAACAAAGTCTAATGTATCTGGCTTTGCAGATTACCAAGTATAAGTATGTAAACTGTTTGCTTCTATTTTCTTGTAGTTTTCAATCCAATTGCCTGGAAAGCTTCCAGACTTCATTATCTCAGGGTCTCTTACTATTCATTTCCCTCTCCTTTCTCATTGTTCCAGATTAATCCAGATAAGTCGTAAAATGTCCAAATCAGGACAAGTTTTTCTTTACAGCAGTTGATGAATCTTACGAAGTAGGCACATTGCTCTGCTTAATGGGAACACAGCATACGAGTGCTTTACTGTGTTTGGTCATTTCTTTTACCCCCAACTAAGTTCCCCACTGAAATAATAATTAAAAGCTTCAAGAGATGGGTGATCATGTGTGAGAAGGTAAAAGAAGCAAAACAGAGAGTATCAGCAGAACTGCTCATATTTCTCCATTTAAAATTTCTGGTGGGTGTGTAGAGATACTCTGAGGTTATACTACTATCTAAAATTGTCATAAGGAGTTTTCTAGGGCTTTTAGTTGTAGAGTAATGTGAGATTCCATTATGGATATTTCCTTCAAAGAAGCTGGGTGCCTCTTGGATAAGACAATTGGGAGAATAAATAGATCCTTTGATTTGTAAGGAGAGCATTGCCAGTCTCTAAGAGTCCTCTGTGCTCAGATTGTGTCTTGTTGATTCTGAGGATTCGAGGAAAAATAAGGGAAGGGTTCAGCACATTTAGCAACCCACAGAACAGGATAAATAGATCTCTACAGGATACTGTACAATAGGCTTTCACTGGAAATCTGTTATAAATACTATTAAATGTTTATTACACAGCTTCGATAAAATGTCTTCAATCAAATTTTCTTTTATTCTGAACTTCATACTTCTTCCTTATTTTGGTGAGTTAAATTTTCTATTATGCTTTCTCCCCAGAAGTCAGGTAATGTTGGAGCCATCCACTACAATTCAAGAATGAATGGACATTAGGAATATTAAGATGAAATGAAACAAATCATGTTAACAAAGACTTTGAAAATTATATTATAAATGGCCCTTTCATATTTTCTTCACAGAGAACTTGAAAATAAGAATTTGAATTAGAATGAGGGAATTAAGCAGAACAGTGTTCTGTGGCTATAATGCTAGCAGCTACTTACAAGACAGAGGCATGAGGATTGTTTAAACATTAAAATCTGCTGGGATAATGTAGTGAAAGGAATTCTCTTAAAACAATAAATGCTCTTATTACCATTATTATGGATTGGTTGAGGATGAGCATTTAAATCTCATTTAAAAGCTTAGGTAGTGGTTAAATATAAGGAATGGAAAAGAATAGAATCTTCCAGCTCTAGTGTTCCATGACACTATGTCATTTGTAGTTTTCAAACTGAATCTTCTTATGTCAAGTTCTGTTATAAAAAGATAGCTCACTGATTATTCAGCATATAAATCCTGAATATGAAAATAAACTAACTGCATGTGGGATCGATCCCCATGCGTGGCAGACTCTGGATGGCCTTTCCTTCAGTCTCTGTTCCACACTGTCTCTGTATTTCCTCCTATTTTGTTGCCCCTTCTAAGAAGTACTGAAGCATCCACACTTTGGTCTTTCTTCTTCTTGAGCTTCATATGGTCTGTAAATTGTATTTTAGGTAATCAGAGCTTTTGGGTTAATATCCACTTATCAGTGAGTGCATATCATTTGTGTTCTTTTGTGAGGCTCTGCCAGAACCTGACAAATACAGAGGCAAATGCTCACAGTCTCTGTTGAACTGAGAACAGGTTTCCCAGTGGAGGAGCTAGAGAATGGACTGAAGCCCCTGAGGGGATTTGCAACCCAACAGGAAGAACAACAATATCAACCAACCAGACTCCCCAGAGCTTCCAGGGACTAAACCACCAACTAAAGAGTACACCTGGAGCTCTAGCCCCATATGTAGCAGAGGATGGCCTTGTCCAGGATCAGTGGGAGGAGAGGCCCTGGGTCCTGTGAAGGCTGGATGTCCCAGTGTAGGGGAGTGCCAGGGTAGAGAGCAGGAAGGAGTGTCTGGGTGCATGGGGGAGCACCCTCAAGGAGGCAGGGGTGGGGGGACCAGATAGGGGATTTCTGGAAGGGAAACTGGGAAAAGGGATATTTGAAATGTAGATAAAGAAAATATCCAATAAAAAATGAAAAAAGAAAGAAGAGAAAAAGAAAATAAATTGTGAGTTATTAGATAAACCTAAGATATTGTCTTCACAATATTTATCTATTACTTTATATGATACAAATCATTTGATGTATAAGTGGTCATTTCTGTAAGTCAGAAATCCCAAGTATTTTTGACATTAATTTAGAACTATTTATTGAGGGTATATCTACTTTTTTTTAGGGTGAGAACTTGATGATTTTTCTTTAAGATGTCTTATTCCACTTGTAGACCATTGTTGTATATCTTCTTCCAATTATACAATGAATAAAAATCATATTTATAACTATTGAGGGCAAAGTTTTTTGTTATTTTCATATACAATCATAGTTTTCAAAAATCATGTGAACTCTTTTAAAATACTCAGAATTTATAGAGGTTTATCAAAGAGATCATACATGGATACACATTAAAAAATCCATTTGGTGGGGTTTCAGGGAAAGGATCAGTCAATATGGTGCTTGCCTTGAAAACATAAGGGCCCAAATTCCATTCGTAAATTAGCATAATGACATGAGACTTTAATTGTCCTAATTCAGGGAACTTAGAGACAGAAGCATTTCTGGGGACTCACTGGCCTGCTATACTAGCCTATGTGGGAAATTTAAGGATTGTATCTCACAAGCACACTCCAACACACATAAAAGGTGCATGACATTTGAGAAATAACACCTAAAGTGTTCCTGTCTGTTCTCTCTCTCTCTCTCTCTCTCTCTCTCTCTCTCTCTCTCTCTCTCTCTCTCTCTCTCACACACACACACACACACACACACACACATTATTCACAGAGAAGTCCATGACTTCTTTTCTACATTTTGATAAAGTCAATGTTAGAATGTTGAAAGCAAAACAGAAATCCATTCTTTATGAATGCTGTCATTATATCTAAATGAGTTAGTAATAACTACCCCAACCATGGTTTCTACGATAGTTGACAGGAGGGAACAGCAAATGAATTACTGACAGGTATAAACTGAATGGATGGCAACAGTGCTATAACCTCAAACCTAATGTTTGACTCTATCTAACCCTCAATTGACTTGTAGAACTCACACTTGTTCAAAATCAAATTTCACTTTCTTAGAGAACAGACCAGCTAACTTGCAAGCACTTTCTCTACAGAGTGTGTAGCTTTCTCCTCTCTTTAATGTATAGCTTCTTTGACTGTTGATTTCTAGATTTATTCACTTGTGTTCAGAGAGAATATATGAAATAATTTGTTTATCTTTGAGATTTTTTGTCTTATTATGAGATTAACTATTTTAGTGAGAGTCCAAGTACCCTTGATAAAAATGTTTATTTTATAGTTACCAAGGGAAATGTTCTGTTGATATACATTGGATAGATTTGCTCTGTGTTTTGCATAGCTCTAATGTTTCTCTGTTTATCTTTTATCTGATTGACTTGTCTCTTGGAGTTAGTGGGTTATGAAGGTCACCTGTTATTACTGTGTTGAAGTTAATCTGTAAATTTTTATTTAGCAGTATTTTTTATTCTGAAGATGTGCACACCTGTACTTTGTGAATATATCCTTAGAATCATAGTATTCTCTTGATGGATAGTTTCTTTAGTCAGTAAGAAGTGACCTTTAATACAATTTATGTAGACAAAATATTAGTTTGAAGTCTATCTAGTCAGTCATCTCTTTATATACTTCTCTTTTTGTGCCTTGAATCTATTTTAGTTCATTCAGTTATTATTTATGTTCTCTTATAGTTTATTCAAATTATCCTCATAGTCTATAACTGTATATTCACCTCTGCCACACAATGCAAGCACAAATGGATACAAGCAAGAGGTTGTATTATAAAAAAGTAAATGATGGTATCTTTAAAAAAAAGGATTGAGATAAAATAAACAACCAATAAACATCATATCTGTATTTGAAGTCATTCTATGAATATATTATTTTATTGGATATTTTAAAATTTACATTTCAAATGTTATCCCCTTTCCCTGTCCATAAACCCCCATCCCATCTCCCTTCCTCCTGCATCTATGAAGGTATTCCCCCATGCACCCACCCACCCACCCCTTCCCACCTCCCTGCCCTGACATTCCCCTACACTGCATTATCAAATCTTTGCAGGACCAAGGGCTTCTCTTCCCATTGATGCCCTACAATGTCATCCTCTGCTACATATGCAGCTGATGCCATGAGTCTGTCCAGGTTTACTCTTTGGATGGAGTTTTAGTCCCTGGGAGCTCTGGTTGCTTGGCATTGTTGTTTGTATGGGGTTGCAAACCCCTTTAGCTCCTTTAATTCTTTCTCTAACTCCTCCACTGGGGACCGCATTCTCAGAGCAATCACCTCTGTATTTGTTATGCTTTGGCAGAGCCTCTCAGGAGACAGCTATATCAGGCTCCTGTCAGCATGTACTTCTTGGCATCAGCAATACTGTCTAGGTTTGGTGGTTGTATTTGGGCTGGATCCCCAGATGGATGGCCTTTCCTTCAATCTCTTCTCCAAACTTTGTCTCTGTATTTCCTCCTATGAATGTTTTTGTTCCTCCTTCTAAGCAGGCCTGAAACATCTGCATTATTTTAGTAATGTGACAAATACCTACTTTCTTCCAATATCACAAGAGTCAGGAATTGGCATAGGTCACTTCTAAGTATTATAAATGTATCCCACTATAGACTATTGATTTTATTTTGAAAAATTTTACATCAATATTCATATAATTTGTAGGTGTGCATATGATCACATATGCCACAGTGCACATGTTGAAGTCATAGGACTATGCTTGGGAGTTGGTTCTTTCCTTCTACTTTGATGATATTTAACTCAGGTCCTCAGACTTGTTGGCCAAACCATTGTACTTTTCTCTCTTCTTCTGATTTTTTTCTCTTTTCCTTCTCCACATGTTGCAGAACCTGTTGTTCTAGGTATAGAGAATTCCAAACAAAATGTAAGTGAATTCAGACTAATGTGGAAAATTAAAAGCTAAACTTTAGGATTTGTAAGTATCACCAGACGAAATGTACATGACAATATTGAAAACATGTAAAACCTAAAAAACAAAATTAATCATTTTATGATCATACAAACGTTGAGAAATGGTCTTGCAAACAATAAAAATCTACCTTATGTGATTTGATTGACAAGATAGAACATTCCATTATTCAAATATTCCATTAATGAACAAAATCCTTATTATTATATAGGAATGTTTCATATTTAAAATTATATGTAAAGTATAATGATTTATTCTAGTAAAGAAGAAGAATGAAAGCACTAAAAAAATCCATTTCAAGTTGGTTAAACATCAATTTTCATGAAGTCAGATACAGATAAAGAAACCACAAATAAATCATTCAGCTTTATGGCTTATCTTAGTACAACATAATGAAGGAGATTTTTAAATAAAGTTGGAGAATGATAGCCTAATTATAAAATTACAGTCACTTATTTACATTCCTTAGAATATCAGACTTAAAATACATATATCAAGTTTAAGTAGTATTGTAGTATGTCAGTATTTATATTTAATACTTAACAACGAGTCATTTTATCCAGTGGAATTTTTATACCAAAGATCATTATATGAAAGATGTTATGTTGTCCTTTTTATGATTAACAGATAAATTGTACAGGGTTTATATATGTATCTCATTGCTCCAATGAAGAAGAACCAATCTGTGCAGACGACGGACTTACTTATGTTAATTCATGCCACTTCTGCATTGAAAAGTTGTAAGAACACATGGTTTGATATTATCTCTTCCAAATTAATGGGGAAACCATCATGAACTGATGAAAAAAATCCTGTTTCTAATAACATAAATATGACACACCCAGAATATAACCCCTTTCACTAATGAAAACACAAGAGTCCATTTCTAAATTTCCTTAAATTTTTTATTTTAGTTAATAGTTTTTGTATTGATTTATTAGGAGTAGTCTACTGAATTGGCTTCCAAAGTGTTAATCAATTAATTTAATTGATTTTATGAAATGAAAGCAGTAGACTAACCTAATATAATACTGAAGGTTCAAGTATTATATAATGTAAGTTCAAAGTACTGTTGTAGTTTTATTCTGTTACTATTTATTGCAATATCATCATAAGAAACAATAAAGAAGAAGAAAAGATTTATTTCAGTTTAAAGGTTAAAGGTCTATCATTGGGAGAAATCAGACCAGGAAATCAAGTAGGAACTTGAAGAAGAAAATGAGATGAATATTGCTTGCAGGCTCAATCACAGGCTCATATTTAGGTTAGTTTCACACAGGTCCTAAGACCCCCTGAGAAGGGAATTGTGACACCTATGGTGGGCTCTGCTCTCCTACATCAATTAACAATAAAGATAATCTCCCCTGAGACATGTTCATAAGCCAATCTGATTTGGGCAATTCCTCAATTGAGACTTGCTAATCAGGTGGTTTTAGGCTTTATATGTCAACCTGACACAGCTGTAGAGATCTACTTTTTCTCTTCTACTTGTTGACAGACCTAAGCTTTCAATTCCAAAGCAGTCTCAGAAGCTTCCTTCCAAACTCTTTCTGTTCTATCACTGACAGTCATTTCACCCTTTTTATTACTCAGTGCATGTTTAAATAGCACGCATGTAATGCTAGTAAAATCACACATATATTATCTTTAATTTGATTCCCTTCACATTTTTTTAGCTTCTCAAATGATTTCCTCCATAAACATTTGTGTTCATTTAGTTCCAAATTGGACTTTTCTTCGAGGAAAATATAAGATGATTTCTAACCTTTTTCTCTTTTGAGTTGAGCAGATCCCAAGTCTGAGTCAGGTTGAACATATAGAATGTCTGGACATAGGACTCCTTTTAAGAGTGAGGAGTAGGAGAGGCCCAGCTCCATAGGTAGAGGGTGGCATAAACCCTCTGCATCAAATAATGATCATAAATTTTCATTAAAAAGTAACTATATGATCCGTAACTAATTGAAAATAGTTGTTCATATATTTATTTTTCTTCTAACTTTTTTGTTTACAGAAAGAAAAACCTTGAATATAAATATCATAGTATTTGTGCTGAAGAATAATGGTTTCATGGTGGTTCATACAATTAAGTGGAATGTTCTCAACTGGGGCCCTAAATTCCTAATCAACAAATGAAGTGTTCTATGAATCTTAATATGAAATACAGAATATGAAGAATCTTTCCAATGTGAATCTGTGACTGAATGATTTTATTTTCACTTATTTGATGGTGATGAGAAAAACTGTTTTCTTAATTTTTTTCTATGACATGAAGTGTGAATTCTAGTCATACATATTATAATTAATAAAATTTAAATATTTCAATAGTTTTAAGGATTCCTTTTGTGAGAGCTGTTGGTTAAGTTATATGGATTCTTTGACAATTATAATTGAGGCATTTGATATGATCAATATGTAATATAATATTGAGTGTTCATCTAGAAATTGGTAAGCATCTCCTCTATCCTTAAAGAATCTGAACTTATAGTGAGCTATTTGGACACTTCCCAGAAAGTAACTCAGGATCAATTTTGGGAATTTAGTATAAGGAATCATAGGCAATATGAAACAAATGTCTCTTATCCAATACATTGAAATTTCCAAAGACACTAGAATATCTCCAAAGCTTAGAGAAAACATTATATTTTGTTTTTGTATCATGAATACATTCTTGCTAGAGAAACATCAACTTGGATGGAATCTGCTATCAAAGGGAAGCAGAGCAACATGGAGCTACAACTTCTACTCTGCTCCAATAAGAACAGGTTTTCTTAGTCTGTCAAATGAAATTCAATCTACAGGTAGAAACATATATTCAAAGTAAAAGGTAACTTTCAATCTGTTACATATACATGTTAGGCTTGTTTTCTTTGTTAGTAAAATACTTTATCATCTGAAATAGTAATCAGCATGGGATTTCCTTATTCACTTACATGCTTAGTATTAATCATAATGGTTTGGGCAGCACCATTGCACAGGCAAAGGACAAGGGGGATGGGATGAGGAACTCTTGGAGAGGGAACTGGGAAAGGGGGCAATATTTGGAATGCAATCAAACAAACAAAAAAGAACATTGTAGGCTGTGCCATGTACAGAAAAAAGAGAAGTGTACTGGTTAATATATGACTACTTGATACAAAGTAGAGTTATTTCATAAGAGGGAACCTGACCCGAGAATATGACTCTATTAGTTGAGCAGTAGTCAAGACTCTGGGGCTTTTTCTTGAAAAACATGATTGATGGGGGAAGGCTAAGTACACTGGGAGTAGTGTTTTCAGGTCCGAAGAGTAGCTTTGTTAGGGAAAGATATAGTATCAAGACCACTGACTGCCAAAATTAAGATCTTGAAAAAATAAAATTTACATGGATTCTTTAAATGCCAAAGAGCAATAGCATCCCTGAGGAGAACAACTATAGAAAGTACTTAGATACTTAACCTTCTTATATACAGAGATAAGAAAGTAACACAAAGGAAGAGAAGACAAATACAGCATGGAAGTCTTTGATTACCTTTAATGCCCAAGGTAAAGTCAATGCTTTAAAAAAAAAGCATTGATAAGGAAAGACACTTCATATTCATCAAAGGAAAAATCCACCACGATGAACTCTCAATCCTAAATATCTATGCCCCAAATACAAGGGCACCTACATACATAAAAGAAACCTTACTAAAGCTCAAAACACACATTGCACCTCACACAATAATAGTAGGAGATTTCAACACCCCACTCTCAAAAATGGACAGATCATGGAAACAGAAATTAAACAGAGACATAGACAGATTAAGAGAAGTCATGAACCAAATGGACTTAACAGATATTTATAGAACATTCTATCCTAAAGCATTCTTGTCAGCTCCTCATGGTACTTTCTCCAAAATTGACCATATAATTGGTCAAAAAACGGGCCTCAACAGGTACAGAAAGATAGAAATAATCCCATGCGTGCTATCAGACCACCATGGCCTAAAGCTGGTCTTCAATAACAATAAGGGAAGAACACCCATATATACATGGAAGTTGAACAATGCTCGACTCAACGATAACCTGGTCAAGGAAGAAATAAAGGAGGAAATTAAAGAATTCATAGATTTTAATGAAAACGAAGTTACAACATACCCAAACTTATGGGGCACAATGAAAGCTGTGCTAAGAGGAAAACTCATAGCTCTGAGTGCCTGCAGAAAGAAACAGGAGAGAGCATATGTCCCCAGCTTGACAGCACACCTAAAAGCTCTAGAACAAAAAGAAGCAAATACACCCAGGAGGAGTAGAAAGCAGGAAATAATCAAACTCAGAGCCGAAATCAACCAAGTAGAAACAAAAAGGACCATAGAAAGAATCAACAGAACCAAAAGTTGGTTCTTTGAGAAAATCAAAAAGATAGATAAACCCTTAGCCAGACTAATGAGAGGACACAGAGAGTGTGTCCAAATTAACAAAATCAGAAATGAAAAGGGAGACAACTACAGAATCAGAGGAAATTCAAAAAATCATCAGATCTTACTATAAAAGCCTATATTCAAGAAAACTTGAAAATCTACCGGAAATGGACAATTTCCTAGACAGATACCAGGTACCGAAGTTAAATCAGGAACAGAAAAACCAGTTAAACAACCCCATACCTCCTAAGGAAATAGAAGCAGTCATTAAAGGTCTCCAAACCAAAAAGAGCCCAGGTCCAGACAGGTTTGGTGCAGAAGTCTATCAGACCTTCATAGAAGACCTCATACCAATACTATCCAAACTATTCCACAAAATTGAAACAGATGGAGCACTACCGAATTCCTTCTATGAAGCCACAATTACTCTTATACCTAAACCACACAAACACCAAAAAAAGAAAGAGAACTTATGAATATCGATGCAAAAATACTCAATAAAATTCTGGCAAACCGAATCCAAGAGCACATCAAAACAGTCATCCACTATGATCAAGTAGGCTTCATCCCAGGCATGCAGGGATGGTTTAATATATGGAAAACCATCAACGTGATCCATTATATAAACAAACTGAAAGAACAAAACCACATGATCATTTCATTAGATGCTGAGAAAGCGTTTGACAAAATTCAACACCCCTTCATGATAAAAGTCCTGGAAAGAATAGGAAGTCAAGGCCCATACCTAAACATAGTAAAAGCCATATACAGCAGACCAGTTGCTAACATTAAAATAAATGGAGAGAAACTTGAAGCAATCCCACTAAAATCAGGGACTAAACAAGCTGCCCACTCTCTCCCTACTTATTCAATATAGTTCTTGAAGTTCTAGCCAGAGCAATCAGACAACAAAAGGAGATCAAGGGATACAGAGGCATATGCCAGCAGCAAACCACTGAATTGAGAATAGGACCCCCGTTGAAGGAATCAGAGAAAGAACTGGAAGAGCTTGAAGGGGCTCGAGACCCCATATGTACAACAATGCCAAGCAACCAGAGCTTCCAGGGACTAAGCCACTACCTAAAGACTAAACATGGACTGACCCTGGACTCTGACCTCATAGGTAGCAAGCAATAAATATCCTAGTAAGAGCACCAGTGGAAGGGGAAGCTCTAGGTCCTGCTAAGACTGAACTCCCAGTGAACTAGATTGTTGGGGGGAGGGCGGCAAGCGGGGGAGGATCGGGAGGGGAATGCCCATAAAGAAGGGGAAGGGGGAGGGGGATGTTTGCCCGGAAATCGGGAAAGGGAATAACACTCGAAATGTATATAAGAAATACTCAAGTTAATAAAAAAAATAAAAAAATAAATTTGTTGATAAAGAGCGAATAGCAGTATCTCAAGACTTACTATTTTTACCAGTCATTTAGAATAAACAACCTGGGCTCTGGTCATTGTTCTCCTACAAGCAATTGAAAGAGACTAAAAGAATAAAGCACAGAAATTGAAAAAATTAATTCAGTCTTATCACATTGATAAAATGTTTAAATAAAGGCATCTTGTCAATCTCAAACCTACCTATGAAATGGTGATATAAAGGTTAGATTTCAAAAGAAGCCAGAGGTATGTGAAACAAAGAAGATTCATATCTCTACCATCACTTCCTCCTATGTATTCTGTTCCAAATGGCAGAGCCACAAACTGTTAGAATTGTGTGAAATCCCTTCAATCATTATTAAAACAAATTATTCTCTGTAGTTTTCTCCAGAATTAAGCATCATCCTTCCCATACAAAGCATTTGTTGGAAATTTTTGAGTCCTTTGAGGTTCATGGTTTCCCAAGTTTGATGTTGAAAGGGAGGGTTATAAACTTTTTTCTTTCTTTTTTTTTTTCATCTTTATTAACTTGGGTATTTCTCATTTACATTTCGATTGTTAACTTTCCCATTTTCCGGGCCAACATCCCCCTAACCCCTACCCCTCCCCTTCTCTATGAGTGCTCCCCTCCGCATCCTACCCCATTACTGCCCTCCCTCCAATAATCATGTTCACTGGGGGTTCAGTCTTGGCAGGATCAAGGGCTTCCCCTTCCACTGTTGTTCTTACTAGGCTATTCATTGCTACCTATGAGGTTGGAGTCCAGGGTCAGTCCATGTATAGTCTTTGGGTAGTGGCTTAGTCCCTGGAAGCTCTGGTTGGTTGGCATTGTTGTTCATATGGGATCTCGAGCCCATTCAAGCTCTTCAAGTCTTTTCTCTGATTCTTTCAATGGGGTCCTCTTCTCAGTTCAGTGGTTTAATGATGGCATACGCCTATGTATTTGCTATATTCTGAGTGTGTCTCTCAGGAGAGATCTACACCCAGTACCTGTCAGCCTGTGCTTCTTTGCTTCATCCATCATACCTAGTTTGGTGGCTGTATATGTATGGGCCACATGTGGGGCAGGCTCTGAATGGGTGTTCCTTCTGCCTCTGTTCTAAACTGCCTCCCTATTCCCTGCCAAGGATATTCTTGTTCCCCTTTTAAAGAAGGAATGAAGCATTTGCATTTTGGTCTTCTTTCTTGAGTTTCATGTGTTCTGTGCATCTAGGGTAATTCGAGCATTTAGAGGAAGGCTACTGATTTATTTGAGTTAATTTTATACCCAGCCCCTTTGCTGAAGGTGTTTATCAGGTTTAGTAGTTCTGTGGTGGAACTTTTGGGATCACTTAAATATACTATCATATCATCTGCAAATAGTGATATTTTGACTTCTTATTTTCCAATCTGTATCCCCTTGATCTCCTTTTGTTGTCTGATTGCTCTGGCTAGAACTTCAAGAACTATATTGAATAAGTAGGGAGAGATTGGGCAGCCTTTTCTTGTCCCTGATTTTAATGGGATTGCTTCAAGTTTCTCTCCATTTAGTTTAATATTAGCTACTGGTTTGCTGCATATGGATTTTACTACGTTTAGGTATGGGCCTTGACTTCCTATTCTTTCCAGGACTTTTATCATGAAGCTGTGTTGAATTTTGTCAAATGCTTTCTCAGAACATAATGAAATGATCATGTGCTTTTTATCTGACAGTTTGTTTATTTCGTGGATTACGTTGATGGTTTTCCATATATTAAACCATCCCTGCATGTGTGGGATGAAGCCTACTTGATCATGGTGGATGATTGTTTTGATGTGCTCTTGGATTCAATTTGCCAGAATTTTATTGAGTATTTTTGCATCGATATTCATAAGGGAAATTGGTCTGAAGCTCTCTTTCTTTGTTGTGTCTTTGTGTGATTTAGGTATAAGAGAAATTGTGGGTTCATAGAAGGAATTCGGTAGTGCTTCATGTGTTTCAATTTTGTGGAATAGTCTGGATAGTATTGGCATGAGGTATTCTATGAAGGTCTGATAGAATTCTGCACTGAACCCGTCTGGACCTGGGCTCTTTTTCGTTGGGAGACCTTTAATGACTGCTTCTATTTAGTTAGGAGTTATGGGGTTGTTTAAATGTTTTATCTGTTCCTGATTTAACTTCGGTACCTGGTATCTGTCTAGGAAATTGTCTATTTCCTGTAGATTTTCAAGTTTTGTTGAATATAGGCTTTTGTAGTAAGATCTGATGATTTTTTGAATTTCCTCTGATTCTGTAGTTATGTCTCCCTTTTCATTTCTGATTTTGTTAATTTGGACACACTCTCTGTGTCCTCTCGTTAATCTGGCTAAGGGTTTATCTATCTTGTTGACTTTCTCAAAGTACCAACTTTTGGTTCTGTTGATTCTTTCTGTGGTCCTTTTTGTTTCTACTTGGTTGACTTCAGCTCTGAGTTTGATTATTTCTTGCCTTCTACTGCTCCTGGGTGTATATACTTCTTTTTGTTCTAGAGCTTTTAGGTGTGCTGTCAAGCTGCTGTTATATGCTCTCTCCTGTTTCTTTCTGCAGGCACTCAGAGCTATGAGTTTTCCTCTTAGCACAGCTTTCATTGTGCCCCATAAGTTTGTGTACGTTGTACCTTCATTTTCATTAAATTCTGAGAAGGCTTTAATTTCTTTCTTTATTTCTTCCTTTACCATGTTATCATTGAGTAGAGCATTGTTCAACTTCCATGTATTTGTGGGCGTTCTTCCCTTATTGTTATTGAAGACCAGCTTTAACCCATGGTGGTCTGATAGGACGCATGGGATTATTTCTATATTTCTGTATCTGTTGAGGCATGTTTTATGACCAATTATATGGTCAATTTTTGAAAAAGTACCATGAGGTGGTGAGAAGAAGGTATATCCTTTTGTTTTAGGATAGAATGTTCTATAAATACTTGTTAAGTCCATTTGGTTCATTACTTCTCTTAGCCTGTCTATGTCTCTGTTCAATTTCTGTTTCCATGATCAATCCATTGAGTAGAGTGGGTTGTTGAAATATTGTACTATTATTCTGTGAGATGCAATGTGTGCTTTGAGCTTTAATAAGGTTTCTTTTATGTATGTAGGTGCCCTTGTACTTGGAACATAGATATTTAGGATTGAGAGTTCATCGTGGTGGATTTTTCCTTTGATGGATGTCAAGTGTCCTTCCTTGTATTTTTTATGTCTTTTGGTTGAAAAAATCAATTTTATTTTATATCAGAATGGCTACTCCAGCTTGCTTCTTCAGACCATTTGCTTGGAAAGTTTTTTTCCAGCCTTTTACTCTTAGGTAGTGTCTGTCTTTGTCTCTGAGGTGTGTTTCCTGCAGGGAGCAGAATTCAGGGTCCTTATTGCCTATCCAGTTTGTTAATCTATGTCTTTTTATTGGGGAGTTGAGGCCATCGATGTTGAGGGATATTAAGGAATAGTGATTATTCCTTCCTGTTATATTCATATTTGAATGTGAGATTATGTTTGTGTGCTTTTCTTCTCTTTGTTTTGTTGCCAAGATGATTAGTTTCTTGCTTTTTCTAGGGTGTAGCTTGCCTCCTTATTTTGGGCTTTACCATTTATTATCCTTTGTAGTGCTGGATTTGTAGAAAGATATTGTGTAACTTTGGCTTTGTCATGGAATATCTTGGTTTCTCCATCTATGTTAATTGAGAGTTTTGTTGGATACAGTAACCTGGGCTGGCATTTGTGTTCTCTTAGGGTCTATATGACGTCTTTCCAGTATCTTCTGCATTTCATAGTATCTGGTGAGAAGTCTGGTGTGATTCTAATAGGTCTGCCTTTATATGTTAATTGATATTTTTCCCTTACTGCTTTTAATATTCTTTCTTTATTTTCTGCATTTGCTATTTTGACTATTATTGGTTGGGAGTAGTTTCTTTTCTGTTCCAATCTATTTGGAGTTTTTTAGGCTTCTTGTATGTTTATGGGCATCTCTTTCTTTAGGTTAGGGAAGTTTTCTTGTATGATTTTGTTGAAGATATTCACTGGTCCTTTGAGCTGGGAGTCTTCACTCTCTTCTATACCTCTTTCCCTTAGGTTTTTGATCTTCTCATTGAGTTCTAGATTTCTTCTATGTTTTGGACTAGTACCGTTTTCTGTTTTACATTATCTTTGACGGTTGTGTCGATGCTTTCCATGGCATCTTCTGCTCCTGAGATTCTCCCTTCTATTTTGTATTCTGTTGCTGATGCTTGTATCTATGGCTCCTTGTCTCTTCCTTTGGTTTTCTATTTCCAGGGGTTTCTCCCTTTGTACTTTTTTTATTGCTTTTATTTGCATTTTTAATTCCTTCACCTGCTTGATTGAGTTTTCCTGGAATTCTTTCATGGATTTTTGTGATTCTTCTCTAATGACTTCTACCTGTTTGTTTATGTTTTCCTGTGTTTCTCTAATGGAGTTGTTCATGTCTTTCTTCAAGTCCTCTAGCATCATGATCAAATGTGTTTTTAAATCTAGATCTTGCTTTTCTCGTGTGTTTGGATATTCAGTGTTTGCTTTGGTGGGAAAATTGGGCTCCAATAAAGCCATGTAGTCTTGGTTTCTGTTGCTTGGGTTCCTGTGCTTGCCTCTCGCTATCAGGTCATCTCTGGTGTTACCTTGTTCTGCTATTTCTGACAGTGGTTAGGCCATCCTATAGGCCTCTGTGTCAGGAGTGCTGTCGACCTGTTATCCTGTTTTCTTTCAGCCAGTTATGGCAACAAAGTGTTCTGCCCTCAGGTGTGTAGTCTTTCCTGTCTACTGGTCTTCAGCTGTTCCTGTGGTCATGTGTCCTGAGTCCACCAGGCAGGTTACTTGGAGCACAAAAGTTTGTCTTTCTAGTGGTCCCAGGCCTGACATTGCTCCTTGGGGGCTGAGTTTGAGCTGTCCATGTGGGCAGCAACCAGAATGGTCTGCCCCGCGTTTTCCCAGCCCCTGTGCACAGGGGTCCCAGATGGCATTAGGTGTTTTCCTCTGGAGTCAGAAATGTGGGCAAAGTGTAGTGTCTTCTGGCTTCCCAGGCGTGTCTGCCCCTGTGAAGGTTTAGCTCTCCCTCCTACAGATTTTGGGTGTGGGAGCTTTTGACAGGGTCCCTTCAAACCAGGGTGTTGTCTGGACAACAGGGGACCTGCCGCTTGAGTGTCCCTATCTTCCTGTTCCCAGACACCCTTTACAGTTTCCTCTTGGGCCAGGGATGTGTCATGGGTGGGCAGTATTAGTGGTCTCTCCGGCTCTGCAGTCTCAGGAGTGCCCACCTGTCTGGGCGGTGAGCTCTCTCTCCCAAGGGGTTTGGAGCAGGGAGTTGTGGGCCAGGATCAGCGAGGTTCGGGCTCCAGCTAAAAACCAGAAGTGTCCTGTCCCAGAGGAATTTTGCCTCTATGTGTCCTGAGTCCACCAGGCAGGCCACTTGGAGCAAAAAAGTTGGTCTTACCTCTGGTCCCAGGGCTGAAATTGCTCCTGGGGGGCATTTGAGGTCTCCTTGAGGGTGGCAACCAGACGGGCCTGCCCTGCCTTTTCCTGGGCCTCTGTGCACAGAGGTCCCAGATGGCATTAAGTGTTTTCCTCTGGAGTCAGAAATGTGGGCAGAATGTAGTGTCTTCTGGCTTCCCAGGCGTGTCTGCCCCTCTGAAGGTTTAACTCTGCCTCCCCTGGGATTTGGGTGCAGGGAGATATTGAGTGGGTCCCTTCAGATCCAGTGGTGTCTTGACCGCAGGGGACCTGCAGCTTGTTTGCCCCTATCTTCCTGTTCCCAGACACCCTTTACAGTTTCCTCTTGGGCCAGGGATGTGGGCAAGTGTGGGCAGTATTGGTGTTCTCTCCTGCTCTGCAGTCTCAGGAGTGCCCACCTGTCCAGTCAGTGAGTGCTCTCTCTCTCTCTCTCTCTCTCTCTCTCTCTCTCTCTCTCTCTCTCTCCCTCTCTCTCTCTCTCTCTCTCTGTCTCTTTTAAGAAACAAAATTCCTGTCTGATCAGGGAGATTCCAACAGGTTTTTTTTGATACACCTTGTTGCTTTTTTCATTAAAATGTAAAGAAGTATCCATTTCTTCTCCATAGGACAATAAATAAGCAGCAGGTTGGAGGTACATTGCACACCTGATTATTTTTTTAAATTAAAAATTGCATTTACTTAGAAGCGTTCAGAATGTCAGCAAAAGAGCTGTTTTGCAATTATAGGGTGGTATTCATTTAACAGAACAACAATTATCTTCCTATAAGCTGCATCAGAAACATTCCAAGATGAAAAATAAAACCAAACAAAAACAAAACAAAACAAAACAAACTACTGTCCCCATATATAACTAATTTGTGCTGTGCACCAACAAGAACCTGCTTTAAATTTCCATGCCAATTTACACCCCGCAGAGAATACCAGTCAAGGTTAGTGGCTATTGAAAATATCACCAAGACAGGGCTAACTGAAGACACATTTGGTAGTGTGTTAACTATACAAAAAAGGCACTGTATAGTATAAAAACAAATCTTAAACAGCCTTACATTTCAATTATTCTTTAAAAGCAATGAGTTGTATACAAGGGGGTAAAATGCTTTATAGAAAAAAAAAACCTGTGCTAGAACCAACTTCATCATCATCATCATTGTCATCGTCGTTGTCATCATTGTCTTTCTCTTCTTCCTCTTCCTCATCCTCTTCATCCTGCTCATCATCTTCCTCTTCCTTCTCTTTCTTCCTCTTTTTGGCCTTGACCACTCCCTTTTTCACTGCACCAGGCTTTCCTTTAACTCTGTAGGCAGCAATATCTGTCTCATACTTCTCCTTCAGCGTGTCAGCCTTTTCTCATAGGGCTGTTTGTCATCCGCAGCAGTGTTGTTCTACATCTTTTCTAGTTTCTTTGCAACATCACCAGTGGATAAGCCAGGATGCTTACCTTTGATTTTTTTGGGTGGTACACAGAACATAACAAGAAGAAGGCTGAAGTAGGCGTTTTGGCACATTGGGGTCCTTGAACTTTTTGGTCTCCCCTTTGGGAAGATGTAGGTTTTCATTTCTCTTTCATAACAAGCCTTGTTAGCCTTTGCCATATCTTCAAATTTCCCCTTTTCTTTAGCAGACATGGTCTTCCATCTCTCTGAGCACTTCTTGGAGAACTCTGACAAGTTGACAGAAGCATCTGGGTGTTTCTTCTTGTGCTCCTTCCAACAGCTTTTTTTTTAAGGTAGTAGTTCATCAGTAGGCAGTCTCTGAGAGGATGACTTGCCTACCTTCAGAGGAGAAGATAGTAATGTCCCTGCAGCCCTATTAGAGTCCACTGTCAATGGGAAAAAATGGAAATAACATGTCTTCTCACGTGAGTCATAGAATCTATATAGTAGCTGAGCAAATGCTACACTCAGGCACAAAAGAAAGACATACCAGACATTGAAAGCAAAGGAAAGGAGAAAATAGAACGTTTAAAACAGGAAGTGGTTAATAGTAGAAACCTGCAAGGCCTGAGTGCCTCCTTGACTTTGAAGTTAGAATTTGAAACTAAGACTTGTCAGGAGATCTGCCAGATGTTGTTCAGAATGTACAAGGTGAATAAATTTTTGGAATTCTGGGAGGATGATGTTTTCAAAGCTGTAATTATATAGAATTGAGCTTGTAGTTAGTTGGGAGAAAAAAAGAGACCAAAAATTAGAACTACAAATTATTCCGTGTAAATTAGCCACAGTTAGCTACAAACTTATAAATGGATGCAAGTCAATATTTTGCACTCCATATAATGATCATGATATTGATGACAGTTCTTTTTATTATGTTCCTGAGCAGCTTACTCTCTGGAGTTAATAGGAGGGCTAATTATTTGTTTCTACATCAAGTTATTTAGTTGGAAAAACAAAATTAGGCAAATCAACCATCTTTTTCACTTCCAAACAGTTCTTCTCATTTAAAAAAAATATAAAGTTGTATTTTGTTGAGCAAAAGTGTTCATAAAATATCAAAGGAGAATGAAAAGTTACAGACATGAAATATGCTTTTAGTAAAACAATTTAAAAGATACTTCTCCTTTGTCTTCCCACACCTGCACCCCTAATTACAAGCCCAATCCCCTCTCCCACTCACTTTCTTCCCTCCCTCTGCCCTCTATGACTTTTTGCTACCCTTTCTAAGTGTGACTGAAACATCCTTGCTTGGATCTTTCTTCTTTTTAATGTCTTTGGATCTGTGGGGTGTATCTGGGTATTTTGTGCTTTATGGCCAATATTGACTTATCAATGAGTACATGCCATGTTTATCCTTTTGGGTTTGGGTTACCACACTCAGGATGCTGTATTCTAGTTCTATCCATTTGCCTACAACATTAATGATGTCCTTGTTTTTAATAACTGAATAGTATTCCATTGTATAAATGAAGCACGATTTTTTGTATCCACTCTTCAGTAGAGGGACAACTGGGTTGTTTCCAGCTTTTGACTATTAAGAAAGAAGCTGCTATGAAGGTAGTAAAACATGTGTCCTTGTGGTATGTCTGAGCATTTTTGGTATATGCCCTGGAGCAGCTTGGTCTACAGGTAAAACTATTTCCAGTTTTCAGAGAAACCACCAGATTGATTTCTAGAGTGGTTATACAAGTTTGCAATCCTACCAGCAGTGGAGAAATATTTCCCTTACTCTACCTCCTTGCCAGCATATGCTTTCGATTGAGTTTTTAATCTTAGCCACTCTGATTGATAATAAGGTGGTATTTCAGGGTCATTTTGATTTGCATTTCCCTGATAACTAAGGATCTTGAGCATCTCTTTAAGTGCTAGGAGAATGAATGGAAATCTGTGACATCCAGAGGTTCATGGGGGTGCAGGGGCAGATCTTTAGGAATTTCCAGAGACATGAGAAGGGAAGTCCAACAGGAGTCAATGGCAGTAACCTTAGCCAAGATTCATAACAGCGGGGGCATGGAAGTTGAAGTAGCCACTTTCTAAATCCAGCATGGATCCTGAATGAAGGTATAAAGATACCAACCCAGCCACAAAACTTTCAATGCAAAATTTGTGCAGTCTAAAAGAAATTCAGGGAAAAAATGGAACAGAGACTGAAGGCAGGGCTAATTAACTGCTCCAATTTGAAACCCATCCCATGGGCAAACACCAATCCCTGAAAGTACCAATGATACTCTGCTATGCTTGCAGACAGGAGTCTAACATAACTGTCCTTTGAGAGACTGTACCTAGCACCTGACTGAAACAGATTTAGATTCTCATAGCAAAAGACTGGACTGAGGTTGTGACTCTTACAGAAGAATTGAGGGAAGGATTGAAGGCCCTGAAGGAGATGGGAACCCCACAGGAGGACCAACAGAGTCAACTAACCACATCTTCTGAGAGCTCTCAGAGACCAAGACACCAACCAAAGAACACACAGGGGCTGGAATGAGACCCCCAACACATATGTAGCAGACATGCAAATCAGTCTACATGTGGGACCCCAAGCTATTGGAGCAGAGGCTCTCCATACAGCAGTAGCCTGACTGTGATATCTGTTCCCCAAAAGAACTGTCTTGTTTGCCCTCAGTGAGAGAGGATCTATCTAACCTGGCAGAGGACTGACAGGCCAGGGCACAGGAAAAGAAGGGGAGGGTGAATGAGGGAAGATCTCTATGAAGGAAGAACTGAAAGGGGGCAGCATTTGGTAAATAAATAAATAATTGAAAGGAGAACATACACACTTTATGAGGCAAAGTTAAATTTAAATCAGTTTTGAAATGTAAAAGATTCTTAAAAAATAACGGGACAAGATAAGGAGAAAGCTAAAATAACTAAGGTGTATCAGAACAAAGTTAGTTAAACAGTAAAAACTAAAAAGAAACTGTGTTCATGATTAAATTTGGAACTATTAAAATTTATTCAAATTTCTTAGGTCAGCGTGTGGGTTGACAGATCTCAGTTAATACATCTATAACATAAACCCTAGACTTACTGCTTAGAGAATATTGCAGAAGAGGGAGGCAGGCAATGCAAGGCAAAGAGGACCATGAGGTCTTTTTTGAGACACTGTATTTTGCACATGGCAGAGAAACAGCACAAACAAGAACCCAACAATATGGACACCTAAAGAAGCAATGCACAGTGCTAATGCCAGTAGGCAGAATGACTTGGAGAGGGGAAGTCTCAGAAGTTTCCAATACCAAATGAAGAACTGTAAGAAATAACTGGCTTTGTGGTTAGTCCTAAATACAGACAAATAGGAGCAGTGTGAGACAGACTCATTGGGTTGGATTAAATTCCCTTCTTTATAAATCTATACTCAGTAGCCTTTGCCTTCATGGTATAAAAATGTTCTTAAATGTCTTCCTCATCCACTAAAAGAAATTATCATGGTTCTTGATGGGATGATCCAATTCCTCTATTTTGTCTTCATTCCCTAATTTTCTCTTGTATTTTGTCCAGGCTATGGAAGCTTTTTATTGAAGTTTTTACTTGACGTCATGTGTTTTTCATTTTCATCATCTATTGGGTTCGATTATTTTCAGTAGTATTTTCTTTATTTCCTTTTCTTTTCTGGGTTATATATGTATTTAAAAAATATTGTTCTCTAATACAATACATATGTAACAGAGTTTCCCTTCCCTTTACTTCCCTCAGTCTCCTACAGCCAAATCACTCCATTTCTTCACAGAGAAACAGGCCTCCCAGGGATATCAATCAAATATGGTATAAGAAGATACAATAAAACTAGATACAAACCAACACATCACAGTAGGAGGAAGAGTATCCCAAAAAGAGGAAAATGAATCACAGGCACTCCCTCTCCCACTGGTAGGACTCCTTCTAAACATCAAGCTAAAAACCGTAGCATGTATTGAAGACCTGTCTCAGACTCTTGAATATTCTGTGATTGTGGACTCATCTCTGTGAGCCCCTGTGAGCCCCAGTTATTTGATTCTGTGAGCCATGTTTTCTTCGTGTCCTCTACCCCGTTGGCTCCTACAATACTTCTACCCCATCTTCCATAGGGTTTCCCAAAGCTCCAAGGGAGGAACCTGATTGAGGTCTTCAATTTGTGTTCTCTCCCACTACCAGTTTTCTGTGAGTCTCCACATCCACGCCCATCAGCAGCTGGAGGATGCTGATATTATGACGACTGGACTAGGTACCTATCTATGAGCATAGTAGGATGCCATTAGGAATCATAATTATTGAGTTTTGGTTCTTTGTGATATTCTAGGTCTCTATCCATCTTTGAGCCTGATCTTCCTCTCATGTATAAATCTCAAGTTAAGCCAGTCATTGGTTTACAACTCTCACAAATTCTGTAACTCCATTGCCCCAGTATATCTTGCAATAAGACAGGTTGTAGATCAAAGGCTTTATATCTGGGTGTTGTGCCAGTCTCACCACTGGAATGTTTCTGGTTATAGAAGATGAATGATTTAGGCTTTATATCCTCTATTACTAGGAATCCTCCTCATAGAATCCTGGGATTTCTACTGTAAATAATTTCCACATTGCCTCCTAAATGCTTTCCAATTCCAGTTGTCTTTTTATATTCTCCACGTTGACACCAGTCCCCTCTCAACCCACAAAATATATTACATTTCTCTTACACAGCAAGTTCCATGTATCTCATTTCCCTTCCTGTTGTTTAACTTTTTAGGTTCATGGGTTGTAGCATGCCTGTCATTTACTTAACAGCCCATATCTATTTATAAATGAGTACATGCCGTATTTGTCTTTTTGGGTCTGGGTTACCTCACTCAGATTGATTTTTTTTCTAAATACATCCATTTGTCTGAAAAATTTATGATACCATCTTTTTAACAGCTGAATAATACTCCATTGTGAAAATGTACCACATTTTCATTATCCATTCTTTGACGAATATATCTAGGTTGTTTCCAGCTTCTGGCTATTACAAATAAAGCTGCTATGAGCATATTTGAGCAAGTGTTCTTGTCATAGGCTGTAGCATCTTTTAGATATATGCTTGAGAGTGGATATCTAGGTCTTGTGGTAAATCAATTCTCAATATTCATAGTGGTTATTACAAGTTTGCACTCCCACTTTCAATAGTGGAGTGTTTTCCTGGCTCCACATGCTAAATACATGACCTGTAACTCATGTTTTTGACCTTAGTCATTTTTACAGGTTTAGGATGGAGTCACGAAGTTATTTTGGTTTGCATTCCCCTGATAACTAGGCGTGGCTGACGTTTCTCTAAGTGTTTCTCAGCTATTTGCAATTGCTGTTGACTATTTCTGTTTAGATCTGTGTTCCATTTTCTAACTGGATTATTAAGGAATGTCTAGTTTCTTGAGTTCTTTGTGTATTTTCAATACTGCCCTTCTCTCAGATATGGAGTGAAAATCTTTTCTCATTCTTCAGAATGCTATTTTGTCAGTCTGCTTTGCCTTACAGAAGTTTTCAGTTTCACCATGTCCCATTTATTAATTATGAATTTTAAAATTCATAATTTTAGTCCTGCATTAATATGTTCTGTTCAGGAAATTGTGTCTTGTGACAAGGTGCTCAAGACTATAAATACCACTTCAACTTTCTCTTCCACCAAGTTCACTGTACCTGGTTTGTGTTTACATTTTTGATCTAGTTAATCTTGAGTTTTGCTCAGGGTGATAAATGTGAATCTACTGGAATTCTTTTAAATGCAGATATCCAGCTATACCAGCACTAATTGTGGAAGATGGTTCCTGTCTTCCAGTATGTATTTTTGGCTTCTTCAAATATCTGTAGGTACGTGATTTTACGTCTGGGTAATTTTGATTTGATTTCATTGATCAACAAGTCTGCTTTATGCTACTACCTGCAGGTTCATTTTTACACCTCTGTAGTAGAGCTTGAAATCAGGAATGGTGATACATCAAGATGCTCTTTCTTTATTCCAGATTACTTTAGTTATCTTTGTTTCTTTGTTTTTCCATATGAAATCAAGAAATGTCCTTTCAATAAATATATAAATATTTCTTTGTTTTAAAAAATTATTCCATATTTATATGAATTACATGATAAATATAAAACCAAACACAACATTTATTACTTTTACAATTTCATGTTTCAGTGTATCACTAACTTAAGACCAAATTTAAAAAGATTAAAGATTAAAAATTAGAATTTACATTGTCTGTGGAACACAGAGAACTGATGTCAACAGAAGTAGAAAGAGGGAATTTAACGGATTATGGGTCGAGTATGCTCAACAGCTAATATATACCTTAAATAAATTGTGCATATGCAACACAGTACATAAATAAAGAGTATACATACTGAAAACATTCAAAATTTTAACATTAAGTAAATATGTATTTATTCATGTTTTTATAGAAATACACACTCACATGTGTGTATATGCAAATGTGTCCTATATTACTTGTGCTGGCTTATATTTTAGTGATTTCTTCTTGTGAATACATTTGTAAAATCAAGAAGTTCCAGTTAACTTGAGAAGTTGCAAAAAGAGATTGTGAGTCTACACAGCTTGCACTACACAGTATGATCAGGTCTCCACATAATGAAATGGAGATGGGTGGTGTTCCATGTGAGGTAAAGGGCTTCCCAAGGATTGCAGGTTGGTGCATTTGTGTCATTTCATTCCAAATGTCACATCTACTACACTTGCATAGAATATTGCTAAACTCAAACCTTACCCTTTTCTAAATTAAAAGTTTTTTCATTACTTTAAATTGTAGGTTAGAATAAATGGAAAATATAATTGTGATGTGCATGTATGGGATATCTTAAAATTTAAAACTAATGAGAAAACTGAAGTAGAAATCAAAGGTGGAAACCTTTGATGTTAAAAACATGTAGGTGGGCGCGGATCCCGGCTCGCAGCAGCTCTCTGCTCCCAGACCCCGTGAGAGAGAGACCCAACCGCCTGGTCAGGTGGGCACTCCTGAGGCTGCAGAGCAGAAGAGACCACCAACACTGCCCACCCCTGCCCACATCCCTGGCCCAAGAGGAAACTGTCTAAGGCCTCTGGGCTCCCGTGGGGGAGGGCCCAGGAGTGGCAGGACCCCTGCCTGAGACACCGCCAGAACCTGAAGGAAACAGACCGGATAAACAGTTCTCTGCATCCAAATCCCATGGGAGGGAGAGCTAAACCTTCAGAGGGGCAGAGAAGCCTGGGAAACCAGAAGAGACTGCTCTCTGCACATACATCTCGGATGCCAGAGGAAAACACCAAAGGCCATCTGGAACCCTGGTGCACTGAAGCTCCCGGAAGGGGCGGCGCATATCTTCCTGGTTGCTGCCGCTGCAGAGCGCTCCTGGGCAGCACCCCATGAGCGAACTTGAGCCTTGGGACCACAGGTAAGACCAACTTTTCTGCTGCAAGAAAGCTGCCTGGTGAACTCAAGACACAGGCTCACAGGAACAGCTGAAGACCTGTAGAGAGGAAAACTACACACCCGAAAGCAGAACACTCTGTCCCCATAACTGACTGAAAGAGAGGAAAACAGGTCTACAGCACTCCTGACACACAAGCTTATAGGACAGTCTAGCCACTGTCAGAAATAGCAGAACAAAGTAACACTAGAGATAATCTGATGGCGAGAGGCAAGTGCAGGACCCCAAGCAACAGAAACCAAGATTACATGGCACCATTGGAGCCCAATTCTCCCATCAAAACAAACATGGAATATCCAAACACACCAGAAAAGCAAGATCTAGTTTCAAAATCATATTTGATCATGATGCTGGAGGACTTCAAGAAAGATGTGAAGAACTCCCTTAGAAAACAAGTAGAAGCCTACAGAGAGGAATCGCAAAAATCCCTGAAAGAATTCCAGGAAATCCAATGGACTTAACTGGTGTGAGGTGAAATCACAGGGTTGTTTTGATTTGCATTTCCCTTATGACTAAAGATGTTGAACATTTCTTTAGGTGTTTCTCAGCCATTCGGCATTCCTCAGCTGTGAATTATTTGTTTAGCTCTGAACCCCATTTTTTAATAGGGTTATTTGTCTCCCTGCAGTCCAACTTCTTGAGTTCTTTGTATATTTTGGATATAAGGCCTCTATCTGTTGTAGGATTGGTAAAGATCTTTTCCCAATCTGTTGGTTGCCGTTTTGTCCTAACCACAGTGTCCTTTGCCTTACAGAAGCTTTGCAGTTTTATGAGATCCCATTTGTCGATTCTTGATCTTAGAGCATAAGCCATTGTTGTTTTGTTCAGGAAATTTTTTCCAGTGCCCATGTGTTCCAGATGCTTCCCTAGTTTTTCTTCTATTAGTTTGAGTGTGTCTGGTTTGATGTGGAGGTCCTTGATCCACTTGGACTTAAGCTTTGTACAGGGTGATAAACATGGATCGATCTGCATTCTTCTACATGTTGCCCTCCAGTTGAACCAGCACCATTTGCTGAAAATGCTATCTTTTTTCCATTGGATGGTTTTGGCTCCTTTGTCAAAAATCAAGTGACCATAGGTGTGTGGGTTCATTTCTGAGTCTTCAATTCTATTCCATTGGTCTATCTGTCTGTCTCTGTACCAATACCATGCAGTTTTTATCACTATTGCTCTGTAATACTGCTTGAGTTCAGGGATAGTGATTCCCCCTGAAGTCCTTTTATTGTTGAGGATAGTTATAGCTATCCTGGGTTTTTTGTTATTCCAGATGAATTTGCAAATTGTTCTGTCTAACTCTTTGAAGAATTGGATTGGTATTTTGATGGGGATTGCATTGAATCTGTAGATCGCTTTTGGTAAAATGGCCATTTTTACTATATTAATCCTGCCAATCCATGAGCATGGGAGATCTTTCCATCTTCTGAGGTCTTCTTCAATTTCTTTCCTCAGTGTCTTGAAGTTCTTATTGTACAAATATTTTACTTGCTTGGTTAAAGTCACACCGAGGTACTTTATATTATTTGGGTCTATTATGAAGGGTGTCGTTTCCCTAATTTCTTTCTCGGCTTGTTTCTCTTTTGTGTAGAGGAAGGCTACTGATTTATTTGAGTTAATTTTATACCCAGCCACTTTGCTGAAGTTGTTTATCAGTTTTAGTAGTTCTCTGGTGGAACTTTTGGGATCACTTAAATATACTATCATGTCGTCTGCAAATAGTGATATTTTGACCTCTTCTTTACCGATCTGTATCCCCTTGACCTCCTTTTGTTGTCTGATTGCTCTGGCTAGAACTTCAATATTGAATAAGTAGGGAGAAAGTGGGCAGCCTTGTCAAGTCCCTGATTTTAGTGGGATTGCTTCAAGTTTCTCTCCATTTAGTTTAATGTTAGCAACTGGTTTGCTTTATATGGCTTTTACTATGTTTAGGTATGGGCCTTGATTTCCTATTCTTTCCAGGACTTTTATCATGAAGGGGTGTTGAATTTTGTCAAATGCTTTCTCAGCATCTAATGAAATGATCATGTTGTTCTGTTCTTTCAGTTTGTTTATATAATGGATCACGTTGATGGTTTTCCGTATATTAAACCATCCCTGCATGATTGGGATGAAGCCTACTTGATCATGGTGGCTGATTGTTTTGATGTGCTCTTGGATTCAGTTTGCCAGAATTTTATTGAGTATTTTTGCGTCGATATTAATAAGGGAAATTGGTCTGAAGTTCTCTTTCTTTGTTGGGTCTTTGTGTGGATTAGGTATAAGAGTAATTGTGGCTTCATAGAAGGAATTCGGTAGTGCTCCATCTGTTTCAATTTTGTGGAATAGTTTGGATAATATTGGTATGAGGTCTTCTATGAAGTTCTGATAGAATTTTGCATTAATCCGTCTGGACCTGGGCTCCTTTTGGTTGGGAGACCTTTAATGACTGCTTCTATTTCCTTAGGAGTTATGGGGTTGTTTAACTGGTTTATCTGTTCCTGATTTAACTTCGGTACCTGGTATCTGTCTAGGAAATTGTCCATTTCCGGTAGATTTTCAGGTTTTGTTGAATATAGGCTTTTATAGTAAGATCTGATGATTTTTTGAATTTCCTCAGAATCTGTAGTTATGTCTCCGTTTTCATTTCTGATTTTGTTAATTTGGACACACTCTCTATGTCCTTTCATTAGTCTGGCTAAGGGTTTATCTATCTTTTTAATTTTCTCAAAGAACCAACTTTTGGCTCTGTTGATTCTTTCTATGGTCCTTTTTGTTTCTACTTGGTTGATTTCAGCTCTGAGTTTGATTATTTCCTGCCTTCTACTCCTTCTGGGTGTATTTGCTTCTTTTTGTTCTAGAGCTTTTAGGTGTGCTGTCAAGCTGCTGACATATGCTCTTTCCTGTTTCTTTCTGCAGGCACTCAGAGCTATGAGTTTTCCTCTTAGCACAGCTTTCATTGTGTCCCATAAGTTTGGGTATGTTGTACCTTCATTTTCATTAAATTCTAAAAAGTTTTTAATTTCTTTCTTTATTTCTTCCTTGACCTGGTTATCATTGAGTAGAGCATTGTTCAATTTCCACGTATACGTGGTCATTCTTCCCTTATTGTTATTGAAGACCAGTTTTAGGCCGTGGTGTTCTGATAGCACACATGGGATTATTTCTTTCTGTACCTGTTGAGGCCCGTTTTTTGACCAATTATATGGTCAATTTTGGAGAAAGTACCATGAGGAGCTGAGAAGAAGGTATATCCTTTTGCTTTAGGATAGAATGTTCTATAAATATCCGTTAAGTCCATTTGGCTCATGACTTCTCTTAGTCTGTCGACATCACTGTTTAATTTCTGTTTCCATGATCTGTCCATTGATGAGAGTGGGGTGTTGAAATCTCCCACTCTTATTGTGTGAGGTGCAATGTGTGTTTTGAGCTTTAGTAAGGTTTCTTTTACGTATGTAGTTGCCCTTGTATTTCGGGCATAGATATTTAGGATTGAGAGTTCATCTTGGTGGATTTTTCCTTTGACGAATATGAAGTGTCCTTCCTTATCTTTTTTGATGACTTTTAGTTGAAAATTGATTTTATTTGATATTAAAATGGCTACTCCTGCTTGCTTCTTCCAACCATTTGCTTGGAAAGTTGTTTTCCAGCCTTTCACTCTGAGGTAGTGTCTGTCTTTGTCTCTGAGGTGTGTTTCCTGTAGGCAGCAGAATGCAGGGTCCTCGTTGCGTATCCAGTTTGTTAATCTATGTCTTTTTATTGGGGAGTTGAGGCCATTGATGTTGAGAGATATTAAGGAATAGTGATTATTGCTTCCCGTTATATTCATATTTGCATGTGAGGTTATGTTTGTGTGCTTTCATTCTCTTTGTTTTGTTGCCAAGACGATTAGTTTCTTGCTTCTTCTAGGGTATAGCTTGCCTCCTTATGTTGGGCTTTACCATTTATTATCCTTTGTAGTGCTGGATTTGTAGAAAGATATTGTGTAAATTTGGTTTTGTCATGGAATATCTTGGTTTCCCCATCTATGTTAATTGAGAGTTTTGCAGGATACAGTAACCTGGGCTGGCATTTGTGTTCTCTTAGGGTCTGTATGACATCAGTCCAGGATCTAGCCTTCATAGTTTCTGCCGAGAAGTCTGGTGTGATTCTGATACGTCTGCCTTTATATGTTACTTGACCTTTTTCCCTTACTGCTTTTAATATTCTTTCTTTATTTTGTGCGTTTGGTATTTTGACAATTATGTGACGGGAGGTGTTTCTTTTCTGGTCCAATGTATTTGGAGTTCTGTAGGCTTCTTGTATGTCTATGGGTATCTCTTTTTTTAGGTTAGGGAAGTTTTCTTCTATGATTTTGTTGAAGATATTTACTGGTCCTTTGAGCTGGGAGTCTTCATTCTCTTCTATACCTATTATCCTTAGGTTTGATCTTCTCATTGAGTCCTGGATTTCCTGTATGTTTTGGACCAGTAGCTTTTTCCGCTTTACATTATCTTTGACAGTTGAGTCAATGATTTCTATGGAATCTTCTGCTCCTGAGATTCTCTCTTCCATCTCTTGTATTCTGTTGGTGAAGCTTGTATCTACAGCTCCTTGTCTCTTCTTTTGTTTTTCTATATCCAGGGTTGTTTCCATGTGTTCTTTCTTGATTCTTCTATTTCCATTTTTAATTCCTTCAACTGTTTGATTGTGTTTTCCTGGAATTCTTTCAGGGATTTTTGCGATTCTTTCAGGGATTTTTGCGTTTCCTCTCTGTAGGCTTCTACTTGTTTATTAATGTTTTCCTGTGTTTCCCTAAGGGAGTTCTTCACGTCTTTCTTGAAGTCCTCCAGCATCATGATCAAATATGATTTTGAAACTAGATCTTGCTTTTCTGGTGTGTTTGGATATTCCGTGTTTGCTTTGGTGGGAGAATTGGGCTCCGATGATGCCATGTAGTCTTGGTTTCTGTTGCTTGGGGTCCTGCACTTGCCTCTCGCCATCAGATTATCTCTAGTGTTACTTTGTTCTGCTATTTCTGACAGTGGCTAGACTGTCCTATAAGCCTGTGTGTCAGGAGTGCTGTAGACCTGTTTTCCTGTTTTCTTTCAGCCAGTTATGGGGACAGAGTGTTCTGCTTTCGGGCGTGTATTTTTTCCTCTCTACAGGTCTTCAGCTGTTCCTGTGGGCCTGTGTCTTGAGTTCACCAGGCAGGTCACTTGCAGCAGAAAAGTTGATCTTACCTGTGGACCTGAGGCTCAAGTTTGCTCGCAGGGTGCTGACCACGAGCTCTCTGAGGTCGCAGCAACCAGGAAGATCTGTGCAACCGTTTCCGGGAGCTTCAGTGCCCCAGGGTTCCAGATGGCATTTGGTGTTTTCCTCTGGCGTCTGAGATGTGTGCAGAGTGCAGTCTCTTCTGGTTTCCCAGGCGTGTCTGCCTCTCTGAAGTTTTCGCTCTTCCTCCCACGGGATTTGGATGCAGAGAACTGTTTATCCGGCCTATTCCTTCAGGTTCCAGCGGTGTCTCAGGCGCAGGGGTCCTGCCGCTCCTGGGCCCTCCCCCACGGGAACCCAGAGGCCTTATACAGTTTCCTCTTGGGCCAGGGATGTGGGCAGGGGTGGGCAGTGTGGTGGTCTCTTCCGCTCTGCAGCCTCAGGAGTGCCCACCTGACCAGGAGGTGAGGCCTCTCTCCCACGGGGTCTGGGAGCAGAGAGCTGCTGCGGGCCGGGATCCGCGGGTGTGGGACTCCCGGTAAACACAGGAAGTCTCTACTCATGATTTTTAAAAGAAAAATCTGAGATTCCATTATATATATTTCCCTCAAAAAATCTGATACCCTCTGGATCAGGCAAGGGTTGAGAGAAAAAGTTCTCGGATGTGCAATGAACATTTCCTTTCTCTAAGAGTCATTCTGTGCTCAGATTGTGTCCTGTTGATTCTGAGGATTCAAAGAAGAATAAGGGAAGAGTCAAGCACTGTTAGCAACCTTGGGAAAAGGCAGAGAGCCATTCATTTATCTATAAGAGGCTTTCACTGGAAATGTGTTATAAATGGTTTTAAATATTTATTCCACAGATTTGATAAAATGTCTTCAATGTGGATCGAATTTCTTTTCATCCTGACTTTGGTACTTCCTTATTTTGAATAGTAAAATTTTCTCTTAGGTTACTATGAGATTTGAAATAGGAATTTATTAGAGTATCCATTGAGATTTAAGAATGGATGGATGTTGGGAATATTAAATATTAAATTTGTGAAGTTAAATGAAGTAAAGCTTGGTACAAAAGTCCGTGAAAATTACATAGTTAATGGCCTCTGTTCATTTTCTTAAGGAGCTTGTGGATGAGAATTGAATTAGAATGGGTGGTATAAACATCACAAGGTTCTGTAACTGTAATGCTACCTACTTAAAAGACTGAGCCATGAGGATTGTTTGAGCTTACAAGTTAAAGTCTGCTGATATAATGTAGTAAGAGGAAGTCTCTTAAAACAGTAAATGAAAAAGAAACATGCAATGGAATTTTGATATTAGTGTTGCCATTATTATACAGATTGAAGATTTTTCTCCTCATCCCATGCTGCAGCTCAGGCAGTGGTTAAATGTAATGAACAATAAGTAATAGTAATTTTCAGCCCTTCTGTTCTATGACCCCATCTCCTTTATAGTTTTCAAATTAAATCTTCTAATGTCAAGTTCTTTGTAAAGAGATAGCTCACTGATTCTCTTCAATACATACTGTGAATGTGAAAAAAAGTAATTACAAGGTGTTAGATAGTCCTGAGATACTCTTCACAATATTAATGTGTTAATTTTCATGAATTACTTTCAATTAGGCAAATCAATTGAATTACAAGGCGTCATTTTCATAAGTAAACACTCCCAGTTACTTTTTGATATTAATTTAAACTAATTATTGAGCATATATCTATTTTATTGAGTGTGAGAACTAGATGATTTTTCTAAAAGACATTTTCTATCACTTGTCTAGTCTTACAGCTTTGTCTAGTCCCTGATTTTAGTAGGATTGCTTCAAGTTTCTCTCCATTTAGTTTAATGTTGTCTACTGGTTTGTTGTATATTGTTTTTACTATCTTTAGGTATGGGCTTTGAATTCCTGACTTTCCTTGACCTTTACCATGAAGCAGTGTTGAATTTTGTCAAATGATTTCTCAGCATTTAATGAGATGGTCAAGGGATATTTTTCTTTAACTTTGTTTATATAGTGGATTATATTCATGGATTTGTATATATTGAACCATCCCTGAATCACTGGTATGAAGCCTACTTGATCATGATGGATGAGAGTTTTGATGTGTTCTTGGATTCAGTTTGCAAAAATTTTATTGATTATTTTTGCGTCAATATTCATAATGGAAATTGGTCTGAAGTTCTCTTTCTTTGTTGGGTCTTTTTGTGGTTTAGGTATAAGCATAATTGTGACTTCATAAAAGGAATTGAGTATTGCTCCTTCTGTTTCTATTTTGTGGAACAGTTTGGACAGTAGTGGTATTAGGTCTTCTATGAAAGTCTCATAGAATTCTTCATTGAATCCATCTTGTCCTGAGCTTTTTTTTGGTAGGGAGACTTTTCATGACTGCTTCTATTTCTTTAGAAGTTATGGGACTGTTTAGATGGTTTATCTGATCCTGGTTTAACTTTGGTATCTCGTATCTGTCTAGAAAATTGTCCATTTGCTCCAGATTTTCCAGTTTTGTTGAGTATAGGCTTTTCTAGTAGAATTTAATGATTTTTTTTAATTTCCTCAGGTTTTCTTGTTATGTCTCCCCTTTTCTTTCTGATCTTGTTAATTTTTATACTGTCTCTGTGCCCTCATGCTTAGTCTGGCTAAGGGTTTATCAATCATGTTCATTTTCTCAAAGAACCATTACCTGGTTCTGTTTATTCTTTGTATAGTTCTTTTTATTTCTGCTTCATTGATTTCAGCCCTGAGTTTGATTATATCCTGCCATGTACTCCTTTTGGATGCATTTGCTTTCTTTTATTCTAGAGCTTTCAGGTGTCCTGTCAAGCTGCTAGTGTATGCTCTCTCCAGTTTCTTTTTGGAGACACTCAGAGCTGAGTTTTCATCTTAGGACTGCTTTCATTGTGTCCCATTAAGTGTGGGTATGTTATTTAAATTTCATTAAATTCTAAAAAGTCTTTAATTTCTTTCTTTCTTCGTTGACTAAGTTATCATTGAGTAGATTATTGTTCAGCTTCCATATGTATATGGGCTTTCTGTTGTTATTGAAGACCAGCCTTAGTTCCTGGTGATCTAATAGGGATGCATGGAATTATTTCAATCCTCTTGTATTTGTTGAGGCCTGTTTTGTGACTGATTATATGGTCAGTTTTTTAGAAGATACCATGAGTTGCTGAGAAGAAGGTATATTTTTTTTTTGTTTTAGGTTGAAATGTTCTATGAATATCTGTTAAATCCATTTGGTTCATAACTTTTGTTAGTTTCTCTGTGTCTCTGTTTAGTTTTGTTTTTCCATGATCTGTCCATTGATGAGAGTGGGGTGTGAAGTCTCATCCAATATTATTGTGTGAGGTACAACATGTGCTTTGTCCTTTTGTATGGTTTCTTTTATGAATGTAGGTGCCCTTGCATTTGGAGCATAGATATTCCAGATTGAGAGTTCATCTTGGTGGATTTTTCCTGTGATGAATATGAAGTGTCCTTCCTTATCTTTTTTGATAACTTTTGGTTCAAAGTCGATTTTATTTGATATTAGAATGGCTACTCCAGCTTGTTTCTTGAGACTATTTGCTTGGAAAATTGTTTTCCAGACTTTTTCCTCTGAGGTAGTTTCTGTTTTTGTCACTGAGGTGTGTTTCATGTATGCAGCAAAATGCTGGGTCCTCTTTATGTATCTAATCTGTTAGTCTATGTCTTTTTAGTGGGGAATTGAGTCCATTGATTTTGATGATATTAGGGAACAGTGATTGTTTTTTTCCTGTTATTTTTGTTGTTAGAGGTGGAATTATGTTTTGTGGCACTCATCTTTTCAGTTTATTGCATTAAAATTACTTTCTTGCTTTTTCCAGGGTGTAGTTTTCCTTCTTGTGTTGGAGTTTTCCATTTATTATCCTGTGTAGGGCTGAATTTCTGGAAAATATTGTGTAAATTTGGTTTCTCTATCTATGTTAATTGAGAGTTTTGTTGGATATAGTAGCCTGGGCTGGCATTTGCGTTTTCTTAGGGTCTGAATGACATCTGCCCAGGATCTTTTGGCTTTCATAGTCTTTGGTGAGAAGTCTGGTGTAATTCTTATAGGTCTGCCTTTATATGTTATTTGACCTTTTTTCTTACTGCTTTTAATATTCTTTCTTTGTTTTTGCATTTGGTGTTTTGACTATTATGTGAGGGGAGGAATTTCTTTTCTCATCCAATCTATTTGGAATTCTGTAGACTTCTTGTATGATTATGAGCACCTCTTTATATAGGCTAGGGAAGTTTTCTTCTATAGTTTTTGAAGATATTTATTGGTGCTTTATCTTTTTGATCTTTGCTCTTTTCTATACCTATTATCCTTAGGTTTTATCTTCTCATTGTGTCCTGGATTTCCTGGATATTTTGGGTTAGGAGCCTTTTGCATTTTGCATTTTCTTTGACAGTTGTATCGATTTTTTTTTATGGTATCTTCTGCCCTTGAGATCCTCTCTTCTATCTCTTGTACTCTGTTGGTAATGCTTGTGTTTGTGACTCCTGATCTGTTTCCTAGGTTTTCTATCTCCAGGATTGTCTCCCTTTGTGATTTCTTTATTGTTTATATTTCCATTTTTAGATCCTGGATGCTTTTGTTCAATTCCTTCACCCATTGGGTTGTGTTTTCCTGTAATTCTATTATTGATTTTTGTATTTCCTCATTTAGGACTTCTCCCTGTTTACTCGTGTTTTCCTGTATTTCTTTAAGTGTGTTAATTATAGCCTTCTTAAAGTCCTGTAACATTATCATGTGTTGTGATTTTAAATCCTAATCTTGCTTTTTTGGTGTCTTGGGCTGTTCAGTGCTTGCTGTGGTGGGAGAACTGGGTTCTGATGATGCCAAGTGGCCTTGGTTTCTGTTGCTTAGGTTCTTGCCCTTGACTCCTACCATCTGCTTATCTCTGGTGTTAACTGGTCTTATTGTCTCTGAAAGTGTCTGGACCATCCTGTAAACCTGTGTATCAGCACTCCTAGAAATTGGCTTTCAGGATCCTGGCAGGATCTGGGTACATTGAAGTGTGTCACAGGGTCAGCTCCAGGCACTGGCAGAAATTGAAAGGATCCTGTCCTGATCCTCAGTTCCCGCATCCAGAGGACTCCAGGCTGGTTCCTCTTTGTCCAAGAATGTGAGCAGAAGAGGTGGTTTCATCTGTGCTGTCAGGATTGTCTGCACTTCTCCTTATTTGACTTTTATGATCTCATACTTGTTCAAATTCAAGCCTCCCTTCCCTAGAGAACAGACCTCTTGAGTCACAAGTACTTTCTCAAGAGGGAAGCCTCCTCTCTTTAGTGTGTAGCTTCTTTGTTCTTGATTTCTAGATTCATCAGTTATAATCAGAGTATACAAAATAATTACAATTTAGTGTACTTCTGAGATTTGTTTTTATCTTGATGAGTACTTCCCTTAATCAGAAGTGACCTTTAATAGAATCTATGTAAACAAATATTAGTTTAAAGTCTATTTTTTCAGTGATGTCTTTATAGACTTCTCTTTTTGCACTCTGAATTCAATCTGTCATTAATTAATTAATGTTTCTTGGAATTTATTCAGATTATTTTCATATTCTTTACCTGTATATTCACATATCTGCCAAGCCAATGCAAGTTCATTCAGGTACCAGCAAGCAGATATATAAAGGAAAAGAAGTTTATGGTGTCTTTAAATGTAGGGTTCAGATATAATAAATAATCAATAACTGCACTTTCCATACTTGAAGTCTCTCTATGAATCTATTATTTTAGCACTGTGACAAACACCTCCTTGCCTCCAATATAACAAAAGTAAAAATTGGCATAGTTTACTTCTAAGTGTTATGGATATTTTCTCCCATAGTCTATTGATTTTCTCTTTAAACATTTTTATGTTGTTTATTTATATAATTTGCAGGTGTGCATGTGTGCACATATACCAAAGTGTATATGGTGAAGTCAGAGAACTACTTTTGGGAGTTGGTTCTCTCTTTCCACTTTGAGGGAATTGGGACACTGAACTCAGGTCCTCAGGCTTTTTAGCCAAATCATCACACTTCTCTATTTTTTCTGATTTCTTTTCTTTTCCCCATCCAGGGTTTCCAGAGATTGTCATGTCAAGTCCACACAATATTAAATCAAAGGTAAATGAAAATGTAAAAAGTAAACTCATGGATTTTGAAATGTCACCAAACATAATGTATAAGGCAATGCTGCAACAATTAAAAGAACCAAAAATATTTGTTTAATTGTTATAGAAAAGGTTGGACTATAGTCTTGAAAACAATGTAAAACTATTCAATGTTATAGACAAGGTCAAACATTTGATTATTCATAAATTATATTAATGAACAAAGTCCATATTGTGCGTAGTTATATTTTGTGTTTTAAAATGTTTAAAATAGTATGATTCATTCTGGAAAAGAAGACTGAAAGCAATAAACATCCATTTCTAGTTAGTGTAAACATCAATTTTGATTAAGTAGGACACTGAAATATTGTATAAAAGTTAAGAACCTTCATTCTCACAAAATCCAAAAATAATATTTATAAAAATTTAAAAGCCAAATTCATCTGAATTTCACAATATTGTCTGTGTCTAAAAAATTGTCAATAATAAATTTTATCTCTGTATACATATATATGTATGTTATATGCAAAGCACCCATGTGTGTCACAGCATATACAGTAAAGCTAATAAGAAGGATATGAAAATTACAAATGAATCACTAAGATTTATGATTTCTTTCAATTCAAAGTATTTTAGAAGATTTTATCTGAGTGTAAGGTGAAGTTGAAGAATGATAGCTTAACTATGGAATTACAGACACTTATTTACATTGTCTCAGGATATCAGACTTATAGATATATAACCATAATATAGCATGTTTAAGTAGAATTGTAGTAAGTCAATACATATTTTCAATACTTAATATTGTATCATTTTATCAAGTAGAATTTTTCTCAAAGATCATTATCTGATATGTTTCATGTTGTTTTTATGTTTCACAGCCAAATTGCACTATGTTTAAAAATCTTGAATGCCCCAGAACCCTGGACCCAGTTTGTGCAAATGATAGAATTACATATGCAAATGACAGTTAGTTTTGCAAAATGGTGCTGTAAGTACACATGATTTAGTATTAACTCTCTCAAATTAGTGAGAAAACTGTCAGGAACTGATGAAAAAATTCCATTTCTGATAACACAAATATAGCATACCCAAAATATAACCACTTTCACTAAAGAAAACGCAAGCATCCACTTGTAAATTTCTTTATAGTTCTTCTGGAGTTGAGTAGTTTTTGCATTGACTTATTAACATTATTCTACTGAATCCTCTTTCACAGTATTGAGCAATTAATTTTACTTGATCTTTATGAGATGAAACCAATAGACTAACCTAATGTAATACTTTAAGTTCAAGCTTTGAAGCTATTCTAGTTTCATCTTTTGCTCTGGCAAATATCGTCATAAAAAAAATAACTAAGAGAAAGGAAGGATCCACTTTAGTTAATAGGTTACAGTCTATCATTGAGAGAAATCAAGTCAGGAAATCAAGCAGGACCTTGAAGCAGAAACGAGAGAGAAAACTAGCTTGCTGGATCATTCACAGATTCATGTTAGGGTAACAGATCCTAGGCTCAATTTCTCAGGGAATCATGCCACCTACAATGGGCTTCAGATTCCTACATCCTATAACAATCAAGACATTTCCCCCCCAGACAGGTTCATAGATCCATCTGATTTGTGCATTTAAAAATCGATACTTCTCTATCAGGTGATTTCCGGCTGAGGAAAGTTGACACATGAAGATAGCTAAGATAGGTGCTCAATGCTAATTCCCACTCTTGAGCAAGAAACTTAAGTAAATAATTTTTAAATTTATTACAATTGGCTTTAAAGCTAAGGAGGGACTTCTGTAGCTAATCTACCTTTTCTGTTCAACTTGTTGATAGACCTAAGCCATCAAGTCCAGAGCAGTCTATGGCACCTTCCTTCTAAATCCTTATCTTCTCCATCACTGACAATAGCATCCTCTTTTTATTAAATAGGATATGTTTAAATATCGTGTTGTTAATGCTAGCAAAATCACAAATATATTCTCTTTATTTTTACTCACTGCACATTCTTTTTTTCGGAGCTGGGGACTGAACCCAGGGCCTTGCGCTTCCTAGGCAAGTGCTCTACCACTGAGCTAAATCCCCAACCCTGCACATTTTTTTTATCTGTCAAGTATTTCCATCTATAACAATTTGTGTTCAGTTAGTTTCAAATTGTATTTTTCTACTAGGAAAAATTAAGGCAATTTCTAATTCTTTCCACTTTACATTAGGGAGATTACAAGTCTATATCAGGATTGAGCATATAGAATTTATTGACTATTCCCACTTTGGACAAAGGACTTCTTTCAATGTCAGGAGTAGGAGAGGCCCAGCTGCATATACGGAAGGGCCAGAGACCCCCACACCAAATCATATTAATAATTTTTCATTAAAAAGTAATTACATAATTCTCAATAAAATTGAAATGGTAGTTCAAATATTTATTTTTTCTTCTAACTTTTTTGTTTGCAGGGAGAAAGATCTTGAATATGAATATCATGGTATTTGTCAGTCAACATAATGGTTTCATGGTGGATCATCCAATCAAATGGAATGTTCTCAACCAGGGCCTTAAATTCTTAGTCTACAAATGAAGTCTCATATGATTCATTATGTGGAATAGAGAAGATTGAAGAATATTTCCAATGTGAACCTGGAATTGAATGATTTTATTTTCAATGATTTGATGATGATGATGATGTGAATACTTATTTTCTTGTTTTTTGTCTTACATTACATCAACTGTGATTTTAATCATAGATTTTCTAATCAATAAAATATTAAATAATTGCAATATTATTTAGTATCCCTTCTTGTGGGAGCTGTTGATTAAGGTCAATTTGATACTTTTGATAGCTGTAATTGAGGCATTTTAAATGATGAATATAAAATAAAATTCTTGAATTTTTACTAAAATGATGGTAGGGATCTTCTCCACCCTTAAGAATCTGAACCTGTAGCAAGATATTTGGAAACTTGAATTCTAGAAAAGACCTCTGGGTTAATTTTGGGAATTTAGTGTAAAGAATCATAACGACTAAATATGGAACAAATGTCTCTCATTGATGTGTTGCCTATTCCAAAAACACTAGAACATCTTCAAAGCTTACATAAACAAAATTACATTTTATTTATTTGTTATGAATCAGTCAAGGAAGATAGAAAGTACTAATAGTTGTAGATTCAGGTAACTCTGCTTTATTTGAGATAGCAGAGCTCTTTCCACATAAGTTGTTGCTTTTTGATTGAAGAAAAAAGCATTTTCTCAGGTTGCCAAATCTTTAGTTAAGAAACTGAACCTCAGGAAAGGAAATAACATTTGAAGTATAAATAAAAAGATATCCAATAAAGGAAAAAATGTCAAAAAAATTGAGCTTACTGAAATAGTAATATATTCACAGTAAATGATAACTTCTAATCTGTTACATATACATTTTAGGCTTATTTTCTTTATTAGTAAAAATTTTATCATCTGAAATAGTGATTCGTGTGGTTCCTCCTTAATCAAATACTTGCCTAGAATTAATTTATGTCAAAGTCATTCACTAGAATGTACTGTGTTAACACAGAATTGATGGTACATGCCTGTAATACTCTGTACTTGAGAGATAGTTACAGGAAGACCAGGAATTTGAGGTCTTTTTTGGCAATGTATTGAGGTTGTGGCCAGACAGGGTTACATGAATTTTGATTTCAAGGAAATAATACTTTGCTGTATAGTTGAGCCACAATAAAAATTATTCATTCAGCTTCAAACCCTTGAAATATTATATTCAGCATTATTATTAGTTAATGCTTAAATCCCACTTAGAAAGAGAATAATACAATCATGGGAGGTAAAGGGAGGGAGGGGCCTGGGTGTTAGGGAGGGAAGGGGAGAAGGAAAATTTGTGTGTGGGGGAAACAGGAGAGAAAATCAGAGGGCCAGAAGAATGAATTGAAATATGCAGCCTTTGGGGTGGGAGGCAGGGTGACCTTCTAGAATGTCCCTCTCAGGAATCAAAAGGCCCAACAGTGGGAAGAGGAAAACTGAAAGACCTCACTTCCAATAGATAGACAGGGCCTTAAGTAGAGGGAAGGGGTTACCAATTCACAGTAAAAATTTCTTACCCAGAATTGTTCCTGTTTAAAAGAACTGCAGAGACAAAAGTGGAGAAAAGACAGAAGAAAAGGCATTGCACTGATGGGTCAAACTTGGGATCCATCTCATAGAGGGGAACCAATGCCTGACAGTATTCCTGATACTACGATGTGGTAACCAACAGGAGACTGGCATGGCTGTCTTCTGAGAGGCCATACCAGCAGTTTACTGAGACAGATGCCGATGCTTACATCCAACCATTGGTCTGAAGTTGGGAACCCCTATGGTTGAATTAGAAGGATTGAAGGAGCTGAAGGGGAGAGCAACCCAATAGGAAGACCATTAATGTCAACTAACCTGAACCCCTGGGAACTCCCAGAGACCAAGGCACCAACCAGGCAACATGCACAGGCTGGTCCCGTGCCCCTGGCACATATATAGTAGAAGACTACCTCATCTAGCCTCAGTGAGAGAAGCTGCACCTAATCCTCAAGAGACTTGAGGTTCCAGGGAAGGGGAATGCCTAGTTGAATCATTTAGTAAGAGGAAAACTGAACAAAGGAAATGACTCTATCAGACTTAGCCAAAGGGAAGCCTGTGGGCATTTCCTCAAATAATGATTGATGTGGGAAGCTTAAGTGCATTGTGAGCAGTGTCTTCAGGTCCAAAATGTAGCTTTGTTAGGGAAAGATATAGTATTAAGATCACAGCATGGATGCTTCAGATCTCTGATAGCCAAAGAAACCCCGAGGGAAGCAACTATAGATTCTTAACCTTACATACAGAGGTAAGAAAATGTCCCAAAAGGAAGAGAAGACAGATAAGTCATGGAAGTGGAGATAGTAGACTTTATTCTGTCTTTGATACCTTTGATGCCCAAATGGGAAGTCAATACTTTTTTAAACAATGGGCATTCTCTGAGTTCTGCTTAGAATAGTGATGTGGTGCAATGGACCATTGGATTGTCCTGGCATTGGGCTAGAAGCCCAGGAGACCCTGAAGGGCTGTTAAGAGCTTTGCCTGCTCCCAGTTACCAGCCCCTTGTCACTAGCCACAGCCCCATCCCCCTAGATTTGTGGCCATTAGTCACATAAGGGAAACACTCAAAGCCCTTCCACATTCAGATGAGGAAAAGGACATGACCTTTGGTCATGTAGGCTCAAGACAGAGCCATTCTAATGAGATACCTAGGGGCTTTGAGGGCTTAGCCAATAAAATTTCCTTCCAAGACATTCTTCCCTGCAAAAAGTATTTAATCTTAGGCACACTCTAAGAAGTAGAGTGTGGTTTTACACATCCACTTTCCATCACGACAATAAACAATTCAGAACCATGGGCTGTCTGTTTTCTATTTCATCTGGATCCTCTGTGGGGAGCCACAAAGATGACCTTTGTCTACAGAGCCACAGTCTAATCTCCCATAGAAGGCCTCTCTATACTCCTTACCATGACCACCACCAAGCTTAAGCAGCTGCTCATCAAGCCAAGGACTCACCCCTCAGGACCAGCAGGAACTCCCCACTTTCCACCCAGGCCTCAGGTTAGATTCAGCCTGTGGGGCCCAGATTCCTTTTCAGCTCTTCCTTGACTTCCAGGGGCTCCTGAGTGTCCACATGTTTGGGAACTCCATGGTTCCAGCCTCTTTGCAGGCCCAGGGACTCCCAAGCCAGCTCTGGCTGTCCTGCACTTTAGACTGGACTTTTTCACCTCCAGAGCGGTGTCCCAGGGATTCCCTATGGCCCAACACCTATCTGGCAATATCGTCACATAAGTGCGGTCAAACTTCCCTTATCCATGCTCTGTGGCAGAGCAGATTTGAGACCCAGAACCCTACATAATAGGACTTAAATATGTAACAAATGACTTCGCTTAAATTTGTTGATAAAGAATAACAATGTCCCAAGACTGCTAAAATTGTTACCAGACTTTTAGCATGTACAGTCAGGGTTCTCTGTCATTGTTCCCCTATCTGCTACTTAACAAGGCTAGAAGTGTAAAGTAGGAAAAAATGTTCAATGTGATCACATTGATAAAAGTGATCTAGTCAACCTCAAATCCATCTATGAGATGCTGACATAATTCTTAGATTCCAAAAGAGGCAAGAAGAATGCAGAACAAAATAGCAAAGCTTGTATTCCTACCATCATTGCCTCTTATGTATTCTATTCTGCAAGATGAATTCACAAACACTCATAATTGTGTGAAATTTCTTCAACTAATACTGAAGCAAATTATTCTCTCCAACTGGCTCCTCTTACACAAGACTTCTTGGAAACATTTGAGGTTTTATGAAGTTCATTTCTTCAAAAATTTGATATGCAAAGGGAGGATTACATGGCTTTTTCATAAAATAATTCCTGTGTAACTAGGGAATACCCGAACATGTTTCCATTCCTTCTCTCAGGACAATGAGCAGAGTTATTTTCATGTAAGCAGCAGGAGGCTGGAGGCACAGTGCTTTTTTCTTTTTAACATAGTTCAGCAATAGGGAAACCCTGGGAAGCTGAAATGCAAATCCCAAAAGGAAATACCTGTAGTCCTATCAGAGTCCACTACCAGTGGGAAACAATGAAAACAAGTCTATGCAAGTCATATAGTCTGTATCAGTAGCTGACCAAACTGCACACAGGCACAAAATGGAGCTATAGTAGAGATTGAAAGCAAAGGAAGAAGAGAAAATAGAAAGTTTAAAACAAGAAATGGGTAAAAGCAGAAAACGTCAAGCACTGAGTGACTCTTTGACTTGGAAAGTACAGTAAGCTGGAATTCAGAGAAATGACTTGGAGGTACAGTTGCCAGATGATGTGCAGAATGAACAAGATGCTTTACACAATAATCTGAAGAAACTTAGAAAGTATGGATAAAACGTCAAACTCCCAGAATTACAGGGTAACTTGTCCCAGCGTCTCCAAATGCAACCAAGGGAATTGAAACTTCAGTGCTAACTCATCGTAGAGACACTGGGTACACAGGATTATTTAGGTTCTCTACCAACATTGCATAAAGTTTTTTGAATGTCACTCATCTGGGAGGAGAATGTTTTAAAAACTGAAATTGTGTATTTCTATATAAATTATAGAATTCAGTTTGTAGTTAATTGGGGAAGGGGGGAAAAGACAAAAGAAATTGAACTATGCCAGGAGCCATCAAGAAGCAGCTAAAACCTAGCAGGTGATCTTCCTGACATGGTTCCACCATGGGCTGTTAAAGTTAAGGATGAAATTGCTTCTCTAGAGAAGATAGAGAAGATTTCATTTTGGGAAAGCTACCTGCTATTAACCTGCTTTTCCTGTTATTATTAAATATATACAACAATCACTAGGTTAGCCCACCCTTTTGAGTAGATCTCAGCAGAACAATGAAGAAGTACTATCTTGTAGTGATGCTATATAGACAAATAGATGATTTCTTAATTATTAATGAAGATTCTATAAGAATTCATAAAATTATACTAGTAATTATTAAAATCTTTTATAACAGGGCGGCTAGAAATTTCTTTCTGATGTCAAAACTGCATCGAGAACTCTGCCAGTCTTCAGATTGTCATCAGTTAATTGTGTCTGGGATAGCTAGCAGGCATCTCCAATTTAGAACACATTCCAAGAGGTTGTAAAACAATTAACCAAAGGTCCTAAAAAGGGAACTAATGGCTTATTATATGTGCAAGGATTAAAGATAAAATGTTGACTGGGTATATTTCTGCAAAACTTCAACGACCACTTAGTTATGGTCTTTAACTCTCCATGTACTTATAGAGCTAGTGATAGATAATGAATATTTAACCAGACAATTACTCTTAATGGGTATGTATATAGTCATTCTTGGCTGTATAGTTCTCATTCAATTTATGATTTGAATTTATGTTTGAACTTCTAGTGAACTTTTGTTAAGAAAAAGGGATGCTTGGAAAAAATGTGGGATTTATTCTAGAAACATTACAAAGGACTAGGACGCATTACATTGAATGGCAAGTGGGAGTGATTAGCCCTGGGAGTAAAAGCATTAGAAGTAAAGGTGGAGCAAGGCATTCGGAACAAGGGCATTGTTATACCAGAGCAGGAGAGAGCAAGATTAGAAGGATAATGCAGAATATAATAAGTTAGAAATTATAAGGCAACTTAAAAAAATTAAGAGAGCAGTATGCCAAATGCAGAGGGGAAGAGAAAAAAAAGAAGCTGCAGAGAGAGTGAAAGAACAGGCAGGCTTCTTTTTACCATGGGAAAGAACAGGTCTTTTCTTAATAGCAAGGTAGACTTAGTCTTACTAAAGAGGACAAAAGTTTCTTCCTATAGACTTGGGTTTAATTCATTTATCAAAAGTGTAGAAGCCTTTTTCTTTTTCTAGGTAATAAAAATCAGAGATCAATTTTCACCCAGAATGAGCGAGCAATTGTGCACAGGCACTTGGTCTTTTTCTCCATATACATATGTAAGTATGGATGTGTGTTTGTATGTAATTATGAGATAAGTGTATAGTTTGGTCGAGTAGGTTTGAATGGAAATGTATGAATATGTAACATGAATTTGTATATGAATTTATGTAAGTTTATTCATATTTGCTTGTGTAAAAGTTTTCCTTCTGTGAATGTGACTCTCCTAGATCAATAGAAGATTATTTCTCCAAACTTCCCCTCTCCCCTTCCCAACCTGACAAGAGTCAGGCATCTGGACAAGAGGGAAAAGGCCTAAGCAATTAATCTTTTATTTATTCTCCTTTTTTTCTTGGAGAACCTTTTATAGAACCTTTTAGAAAGAACCTTTTAGAGAAGAATTTTCTTAGAGAACTTTTTAGAAGAACTTAGAAATAAAGACTGAAATCACTATTCAAAGTGTCTCTTTCTCTTTCTGATACTTCAAGTAGCAGTCTGGGAATTGTAGCTACAAAGTTCCAGTAGAGATAGAACAAAGGCTATATTACTTTTTCATTTTTTTTTCTTTTCTTATTCCCTTTCCCGGTTTCCGGGCAAACATCCCCCTCCCCCTCCCCTTCCTTATGGGTGTTCCCCTCCCAACCCTCCCCCCATTGCCGCCCTCCCCCCATAGTCTAGTTCACTGGGGGTTCAGTCTTAGCAGCACCCAGGGCTTCCCCTTCCACTGGTGCTCTTACTAGGATATTCATTGCTACCTATGGGGTCAGAGTCCAGGGTCAGTCCATGTATAGTATTTAGGTAGTGGCTTAGTCCCTGGAAGCTCTGGTTGCTTGGCATTGTTGTACTTTTGGGGTCTCGAGCCCCTTCAAGCTCTTCCAGTTCTTTCTCTGATTCCTTCAACGGGGGACCTATTCTCAGTTCAGTGGTTTGCTGCTGGCATTCGCCTCTGTATTTGCTGTATTCTGGCTGTGTCTCTCAGGAGCGATCTACATCCGGCTCCTGTCGGTCTGCACTTCTTTGCTTCATCCATCTTGTCTAATTGGGTGGCTGTATATGTATGGGCCACATGTGGGGCAGGCTCTGAATGGGTGTTCCTTCAGTCTCTGTTTTAATCAAGGCTATATTACTTAATCCCCTTCTGTTTTGTTTTTCTTACTACTCCCCCCCCATTTTTATTAAGCTGGGTATTTCTTATTTACATTTAAAATGTTATTCCCTTTCCTGGTTTCCTGTTCATCAGTCCCCTAACCACTCCCCTCCCCTTCTATACTGGTGTTCTCTTCCCCATCCATCCCCTCATTACTGCCCCCCAATCCATTACATAGGGGGTTCAACCTTGGCAGGACCTGCTTCCCCTTCTACTGGTGCCTCAACAAGGCTATTCACTGCTAAATATGCAGTTAGAGTCCAGGGTCAGTCCATGTATAGTCTTTGGGTAGTGCTTTAGTCCCTGGAAGCTCTAGTTGGTTGGCATTGTTGTTCTTATGGGTTGCAAACCCCTTCAGCTCTTTCTAATTACTTTTTCTAATTACTCCAAAGTGGGTCCTGTTCTCAATTAAGTGGTTTGCTGCTAGTATTTGCCCCTGTATTTGAAATGTTCTGGCTGTGTCTCTCAGGAGAGATCTATATCTGGTTCCTGTCAATATGTACTTCTTAGCTTCATCCATCTTACCTGGTTTTGGTGACTGTTAATATATATAGGTGTCACATGTGGGGCAGGCTCTGAATGGGCGTTCTTTTCTAAACTTTACCCCCCACGCCCTCCTATGGATATTTTTGTTCCCCTTTTAAAGAAGGAGTGAAGCATTCACATTTTGATCATCGTCTTGAGTTTCATTTGTTCTATGCATCTAGGATAATTCAAGCATTTGGGCTAATAGCCACTTATTAATGAGTGCATACCATGTGTGTTTATCTGTGATTGGGTTAGCTCACTCAGGATGATATTTTCCAGTTCCAACCATTTGCCTATGAATTTCATAAAGTCATTGTTTTTGATAGCTGAGTAAAATTCCATTGTGTAGATGTGCCCCATTTTCTGTATCCATTCCTCTTTTGAAGGGCATCTGGGTTCTTTCCAGCTTCTGGCTATTATAAATAAGGCTGCTATGAACATAGTGGAGCATGTGTCTTTGTGGTATGTTGGAGCATCTTTTGGGTATATGGCCAAGGGTGGTATAGCTGGGTCCTCTGGTAGTACAATGTCCAATTTTCTCAGGAACCACCAGACTGATTTCCAGAAAGGTTGTACCAGTTTGCCATCCCACCAACAATGGAGGAGTGTTCCTCTTTCTCCACATCCTTGCCAGCATCTTCTATCGCCTAAGTTTTTGATCTTAGTTATTCTGACTGGTGTGAGGTGGAATCTCAACGTTGTTTTGATTTGCATTTCCCTGATGACTAAGAATGTTGAACATTTCTTAAGGTGTATCTCAGCCATTCTATATTTCTCAGCTGTGAATTCTTTGTTTAGCTCTGTACCCCATTTTTAATAGGGTTATTTGACTCTCTGGAGTCTAACTTCTTGAGTTCTTTGTATATTTTGGTTATCAGCCCTCTATCAGTTGTAGGTTTGGTAAAGATCTTTTCCCAATCTGTTAGCTGCCATTTTGTCCTAATGACATTGTCCTTTGCCTTACAGAAGCTTTGCAGTTTATGAGGTCCCATTTGTCGACTCTTGAGCTTAGAGCATAAACCATTGGTGTTTTGTTCAGGAAATTTTCCCCATTGCCCATGTCTTCGACAATCTTTCCCACTTTTTTTTCTATTAGATTGACTGTATCTGGTTTGATGTGAAGTCCTTGATTCACTTGGACTTAAGCTTTGTACAGGTTGATAAGAATGGATTGATTCTTCTACATTCTGACCTCCAGTTGAAACAGCGCCATTTGCTGAAAATGCTATCTTTCTTCCATTGGATGTTTTTAGCTCCTTTGTCAAAGATCAAGTGACCATAGTTATGTGGGTTCATTTCTGGGTCTTCAATTCTGTTCCACTGATCTATCTTCTCTGTACCAATACCATGCAGTTTTTATCACTATTGCTCTGTAATACTGCTTGAGGTCAGGAATGGTGATTGCCCCAGAAGTTCTTTTATTGTTGAGGATATTTTTAACCATCTTAGGGGTTTTTTGTTATTCTAAGTGAATTTTCAAATTGTTCTTCCTAACTCTATGAAGAATTGAATTGGTATTTTGATGGGGATTGCATTGAATCTATAGATTGCTTTTGGCAAAATGGCCATTTTTACTATATTAGTCCTGCTAATCCATGAGCATGGAAGTTCTCTCCATTTTCTGAGTTCATCTTTAATTTCTTTCTTCAGGGAATTGAAGTTCTTGTCATACAGATCTTTCACTTGCTTGGTTAAAGTCACACCCAGGTATTTTATACTATTTGGGACTATTATGAAGGCTGTTGTTTCCCTAATTTTGCTTTGAGTAGAGGAAAGCTACTGATTTATTTGAGTTAATTTTATACTCAGCCAGTTTGTTGAAGTTGTTTATCAGGCTTTGTAGTTCTCTGGAGGCACTTTTGGGGTCACTTAAGTATACTATCATGTCTGCAAATAGTGATATTTCCACTTCTTCCTTTCCAGTTTATATCTCTTTGACCTCCTTTCATTGCCTGATTGCTCTGGCTAGGACTTTGAGAACTATATTGAATAAGTAGGGAGAGAGTGGGCAGCCTTGTCTAGTCCCTGATTTTAGTGGGATTGCTTCAAGTTTTTCTCCATTTAGTTTAATGTTAGCTACTGTTTTGCTGTATATCGCTTTTACTATGTTTAGATATGGGCCTTGAATTCCTGTTCTTTCCAGGACTTTTATCATGAAGGGGTGTTGGGTTTTGTCATATGCTTTCTTAGCATCTAGTGAAATGATCATGTGGTTTTATCTTTGAGTTTGGTTATGTAGGGAATTATATTGATGGTTTTCCATATATTGAACCAACCCTGCATACCCGGGATGAAACCTACTGGATCATGATGGATGGTAGATTTGGTGTGTTCTTGGATTCGACTTGCAAGAATTTTATTGAGTATTTTTGTGTGGATATTCATAAGGGAAAATAGTCTTAAGTTCTCTTTCTTTGTTGGGTCTTTGTGTGGTTTTTGTATAAGAGTAATTGTGGCTTCATAGAAGGAATTTGGTAGTGCTACATATGTTTCTATTTTTGTGAATTACTTTGGAAAGTATTGTTATGAGGTCTTCTATGAAGGTCTGATAGAATTCTGCACTGAACCCATCTGGTCCTGGGTTCTTTCTGGTTCGTATACTTTCAATAACTGTGCTTCTATTTCGTTAAAAGTAATGGGTTGGTTTAGATGGTTTATCTGTTCCTGATTTAACTTTGGTACCTGGTATTTGTCTAGAAAATTGATCATTTCCTCCAGATTTTCAAGTTTTGTTGAATATAGGTTTTTGTAGTAAGATCTGATGATTTTTTTTTAATTTCCTCAGATTCTGTTGTTCTGTCTTCTTTTTAATTTCTGATTTTGTCAATTTGGATATGCTCTCTGTGTCCTCTGGTTAGTCAGGCTAAGAGTTTATCAATCCTGATGATTTTCCCTATGAACCTTCTTTTGGTTCTGTTGATTCTTTGTATAATCCTTTTTGTTTCTCTTTGGTTGCTTTCAGCTCTGAGTTTGATTATTTCCTGCCTTCTACTCCTCTTTGGTGTATTTGCTTCTTTTTGTTCTACAGCTTTTAGGTGTGCTGTCAAGCTGCTGATATATGCTCTCTCCTGTTTCTTTCTGCAGGCACTCAGAGCTATGAGTTTTCCTCTGAGCACAGCTTTCATTGTGTCCCATAAGTTTGGGTATGTTGTACCTTCGTTTTCATTAAATTCTAAGAAGTCTTTAATTCCTGTCTTTATTTCTTCCTTGACCAAGTTATCATTGAGTAGAGCATTGTTCAACTTCCATGTATATGTGGACGTTCTTTCCTTAATGTTGTTATTGAAGACCAGCCTTAGTCCGTGGTGATCTGATAGGATGTATGGGATTATTTCTATCTTTCTGTATCTATTGAGGCCTATTCTGTGACTGATTATATGGTCAATTTTGGAAGAGGTACCATGAGGTGGTGAGAAGAAGGTACATCCTTTTGTTTTAGGATAGAATGCTCTATAAATATTTCTTAAGTCTATTTGGTTCATGATTTCCGTTAGTCTGTCTATGTTTCTGTTTAATTTCTGTTTCTATGATCTGTCCATTGATGACAGTGGGCTGTTGAAATATCCTACCATTATTGTGTGAGGTGCAATGGGTGCTTTGCGCTTTTGTAAGGTTTCATTTATGAAAGTAGGTGCCCTTTATTTGGAGCATTATATTTAGGATTGAGAGTTCATCTTGGTGGATATTTCCTTGATAAATATAAAGAGTCCTTCTTTATCTTTTTTGATGACTTTTGGTTAAAATGAATTTATTTGTTATTAGAATGGCTACTCCAGCTTGCTTCTTCAGACCATTTGTTTGGAAAGTGGTTTTCCAGCTATTTATTCTGAGGTAGTGTTTGTCTTTGTCTCTGAGGTGTATTTCCTGTATGCAGCAAAATGCTGGATCTTCTTTACGTATCCAGTCTGTTAATCTGTGTCTTTTTACTGGGAAACTTAGTCAATTGATGTTGAGAGATATTATGGAATAGTGATTATTATTTTCATATTTAGAGGTGGGATTATGTTTGTGTGCTTCTCTTCTTTTTGTTTTGTTCCAAGAAGATTACTTTATTGTTTTTTCTAGGGTGTAGTCTCCCTCCTTGTGTTGGGCTTTTCCATTTATTATCCTTTGTATGGCTGGATGTGTAGAAAGATATTGTATAAATTTAGTTTTGTCATGGAATATCGTGATTTCTCCCTTAATGTTAATTGATAGTTTTGCTGGATATAGTAGCCTGGGCTATCATTTGTGTTCTCTTAGGGTCTGTATTACATCTGTCCAGGATCTTCTGGCTTTCATAGTCTCTGGTGAGTAATCTGGTGTAATTGTGATAGGTCTGTCTTTATATTTTATTTGACCCTTTTCTCTTACTGCTTTTAATATTCTTTGCTTTGTGCATTTGGTGTTTTGACTATTATTTGAGGGAAGGAATTTCTTTTCTGGTCCAATCTATTTGGAGTTTTGTAGGCTTCTTGTATGTTTATGGTCATCTCTTTCTTTAGGTTACGGAACTTTTCTTCTATGATTTTTTTGAAGATATTTCTTTATGATTTCTTTCTTTATGATTTCTTTGAAGATATTTACTGGCCCTTTAAGTTGGGAGTCTTCACTCTATACCTATTATCCTTAGGTTTGATCTTCTCATTGTGTCCTGGATTTCCTGGAGTTTTGGGCTAGGAGCTTTTTCCATTTTCCATTTTCTTTGACAGTTGTGTCAATATTTTGTATGGTATCTTTTGCGCCTGACATTCTCTCTTCTATCTCTTGTATTCTGTTAGTGATGTTCCCATCTATGACTCCTGATCCCTTTCTTTATTGTTTCTATTTCCATTTTTAACTCCTGGATTGTTTTGTTCATTTCCTTCACCTGTTAGGTTGTGTTTTCCTTTAGTTCTTTAAGGGATTTTTGTGTTTCCTCTTTAAGGGTTTCTACATGTTTACTTGTGTTGTCCTGTATTTCTTTAAGGGAGTTATTTATGACATTCTTTTTTTTTCAAATCACTTTCATTTACTATATGACATCCGTATAATACATCAGATGAAATGAGGAAAAAGTGCATTCCCAAGTACCTTACCTGCTAAGCTCAGCACCATATGCTAACAAACTGGTGAATGCTAGTACATTTTTTTTTTAGAATATAAGAGTTGAGTCTTTATTCCAAATTAATTCTTGCCTATAAAATAACAAGCAACAATAATCCATTAAAAAAATAAAATAAGTTAAATGGAAAATATTTTTGATCACATACTCGATTAAAATATTTAGTATTATGTGTATCTGGAAAAAGGCATCACTTGAGAAATACAAATTCCAGCTAAGCTGGAGTTTATTTTTTTATTTTTTTCCTTCTTCTTTTTAATCTTTATTAACTTGAGTATTTCTTATTTACACTTCGATTGTTATTCCCCTTCTCGGTTTCCAGGAAAACATCTCCCTAACCCCTCCACCTCCCCTTCTATATGGGTGTTCCCCTCCCCATCCTCCCCCATTACCACCCTCCCCCAAACAATCCCGTTCACTGGGGGTTCAGTTTTAGCAGGACCCAGGGCTTCCCCTTCCACTGGTGCTCTTACTAGGCTATTCAGTGCTACCTATGAGGTTGGAGCCCAGGGTCAGTCCATGTATAGTCTTTGGGTAGTGGCTTAGTCCCTAGAGGCTCTGGTTGCTTGGCATTGTTGTTCATATGGGGTCTCGAGCCCCTTTAAGCTCTTCCAGTCCTTTCTCTGATTCCTTCAACGGGGGTCCCATTCTCAGTTCAGTGGTTTGCTGCTGACATTCACCTATGTATTTGCTGTATTCTGGCTGTGTCTCTCAGGAGAGATCTATATCTGGTTTCTGTCGGCCTGCACTTTTTTGCTTCATCCATCTTATCTAATTGGGTGGCTGTATATGAATGGGCCACAGTGGGGCAGGCTCTGAATGGGTGTTCCTTCTGCCTCTGTTCTAAACTTTGCCTCTCTACTCCCTGCCAAGGGTATTTTTGTTCCCCTTTTAAAGAAGGACTGAAGCATTCACATTTTTGGTCATCCTTCTTGAGTTTCATGTGTTCTGTGCATCTAGGGTAATTTAAGCATTTGGGCTAATACCCACTTATCAATGAGTGCATACCATTTGTGTTTTTCTGTAATTGGGTTACCTGACTCAGGATGATATTTTCCAGTTCCATCCATTTGCCTATGAATTTCATAAAGTCATTGTTTTTGATAGCTGAGTAAAATTCCATTGTGTAGATGTGCCCCATTTTCTGTATCCTTTCCTCTGTTGAAGGGCATCTGGGCTCTTTCCAGCTTCTGGCTATTAGAAATAAGGCTGCTATGAACATAGTGGAGCTTGTGTCCTTGTTATATGTTGGGGCATCTTTTGGGTATATGCCCAATAGCTGGGTCCTCAGGTAGTTCAATGTCCAATTTTCTGAGGAACCTCCAGACTGATTTCCAGAGAGGTTGTACCAGTTTGCCATCCCACCAACAATGAAGGAGTGTTCCTCTTTCTCCGCATCCTCGCCAGCATCTGCTGTAACCTGAGTTTTTGATCTTAGCCATTTTCACTGGTGTGAGGTGAAATCTCAGGGTTGTTTTGATTTGCATTTCCCTTATGACTAAAGATGTTGAACATTTCTTTAGGTGTTTCTCAGCCATTCAGCATTCCTCAGCTGTGAATTCTTTGTTTAGCTCTGAACCCCATTTTTAATAGGGTTATTTGTCTCCCTGCGGTCTAACTTCTTGAGTTCTTTGTATATTTCGGATATAAGGCCTCTATCAGTTGTAGGATTGGTAAAGATCTTTTCCCAATCTGTTGGTTGCTGTTTTGTCCTAACCACAGTGTCCTTTGCCTTACAGAAGCTTTGCAGTTTTATGAGATCCCATTTGTCGATTCTTGATCTTAGAACATAAGCCATTGGTGTTTTGATCAGGAAATTTTCTCCAATGCCCATGTGTTCAAGATGCTTCTCCACTTTTTCTTCTATTAGTTTGAGTGTATCTGGTTTGATGTGGAGGTCCTTGATCCACTTGGACTTAAGCTTTGTACAGGGTGATAAGCATGGATCGATCTGCATTCTTCTACATGCTGACCTCTAGTTGAACTGGCACCATTTCCTGAAAATGCTATCTTTTGGCTCCTTTGGCAAAAATCAAGTATGTGGGTTTCTTTCTGGGTCTTCAATTCTATTCCACTGGTCTATCTGTCTGTCTCTGTACCAATATCATTCAGTTTTTATCACTATTGCTCTGTAATACTGCTTGAGTTCAGGGATACTGATTCCCCCAGAAGTCCTTTTGTTGTTGAGGATAGTTTTAGCTATCCTGGATTTTTTGTTATTCCAGATGAATTTGTAAATTGTTTTGTCTAACTCTTTGAATAATTGGATTGGTATTTTGATGGGGATTGCATTGAATCTGTGGATAGCTTTTGGTAAAATGGCCATTTTTACTATGTTAATCCTGCCAATCCATGAGCATGGGAGATCTTTCCATCTTCTGAGGTCTTCTTTGCTTTCTTTCCTCAGAGGCTTGAAGTTTTTATCATAAGATCTTTTACTTGCTTGGTTAAAGTCACACTGAGGTATTTTATATTATATGGGACTATTTTGAAGGGTGTTGTTTCCCTAATTTCTTTCTCTTTTGTGTAGAGGAAGGCTACTGATTTATTTGAGCTAATTTTATACCCAGCCACTTCGCTGAAGGTGTTTATCAGGTTAAGTGGTTCTCTGCTGGAACTTTTGGGATCACTTAAATATACTATCATATCATCTGCAAATAGTGATATTTTGACTTCTTCCTTTCCAATATGTAGCCCCTTGATCTCTTTTTTTATCTGATGCTCTGACTAGAATTTCAAGAACTATATTGAATAAGTAGGCAGAGAGTGGGCAGCCTTGTCTAGTCCCTGATTTTAGTGGGATTGCTTCAAATTTCTCTCCATTTAGTTTAATGTTACCTAGTGGTTTGCTGTATATGGCTTTTACTATGTTTAGGTATGGCCTTGAATTCCTATTCTTTCCAGGACTTTTATCATGAAGGGGTGTTCAATTTTGTCAAATGCTTTCTCGGCATCTAATGAAATGATCTTGTGGTTTTGTTCTTTCAGTTTGTTTATATAATGGATTGTGTTTAAGGTTTTCTGTATATTAAACCATCCCTGCATGTGTGGGATGAAGCCTACTTGATCATGATGGATGATTGTTTTGATGTGCTCTTGGATTTGGTTTGCCAGAATTTTATTGAGTATATTTGTGTCGATATTCATAAGGGAAATTGGTCTGAAGTTCTCTTTCTTTGTTGGGTCTTTGTGTGGTTTAGGTATAAGTGTAATTGTTTCTTCATAGAACGAATTTGGTAGTGCTCCATCCATTTCAATTTTGTGGAATTGTTTTGATAGTATTGGTATGAGGTCTTCTATGAAGGTCTGATAGAATTCTGCACTAAACCCGTCTCGACCTGGGCTCTTTCTGGTTGAGAGACCTATAATGACTGTTTCTATTTCGTTAGGCGTTATGGGGTTGTTAAAATTGTTTATCTGTTCCTGATTTAACTTTGGTACCTGGTATCTGTCTAGGAAATTGTCCATTTCCTGCAGATTTTCAAGTTTTCTTGAATATAGGCTTTGGTAGTAGGATCTGATGATTTTTTTAAATTTTCTCTGATTCTGTAGTTATGTTTACCTTTTCATTTCTGATTTTGTTAATTTGTACACACTCTCTGTGTCCTCTCATTAGTCTGGCTAAGGGTTTATCTATCCAGTTGATTTTCTCAAAGATCCAAATTTTGGTTCAGTTGATTCTTTCTACGGTCCTTTTTGTTTCTATTTGGTTGATTTCAGCTCTGAGTTTGATTATTTCCTGCCTTCTACTCCTCCTGGGTGTATTTGCTTCTTTTTGTACTAGAGCTTTTAGGTGTGCTGTCAAGCTGCTGACATAAGCTCTTTCCTGTTTCTTTCTGCAGGCACTCAGACCTATGAGTTTTCCTCTTAGCACAGCTTTCATTGTGTCCCATAAGTTTGGGTATGTTGTACCTTCATTCTCATGAAATTCTAAGAAGTCTTTAATTTCTTTCTTTATTTCTTCCTTGACCAGGTTATCATTGAGTAGAGCATTGTTCAACTTCCACGTATATGTGGGTGTTCTTCCCTTATTGTTATTGAAGACCAGCTTTAGGCCCTGGTGGTCTGATAGCACGAATGGGATTATTTCTATCTTTCTGTACCTGTTGAGGCCCGTTTTTCGACCAATTATATGGTCAATTTTGAAGAAAGTACCATGAGGAGCTGAGAAGAATGTATATCCTTTTGCTTTAGGATAGAATGTTCTATAAATATCTGTTAAGTCCATTTGGTTCATGACTTCTCTTAGTCTGTCTATGTCTCTGTTTAATTTCTGTTTCCATGATTTTTCCATTTATGAGAGTGGGGTGTTGAAATTTCCTACTATTATTGTGTGAGGTGCAGTGTGTGCTTTGAGCTTTAGTAAGGTTTCTTTTATGTATGTAGGTGCCCTTGTATTTGGAGCATAGTTATTTAGGATTGAGAGTTCATTTTGTTGTGTTTTTCCCTTGATGAATATGAAGTGTCCTTCCTTATCTTTTTTGATGACTTTTAGTTGAAAATTGATTTTATTCAATATTAGAACAGCTACTCCAGCTTGCTTCTTCAGACCATTTGCTTGGAAAGTTGTTTTCCAGCCTTTCACTCCAAGGTAATGTATGTCTTTGTCTCTGAGGTGTGTTTCCTGTAGGCAGCAGAATGCAGGGTCCTCATTGTATATCCAGTTTGTTAATCTGTGTCTTTTTCTTGGTGAGTTGAGACTATTGATGTTGAGAGATATTAAGGAATAATGATTATTACTTTATTTAATATTCAGATTTGTATGTGATACTATGTTTGTGTGCTTTTCTTCTCTTTGTTTTGTTGCCTGCTTTTCTAGGGTGTAGCTTGCCTCCTTATGTTGGGCTTTACCATTTATTATCCTGTGTAGCGCTGGATTTATAGAAAGATATTGTGTAAATTTGGTTTTGTCATGGAATATCTTGGTTTCTCCATCTATGTTAATTGAGAGTTTTGCTGGATGCAGTAACCTGGGCTGGCATTTGTGTTCTCTTAGGTTCTGTATGTCATCTGTCTAGGATCTAGCCTTCATAGTTTCTGCCGAGAAGTCTGGTGTGATTCTGATAGGTCTGCCTTTATATGTTACCTGACATTTTTCCCTTACTGCTTTTAATATTCTTTCTTTAATTTGTGCATTTGGTGTTTTGACTATTATGTGATGGGAGGAGTTTCTTTTCTGTTCCAATATATTTGGAGTTCTGTAGGCTTCTTGTACGTTTATGGGCATCTCTTTCTTTAGGTTAGGGAAGTTTTCTTCTATGATTTTGTTGAAGATATTTACTGGTCCTTTGAGCTGGGAGTCTTCTTCACTTTCTTCTATACCTATTATCCTTAGGTTTGATCTTCTCATCGAGTCTTGGATTTCTTGTATGCTTTGGACCAGTAGCTTTTTCTGTTTTACATTTTCTTTGACAGTTGTGTCGATGATTTCTATGGAATCTTCTGCTCCTGAGATTCTCTCTTCTATCTCTTGTATTCTATTGGTGATGCTTATCTCTATGGCTCCTTGTCTCTTCCTTTGGTTTTCTATATCCAGGGTTGTTTCCCTGTGTCCTTTCTTTATTCCTTCTATTTCCATTTTTGATTCCTTCCACTGTTTTATTGTGTTTTCTTGGAATTCTTTCAGGGATTTTTTGATTCCTCTCAATAGGCTTCTACTTGTTTATTTATGTTGTCCTGCTATTCTCTAAGGGTGTTCTTCATGTCTTTCTTGAAGTTCTCTAGAATCATGATCAAATATGATTTTAAATCTAGATCTTGCTTTTTTGGTGTGTTTGGATATTCAGTGTTTGCTTTTGTGGCAGAATTGGGCTCCGATGATGCCATGTAGTCTTGGTTTTTGTTGCTTGGGTTCCTGGGCTTGCCTATTGCCATCAGGTTTTCTCTGGTGTTACCTTGTTCTGCTATTTCTGAGAGTGGTTAGACCATCCTATAGGTCTAGGAGTGCTGCGGACCTGTTTTCCTGTTTTCTTTCAGCCAGTTATGGGAACAGAGTGTTTTGCTTTCGGGCATGTAGTCTTTACTTTCTTCTGGTCTTAAGCTGGTCCTGTGGGTTTGTGTCCTGAGTCTACCAGTCAGGTTGCTTGGAGCAGGAAAGTTGGTCTTACCTGTGGTCCTGTTTCTCAAGTTGCTTGTTGGGGGCTGCTTTTGAATTCTCGGTGAGGTCGGCAACCAGGAGGGCTTGTGCTGCCTTTTCTGGGAACCCCCATGCACCAGGGTCCCAGATGGTGTTATGTATTTTCCTCTGGAGTCAGAAATGTGGGCAGAGCATAGTCTTTTCTGGCTTCCCAGGCGTGTCTGCCCCTCTGAATGTTTAGCTCTCCCTCCCACGGGATGTGGCTGCACAGAACTGTTGATCCAGTCCCTTTAGGTCCCAGAGGTGTCTTGACTATGGGGACCTGCCACTTAAGTGCCCCTATCTTCTGGTTCTCAGAGGCCCTATACAGTTTCCTCTTGGGCCATGGATGTGGGCAGGGGTGGGCAGTATTGGTTGGTCTCTCCCACTCTGCAGTCTTAGGAGTGCCCACCTGTCAGGGTGGTGAGCTCTCTCTCCCAAGGGGTTTGGGAGCAGTGAGCTGCGGGCAGGTATCAGGGAGGTTGGGGCTCTAGCTAAAAACCGGAAGTGTACATTACCAGAGGAATTTTGCCCCTTTATGTCCTGAGACCACCCGGCAGGTCGCTTGGAGCAGAAATGTTGGTCTTACCTTTGTTCCCATGGCTCAAGTTTGCTCGTGGGGGGCTGCTTTTGAGTTCTCCGTCAGGGCGGCAACCAGAAGGGCCTGTGCCGCCTTTTCCGGGAGTCCCCGTGCACCAGGGTCCCAGATGGCATTAGGTGTTTTCCTCTGGAGTGAGAAATGTGGGCCAAGTGTAGTCTCTTCTTGGCTTCCCAGGCGTGTCTGCCCCTCTGAAGGTTTAGCTCTCCCTCCCACGGGATTTGGGTGCAGAGAACTGTTGATCCAGTCCTTTTAGGTCCCGGCAGTGTCTGGAGCACAGGGGACCTGCCACTTAAGTCTATTTATGACCTTCTTAAAGTCCTCCATCATCATGATAAATGTGATTTTTAAATCTAAATTTTGCTTTTCCGGTGTGTTTGCATATCCAGTGTTTGCTTTGGTGGGAAAATTGGACTCTGATGATGCCAAGTAGTATTGGTTCCTGTTACTTGGGTTCCTGCACTTGCCTCTCACCATCAGGTTATCTCTGGTGTTAGCTTGTCTTGCTGTTTCTGATGTCGGCTTGACCCTCCTGTGGGCCTGTGTGTCAGCACTCCTGTAGAACTGTTTTCTTTCTGCCAGTTATGGGAACAGAGTGTTCTGCTCTCAGGCATGTAGTCCCTCCTGGCAGCTGGCTTTCAGCTCTCAGCAAGAGCAGCAACCAGAACGGTTGTGTCCCATATTGCTCCTAGGTCCCTGTGCACAGGGGACACAGATGGCACTAGATGTTTTCCTCTTGAGTTAGGAATGTGGGCAGAGAGTAGTCTCCTCTGGTTTCACAGGAGTGTCTGAAGTTCTGAGTGTCTAGCTCCCCCCCACCATGGGATTTGGGTGCAGGGAGCTGTTTGACCAGCTCTGTTCAGATCTGGACTTCAGGGCTCCTGCAGCTGACTGCTCCTATATTCCTGTGTCCAGAGGCTCTATGGAGTTTCCTCTTAGGCAGGGATGTGGGCAAAGGTGGGCAGAAGTGGCAGTCTCTCCTGCCCCGCAGTCTCAGGATTGCCTGCACTTCTGGGTGTTCAGCTTTCTCTCCCATGGGATTTCTCTCCCCTTCTGTTTTAAGATAAATTGCTAAATGTCAGAGACTGCAGTTTCTGGCTTCAGAGCGCAGTCAGCTATAGCAGCAAAGTTACTTACAAAATTTAGATAGATAAATGTTTTATAAAACAGCAACCTTAAATGTCTTTCAAGACTAAGTCTTGCTCCTGACAATGCTGTTCCCCTTTGGATCACCTTAAAGAGAGAACCAAGAAAGAAGTGCCAGGGCTTGTCCCTGGCAGAACTACAATCATCTCATGTATATTGGCAGTAGTTACCTAGACAGTTATAAATGGACAAAATACAACATTTCCCCACTCCATGTAATGACTGTGATACTGATGGCAGTTCTTTTCATTCTGTGCTTGAGTACCTTACCCTCTGGAAAGAACAGTGGTGCTAACTTTTTTGTTTGTGTGGCAAATGATTGAATAGTTAATTACCAAACTCTGCAACTCAACTCATTTTTTCACTCACGAACATCTTCTCTCATTTTAAAAATATAAAGATGTTTTTTTCTTAAATAAGAGGCCATAAAGTATAAAAATAATGTGAAATTTCACAGTCATGAAATGTGCTTTTAATAAAAATAATTAAAGAAAGTAAATCATTCAAGTGGGATAATTATATTTAAATTAGTTTTAAAATGTAAAAGTTCTTATAAAATCAGTGCAAAAGATGAGGTCAAAGCCTAAGAAACTAAGGTATATCTGAAAGAAGTTTGTTAAAAGCTAAAACTTAAAAAAATGTGTTTATGTCCACTGTCAGCCCCTGGGACAAGCCCATCTGCCATAAGCTAGGTGTAGGTTGTCATTCCCTCCCCCAACTCCACTGTCTGGCAACCGTTCTGCAGATCTCTATTAGGCCTGCTAAACAAGAACCATTCAATAATGCCACACAAGGAACATCTAGTTCCTTTCACCAAAACATCCAGGGCACAGCTATCCACATGAGACCTGCTACATTGGTAACATTCCGATTAGGCCTGCCCCCTTGATACCTGACATGTCAGGAATAACCAGGGAAAATCAGATGGCTAAAGGCCCACATAAGAACACAATCAACAAGAGCCAGTGTAGAGAAAACATCTGTGTCTTTATGGATGTGGCACCTGCCATTAATACATTTGACAGCCTGTGGCTTAGGTAGGAAATATGAGGTGGGGTATCCAGGAGGCAGAAATAATTCTGGGGATACTGTCAGGTGTGGAAGATTCACCCAAGAATATGTGATGAGACAGCCACATGTTTCCTGAATACAGGTAATTAACCATGTGGGAGAATGGAGATTAAAATAAATGGGTTATTTTAAGTTATGGACTAGTCAGAGAAGAGCCTAGTTATATGGCCAAAGTATTTATAAATATATTTGAGTCTGAGTTTCATTTCTGGGAACATGGGCCTGGGAGGAAGAATCAGACCAAACTTATAAAAACTAGGGTGACATGGCACCTTCAGAGCAAGGCTGTCTCAGTACATCAAGCCCTGAATATTCTAACACAACCAAAGAACAAAAAAGTGATCTTAAATCCAGCCTTACAAATAGATTCCTTTAAAGAGGAAATGAATAAATTCCTTAAAGAAATCCAGGGGGGCTAGCGAGATGGCTCAGCAGTTAAGAGCACTGACTGCTCTTCCAGAGGTCGTGAGTTCAATTCCCAGCAACCACATGATGGGTGTGTCTGAAGACAGCAACAGTGTACACACACACACACACACACACACACACACACACACACACACATATATATATATATATATATATGTGTGTGTGTGTGTGTATATGATATATAATATATATATAATAAATAAAATCTTTAAAAAAAAGAAATTCAGGAAAGTAAATCAAACAGGTAGAGGCTTTAATATGGAATCTAAAAAAGAAAGGAAGAAAGAAAGAAAGAAAGGAAGAAAGAAAGAAAGAAAGAAAGAAAGGAAGGAAGGAAGGAAGAAAGAAAGACCCTTAAATGTATAGGCAAGTACAAGATAGAATGAGGCCTATCATTGGATGAGAAGGAAGGATGGGCAGGAGAAAAATTTGAGGGAAGAGGAGGAGACTGGAACCTGGAACCGAACCGAAGGAGACTGGAGAGAAGCTGCAGAGAGAGAACATGGAAGTTTACGTTAAGATTCCTCTCTGTGTATTTACAGGTTGTTATGAATATCCTTAAGGGATGGATGTGTACAGGGCTTTGTATGTTTAGGTGGGCAGTTATATCTTACCAATTGGATCAGAGGTTATTTTGCTGTGTGTTCTTTCTTGCAGCAATTTAAGTGTAAGAGTGTGTGGTGGCTAGAGACACTGGGCTGCCACAGAATTGGGATGCATGCTTCTGGCAAGATATCTATCAGATATTTTGGGGCACTGCGGTGCTGGATCTAGTGAGGGGAAAAGACAGCTCTTTTATAATTTTACAAAAACACCTAAATAAATAAAAATATTTAAACAAATGAAAACAAATAAAACTACTCAAGACCTGAGAATGGAAATAGAAGCAATAAAGAAAACACAATCTCAGGAAATCTAGAAAATGGAAAACTTAAGAGAGAGAACAGAAACAATAGTTACAAGCAACACCAGCAGAACATAAGAGATCAGGTGTAGAAGAAGAAATTGATACACCTGTCAAAAAAAAGTTAAATTTAAAAAAATTCTTGACATAAAACATCCCGAAAATCTGGGATACTATGAAAAGACCTATCCTAAGAATAATAGAAATAAAAGAAGGTGAAGATTCCTAGTTCCAAAGCCCAGACGTTATTTTCAATAAAATGATAGAAGATAATTTCTCTAGCCAGATGAAAAAGATACATATAAACATACAAGTAGCTTACAGAAGACCAATAGGTTTTGTTCAGAAAAGAAAATCTTCCCACCACACAATATTCAAAATACAAAATCTACAGAAAAAAGGAAAGAATATTAAAAAATGTAAGGAAAAATGTCAAATAACATATAAGGCTGACATATCAGAATTATACTTGACGTATCAACAAAGACTCTGAAAGCTAGAAGGACCTAGACAGATGTCTTAAACCCTTTTAGAAATCACAGATGGCATCCTAGGCTACTATACCCAACAAAACTTTCAAATACCATATATAGAGAAAACAGATACTTCAAGAAAAAAATTTAAACATTATCTATCCACAAGTACAGTTCTACAGAAAATAATTAAAGGAAAATGCAAAGCCAAGCAGGATGACTACACACAAGAAAACAGGAAATGAATAAATCCACACCAGTGAAAACAAAATAAAGGAAACACACACACACACACACACACACACACACACACACACACACACACTAATACCATGAACACCAAAATAACAGAAATTGACAATCATTCGTCACTAATATTTTTCAACTTGGAATCAATTTCACAATAAAATAACAGAGGCTAATAGAGTGGATGTGAAAACAAGATCCACCATTCTGCTGCATGCAGGAATCATACCTCAGCATTGAAGATATTATCTTAGAGTAAAGGGCTGGAGAAAAATTTTTGAAGCAAATAGAACCAGGAAGCAAACTGGAGTAGCCATTCTAATAGCTCATAAAATAGACTTTTCAACCAAAATTAATCAAAAGAGATGGGTAATGACACTTTGTACTTTTTTTTGTTTGGTTTTTTTTTTTTTTTTGTTCTTTTTTTTTTTCGGAGCTGGGGACTGAACCCAGGGCCTTGCGCTTCCTAGGCAAGCGCTGTACCACTGAGCTAAATCCCCAACCCCCGACACTTCGTACTTATCAAAGGAAAAATCCACCAAGATGACATTTCAATTCTGAACATGCCCCAAACACAAGTGCACCCAAATATGTAAAAGAAATGTTACTAAAGCTTAAATTACACATTGAATCACACACATTAATCATGGGACACTTCAACACCCCACTCTCACCAATAGACAGGTCATCAAGCCAGAAACTAAAAAGTGAAACAGTGAAACTAAGTAAGGTTATGAATCAAATGGAATACAACAGATATCCACAGAACCTTTCACCCAAGCAAAAAAGGATTTATCTTTTTCTCAGCACCTCACAGAACTTTCTCCAACGTTGATCATATAGTTGATCACAACATAAGACTCAACAGATATAAGAAAATTCAAATAACTTCTTGTATCTTATCAAACCACCATGGATCAAAGCTGGACTTAAACAATATCAGAAACAACAGAAATTCTACAAACTCATAGAAACTGAACAACATTCTACTCAGTGGTCACTGGGTCAGTAAAGAAGTAAAAAAATTACAGACTTTCTAGAATTCAATGAATAACAACCCAAACTTATGGGATACAGTGTAAGCAGTGCTAAGAAGAAAGCAGTAAGGTCATTCATAAAAGTTAGAGAGTTCTCATACCAGCAATGAAATATGATTTAGCTATTAAACACAAAGACATCATGAAATTTGCAGACAAATGGATGCAACTTGATACCATCTCGAGTGAGGTAATACAGAATCAGAAGGAAATGTATGTACTCAGTTATAATTGGACATTATCCATTAAGTGCAGGATAGCCATGCTACAATATACAGACCCAAAGAAACTAATTAAAACAGAAGGCCCAAGGGAGTATGTGTGAATCTCATTTAGGAGGAGAAACAAAAATTCAATACTGGTAGATGCACAGAGGAATTGGTTAGGAGAGAGAATGAGAAGGGGCATGGGAATGGGGATCAGGTATAGGAGGTAGTGAGGGCTGGGGATGAGAATGAAAATCAGTGGTGATTGGGGTTGGGGATTTAGCTCAGTGGTAGAGCGCTTGCCTAGCAAGCGCAAGGCCCTGGGTTTGGTCCCCAGCTCCGAAAAAAAGAAGAAGAAGAAAAAAAAGAAAATCTGAGACCAGTGGGATACATGAGTTCTGGAGGCTATGGGAACTCTAAGGGGGTGATCATGGTAGAGATTCCTACTAGGGGAAGATACAGAGACTGATGTTTTCACCTCCTGGAGCCAGGCAGGACTTCCAGCAGAAGAAAGAAACATCTTTTGTTGTTTTCCATGATATTTTATCACAGCAACAAAAAGGAGACTATTCCACTTCCAAACTTGATTTTGCCTTCATCCGACCAGTTCCCCACATAGGGAAATAATTAACTTAAAAAATATAATGGGAAACTGAATCATAGACACAGATCTATGGATTCGGTTAAAACCTAAACTCCAAACATCTAAATTAATGGGTGGATTATAATAACTTATCAGAATAGTGGAATTCCTAAATGACAGAGAGGAGTAAAATAACACAGGGGTGGAGCTGGAACTGAACTGATGTGGCTGCAGAGGAAGGCGTTCTGTGTGTGGAGGAGAGGAGAACACTGTTGTATGTGAGCTGGCACTTCTGACACACTGGAATGCTGGTTCTCCAGTATTTATGCATTACGGATTGTACATGGAGCATGAGAGCCTATTTTGATTTACACGACTTCACAGAGATAAAAGAGGAAAGTCGGCAGGAATGTGAGCAGAAACCATGAAAGATGCTCTTGTTAGCTTGCCCATAGGCTCCTGTTCTGCTAACTTTCTTAGACAATCTAGGATCTCCTACCTAGGGATAGGGAGGAGCCATCAATTAACAATCCAGGCAATCTCCATAGCCATGGCCGCTAACTAGTCTGACCTCACAAATTCCCTCAGTTAAGACTCTCTTTTCAAGTGATCCTAGGCTACATCAAGTTGACAAAAGTAATTCTGAAAGAACTTGACTGTGAGTTCTCAATATGACGAGTTGTTAAGCAGTTTCTAAGGATTCTGTCTTACCGTTTATTTACAATAAGCTCATTTTCCACACCCTCCAGCACCCAAACCGAAAAGTAAAGGCACACGTTGTTCCAAGGTATGGGCGATTTTTTTCTAATAGTCAATCTCATCATATGGCATCTGCCCTTTTATTTCCTGCACTTGTAATGAAGCTGTGCCCTGCTGCCAACGTGACAGTTGACCAGATCAACTGTGGGAGCAGCATGCCCATTATGTATTAACTGCACCCAATAATCAGCCTCTTAAAACCTCTCTGAGGGAAGGGATGCTGTTAAAGTTAGCACGCACCTCTCTTTTAAAAATAAAAGTATGAAGGGCAATTTTTAAAAGTTACGCCTCTGGCCAATAGTGATCGAGTGGGGCTGTTGGAGAGGTTTTTGTCATGCTTCTGAATAGTGGCTAGACATCAAAAGTATTATTTCTGAAATTCTTTTCATCTTCTCTCTGTGCTGACAATTTCAAAGAACCATATGGCTCATTGGCACAACTTTTAGGTAAACTTTCCCAGCAGGGAATGGTCTTCAGAAATAATATGAGCTCCACCTCCCAGATGGAATCATGGGCTATACAGTCTGTATACCCTACTTTTATTTTTAAAGCTGGGAGATTTGGGGTGGACTCTAATACATACAAAGGGCAGGGACCTGGCATGTTAGCTGAACGGGAACTATGACCAGGTAGCAGAGAGTTTTCAGGTGTCCCATCTATGTGAGAATATAATCTTGATTGAGAAAAGAGGGTTTTCCCCCAAAAGAGTTTAATACTTCAAGGGGCTGTATACACACCAATGGCATTTGTCCTTTTCCTTCAACGTGGCTTACTGCTAAGAATAGAATAAAATTTATATTCTGGAAGCTGGGAAAAAAAGAAGAAAGAAACATCAATCAATCCACAAAACCTTCAACCCCAAATTTGTCTTGCCTACAGGATACACAGGGATAAATATGGAGCAGAGACTAAGGATATATCCAGTCAAAGACTAGTTCAACTTTAGATCCATCCCATGTGAGAGAGCCAACCCCTGGCACTATTAATAATACTCTGCTATGCTTGCAGACAGGATCCTAGCCTAACTATCTTCGTTTTTTTTTTTTTTTTTCGGAGCTGGGGACCGAACCCAGGGGCTTGCGCTCGCTAGGCAAGCGCTCTAACGCTGAGCTAAATCCCCAACCCGCCTAACTATCTTCTAAGAAGCTTTATCCATCAGCAGTCGTAATCATATTCAGAGACCCATAGACAAACATCAGACTAAGCTTGGGGAGTTTTGTAGAAGAGTGGAAGATAGATTATTTTAGCCAGAGGGGGTCACAGAGATTACAAAAAAACCCTATAGTGTCAAGTAACCTGAACCCAAGAAGTTTCAAAGAGACTGAATCACCAACTAAAGAGTATGCAGGGGCTGGACCTAATACCCTACATATTTGTAGCAGATGTGTAGCTTTTTATTCACATGGATCCCCTAGCCTTTGAGGAAGGGACTGTCTCTGTTGCCTGTCATTGGATCCCCTACCTGGACTGCCTAGTTGGGCCACAGTGGGAGAGGAGGTGCTTAGATCTGCTAGATGTTCCAGCATGGGTGGTACCTGGCGGGGGCTTCTCCATCTCGGAGAGGGATAAAGGAGGATATTAGGGGGAGGGATTTGCAAGGGCAAGACTGGGCTGTGACTGGGATGCAATGTGAACAAAAAATAAATTATGAAAAAAACCTGTATCTATGATTAAATTTGGGACTATTAAACTTTATCCAAATTTCTTAGATATTATTGGACATGTGAAATTACAGTTGAGACATCTACAACATAAATCCTACACCTAAGGTTTAACAAACATTGCAGAATAAGAAAAAATAGTACAAGCACAGAGGACCATAATACAGAGTCTCCTCTGTACATGACGGAGTCAGTGTAAACAACAACAAAAACAACAACAACCACAACATGGTCACCTAAAGAAGCAATTCTCAGTCATAATGCCACTTGACACAACAGCTTGGATAGGGGAGGTCTCACAATGCTCTACCACCAAATGAAGAACTTTCAGAAATCCCTGACTATGAGGTCCTAAAAAAAGACACTTATGAGCAACATGAAGTGTACTCATCAGTTTGGATTAAATTCTCTTTCTTGTAAACCTATAAGCTTTCTCTTTTATGGTATACAAAATTTGTTGAATATTTTCCTCATACATTAAAAACTTTATCATTGACCTTGATGTGCTGATCCAGCTTTCTATTTTGTCTTCATGTTATTTTTAAAATCAATTTAGTCCAGTCTATTGAAACTTCATTTTGGATTATTTTATACTTGATCTCACACATTTTTTTTTCATTTCTCTCATCTTATTGGGTTTGTTTTTCTTTGGTATTTCCATCTATATTGAATTCCATTTTTCTTTCTTATTTTTGATTATATACATCTTCTTAAATTTTTTTATTAGATATGTTTCTTTACTTACATTTCAAAGGTTATTCCCCTTCTTGGTTTCCTGTTCGTAAGCCCCCATTCTCCCCCTTCCCCTATTCCCTCTATATTTCCCCCTTTATACATCTTTTAAAAATGTATTACTTCCCTTCTCCCTAATCCTCTCAGTTCTAAACCTCAATTACACCCAACCCCACTCTGCCAAGATTACTGCTGCTTCAATTCTCTTCAGAGAAATAGGCTTCCCAGAGACATCAACCAAATACAATATAAGAAGAAATAATAAAAAGATACAAACTACAATAGGACTGAGTGAGGCAACCCAGTAGGAGAATAAGGATCCAAAGGACAGGTAATAGTCATAGGCATCCCCATTTCCATGGTTAGGATTCCCAAGAAATACCAAGCTGAAACTGTAGCATGTATACAGAGGACCTAGCTCAGACTCACACAGGCTCTTTGATTGTGGACTCATCTCTGTGAGTCTCTGTGAACCCTAATTAGTTGATTCTGTGAGCCATATCCTTCTGATGTCCTAAAGTCCACTAGCTCCTGCAATTCTTCCTCCTCTTCTCTCATAGGTTTTCCCAAGCTCCAAGGGAGGAATACAATAAATATTCTTTCTTTCTTTCTTTCTTTCTTTCTTTCTTTCTTTCTTTCTTTCTTTTTTTCTTCCTTCCTTCCTTCCTTCCTTTCTTTCTTTCTTTCTTTCTTTCTTTGTTTAAACCTAAGAAGGTAAACCATTTAATTTAGAAATGAAAAATGGAGAAGAAAGAAGAGAAAAATGGACTAATGTCCCTCAATAGCACACAGCAAACTATTAGCAAATAGGTTTCTACAACGTATACAACAATTATATACTATCACCAAGTGGGTTTTACTCTAGAAATATCTTAAATCAATTGCTGAATTCACCACATAGGCTACAGAAAAAATCACAGAATTCAACACTGTTCATAATGAACTCTCATATAACAGAAACAAAACAAATATGAAATGGCACAAAAACTCTTGAGATAACAATTTATTTAGTGGCATGATAAAGGCCCATGCTTCTCTAGGATCAAAGTCAAGTAAGAATGTCCATACTCACTCAGCAGAGTGCCGGGAGTTATGGGCAGTGCCCTGAGCAAGAACACAGCATCATCAGACAGAGATAACGTGGGTGCTATATAGGTAGGTACTCCCTAGGTATTCACAATAAAGTTCCAAGAACTAAGAACTGAGTTGACCAAGTTCACAGAATACAACGCACAAGAATTTACATTTGAATCTAAAACAAATCAAAACAAAACAAAACTATACACAGCATCAAGGGAAGAAATCAAGACATCTAAGGGAGAAAAGAGATACATCCAGTTCATGAATTCAAGGTTTTAGTATTTCTGTCTTTTCCAGAATGTTTTATATGTGTGACATACTATCACTTAAAACCCTAACAAGATATTTTGTAGAAACAAAATTACATGAAAAGGTATGCATATCCTCGCTGATCCAGACCCACAGCTCACTGCTCCCAATACCTTGGGAGAGAGAGCTCACTGCCCGGACAGGTGGGTATGCCTGAGACTGCAGAGCGGGCCAGCAATACTGCCCACACCTGCCCACATCCCTGGCACAAGAGGAAACTGTATATGGCCTCTGGGAACTGGAAGATAGGGGCACTCGAAGGGCAGAACCCCTGAAGTCCAGACACCACCCAGACCTGACAGGTCAACAGTTATCTGCACACAAATCCTGGGGGAGGGAGAGCTAAACCTTAAGAGGGGCAGACAGGTCTGGGAAGCCAGTAGAGACTACGCTTTGCCCACATTTCTGACTCTAGGGGAAAACACCTAATGCCATCTGGGACCCCAGTGCACAGGGGCTCCGGGAAAAGGCAGTGTAGGCCCTCCAGGTTGCCTCCTTCACGGAGAGCTCAAAAGCAGCCCCCCACGAGCAACTTGAGCCACAGGACCACAGGTAAGACAAACTTTTCTGCTCCAAGCAACCTGACTGGTGGACTCAGGACACAGGCCCACAAGAACAGCTGAACCAGTAGACAGGAAAGACTACACACCTGAAAGCAGAACACTCTGTTCCCATAACAGGCTGAAAGAAAACAGGAAAACAGGTCGACAGCACTCCTGACACAGAGGCCTATAGGAAAGTCAAGCCACTGTCAGAAATAGCAGAACAAGGTAACACCAGAGAAAACCTGATGGTGAGAGGCAAGCACGGAAACCCAAGCAACAGAAATCAAAACTGCATGGCATCATCCGAGCCCAATTCTCACACAAAAGCAAACACTGAATATCCAAACACACCAGAAAAGCAAGATCTAGATTTAAAACAACATTTGACCATGATGCTGGAGAATTTCAAGAAAGACATGAAGAACTCCCTTAGAGAAACGCAGGACAACATGAATAAAAAAGTAGAAGCCTATAGAGAGGAATCACAAAAATCCCTGAAAGAATTCCAGGAAAACACAATCAAATATGTAAAGGAATTAAAAATGGAAATAGAAGCAATAAAGAAAGGACACAGGGAAACAACCCTGGATACAGAAAACCAAAGGAAGAGACAAGGAGGCATAGATACAACCATTACTAACAGAATACAAGAGATAGAAGAGAGAATCTCAGGAGCAGAAGATTCCAAAGAAAGCATCCACACAACAGTCAAAGAAAATGTAAAGCGGAAAAAGCTACTGATGCAAAACATACAGGAAATCCAGGACTCAATAAGAAGATAAAACCTAAGGATAATAGGTATAGAAGAGAGTGAAGACTCCCATCTCAAAGGACCAGTGAATATCTTCAACAAAATCATGGAAGAAAACTTCCCTAACCTAAAAAAAGAGATGCCCATAAACATACGAGAAGCCTACAGAACTCCAAATATATTGGACCAAAAAAGAAACTCCTCCTGTCCCATAATAGTCAAATAACCAAATGGACAAAATAAAGAAAGAATATTAAAAGCAGTAAGGGAAAAAGGTCAAATAAAATATAAAGGCAGACCTAACAGAATTACCAGACTTTTCACCAGAGACTATGAAAGCCAGAAGATCCTGGACATATGTCATACAGACCCTAACAGAGCACAAATGCCAGCCCAGGTTACTGTATCCTGTAAAACTCTCAATTAACATAGATGGAGAAACCAAGATATTCCATGACAAATCCAAATTTACACAATATCTTTCTACAAATCCAGCACTACCTAGGATAATAAATGGTAAAGCCCAACATAAGGAGGCAAGCTACACGCTAGAAAAAGCAAGAAACTAATCGTCTTGACAACAAAACAAAGAGAAGAAAAGCACACAAACATAACCTCACATCCAAATATGAATATAACAGGAAGCAATAATCGCTATTCCTTAATATCTCTCAACATCAATGGCCTCAACTCCCCAATAAAAAGGGATAGATTAACAAACTGGATACGCAATGAGGACCCTGCATTCTGCTGCCAACAGGAAACACACATCAGAGACAAAGACAGACACTACCTCAGAATAAAAGGCTGGAAAACAACTTTCCAAGCAAATGGTCCAAAGAAGCAAGCTGGAGTAGCCATTCTAATATCGAATAAAATCGATTTTCTACTAAAAGTCATCAAAAAAGATAAGGAAGGACACTTCATATTCCTCAAAAGAAAAATCCACCAAGATGAACTCTCAATCCTAAATATCTATGCTCCAAATACAAGGGCACCTACATACATAAAAGAAACCTTACTAAAGATCAAAGGACACATTGCAGCTCACACAATAATAGTAGATTTCAACACCCCACTTTCATCAATGGACAGATCATGGAAACAGAAATTAAACAGAGACGTAGACAGACTAAGAGAAGTCATGAACCAAATGATATGTATAGAACAGATATTTATAGAACATTCTATCCTCAAACAAAAGGATATACCGTCTTCTCACCACCTCATGGTACTTTCCCCAAAATTAACCACATAATTGTTCATAAAACAGGCCTCAACAGATACAGAAAGTTAGATATAATCCCATACGTCCTATCAGACCACCCATGGGCTAAAGCTGGTCTTCAATAACAATAAGGAAAGAACGTCCACATATACATGGAACTTGAACAATGCTCTATTCAATGATATCCTGGTCAAGGAGGAAATATAGAAAGAAATTAAAGACTTCTTAGACGTTAATGAAAATAAAGGCACAACATACCCAAACTTATGGAACACAATGAAAGCTGTGCTAAGAGAAAAACTCATAGCTCTGAATGTCTACAGAAAGAAGCAGGAGAGAGCATATGTCAGCAGCTTGACAACACACCTAAAAACTCTAGAACAAAAAGAAGCAAATGCACCCAGGAGGAGTAGAAGGCAGGAAATAAACAAACTCAAAGCTGAAATCAACCAAATAGAAAAAAAGGACCATAGAAAGAATCAACTGAACCAAAAGTTGGTTCTTTGAGAAAATCAACAAGATAGATAAACCCTTAGCCAGACTAATGAGAGGACACAGAGAGTGTATACAAATTAACAAAATCAGAAATGAAAAGGGAGACATAACTACAGAATCAGAGGAAATTCAAAAAATCATCAGATCCTACTACAAAAGTCTATATTCAACAAAAGTAGAAAATCTGCAGGAAATGGACAATTTCCTAGACAGATACCAGGTACCCAAGTTAAATCAGGAACAGATAAACCAGTTAAACAACCCCATAACTCCTAAGGAAACAGAAGCAGTCATTAAAAGTCTCCCAACCAAAAAGGGCCCAGGTCCAGATGGGTTCAGTGCAGAATTCTATCAGACCTTCATAGAAGACCTCATACCAATATTATCCAAACTATTCCACAAAATTGAAACAAGTGGAGTGCTACTGAATTCCTTCTATGAAGCCACAATTACTCTTATACCTAAACCACACAAAGGCCCAAGAAAGAAAGAGAACTTCAGACCAATTATCCTCATGAATGTTAATGCAAAAATACTCAATAAAATTCTGGCAAACCGAATCCAAGAGCACATCAAAACAATCATCCACCATGATCAAGTAGGCTTCATCCCTCGCATGCAGAGATGGTTCAATATATGGAAAACCATCAATGTAAACCATTATATAAACAAACTGAAAAAACAAAACCAGAAGATCATTTCATTAGATGCTGAGAAAGCACTGGCGAAATTCAACACCCCTTCATGATAAAAGTCCTGGAAAGAATAGGAATTCAAGGCCCATACATAAACATAGTAAAAGCCATATACAGCAAACCAGTTGCTAACATTAAACTAAATGGAGAGAAACTTGAAGCAATCCCACTAAAATCAGGGACTAGACAAGGCTGCCCACTCTCTCCCTACTTATTTAATATAGGTCTTGAAGTTCTAGCCAGAGCAATCAGACAACAAAAGGAGATCACAGGGATACAGATTGGAAAAGAAGAAGTCAAATTATCACTATTTGCAGATGATATGATACGATATTTAAGTGATCCCAAAAGTTCCAGCAGAGAACCACTAAACCTGATAAACACCTTCAGCAAAGTGTCTGGGTATAAAATTAAACTCAAATAAATCAGGAGCCTTCCTCTACACAAAAGAGAAAGAAGCCGAGAAAGAAATTAGGGAAACAACACCCTTCATAATAGTCCCAAATAATATAAAATACCTCGGTGTGACTTCAACCAAGCAAGTAAAAGATCTGTATGATAAAAACTTCAAGCCTCTGAGGAAAGAAAGTAAAGAAGACCTCAGAAGATGGAAAGATCTCCCATGCTCATGGATTGGCAGGATTAACATAGTAAAACGCATTTTACCAAAAGGGATCTACAGATTCAATGCAATCCCCATCAAAATACCAATCCAATTCTTCAGAGTTAGAGAGAACAATTTGCAAATTCATCTGCAATAACAAAAAATCCAGGATAGCTAACACTATCCTCAACAATAAAAAGAACTTCTGGGGGAATCACTATCCCTGAACTCAAGCAGTATTACAGAGCAATAGTGGTAAAAACTGCATGGTATTGGTACAGAGACAGATAGACCAGTGGAATAGAACTGAAGACCCAGAAAGGAACCCACATACATATGGTCACTTGATTTTTGACAAAGGAGCCAAAACCATCCAATGGAAAAAAGATAGCATTTTCAGCAAGTGGTGCTGGTTCAACATGTAGAAGAATGCAGGTCGATCCATGCTTATCACCCTGTACAAAGCTTAAGTCCAAGTGCATCAAGGACCTCCACATCAAACCAGATACATTCAAACTAACAGAAGGAAAAGTGGGGAAGCATCTCGAACACATGGGCACTGGAGAAAATTTCCTGAACAAAACACCATATGCTTATGCTCTATGATCAAGAATAGACAAATGGGATTTCATAAAACTGCAAAGCTTCTGTAAGGCAAAGGACACTCTTGTTAGGACAAAACGGCAACCAACAGATTGGGAAAAGATCTTTACCATTCCTAAAACAGATAGAGGGCTTATATCCAAAATATACAAAGAACTCAAGAAGTTAGACCACAGGGAGACAAATAACCCTATTAAAAATGGGGTTCAGAGCTAAGCAAAGAATTTACATCTGAGGAATGCTGAATATTTGAGAAACACCTAATGAAATGTTCAACATCTTTAGTCATAAGTAAAATGCAAATCAAATCAACCCTGAGATTTCATCTCACACCAGTGAGAATGACTAAGGTTAAAAACTCAGGTGACAGCAAATGCTGGCGAGGATGCGGAGAAAGAGGAACACTCCTCCATTTTTGGTGGGATTGCGGACTGGTAAAACCATTCTGGAAATCAGTCTGGAGGTTCCTCAGAAAATTGGACATTGAACTACCTGAGTACCCAAGTATACCTTTCTTGTCCATATACCCAAAAGATGCCCTAACCTATAACAAAGGCATGTATTCTACTATGTTCATAGCAGCCTTATTTATAATAGCCAGAAGCTGGAAAGAACCCAGATGCCCTTCAACAGAGTAATGGATACAGAAAATTGGGTACATCTATAAAATGGAATATTACTCAGCTACCAAACAATGACTTTATGAAATTCATAGGCAAATGGATGGAACTGGAAAATATCATCCTGAGTGAGGTAACCCAATCACAGAAAAACACACATGGTATGCACTCATTCATATGAGGATATTAGCCCAAATGCTTGAATTACCCTGGATGCAAAGAACACAAGAAACTCAAGAAGGATGATCAAAATGCAAATGCCTCACTCCTTCTTTAAAAGGGGGACAAGAATACCCTTAGCAGGGAATAGGGAGGCAAAGTTTAGAACAGAGGCAGGAGGAACACCCATTCAGAGCCTGCCCCACATGTGGCCCATACATATACAGCCTCCAAACTTGGATAAGATGGATGAAGCAAAGAAGTGCAGGCTGACAGGAACCTGATGTAGATCTCTCCTGAGAGACACAGCTAGAATATGGCAAATACATAGGCGAATGCCAGCAGCAAACCACTGAACTGAGAATGGGACCCCTGTTGAAGGAATCAGAGAAGGGACTGGAAGAGCTTGAAGGGCCTCAAGACCCCATATGAACAACAATGCCAAGCAACCAGAGCTTCCAGGGACTAAGCCACTACCAAAAGACTGTTCATGGACTGACCCTGGGCTCCAACCTCATAGGTTGCAATGAATAGCCTCGTAAGAGCACCAGTGGAAGGGGAAGTACTTGGTCCTGCCAAGACTGACCCCCCAGTGAATGTGATTGTTGGGGGGAGGGTGGTAATGAGGAAGGATATGGAGGTGAAGCCCATATAGAAGGGGATGGTGAGGGGTTAGGGGGATGTTGGCCCAGAAACTGGGAAGGGAAATAATAATCGGAATGTAAATGAGAAGTACTCAAATTAATAAAGATTTAAAAAAATGTATTCATTTGAGAAATATATACAACCACCCAGAAAAAAAAACATAAAATAAAGAATAACTGAACAGTAGGGATAAGCCTACCCAATTTCAAGACACTGTACAATGGGAAAAAAAGAAACCAATAAAGGTTTTCAATTTTGGTTATCTCCCACTAATGTTTGTCTGAGGGTCTCTGCATCTCCTCCCATCAGCTGCTGGAGGATGTGTCTCTGATCATGATTGTGCTAGGTGCCTATGTATTGAGTATAGCAAAATATCATTAGGAGTAATATCTTTGATTTTGTTGTTGTTGTTCGTCTTAGTCAGGGTTTCTCTTCCTACACAAACATCATGAACAAGTAGCAAATTGTGGAGGAAAGTGTTTATTCAGCTTACTTCCATATTGCTGTGGAAGGAACTCAGGTCTGGATTTCAAGCAGGTGAGGAAGCAGGAGCTGATTCAGAGGCCATGAAGGGATGTTTCTTACTGGTTTTCTTCTTCTGGCTTGCTCAGCTTGCTTTCTTTTAGAACCCAAGACCAGCAGCCCAGGGATGGCACCACCCACAATGGCCTGGGTCCTCACAACTTGACCACTAGTTGAGAAAATGCCTTAGAGCTGGGTCTCTAGAAGGCATTTCCACAACTGAGGCTCCTTTTCTGTGATAACTCCAGCTTGTGTCTTGTTGACACACTAAACTAACCGGTACAATTGTTGTTTTTGTTACTATCCTAGGTCTCTGGGTTGTACATATTTCAGCATCGGTTTTCTTTCAAGCCTCAAATTATATCAGTCATTGGTTGGTGACTCCCACAAATTCTCAACCTACACTGCCCCAGCACATCTTACAGCAAGAGAAGTTGTAGGTCAAAGGCTTTGTGTCTGGGTTGGTATCCCACTGCCACCCCTGAATTTGTCTGGTAACAGAAGATGGCTGGTTCAGGTTTCATATTCTCCATTACTAGGAATCCTCCCTAGGTTCATCATTATGGAATCCTGGGAATTTCTACTGCAATTGGTTTCTACATTGCCTCCCAAATGCTGTCTGTTCTGGCTGTTTCTCTGTATTCTCTTCTTCAAACCACCATCTTCCCCCCCATGTCTTCATTCCCACCAAGTCCCAGTCCACATACAAAATATATTCTATTTTCCTTACTCAGGGAAATCCATGCATCACACTTAGTGCCATTCTTGTTACTTAGCCTTTTTATGTCTGTGCATTGTAGTCTTTCAGTCATTTACTTAAAAGCTGATGTTTTCTTATAATTGAGTACACACCATATCTGACTTTCAGGGACTGAGTTACCTTACTCAGGATAATTCTTTTCTAGATCCATTCATTTCAGTGCAAAATTTATAATGTCAATCTTTTTAATAGCTGAGTAATACTTAATTGTGTAGATGGATCATGTTTTTTTATCCATTTTTCAGTTGAGGGATATATAGGTTGTTCCCAGTTCCTGACTATTACAAATAAAGGTTCTATGAGCATAGCTAAGCAATGGCTCTTGTGTTAGGATGGAGCATCTTTTGGGTATATTGCTGGGAATGTTAAAGCTGTTGGTGTTGGTGTTGGTATTGAAATAGGTGTTGTTATAGGTGTTGAGATAGATTGACTCCTAATTTCCTGAGGAACCACCATTTTTTTTATTAACTTGAGTATTTCTTATATACATTTCTAGTGTTATTCCCTTTCCCAGTTTCCAGGCAAACATCTCCCTAATCCCTCCCCCTCCCCTTCTTTATGGGTGTTCCCCTCCCCATCCTCCCCTCATTGCCACCCTCCCCCCAACAATCTAGTTCATTGGGGGTTCAGTCTTAGCAGGACCCAGGGCTACCCCTTCCACTGGTGCTCTTACTAGGATATTCATTGCTACCTATGAGGTCAGAGTCCAGGGTCAGTCCATGTATAGTCTTTAGGTAGTTGCTTAGTCCCTGGAAGCTCTGGTTGCTTGGCATTGTTGTACATATGGGGTCACGAGCCCCTTCAAGCTCTTCCAGGAACCACCATTTTTTTGGTGCAGCAAACTTTATTGATGATATTCAAGAGGGAAGGGAGGCCTCCCTAGGCCCCTCCTGTTATTATGGGGTCTGGGATGGAATTGTGAGGGAGATGCTCAGTGTTGGGGACTGAGTTGGGATGGGGACTCCTCAGCAACTGAGAGCCTCTCGCTTTCTCTCCATATCCTTGCTGGGCTGGGGTGGGTGATCCAGGGTTTCTTATTCCTTGGAGGCCATGTGGGCCATGAGGTCCACCACCCTGTTGCTGTAGCCATATTCATTGTCATACCAGGAAATGAGCTTTACAAAGTTGTCATTGAGAGCAATGCCAGGCCAGCATCAAAGGTGGAAGAGTGGGAGTTGCTGTTGAAGTCACAGGAGACAACCTGGTCCTCAGTGTAGCCAGGATGCCATTTATTGGGCCCTCAGATGCCTGCTTCGCCTTCTTGATGTCATCATACTTGGCAGGTTTCTCCAGGCAGCATGTCAGATCCACAATAGATACATTGGGGGTAGGAACACAGAAGGCCATGCCAGTTAGTTTCCCATTCAGCTCTGGGATGACCTTGCTCACAGCCTTGACAACACCAGTGGATGCAGGGATAATGTTCTGGGCTGCCCCACGGTCATCATGCCACAGCTTTCCAGAGGGGCCATCCAGTATTCTGAGTGGCAGTGATGGCATGGACTGTGGTCATGAGCCCTTCCACAGTGCCAAAGTTGTTATGGATGACCTTGGCCGGGGTGGGGGTGGGGTTCGCAGTTGATGGTGCAGGATGCAATGCTGACAATCTTGAAGGAGTTGTCATATTTCTCATGGTTTACACCCATCACAAACATGGGGGCATCAGCTGAAGGGGCGGAGATGATGACCCTTTTGGCCCCACCCTTCAAGTGAGCCCCAGCCTTCTCCATGGTGGTGAAGACGCCAGTAGACTCTATGACATACTCAGCACCAGCGTCACCCCACTTGATGTTAGCGGGATCTCGCTCCTGGAAGATGGTGATGGGCTTCCCATTGATGACAAGCTTCCCATTCTCAGCCATGACTGTGCCGTTGAACTTGCCATGGGTAAAGTCATACTGGAACATGTAGACCATGTAGTTGTGGTCAATGAAAGGGTCATTGATAACAACAATGTCCACTTTGCCAGATGCAGAACAGAAGGCAGCCCTGGTAACTAGGTGCTCAATATGGCTAAATCTGTTCACACCGACCTTCACCATCTTTTCTATAAAACAAGGCTGGCACTGCACAAGAAGATACAGCTGTCTCTGGAACAGGGAGGAGCAGAGAGCCGAAACCACCATTTTATATTCATAGAGGCTGTGTACATTTGTCCTCATACCAGAAATGGAGGAGTTTTCCCCTGGTTCAACATCCTACTTCCATGATTTTACATTTGTGTTTTTGAACTTAGCCATTCTGACAGGTGTAATATGGACTCTTAATGTTGTTTTGATTTGCATTCTCCTGATGGCTAAGGGCGACTAATATTTCTATATGGAGTCATCAGCCACTTGGAATTGCTATTGATAAGTTTCTGTTTAGATCTGTATAGTATTTTTTAATTGGGATTTTTTTTGGTTGTTCATGTCTAGTTTCTTTATATATTCTAGATATTAGCCCTCTGTCACATTTGGAGTTGGTAACAATCTTTTTCAATTATGTAGGCTGCCATTTTGTCCCATTGATAGTGTCCTTTGACTGCCAGAAGTTTTCAGTTTCACAGGGTCTCATTTATTAATTGTTGATCTCAGTGCCTCTACTATTTGACTTCTGTTTTAGAAGTTGTCTCCTCTGCCAATATTCTCGAAGTCATATTGAAGTGGAAATTTCTGGTTTTGTTGGAGACTCAGTTGTGTCACATGATGTTTTTCTGGAAGCTGTATTATGAGAGGATATTTTGCTGAAGCAGACATGTGAGAGGCTGTTTTGCTGAGAAGAGACACACATGTGGTGCTTTGCTGGAAGCTGTCTGGTGAAAGGATATGTGATGTTTTGCTGTAGTGGATGCTAGAAAGGATGTGTGATGTTTGGAAAGAATATAACAACAAAGGAAATGGATGCTGCTCTTGCATTGTTTCACCTTACAACTCGTTGCTAGTCTATGCTGATCTTCACTTGCTGTGGCTTCATAGAAACAAACCAAAGACCTTCTGATAATATTCCAGCTGCTTTTGGAGAGGGGTCAATGAGGGGGAGAACACCCATATGGGGGAGGGGGAGGGAATGGGGGCTTATAGACAGGAAAGCAGGAAGGGAATAACATTTTAAATGTAAATAAAACACTGTTGTTAGGACAAAATGGCAACCAACCGATTGGGAAAAGATCTTTACCAATCCTACAACCGATAGAGGGTTATATCCAAAATATACAAAGAACTCAAGAAGTTAGACTGCAGGGAGACAAATAACCCTATTAAAAATGGGGTTCAGAGCTAAATACAGAATTCACAACTGAGGAATGCCGAATGGCTGAGAAACACCTAAAGAAATGTTCAACATCTTTAGTCATAAGTGAAATGCAAATCAAAACAACCCTGAGATTTCATCTTGCATCAGTGAGAATGGCAAAGATCAAAAACTCAGGTGACAGCAGATGCTGGTGAGGATGTGGAGAAAGAGTAATACTCCTCTATTGTTGGTGGGATTGCAGACTGGTACAACCATTCTGGAAATCAGTCTGGAGGTTCCTCAGAATATTGGACATTGAACTACCTCAGGACCCAGCTATACCTCTCTTGGACATATACCCAAAAGATGCCCCAATATATAACAAAGACACGTGCTCTACTATGTTCATAGCAGCCTTATTTATAATAGCCAGAAGCTGGAAAGAACCGAGATGCCCTTCAACAGAGGAATGGATACAGAAAATGTGGTACATCTACACAATGGAATATTACCCAGCTATCAAAAACAATGACTTTATGAAATTCATAGGCAAATGGATGGAACTGGAAAATATCATCCTGAGTCAGGTAACCCAATCACAGAAAAACATACATGGTATGCACTCATTGATATGAGGATATTAGCCCAAAATCCTCGAATTACCCTAGATGCACAGAACACATGAAACTCAAGAAGGATGACCAAAATGTGAATGCCTCACTCCTTCTTTAAAAGGGGAACAAGAATATCCTTGGGAGGAAATAGGGAAGCAAAGTTTAGAACAGAGGCAGAAGGAACACCCATTCAGAGCCTGCCCCACATTTGACCCATTCATATACAGCCACCAAACTAGATAAGATGGATGAAGCAAAGAAGTGCAGGCTGACAGGAATCAGATATAGATCTCTCCTGAGAGACACAGCCAGAATATTGCAAATACATAGGCAAATGCCAGCAGCAAACCACTGAACTGAGAACGGGACACCCGTTGAAGGAATCAGAGAAAGGACTGAAAGAGCTTGAAGGGGTTTGAGCTCCCATATGAACAACAATGCCAACCAACCAGAGCTTCCAGAGACTAAGCTGTAAGATCTCCGAAGGGAGACCCTCACTCAAGTCTTGGGAAATCGCAGACACCAGACACACGAGAGACCAGACTTGATGCAATAAGCAGAGGCAAGGGATATTCTATTCAAAGGTAAAACATCAGCCACTCTACCACAGTTTAAGTCCTTGGTTGAGTGATAATTGTTAGTGCCTGGCTGACTATAACGGTATGTTCCAGGCAGAACGGCACTAAGCCACACATCTTTCAGCATCAGGTACTGGTGCACTGAGACAGTTCTTAAGCTCCACATACCCAGTCTACAGATATGCATACACATGGCCTCACCCAGCCATTTCAGCCCACGGAAGCCATTTTGGAGAGCAAATTTCTCAAGAGCAAGGGATAGGGGCAGTCAGGGATGACCATGAACTAGTGGGTTACTTGGCCCACGCCAAGGTCCACTGTTCTTCGGGCAGTCCGTAAGTGTTGTTTGCTGCCAGTAGCCCCCTGTACTCAAGGTCTTTTGCTGGACACTAGCCCATTTGAGTGTAGGAGTACAGAGTGTTGGGCCCCCATATTCACGAAACAACTGGACAGGCTTCTCTTCTATCTTTGTGCATAGCCAGCATTCTAGGACTGAGAGGCTTGCCTTCAGGGCCACTGGAGAGGCCCCTCTTGTTCTTTCTGGGGCAGTCCCTGACCCAGTGTCCTTTTTCTTTGCATTAGGCACACTGATCTTTAGCCAGGAAGTCTCTTCTGTTGCCAGGTACTGTCTTCCTAGGTTCCCTAACAACTGTGGCCAGTATATGTTCCTCTCTTGTCTTTTATCTCTCTTTAGCTCTCTACCTTCCTTTTCTTTTTGTCTCTTTTCTTCCCTAGCTTCCTGCTCTTTTTACCTTCTTTTTCTTTCTCTTCCTTAGTTTCTCTGTTATATAACCTTACTTTTTCTGCAACTTACACTAACTCTCTCAGCAACTTATCTTAACCCCTCAAGTATCTTAACTTTTTCTTACCTTAGCCAAATTGGTGGGGCATTTTTCAGCCCCTCAGAGACCCACCATTGGAGTCTGATGGTAGACCTGGCACTCCCTACCTTCAGGCATATTCAAATCAACAGGCAGAAGTGAGGGCCTTCCATCCGTGTCTGGAACATCTTTTTCTGGCCTCTAGTAGTAAAGAGGACCCGTAACAGCTACTAACAAGCATCTCAAGTGAGATGGTGAGAAAACAAGAAAAGAGTCCAGAAAATAGAGGTCCACCAAAGAGGACAAATAGCATTTAGTCACATAGCTAAACCAGGAGGCATTTTTGGGACAAAAAGGCCATTGTAAAAATAAGCACAAACTTTGTGCCTGTGAAACAGAAAGGTGAGCAGAGAGGCAGCTGATCTGTTACCGACTGTCTCTCTGGACTTAGATTTTTTTTCTCAAGGAGTATCTCTCTTTAGTGTCAGCTTGGTGGCTTTACCTGTCAAGAGAACCAACCTCTAAATGACGCTAGGCTTCTAGTAAGAATTAATAACAAAAGGATGAAGAGATGGTTAGGACCTGGGTCCTAGAAGCCAAGTGGCTGACATAAGAATTGTAACCGGTTCACCTGAGACTTTCAGGACCTCAGTAGCAGCCCTTCAACAAGCTGTCTCACTGGGTTAAAGGTCCATGGAAAAGAAAACATTAATCCTGACATTGGCCACAGCCAAAGCCTGAATCCTAAATTTTGACTGGCAAAAAAAAAAAAGTTCTTCACAGTTTGTTGTAGATTCTTTTTGAAACTATTTTAGGGACTTCTCTGCCCCCCCCCAAAACCTGGGGCATTTTGATCACAGGGGCAGGAACTGGCTGCTGAGGGGAGCTTGCCACTCAGGGGGTTCCTCAATCTCGGGATAGATCTGAGGAGCAGAGGGCAGTTTCAAGGAAGGTGTTTCAGGCTGTGCCTTCCCCAGCTTTTGCTCTGTATTAGATTTTTGCAGAGTCAGGGCTCGGGGACCTGACTTAGGTGGAATCCAGGGTTGGACCCAAGGAGGGGGTTCCTGAGCCAAGTCTTGCCAGACAGTGATGCATGGCTGCTGGTCTGGATGGGACCTTGGTTCTCTCTGAAAAATAATGTCTTTAACGGCACAAATTACATCTAAATTAAAAGTCCCTATTGGCGGCCATCCAGTTCCAAACGTTGGCCACTCAGAGGAACAGAAAGTCTGCCATTTCTTTTTTTTTTTTTTCACTTCAACAGAGAGATTATGAGCCCTAGTTCTAACTTCAGTCCAGGGGTCGAGAGTCAGGGAAAGGGGCGTCATCACATTCTGTCCCATTCTGTCTACAAAGTATGACAAAGACCCAACACAGAAGACTAACAAAATGACAAGAGAGACAAGGATGTCTAAAACCAGTCACCCTCTGTGACTCTTTCACAAGAAACCAAAAGCCAGATCACTTGGCAAAGTCCTTCGTGTCTCTACCTTCAGGGGTCTAATCTCCTCACTGTGAACCTGAAAGGAGGGAACCAGTTCCTTCTGGGCCCCCCTCCACCCTCGAGGCATCCCCCAGGGTTGTAGCCTGCAGTGCCAGACAGTTCTGTCCCCTGCAGCCTCGGGGTCCTCACGGCCCTCCGAGACAGCTGCCCAAAAAGCAGATCCATGTTGCTCCTACCTGGAGATGACTGAAACCGAAAGTAAGAAACAGACAGACTGACAGATGTGGCGCCGCTCGCTCAGACAAACATCCAACTCACCTTCAAGGAGTCTTCGGGGTCTGGGGTGGTCACAAAGATCCCGGATGAGCCCCCAAATTTAAGATCCCCGAAGGGAGACCCTTACTCAAGTCTTGGGAAGTTGCAGAACCCAGACACACGAGAGACCAGTCTTGATGCAATATGCAGAGGCAAGGTATATTTCAGAGCTCTGGGTCGACACATATCCCATGCAGGAGACAGAGGAGTTGACCATGAGCAGCTGGGAGAAGGGCTATTTAAAGGAAGAAGTCACAAGCCCCAGGAGATGAGGGGATGTCAAAAGGAAATACCAAAAATGTCACAAGGGGAAACTCTCAAAGTCACAGGATTGTTCTTAAGACTCTAGGGTTTAAATCAGGTGAAAGGTCAAGCCCTCATTCTCCTGGGAACAGATCTTGTTCCTATCCTTTAGGGTAAATGTTTGTCAGAGTTGACAAAGCACCTGCATCTGATACACATCTGGTTAGGCTTTGGCCCCGGTTTCCTGGAATACTATCTGCAGGACACAATGTCTGGAACATTATCTGTAGGGCACAATGGGGGCTTGAACAAACATCACAGGGGCAGAACAGAACCTGTTACTCATTTACTCATGTCCGGTGACATCTGGAGGGTCAGTGAGTCTGCACCAGTCTTCCTGCATTTTTAACCATCTCTTTTCCTGAGTCAGATCCTGTTGTTGAGTTTTGAGCTAGTTTAAAACTCTATCTCTCAAAACCACTACCCAAAGACTCTACATGGATTAACCCTGGCTCCAACCTCATACATAGCAATGAATAGCCTAGTAAGAGCACCAGTGGAAGGGGAAGCCCTAGGTCCTGCCAAGACTGAAGCCTCACTGAACGTGATTGTTGGGGGGAGGGCGGTAATGGGGGGAGGATGGGAGGGGAACACCTATATAGAAGAGGAGGGGTAGGGGTTAGGGGGATGTTGGCCCGGAAACCAGGAAAGGGAATAACAATTGAAATGTAAATAAGAAACACCCAAGTTAATAAAGATGAAAAAAATGAAATGTAAATAAAGAAATATATCTAATAAATTAATTAAAAAATATTCCAGCTGCTTCTTGCTGTTTCCTCAGGTTCATGCTGACTTGGCAGCACTTCATAGTCTCTTTTGGATCCAGGATCAGTTGTTGATTCATCTGTGGTGTTTGCTATTGGACTGAACTGCTCAGGATGAAGATTGGAATTACTCTAAAGAACTATTTCTAAACAGTTTCACAACCACCATTTTCTTTCTTTCTTTCTTTCTTTCTTTCTTTCTTTCTTTCTTTCTTTCTTTCTTTCTTCCTTTCTTTTTTTTTAATTAACTTGAGTATTTCTTATTTACATTTCGAATGTTATTCCCTTTCCTGGTTTCCGGGCCAACATCTCCCTAACCCCTGCCCCTCCCCTTCTATATAGGTGTTCCCCTCCCATCCTCCCCCCATTACCGCCCTCCTCCCAACAATCACGTTCACTGGTGGTTCAGTCTTAGCAGGACCAAGGGCTTCCCCATCCACTGGTGCTCTTACTAGGCTGTTCATTGCTACCTATGAGGTTGGAGCCCAGGGTCAGTCCATGTGTAGTCTTTGGGTAGTGGCTTAGTCCCTGGAAGCTCTGTTGGTTGGCATTGTTGTTCATATGGGGTCTCGAGCCCCTTCAAGCTCTTCCAGTCCTTCTCTGATTCCTTCAACGGGAGTCCCGTTCTCAGCTCAGTGGTTTGCTGCTGGTATTCGCCTATGTATTTGCTGTAATCTGGCTGTGTCTCTCAGGAAAGATCTACATCTGGTTCCTGTTGGCCTGCACTTCTTTGCTTCATCCATCATGTCTAATTGGGTGGCTGTATATGTATGGGCCACATGTGGGGCAGGCTCTGAATGACAACCGCCACTTTCTAATAACCTTTCTTTCCCCCTGTTTCTTCTGGGTGATAGGCTATAAGGAAGGTTGAAACATTTAGAATCTCTTATTAAAAGTAGATTTAAAAAAACACTAAAGCTATAGGTGGTGCCCAATGTGACTTAGGCATAATGGACAATTCTATTTCTAATGGATTAGACGAATAGGAAGATTTTGGTGGAATAGCATTGTTGTTTAAGGAAGTTGGCAAAACAGCAACTATTGCTGCTGGGTGGTTTCCTACCTTCTCCCAGATGGGTTTTCTGGCTTTGCTTCATAGTCTTTACGTATAATATTTTGAAAAATATTGAGGGGAACACTGACAATTTTCTTGTTTTAGAGAAAATTGCAGACTTGGCTATGTTTTTAAAAACCTTGTGAATAGAGATTGACTTGCTTGGAAAGCAAAAGGATCAGGTGGGGAACAATAGGGTTCAGGCTTGGTGTCTGAAATGGGGAATTTATAGTCGATGAAAGAGGAAAGAAAATTATGCTGGAAGGTAAATTGCTGCCCCACACTGATCCATGCATTTTCAATGCCAGGTGAAGGAGCACTTCTGTGACAAAAGGGGTCCTGATGAGCAAGTGGCAATACAGGGCCAATAGGCTAGTATCCAGCCAAGTACTCCACCAGAAGATTTTCTTTGTGGCTACATACATACCTTAAGCCTCCCTAATCTTTATGTAGCATATGCCTGCTAATGATGGTGGTCATGCTTATAATGAGATAACATGGTGTTCCACAGAAATGCTAAATCTAAAGCATTTTAAAGAGGGTATTGTATTGAACAATTTGCATTCTCCATTTGTTAAAGAATTGTTAAGTTATTGGGCTATGCGGCATAGAGTTATTCCCCAAATTCAAAGAAATTGGTGTTGGCCATGGTAGAAGCTGGTCAGCAATTAGAATAGTGGAGGCATGAAGGTACAAAAAATAGAACAATGTAATTTAGCAAGGGGGACAAACGTTACTAAAGACCAGCTGTTTGGGAATGTGTGTCCACCTTATTTGCTAAGGTAATACAGGGTTCTGCAGAAGACTTTACAGACTACAGATTGATTCAGCTGCAAATAAAGCCATATCAGACCCTTAAATCAGAAAGCTACTGATGGAAATATTGGCATTTGAAATGCAAATGCAAATGATGAGTGTAGGAGAGCAACCAGATCATTAAAAGCAAAAGATGCCCCAGTAGATAAATGTATGAGAGAGTCACCTGGTATTGGTTCTAAGGAGGATAATGCCAACACCATAGGATATTTTGTAACTTAGGAATCAGAATGACCAGTGTTTCAAATGTGTTGAATTTGGTCATCTCCAAAAAATTGTAAGATTAGAAAACTCAAAGCTCAAAATAGCTGATACATTGACTCTGGAGAATATGGAATTCATAGAAGGGAACAGGCAGGTTTTGCTTGCAATGAACCACAAAGGCTTCTGGGGTATTTTAACCTCTGTGGAAGGGACAAACATTGGTCTAAGGATTGTCAGTCTACAAGAGACATACAAGGTAACCTCCTGCCATCAGGAAACATACAAGGGGGCCTGTCAGCTCCAAGGCTCCTCAGTAAACAATAAGAGCCATTTTCCTTTGGTCAGTCAGTTGGTACAAAGCTGGCAAGAAAATCAAGACTGAGTATTTCTTATACATCTACAGAAGAACGTACAGCTTTGGATCTGGCCACACATACCTCTCTTATACTATCTCCAAAAGGTGAATGTTACAAGTTAACTACTGATGTTTATGGTCCTATATCCTCAGGGACAGTATTAATTATCTTGGGAAGAAATGGATTAACTTCTCAAGGACTGATTGTACATCCAGGTATAGTAGATGGGGATAAAAATCTTGACCTATGTGAAAAGCGAGATGTAACTTGATTCAGGAGATAAAATTGCTCAACTGTTGTTTCCTTACATCAAGGGCAAGGCTGCTCCATTAGAACAAACAGGGGTTTTGGGATCTTTTATTTAGTTTTGATAGAGTTTGTATACCACATCGACTTTTCTCAAAGAAGAAACTTTTCATTTTATTTAGTCTTTGTATTGTTCTCTTTGTTTCCATGCTATTGATTTCAGATCTCAGTTTGATGATTTCCTGACATCTACTTTTTTTGTTGTGTCTTCTTTCTCTGCTTCCTCCTCCTCCTTCTCCTCCTCTTCCTGCTTCTAACATTTTAATTGTTTCTTTGTGAATTTATTATCATTCATTACAATCCCACTTATAGCCCTGTATGTCAATATCTGTTTTTTCTTCCAATGTTCTCCCAAAGAGAACAAACTTACAAACCTTCTTGCCATGAAAGCTAAGGTGTATCAGGGTGTGTCACATAGTATACCCTTTTGTGCAAACAGCTTCTCTTGCAAATATTCATTGCAGTGTGTCATTGTCCTGGTTTGAGAACTCTGGCTTTTACTACACTATCAGTAATGGATCTTAAACTCAGTCTATTATTAAATATCCCATTGTTACCTTTGTCTTGGAGATCTTTCAGATTTGAATATGCAAGACCAGTCCATTCTTGTTCTGTAGCAGTTCATGGATAGAGTAAATGTCGGAGTGCGCCAACTCAAAGCCCTGAATATGGGCTTGGGTGGTAACTGAGTTGGTCAGCCTGTCAGTTCTTTCATGTTCATGTCATCAGGACCAACTCTCCCATGATGCCCAGGAGTGGGGCAGGGAAAGCTCTCCTGTTCTCATGCTTTCCAGTTGGGCTTACTTGTCCCTCTGTTACTGGGTCCAACTCTACTGTGCTGCCAAGGCAAGATGCATGGCAACTTTTCAGATTGCTGCAGATGTATGGGCCCAGGCCATCTTTCCTGCTCTCACACCCTCTTTGACAGATCTCCCATGCTGCCCAGGTAGAGTCACCTTGTGGCAAGGGGTGATGGGCTGGAGAGGAGAAAATATCCCTTCTGTAACCATGCCATTTCAAGGCCAACAAGGGTTGGTGGTATAGCAGTATTTACTATAAGGTATGAGAGTGATGAAACCAGCACAGCTGCTTGTCATAGTTCTAGCTACAATTGCTGTTGTTTGATCTCTAGCTTTTAGATTTTGTTCTAAATGGCATAGCCATATCCACTAGGAACAGCAAGATTCCTAACATCAGCATAGATGCTTGAAACAGTTCCAGAAAAGCTGAGTCTATTGCTAAATCACTGCTCTATCTTTTGGGTTTTGGTTCTGCATGTTGGTGTTGCATTATTGAACCTAATAATAAGCCAGTTGGAGCTCTCTATTATGTGAGGAATTTTATTCAGGCTTTACATGCCACCAAATCTCACTAGAAAGAATACTTTGGCATGTCTTTCTGCAGAAAGGCACACTCGACGGTAAGATCATAAGCCTAAAAATAAATCCCTCTGAATAATCCCTGTTTCTCTTAAGACTTTAATATAGAAAATGATAAAGATGAGAATGAGAATGATCTACTCTCTCCTGAGGAAGTGACAGTTTTTGAGGAAGAGAATATAAAATATCATAATCTAGATTGGCTTCCTTTGATATCTAAAACCGAGTCACATCCTAATGAGTCTAAAAAGGATAAAATCCATGTGTTTTTTCCACTGAGATTAAGAAGAGCTCTTATAAAAGACCATCAGTTAGGAGGACAGTTTATCTGTGTCCAATTATTTTTGATGATGAAGGGGATGAAGAATTGTCATCTGAGCCTTCAACTTATTGACTTTTAAAAGAGCTTAAGCAAGCTTTTTACCAAATGCTCACTTATTGCTATAACAGGATGAAAAAAATTTCGTTCCTCTGACATGAAAACAACAGGGTCATTTAATATTAGACAAAAGGCTAATGAAACTTTTGAAGCTCTCTCATCCTGACTGATAGAAAGAGAAAATAAAATGGTTTCTGAAGATGAAGCTGCACAATTATTAATCAGTGGCTTTTGAAAAAGACAAACCCTCCTTGCCAGATTCTTTTAAGACTAATTAGAAAACCAGATCTTAATGAATTTGTTAGAGTATGTCACTCCTCCCTATTGACAAAAAATAGCTATTGTAGCAGCCTTGCAAGGAAAGACCACCTCTCAATTTTTAAAAGCTAAGAAAACTACACCCAAGGAGGAAAGAACGAAGGGTGTGTGTGTGTGTGTGTGTGTGTGTGTGTGTGTGTGTGTGTTTGTGTCCAACTAGAATATTTTAGTAGGGACTGTTTAAAGAAAGGAGAAAAAATTCCCACAACGGGGACAGTACCAAACTCTACCAGAATGCTATAGATAAATACAACTTTCATTAATAAATCCAAAACAATTGTCCCCTGTCAAATCGTCTTTGGCTGGGGAAGAGAATACTGTTCCAAATATAGCAATGAATCATTGCTCCCTATTATAAGGGCTCAAGGAGAAATGCCTAACCCTGCTAATGAGAGTAATATGATCCCAGTCTGTCAATTGAGAAATTGGATATGGGGCCAAATTCATACCCAATATTAGAAACTCCTCAAATAATAAGGGTGACACAAAAACCCTTTCTCAGTCAAGAAGGATCCAACAACCCCTCCTGACTAACCAGGCAGTACAGGTTGGGCCTAAGTTCCACCACCTCACCAATATCAACCTTAGATTTTTCCATAATTAGTATAGCCACTGTAGTGCTTGGCCCTCTGTCTCTGGGGTATATCAGACTTATTGTAGGAAGAAGCTTTACCTCCATACAATAAATTGAGATCATTCCTGAGGAATATATATATTCCTTGATATATATTATACAGGAGAGATTAAAGTTATGCTTCAGCCCCTACACTAAAACCATACAAGTACTTCAATGACAGAGAGTTGCACAATTGTTCTTGCTTACTTATCTTGCATTAGGAAAACAACCTCCACTGAATAAAGAGGAAGTCAAGCATTTGTCTCTAGTTCTATGGCATTCTGGATATGGGAAGTTAAAAATGTATTTCCTTATGAACATCTTAAGCGTACAGTGAAGTGGAAATTTCTGGTTTTGTTCAAGACTCTGTGTCATGTGACCTTTTTATGGAAACTGTCTTATGAGAGGATATTTTGCTGAAGCAGACACAAGAGAGCATGTTTTGTTGATACCAGACACATGGTGCTTTCCTGGAAGCTTTCTGGTTAAAGGGTATGTGATTTTTTTTTTTTTGCTGGAGCTTGAGAGGACATAGGATGTTTAGAAAACATTTAAGTAAATCCAAACAGACAGTGAATGATGCTATTGCACTGGTTCTTCTTGCAGTTCTTTGGTGGTCATCATTGTGCTTTGATGATGCTCTGGTTATCATTGGGCTTCAATACTGGTCTTCACTGATGGAGCTACTGCATTGGTTCTCCTTGCTTTTCTTTGCCTTGCTTGTCTTTATTGATGATTCTCTGGCATTGGTTCACCTTGCACTGCACTGCTGATCTTTGCTTTCATAACTTTATATATAGCAAATGCACTAAAGAATTTCTTGTGATATATTGGTGACTTCTTCCCACTTTCATGGACTTGTGATGATTGTAGAGACCCTCATGGCTTATTCTGGATTGAGCCAACACTACTGATTCATGTTTGATGACATTACTAAACTAGACTGCTAGTATTCTGATGCCATTAAACTGGAATGCTGATATCCTGACAAAAAATATTAGAAACTCCTCAAAGAACTACTTTTAAACAGGTCCAGTATCTCTATTTCCTATTAACCTTTCTTGTCCTCCACCTCTGGAGGGTTGTGAGCAAAAAGAGAGGTTGAAGTGATTTTTTTCTTTCTTTTTTTAAATTTTTATTATATATTTCTTTACTTACATTTCAAAGTTATTCCCCTTCACGGTTTTCTGTCCATAAGCTCCCATTCTCTCCCCTCCCCCTCCCCCATATGGGTATTCCCCCTATACATCCCCCTGATTGCCCTCTCCCATATTCTCCTGCACTGGGGGTCCAACCTTGGGAAGACCAAGGGCTTTACCTTCCATTGGTGCCCCAACAAGTCTATTCTCTGCTACATATGCAATTGGAGCCTTGGGTCAGTCCATGTATAGTCTCTCGGTAGTAGTTTAGTCCTTGGAAGCTCTGGTTGGTTGGCATTGTTGTTATTATGGGGTTGATAACTCCTTCAACTCTTTCAATACTCCTTCTAATTTCCCCTAAGGGAGTCCTATTCTCAGTTCAGTGGTTTGCTGCTAGCATTGACCTCTATATTGGATGTGCTCTGGATGTGTCTTTCAGGAGAGATCTATGAAGTGTTAAAGAGGATAGTTAAAGTAACTTTTGAAAAATCTAAGCCTATAGTACATGATATAGATACAAGGGCTGATGTTTCCTGTATTGCTGGAAAAATTGGCCCTTTTCTTGGCAAACTCAAAATACTCTACCAACTTTCACTGGCTTAGGACAAGTTTCCAATGTTGCCAAAGGTGCTCAGAGTTTAACGTGGGCAGAAAAAGCATCTTCTGTTTTTTTGTCCCTGTGTGATCCCATTTAACCTTTAATATTATCTGGAAGAGACAGTTTGGAACACATGGGAGCTCTAACAAATCCAAATGATAAAGTTGTTGATTAAATAATACAAAAAATGGATCCCAAAAAGAGACTAGGAAAATAATAATGGGGGAATGAAAATATTCATATAACCTAGACAAAATAAAAATAGCTTGATAAAAATCATTTCCTAGAAGCCACCATTATAATAGCTGCTGATGCCATTATTTGGAAATCTGAGTACTGTGTGGGTGGAATAATGACACCTAACTGCAGGAAAGATAAAAGCAGCCACAGATCTGGTTAATGAACAGTTACATCTGGAGTATATGGTACCTTAAGATAGTTCTTACTCTTCCATTTGTTATAAAAAAGAAATCAGTGAAATGGAGGTGCCAACAGAACTCGAGAAAAATTAATGGACTGTGGAAGACATGGGAACTTTTCAACCTGGGCTACCCTCTCCTTTTGCTATTTATAGGGATAAAAATACAATACTTATAGATTAATAAGGTTGGTTCTTACCATTCTTCTTAAGTCTTCAAGACTGTAAAAGATTTACCGTAGTCTTCTCTCTACAAATTTAAAACAGCCATAACATGGATATCAATGGGAAGTCCTCTTTCAGGGTTTAAAAAACATTCCTACTCTTCGTAAAAAATTTACAGACATGGCTTCAACAAATTCGTAACAAAACTCACAACTTTATTGAGTTTACTATATGGATAATGTCTTTATATCCTATGAGGCAGGCTATCTACAATAAATGTTACAACTACTGATTTCTCAGTTGTCCACCTATAGGCTTAATGTGGCTCCAGAAAAGGTACAGGTGTAACCTCCATTTAATTATTTGGGTCATGTTTTAAGGACATAAACAAAGACTCACTAACCTTTGAAATTAATGCTAGGTAAGCTTATAATGTTAAATGATTTTCAAGTAGCTTAGGGGATATAAGTTGGATTCATCCTTTCAAAAGTATAACAACTGCTGAGCTTAAACCTCTGACATACTGGAGGGGAACTCTGATCCTCATTCTCTTAGGTCACTAGCTGAGGAAATGATGTAAGCTTTACAAGTATTTGAAAGGAAATTTCAAACCAACAGTTAGAGTAAAATGATTACACATAACTTGTAATTTGGTTATTATACCCACTCCTCATACTCCCACTGGAAACTATTGGCAAAATAGGTTACTTGAATTGATTCATCTACCTGTGACACTTCTATTGCTTCATATCCCTCCTTAGATTCCTCTTTGATCCTTAAAGGGAGAACTAGAAGTAAACAAGTGTTTAGTTGAACTGTTTCTAATGTTGTTATCACTCATAACACAGAACAGGTAAATCACCTTTCTATGCATGACAAGTCATGACATGTATGCTTAATTAATTTTACAGGATAAATACTATATCATCACCCATCAAGTCCTATTTTACAGTTGCCAGTATTGCATCCAAATGTTTTCCCCTCAAGGGTGTCTTAGGAACCCTTGCCACAGTAACTGCTTTAGAGTTTATGAATGGCTCTTGTAATGGAACAGTTAGCTGTCAAAGTAATAAAGAGGTTCATTCATGGAAACTCAAGAAATTGCAACTCATAGAGTTGAATTAATTATTATAAACTCAGTCTTTTCTGATTTAGCTGATAAATCTTTCAATCTATATTCTGTTTTACAATTTATTATTAGATTGTATTCTCAAATTGAAGTAGTTACTTTGCCTTCTGGAAAAAACAATATTTTTGCTATTATAAAAATTACAAAATTTTATCCACAAAAGAACTTTACACTTTTTATTGGGTTTGATTAGGTTTGTATCTCCTTTTCTAGCCCTGCTCATGAGGGAAATAGACTGTCAGACCTTTCTATGGGAACAATTACGCTTTCTGCTATTGACTGGCAACTCATGGCCACTCGTTACATCATTAAAATGCTTCTCTCAGGTATCAATTTCTTCTCTCCTAAGAAGCAGCTATAAGCATCATGAGGGATTGTCCATTTTTCCTACACTCACTCATAGTCTGTCTATGGGGGTAAATCCTCAAGGACTCAGACCTGGTGACATATGGCAGATGAGTCACTCACATGCCTTCTTTTGGGAAGCTTTCTTATGTCCATGTTTGCATAAATAATCACATGTCAGTATGGCCTCTGCCCCATCTGGGTAGTCCTCTAAGGATGTTGTTCAACATAATTTCTCCCTCTTTGCCATGCTAGGACAACTTAAGTTCTTAAAGACAGATAATGATCCTGTAAATACCTCTAAGTGTTTGGCGTAGTCAGGGTTTTATTGCTGTGAAGAGACACCATGAACATGGCAACTCTTATAAAGGACAACATTTAATTAGGGCGGGCTTACAGGTTCTGAGGTTCAGTCAGTTGTCATCATAGTGGGAATCATGGCAGCAGCCTGACAGGCACGGTGCTAGAGAAGGGGAGAACACAACATCTTGTTCTGAAGGTAAAAAGGATAAGACTGTCTTTTCAGCTAGGATGAGGGTCTCAAAGCTCACACCCACAGTGACATACTTCCTCCAACAAGGCCACACCTACTCCAACAAGGCCACACCTCCAAATAGTGCCATTCTCAGGGCCAAGCATAGTCAAACCACCACAATGTTTCAAAACATTTTATGCTAAATTGGAAATAAGTCACTCTACAGATATTCCATATAGCCCAAAAAACATCCTACTGTGGAAAAGCTCATCAAACTTTGCAGGGATATATTATTAAATTACAAGGAGAATTTAAATATAGCTTTCCACATCATGGTCACCAACATGTTTTTTTTCTCTCTCACATTTATGCTTTGACATTGGTGAGAAGAAAAGGAAAGTAAAAAACGTTTAGTAAAGGGGAAAGGATTGAAAGACCCAGAGGGGATAGAAATTCTATAGGAAGATCAACAGAGTCAACTAATGTGGACATTTGGGGACTCCCACAGACTGAACCATTAATGAAAGAGCATACATGGTCTGGACCTAGCCCCACCACCATGCACATATGTAACAGATATGCAGCTCAATCTTCATGAGGGACTTCCAACAACTGGGGCAGGGCTGTCCCTAAATCTGTTGCCTGATTGGATTCCATTTCCCTAACTGGGTTGCCTTGTCTGGCCTCAGTGGGAGAGGATGTGCCTAACTCTGTAGAGACTTGATGTACCCAGGTTGGAGGATACTTGGGGGGAGTTTCCACCATTTCTGAAAAGAAGGAGATGGGTAGGGGGGAGTAATGTATGAGGAAAAATGGAAGAAGGGGGAGCAGTGATCAGGGTGTAAAGTGAATAAATGCATCAATGGAAAAACAGACAAACAAAAAACCTTTAGTAAAATGGAAAGATGTTTTAACATGTTATTGGAAAGACCCCAATTTACTCTTAACAGCAGTCTGATGATATGTTTCTGTCTTTAAGTGGGATGCTGATTATCAGATTTGGATACTTAACTTCCTGATATGACCTTATGGCAGCCCTTTCCCCCTCAGCTGCCTCAGCAGTTAAGCCAACCTCTAATACTGACTCCACCGCCACAGTATGAAGGGCTTCCTCTAAGAGAAAGCCTGGAGATCACAGATTTGCACTGTCTTCCCCACAATAGCACAGTTCCAACCTGGGATCAGGTCAAAAGCCTTTCACAACAGGCATAAATCTTGGTTCCGGAAAAAGGGCATTTTTTTTCTCCTGGAAATCTATTTGTTGTTATGGTCACTATCATTTGTACTACTGCTTCCTTATGTCTTTCCTGAAAATGGTGGTAACTTTTGAACATATGTCAAAGATCCTCCATTTTTTTATGTACTTGCTGGGATGCACCAAATATCAAAGTAATAACTGATAATACTGCCCTAATTGGGGAAGGGGAGAAGAAAAATTCTGATATTTTACACAAAACTAGTGTTACTGCTTCTTTCTCTGGAGACAGTGATTGTTTTTCAATGTGTTTTTCTGAAAGCTAACCTCAGGGTTGTATGCATATTACATTTAAATATTTAATTACTGATTCTCCTAAAATGACTTCTGGGCTAGACCAATGCTACCTTAAATTTAATTCTACTGGCTCCTCTTATTCTAAACCTATTCAAAGTCAAAAAGTTACCACCCTCTAATTTTCTTCCTTATAAGGACCATAAGAACATGAATGGACTTTGGGAAATGTTAGTAGAATTAGAGGATATCCTCCTTGGTTTGCTTGTACCTTTCCTACTAAAGTATTTACTACTCTTGTTCCTGATACACATTTACAAGTTTAGAATGGTCTGTATCTTTCCCTGAAAATTATTGTAGAGTTTTCTGTAGATCTAATATAGCTTTCACATGGGATGATTCATTTATTCCAATGGTAATTGCTATTAATAAATGGTACTCTCCTGGATTGCCATCACTTCTATTTCTGGGCCCTTATACAGATAAAACTACAGCTCCAGAATGAATTTTTTAATTTATTGACTGCTTCAGGTTTGAAGGACCTAAGGATCAAGTTAAAAGGATCTAATGTCAAAGATCCTGGAATAATAGGAATACAAGCCCATGTTGCTGTTCCTTTTGCTATATTAATTGAAAATACAAAAACGGTTCTATTTCTAGGTCTAATTCTATTTCACTACAGACCGCTCATTTTGTACTATTTCTAATTGTATTATTTTCTTAAATCACGACAGAACTTTTGCTATAATAAATCAACCTTCTTATCTTCTATTACCTGTAATTCTGAACCAGTCTTGGTATGATGACTCAGGGATCCATGCCTTAGATATTATTACTAATGTGCTTTCAAGACCTAAGAGATTTGTTGTTTCTTTCATATTAGGAATTACTGCATTAATTTGGTTTCTAGCATCGGTAACGACCTCTGCTACTACATTGTCTCAACAAATGCATACTGTAGAACATATTGATCAGCTTTCTAAGAATGTTTTCTTGGCATTTATTTCACAGGAGAATGTTGATAAATTTTAGAAGCAGGATAAATGCATTTGAAGAAGGAGTTTTGGTTATAGGCAATCATATTCAAACTATTAAGGATTGATCAACTGTTTGTTGTCATGCACAGTTTAAATGTCACCCTATCTGTCACCCCACTTCCATATAATTCATCCCATCTAATTAAGTCAAGAACAAGTTAGACTAAAGACTATACATGGACTGACCCTAGACTCTGACCCCATAGGTAGCAATGAATATCCTAGTAAGAGCACCAGTGGAAGGGGAAGCCCTGGGTCCTGCTAAGACTGAACCCCCAGTGAACTAGACTATGGGGGGAGGGCGGCAATGGGGGGAGGGTTGGGAGGGGAACACCCATAAGGAAAGGGAGGGGGGAGGGGGATGTTTGCCCGGAAACCGGGAAAGGGAATAACACTCGAAATGTATATAAGAAATATTCAAGTTAATAAAAAAAAAAGAATGAAAAAAAACAATAAAAAAAAAAGAACAAGTTAGAGCTGTTCTCCATGTCCTATGGAATAATCCTGATTTTTCAATAAATATATATCATTTGCATCAATAAATTGCAGATATAAGCTCAGATCAATTGAGACCTATTTTAGCTTCAGATGTTCCAAATAAATTTTTATAGCCTCTGATATCCTTTGTCTTAGGACAATACTTTTGTCCTTTCATTATTAATTCAGGAATAATTTGGGAATTGTTCCATTTTTTCAGTCATCTTCCAAAAAACAAATCAAAACAAACAGAAACAACAAAAGTCCTACATGATACACAATGAGCTCTACAAACCTTTTAGTTAAAAAGGCAGAGATGGGGAGAGCTATGAAGCCAGCACAGCTGCCTGAACCAGTTACAGCAAAGTTGAGCAGATTACTACAATTGCTGCTTTTCTACTCCTAACTTTTGGGTTTTGATCTCTGCGTGTTTTATTATTGGGGGCCTTCTGCATTATGATTCAATTTATGTCTGAGGTTTTTTTTTTTTTTTTTTTTGAAATTCCTAAAACTGACTTTGTCTGGTCATTATTTGGAAGTTTTCCTTATGCTCTGGAGCTTCTTTAGCACATAGCTAGATGTGGCCATTGCTCCAGAAATTTTGTGATACCTGCTTTAGAGTTAATTCTAACAGTATAGTTAGTACAGGGTAAAGAGAGACAATTGATAAACCCTGATTGGTCAGAAGAACAGGTTACAGATTCAAGGTTTCTTTGATTTTAGGCTTAGAGTTCTCTAAAAATATAGTTTAGAGATAGGAGGTCATACGGTATACACACTTGGAGAATTAAAACTCCATTCAATAAGACAGATTTACTTTTTCTACTTCGTACCACAGATGATGAAATATATATCAAAAGAAGTTAGGTATTATTATTTGCTACTCATAAAAAGACAAGTTCAGCTATTTTCTGTTTGTCTGGAGTGTTTCCAAACAGCAAACATTGCCAGCCTAAAAGCAGGCTGCCATACATTAAAAGCTATTTTTTTTTGGAGGAGGCATTCTTTAGATTCTTTAAATGAAGTTATAGGGCTATAATCATAATAATAATCATAATAAATTTATATTTATTATAATAGTTATAATACTCAAAATGATAATGATGGTGGTGGTGGTGATGGTGATGATGATGATGACAATGATAATTATATCTATTCTATTTGCATTTCCTAATTGCAGCTGAAATTGTAACCTTGGACATGTAATGAAAAGTCAAATACATATTCTGTACCGCTTGGATGATCATTAGTCTATCTTTGTTCTGTGAAATCTGTACAAATAAAGAAGTGCATACTCCTAGCCAGTCTACTGTGATATTCCTCTGACCATTGTGCCTGGCTCTCTCCCTCCCTTCATCCCTGCCTCCTTATTGCCAGTGTGGGGTACCCTATCAGTAAAGACTTTCATACTCTGCTCTCTGAAATGAGGAAACCACCTAATGAGGAAACCACCCAAAAACCCCTGGCAAGGTGGAGCCATTTCTTGGGGGCTCATTCTGAAACCCTTGAAATCAGGGCCAGCCCTACTGTACTTCCTATGAAAGGTGAGCTGCTCTTGCTGCTGTGGAGTCCTGCAGTGTGTAAGGAGTGGGTTTAGCTTTCCCACTCTAATGCTCTCAGGCCAGCTCTCCCAGGAAGCCCAGGTTAGGGATGAGGCCAAATCTTGGAGGGCTGAAATCCCAGAGGGATGAGACCAGCTCTGAACAGTTCTTAGCCATCCACATGGCACCAGGCAGCAGCTCAGACAGAGCTATCTGCATGGCTTTTGGTGGTAACAGAACTTTCCCTAAAACACACACACACACACACACACACACACACACACACACACACACACACACTGCTGCAGGGCCAAGACTCATCATGGCCTCAGGTGGCATTGCCAGCTCCTCCTTGTGTCAGGTTGTCTGTCACTACCATCCAGTCTCTAAGTCTGACCCTCTTCATTGTGCGCAAATTGTTCTGCTTCTCATTCTCTTCAATCTCTCTACTGCCTACTTGCTCATCTTAGTGACACCCAGGGTCTCTGGTTTCTGGAGTCATCTTTTTTTTACTCTGCTAATTAAGGTGGAAGTCTACCATTGTTCCCAAAGCACTCTGAGCTAGGCACATAATAGAGGATTGCCTTCATTAGCAGGCCCCCCCTTTTCTAACCTTGTCTGGGGACTTCAAAAACCCTCACACACCTCTATCTGCAGAAGGTCAACTAGCCTTAGTTAGAAGACAGATTCAACTTCCTTTCTCCCAATAAGAACCTGTTTAACTAGCACCTAAGATTCCTGAAATGTTTTCCTATGCTAATGAGGCATTTCATATCATAAGCCTAAGTCAATGACCTTTGCTCATCCTGAATATTCTGACCCCCATCTCCTAAATTATATAAGCCTTGATTTACCCCAAGTAAAGTTGATCTGCCTCCCCAAAACTGGTCCTAGTGTCCTCATTGACTGTACCTACTTACAAGGCTTCCAAACCCCATACCCCAGTCCAGTGTAGTATCAGCTGCCTTTGCTCTCAAGGACTGATAGAGGCCATTGATACCTGGGAAGGAAGGGAGGGTCATAGTCTCGGGACTGCTATGCCCCTGTCTCTGCTTCTTTTTGTTCTAATATGTCAGATGTGTAAGTTGCTAGTTTATGTGTCCAATTTACTATTGAAGATACTTAGTGCTATGAACTTTCCTCTTAATACCAGTTTCACTGTATCCTATGAATTTGGGTATGTTGTCTATTAATTTTTATTGAATTCTAAAAAGTCTTTCATTTCTTTATTTCTGTCTTGACCCAATTTTTATTCAGTAGAAAGTTATTCTGTTTTCTTAAGTTTGTAGACTTTCTGTTGTTTCTGTTATTGAAATCTAGCCTTAATTCGTGATTGTATTTTAGGGTGCATGGCCTTATTTCAAATTTCTTGTATCTGTTGAGGCTTGCTCTGTGACTAAGTATATGGTCAATTTTGGAGAAAGTTCTGTGAGAACTTTCTGAGAAAAGTTATATTGAATTCTATTTTTAGGTCACATATTAACACCCCCATTTCATTAAACTGTGTTCTCTTAGAAAAAGGTTGCACCTGCTTTGAGTCAGTCATTTTACCAAATCATAAACCTTTTGAATTTTGCACCACGAATTTCATGTAAGGCATTTCCTCTAGAGGTCTTGCTATGGTATCTGCAATTTTGAGAGGAAAACAACCTTGTTTTTTCCATTGTATTGTGTTACTGCATTGGGATATGTCCATCAGGGTTTCAATTGTTGATTAAATTTCTGTTGCTTTTCTTGTTTTTTAAGTTCTGATTCATTCTCTCTCTCTCTCTCTCTCTCTCTCTCTCTCTCTCTCTCTCTCTCTCTCTCTCTGTCTCCTCTCCTCTCCTCTCCTCTTCTATCCTCTTCTCTTCTCTTCTCTTCTCTGCAGCAGCGTGTTTGCAGTGTTCAGGAGAAAGACTAGACTGTAGTACATTTGTGGTCATGCTTTCATCTTTTAAACTGGTATGCAAGGCTCCAGTCTCTAAGTCCAGTCTATTCTTGTGACCTTGTGACTGACTAATGTTTGTTGCAATAGCCCCTATTCAGCAGTCAACCCACTCTAATAACTGAATAACACATGGCTATAAACTATAAACTTGTTAAGTACTTATTAGCTTGAGAGGCCAAACCTACCCTATCTTGGGACCAGCCTCCATCCTAAAAGAAAAAAGCCTGAAAACTTCACCTGTAGCTGAACCCAAGCTGCACCCAAGTTCCAGGAAGGACCCCATGACTTGTCCTTGGCCATAACCCAGAATTTTTTCCTAGCTACCTCCTAGCAACAGTTAATCAAAGATTAGTCTGATGGTTTCAGATGCACTTTGTGGTTTTTCACAGTCTTGCTCCAGAACACCCAGCTGTCAGCTTACAATAGTTATTCTATTAGAGGTTTGCCAGGCTGGATACTCCTTTACTTGCTCCTGTTTCCTATAAAACCTTGTCCTGCTGATGGTTCAAGACTGCTCCACTTCCCATTTTCCTTTGTCTAAGATGGGTTGGAGGAGAGTCCAAGCCCAAAATTACAATAAAGAGATCCTAATATAATTACATTGGAAATGGCTCCTTGGTGGTCTTTTGGGGTCCATGAACACTTTCTGGAACAACAAGCTTAGGGAGTAAGTAAGAGGACCCTGATAGTATTGTACACAATTAGTTATTGGGTGCATGAGTGGGCAGAAAAAGAAAAGGAGCAATCTCATTGAGACTATTAATTACTACTAGTTGCTGGGTGGGAAGTAGAGATGTGAGAATTACTGAGGAAAGGAAAAATGAGGGATGGAATTTGTGGGAGTTTGGTTAGTGGTAAACTTAAAAGAGAAGGTAAAGATTCCCAGATATTATAAGCAAGGTTAGCCTCTGGTCTTTGCGAGGTGTTAACAGTAAGAAGAGTTGATATAGAAAAAGACAGAAAGGAAAACAGCAGGGAAAAAGAAGCAAGAGCAAAATAGTTAAGGTATGAGCAATAGGGGGCAGTCTTGATCTGCTACATTGACTTCCTGCAGTATATAGACAATATATACCTGTTTTCATGAGGAAAAGAGCAGGGTTAAGGTGTAACATAATGAAATCACTTCCAGGTAACTAATATCTGCAGTGAATAAAGAGAAGTGTAAGTATAAGAAAATGTGATCATTTGAATGTTATTTTGTCTCTTGGTCTATTGCTTAGTCTCCTTGATCCTACTCTGTTTTACTAGCCCTATTTTTCTCTTAAAGATGCCCAGCTTCTCCTGTATATAGAGTTTTCTTGACTCTGCTCTGTAAGCTGTGGACAGCCAAAGAAACTCTCCTGATGCAATTTCTACATTCCCACAGGGTTGTCAAGAATGGGTTTGTGTGGTGCCCAAACCACAGTTTAGAGTTTGTGCTTAGCTCAGGCAGTGTTGTCTTTCGCCTTTGGGGTGTTGATGCTGTCCTGGATGAAGTCTCTAGGAAGTCCCGCTATAAAATTCCTTATGGAACAGTTATTAAAGATTTTCTGCTAGGAGCTGCCTACAGTCGACAGCTATGCACTGATTGCTTTGGTAGCTCTTGCAGCAGGATGTCTAATTGGATGATAGAGGAAGTTCATAGCTCTCAGGGCAGAAGAGAACTCTGACTGGCTCCTTAATTTAAGCAAGTTAATTTGGACACTGAAAAAAGCAGCTGCAGGAGTGATGAGATATTCTTTTTAAAATGTAAAATGTTTTTAATTTTTTACGAATTTCATGCAATGTTTTGAGAATATATTTCACCACTACTTTTCCCAGACTCCCCTACGTCTCTATCTACTCAGTTTTTGTTATGCTCCTGTCCTTCTGTTCATCCTTCCTTCCTTCTTTCCTTCCTTCCTTCCTTCTTTCCTTTCTTCCTTCTTTCCTTCCTTCCTTCTGTCCTTCCTTCTTTCCTACCTTCTGTCCTTCCTTCTTTCCTACCTTCTGTCCTTCCTTCCTTCCTCCCTCCCTTCCTTCCTCCCTCCCTCCCTCCCTTCTTTCCTCCCTTCCTTCCTTCCTTCCTTCCTTCCTTCCTTCCTTCCTTCCTTCCTTCTGTCCTTCTTTCCTTCCTTAACTCATAAACTGAGTTGGATCAACTTCTTCAGTGTGGGTCCTGTCCTGGATTGTAGTCAGTATAACAGAAGTCAAGTTATCCATGCTTGCAGATAATGTAATATTATATGTAAGAAATCCCTAGAATTCCACCAGAAATTTTCTAGAAACAACCGTTTCAGCAACATATCAACTTATAACACTCAGTAATTTTCCATACGTCATCACCAAACACACATGAAATAGATTATGGACACATGCCCACCTTCTATATTTTAAATATACCTTCTTCAAAAATCAGGATTGTTTCAAAATGCTTTGTCAGGACTTTGGGATTTTGTTGTTATTGTTTTTGTTGTTGTTGTTGTTGTTGTTTTTTTGCTTTTTAACCATATATATATGGTTTCTGGTTTTGCATTTTTGCATGAGATTTCTCTCTGTGTGTATCTGTGTCTATGTATGTTTCTTGAGGTTTTTCTTTGTCTCTTCTTCTGTTTCTTTTCTTTGCTTTTGTCTTATACTGGTTGGTTTGTTTTTTTTTCTGATTTTATTTTATTAACATTTTAGATGCCTGTTTGTAATTTAATGATTTAATGAGAGAGAGAGAGAGAGAGAGAGAGAGAGAGAGAGAGAGAGAGAGAGAGAGAGAGAGGATGTGGACTCAAGTAGGTGGAGAAGTTGGGGAGGGTCTCAGAAGAGCAAAAATCATAACCAGAATATGTTGTGTTAAAATTTTACTTTCCATTTAAAAATGTCTTATACTTTTATATTCGTTTAAAGCAATGAATACATTTTAATGTTCTAGATTTAGTGAAATATAGACTATTGGTAAATGTTTATTATTTTGACATATGTTCTGATATCCTAAAGAAAAAAGAAAGAAATTGACCCAAAGCACAGCAGTAGGAGAGGCCCAGTGAGAATCCATCCCTACCGTCTATAAAAGCAGAAAAATTGGAGAGAAATAATTGATAATCCTTAAAGGGGCAACTTTCCACTTCAGCTCTGCACCTTTGAATTCTCTTTTGCCAGAGCTTCCATAAATCAGGCTATTGATGAGTCACCTTGGAGCTTTTGTCCATGCAACATTCAGACCTTTGCTCTTAACTATCAATTCACTTAACAGCAGAACAACATCTTTACCATTGTTAGAAATTTTCCATGATTCTTGCATATATTCATTTTAAAATTCTAATAACCTATGCCCATTTCCAAACATCATTGTCAAACTCATTTTTTCTCATTGGTTCTCTTGTCCTCTTACAAGTCGTTCATGTGGAGAACTTTTTATATATCTTCCCTTTGTTACAAGAAATGAGGACTTTCATTCCTCTAGTACTTACAAGTTCATGAGACCAAAATGTCCCCATGTCACCTGCCAAGAAACAATCTACCAAGAAGTACACCTGCCAAGAAACAATCTACCAAGAAGTATTTGGTAGGCTTCACTTCCTTCATGACCAATTTACAACCTTTGGAAAGAACTCATGATGCCATCCTGTCTTATCTTCCTTGTGTAATATTTTTAGCCTACATAGCTCATCACTAACAGATAAATTGGAGACTTAGCTGGAAGGCTGTGGTTGAGGAAAGAAAAGTGAACCAAGTAGCCACAGTCTCTGAACTGCTGTCCTTAAACCAACTATCTCTTTGTGTGAGGTAGGTCAAGAGAGCACCCAGTGAGGAGGTATGCTTGTGTGAGGACTTCTCCAGGATAAGAGGATCCTTCTTAAAATAATAACAGTGCTCTCTCTCTCTCTCTCCCTCTGTCTCTCTGTCTCTCTCTCTCTGTCTCTCTCTCTCTCTCTCTCTCTCTCTCTCTCCTCCATCTGTCCCTTCCTCACACTCTCTTTTTGTTTCCCACACATCAACATTTTCTCTTTGCTAGTATTTTCCAATTTTATTTATTTGTTACATCTGTCTGTCTGTCTGTCTGTCTGTCTATCTATCTATCTATCTATCTCTGGGTAGTCTCCTGTGATTACATTTTATGACCTTATTGAACCATATGTAGGATCCTGGGTGAATAGAAATGTTTCTCAGAATCAAAAGACTGTCTGACTGAGCCCTGGCTGTTTCTATTTGCTGTCCCAGGTGCTGTTTTATCTTTCATAAAATGTTCATCTTCTCAAGAGTTCAAGTTATATACTTTACCTTATTATTTATTCATTATTCTGGTGAGTATACTTTTTTATTCCAAATGATAACATATTCTACAATATTCAGGGAGGAAAAAGGTCTGGAAAATCAAAAACGAGTGAATGAGTTTGTCCTATTGGGACTGTGATCCTTAAATGTTACAAATGCCTTTAAAAAATTTCAACAGTGAATTATTTTGACTTTTGCTTTTTTTGAGCAACTGAGTAATAAGTTTATTTCTCCCTTTTTGCTTTTTCTAACTAGTACACATTGGAGAAATTTAAAGAGAGCGGTGAATTAGAATGGGTTGTGTAGACTTTCAGTCTTTGCTCATCTCTAACTCTAGATTGCTAATTAAATTCTATTCTTGTTAGTGCAAAGCTGAGGAAGAAATAATGTCTTTAAACATGCCCTGTAAGTCAAGGGCTACTTTAAGAAATAATTTATCTTCCTTCATGTTCAAGATTCGTTGTGCATTTCAAAATGAGGCCTTTATGAAACATTACCTGGAACCTTGAAATTGTAGCTGATGAGTTTTTCCAACTTAAGTGAATACACGAAAGATATTTTGAACTCTGAGGCCAGAGTTAAAATTTTTATATAAAGTTAATATATCCAAGATCTATTAACAAATGCAGTATGATAATACTTATAGGAGAGTAATATATTATACTATTTTTACAGAGTTATGTAGTTTTGGAAATTAGAATTGTCTAGATTTGTATGTATTTTTATTTCATTTCTTTACTACTGCCACACAATTATCATTTATTACTTACAGAAGCAGGTATTTTACATCAATAGCTGCTACATTTAGATGTAGGTACTTCTCACCAAAACAATGTGGTAAAAATTGTTTTTATATATTTTATCTGTTAATCTTTGCTTTGTTTTCAGAAAGTCACTTTCTAAGAGCAATAATGTTCAGGCGTCCAGTAAGTTACTATTATTTTATACGGAAATTGAAAAAGTAAAGTTTTCTTTTTTATAAAATGAGCAATTTAATGTAAACTTTACCAAAAACCAAACTCCTCAAATGTTATAAATAGTATATTTTATTGCAACAAGTCCAAAACATCAATCCTAAATACAGGACAGCTTTTTATTGATAGAAGATGACAATATTTTACTTCCAAATTCCAGCCATTGGCAATCAGATGTGTAATTCAATATATGTACTGCCCAGTAGGGACAACTCAATGGTTAATTTACCATTAAAAATGATGGCTTTCATATACTCACACAGTAGACACTACATGAATGTGAAAACAAATGAATTGTTCCTCTAAATATCAATATATGTATATATCTGCAAAATATACATGTTACAAAGATATGTAAAAAGTGAGCCACATGTGTATAACATATATGGTATCACTGGTTTTGTGTAAATTACAAAAGCATCTAAAGTTGAAAGTGTGCTTATGAACATGCACATAAATGAGATATATTGCCATGCACACACAATGAATATGTACATTGAATTGCTGAATGATTAAAGAAGAATTTTAGAAAAATAAATAAAAATTTCAAATTAGTGATGGGGAAATGAAGGGAATGTTGTCTGGTGGGGAAGTTCAATGATGTTATAATGTGACCTAGCTGCTTTTTAAGATCATGTTATGCCAGCTGCATGATATTTTTATTAGTAGAGACCATACAAACTAAAAACATGACAATTGTTTTCACATGGTTTATTGTGTTCTATGTACTTTACATTTATTTGTAGATTATATGTAACCATTGTATGGCAGTATATAATAAGAATGAAGAAAATTTCATTCAATAACCCATTGTCTCATTCATCTATGTTATCTTTGTTTATTTTTTCAGGTAGAGTGTATAGTGTATTACTCAAAAGGATTTTGTACCAGAGAGTATTTTCCAGTCTGTGCAACCAATGGCCGTACTTATTTCAACAAATGCACTTTCTGTCTTGCATATAGGTAAGAATACAATACTAAATGCACATTCTTCCTAAGTAATGAAGATTTAGTAACAAAATCTTAGATTTGCGTTATTGATAATTCATGCTTATAATAGACAGAAAAGGTGTCCCTACCAAATCAATGTAATGTAAAAAACAAATAAATGTGTACTTCCCTTTAATATTGTGATTTCTGAAAGTGACTTTTGCATTTGGAACCTAAAACTATAATTGTGCTGAATGTGTACAAACATACAGATCAACTACCTTAATTTTACCTATTAGAAACTATGACTTGTAGACGTACACAACATGACATAATCACAAAGCCTTGATGCTCAGTAGAATCTCTGCTACAGCCTGCAATCTATCATGCTAGAAAGAGGCCCTGTGGTAGGATTGTCTCTGGATTCCATGAAAGATTGTAGAACACAAGACGTTCTAAGATACCTCCATTAAATACCCTATCCTTTCTTCTCCAAAGGACTCTTGATTGGATAGCTGTGTTTCTCAAGACCTACTAACAATCCCTGATTATTTTCTCCTGGAATCTGGAAAAATCTTCAAGTCTGAGGAAGGCAAAGCCAAGGCAATAGAATGGGTTTCTACAGCCTCAGCTGGAAGTGTGCAGGTGCAGGTGCAGGTGCAGGTGCCCAGGTGCAGGTGCCCAGGTGCAGGTACAAGTGTAGGTGCAGGTTCAGGTGAAGGTGTAGGTGCAGGTGCAGAAGAAAAAATTAATGTCCTCAATTCAGACTTTCCCCAGTGAAAATACTTGCCAAAGAGTTTGATGTATTTTTCCAATAAACTCTTTAAATTGTTTTTATGTTCTGTAATTTTTTCTCTACAGAGAAAGCGGTGGTTCATTTACTATGTCACATTATGGCAGATGCTAAGATTTGGATGGAGCTACATATTTCTGTCTGCCTTACCACAATCATGGTTTTGCACCAAAGTCTACAGTGAATTGGAGATTTTATCATCAGATCTTCATAACCCAAGAAGATTGAGTGAACCTCTGTAAACACAATAAAAGAATGGACTGTTGCTGCTCTTTTCACTTCTAAGACCCTGGAATTTCTAGGTTTTAATTTCTATGATTAATTACTTAATGGCACCTTAAAATCCAGCACTAAATTTACATTCATTAAATTGACAACTTAAAGCAATCACTGCTTTAATAAAGTCTTAAATTACACTCTTATCAAGGTAATCTTTTGGGGGAATGGAAAGATGGTCAAATAGCTAGTGAAGCTTGTTGATCTTGGAGAGAGCTAATTTAGTTACCAGAATCCATGTCAGGTGGTTTATGAGCTCCAGCACCAGGGGAATCCCATATCATTTTCTGGTCTCTGTGTATACTTGTACAGATATGTGCATGTGAGCATTGTGTGTGTGCGCACGCACTCGCGTGTACACACACCTAAATACAAAAATTCATTTAAGAACATTTTTGGCTTGACTTTGCAACCAAGTTAACCATATTCATTGAGACAATTTAATCTTAAGCCCTATTTCATCTCTCCAACTTGGGACCCTTCCATGTCCCAGACCCAGAAAGAGTGCTAATACTAGTAATAGAGATTGAAATAAATCAACTCATGTTTTCCTCAGCTGAGATCACCAAGAAGAGGCAGAATATCCAGAAAATTGCTTCCAATGAAATTAAAAGGCCTTGTGAGTGTTTGTTTATTCAATACAGTAGGCACTGAAAAAAGGCAAAGTCAAAAACTCAAGTAAACAAAAATGAAAGGCAAGAGTCCCCACTCCTTTCTTACACCATGTTTTATGTATTGTTCAATAAATAGGGACTATTGGCCTTTGCTGAGGACAGATGGCAGATACAGAAGTAGAAAAGTCAAATTTGGTTTGCTCTTTATAGAGATTACACAAAGAGGATGAGCCCATGTTTTAATGTAGCACAACCAAGCTTGGTGCTCCACGGGAGGAAGGGCCCCTTTCTCCTGAACTTAGAGATTCAGCCTAGAAAAGTCTCTGGCAAGGAGGAATTTGGATATGCAAATCAGTAAGCTTTAACTGAGAGTCTACGTTTTTTTTTAAGAAATTAAACTATAGTTTAGATATCATGAAAGTGAATCATAAGGAATAAATAAAACATTTAAAATCCTGCCTATAAGCATCTACCACATACCAAGGAAAACACAATTTTAATAAAGAATTTTATGTCCTTTTGGGTCTGGGGTCACCTGGATGACATTTTCTAGTTTCATGCATTTGCCTACAAAGTTCATGATGTCCTTGCTTTTAGTAGCTGAATATACAATTCCATAGTATAAGTGAACCACATTTTCTGTATTCATTCTTCAGTTGAGGGACATCTAGGTTGTTTCCAGTTTCTGGCTATTATGAATAAAGCTGCTATGAACATAGTGGAGCATGTGTCTTTGTGAACGGTGAAGCATCTTTTGGGTATATGTACAAGAGCAGTATAGCATGCTCTACTAAAGTGATATTAGCAATAAAGCACAAAATACCAATGAAGTTAAATAGGAAGCAAGGCCCAAGTGAGGATGCTTGAATCTCCTAGGAGGGAGAACAAAATAGTGATTGGAGCAGGAGGGAGAAAAGTGGGTGGGAGAATGGAGAAAAGAAATGGAAAGGGGGGATCAAGTGTGCAGAGAGACAGGAGAGAGATCCAGGGTGCCAGGAGAATGAATGGAAGTCTGCAGTTGCCATGGGTGCAAGGGTTGAGGGGGAATCTTTAGGAAGCTCCAGAGAGTTGAGATAGTGGAGACTCCCTGGAGTCAATGTGAGTGATCTTAGCCAAGATGGATAACAATGGGGACATGGAACCTGAAGAGGACACCTCTTGGAGCCAGTCAGGCAGGACCACCAGTGGAGGGATAACACATTAACCACCACAGAACTTTCCACTATCTAAAAGAAATGCAGGACAAAGATGGAGCAGAGACCAAGAGGTTGGCCAACCAATAACCTGCCCAACTTGAATCTCTTCCTGCAGTCTAACACTCATTCCTGATATTATTAATGATACTCTGTTATGCTCGTAGACAGGAGTCTAGCATAACTATCCTATGAGGGGCTCAACACAGCAGCTGACTGAAACAGAAACAGATACGCACAGCCAAACATTGGACATAAGTTTGGGATTCTTATGGAAGAGTTGGAGGAAGGATTGAGGACCCTAGATGGTATGGGAACCCCATAGGAGAAACAAAAGAGTGAACTAGCCAGGATCTCTGGGAGTTCTCAGAGACTGAACCACCAACCAAAGTATACACATGGGCTTGAACAAGGCTCCCAGAACATATGTTGCAGATGTGCAGATCAGTTTCTATGTGGGCTCCCAACAACTGGAGCAGAGGCTATCCCTAAAGCTGTAGCCTGACTGTGGTATCCATTCCCTAACAGGGCTTCCTTGACTGGCCTGAGTAAGAGAAGATATTCCTAACAGACTTGATGCACCAGGGTAGGAGGATAGCCAGGGAGGCCTAACCCTGTCAGAAGAGAAGGAGGTCACCTCGAGGGGGCAGTGTTTGATGTAAATAAATAAAATAATTTTCTAAAGAATGCTATTTCATTTAAAAAACTGCAAATGTCTTTGTAATATTTACATACTATAGAATTGGTTAAAAGATATGATTCAATGATTTGCTCTTAGTAAATAAACATAAGTATATAGTATAGTTGTTAGCACAACTGTTTGTAGGCCATTTGCATCATTCAAGCATGTCCCTTTTAAAATTTTTATTTTATATATCATACATTCATCCCAACTGTAGCCCTTACCCTCTCCTCACAGCCCTTCTTCTCCGCCAGATCTACTGCTCCTCTTTTTCCCTTCAGAAAATAGCAGGTCTCTCAGGGATATCAACCAAACTCAGCATAACAAGATACAATAAGACTAGACATACCCTCATATCAAGTTTGGATGAGGCAACCCAGTAGGAGGAAAAAGGTCCCACGTTCAGGCAAAAGAGTGATACCTTTCACTCCCATTGTCCAACAAAAACCCCAAGCTAAAGAATCACAGATACAGAGGGCCTGGTGCAGATACCTGCAGACCCATGATTGCAGCTTCAGTCTCTTTGAGCCTCTAATGAGCCCTGCTTAGTGGATTCTGTGGGCCCCATTCTTATGGTGTCCTTGACCCTATGATTTCTACAATCTTTCCTCTCTAATTTCTGCTGAGTTCCCAAAGCTTCACATAATGTTTGGTTATGGGTCTCTGTATCTACTCCCATCAGCTGCTGATGGAGCCTCCCTGATGATGATTGGGGTAGGCGCCAATCTAAGACTATAGGTGGGGGGACGGCGGTAGTGGGGGGATAATGGGGAGGAGAACACCCATATAGAAGGGGAGGGGGAGGGGTTAGGGGGATATTGACCTGGAAACTGGGAAAGGTAGTAACAGTTGAAATATTAATAAAGATGAAGAAAAAAAGACCGAATCATTTCATTGACTTTTTTTTTTTCTTTTGGCCAGCCTACTTGGTTCTATCCTAGGTCTCTGGGACATTCAGCTTCTGGAACCTTGCCATCTACACAGTGTCAGGAATGGGATCCCTTTCTTGGTATGGGCCTTAGGTTACACCAGTCTTTGGTTGGTCATTCCTACAAGCTCTGAGCCACCATTGCCCCAGTGTATTTTGCAGGCAGGGCAGGTTGTGGGTCATAGATTTTATGGCTTGGTTGGTGTCCCAGTCCCACCAATGGGAACCTGGTATGGTTGCAGAGGATGGGTGGTTCAGGCTCCATGTCCTCCATTATTAGGAGTCCTAGTTAGACTTCCATATTTCCCCCTAAATGCCCACCAATTTCAATTGTCTATCCCTGTTCTGTCCCCTCTCTCTCTTTCTCTGACCACCCCCCCCCATCACAACTTGACTCCTCTGTTTTCTGTTCCACCTGCCTCCTGTCCACTCACAAAATGTGCTTCATTTCTCCTTGCCAGGGAGATAGATCCATCTCTTACATTTGTTTGTGGTCACTCCTTTCCAGCTCTAGCTGTAAGCTCTATGTCCTTTCTCCACTTAGTTGCCCTTTTTGATGTTTCATATAAAGAGAGTTAGGCAGAATGTCTTTTATATCTACTTTCTTCACTCGGGATTACTCTTTGTGATTCAGTCACATTGTGAATGAGTATTTCAAAGTAATGCATAATATCTTCTCCTATTGATAATTAAAATTTTATAATGTATCCATCCTTTGATGGACGTGGGAACTGTTTTTGGCTTTTAACTATTATTATTGATGCTACTGTAAATATTACCAAATGTTTACATTGGTCTGTTTTTATTTCTTCTTTGTAAATTACTAGGGATAAGGTGGGTTAGGTAAGAATATAGGGTATGTCAGAAATGCCAACCAGGTTTTCTTTTTTTTTTTTATTAAGTTGAGTATTTCTTATTTACATTTCGAGTGTTATTCCCTTTCCTGGTTTACGGGCCAACATCCCCCTAACCCTTCCCCCTCCACTTCTTTATGGGTGTTCCCCTCCCCACCCTCCCCCCATTGCTGCCCTCCCCCCAACAATCACGTTCACTGGAGGTTCAGTCTTAGCAGGACCCAGGGCTTCCCCTTCCACTGGTGATCTTACTAGGATATTCAATGCTACCTATGAGGTCAGAGTCCAGGATCAGTCCATGTATAGACTTTAGGTAGTGGCTTAGTCCCTGGAAGCTCTGGTTGCTTGGCATTGTTGTTCATATGGGGCCTCAAGCCCCTTCAAGCTCTTCCAGTTCTTTCTCTGGTTCCTTCAACTGGGGTCCTGTCCTCAGATCAGTGGTTTGCTGCTGGCATTTGCCTCTGTATTTGCTGTATTCTGGCTGTGTCTCTCAGGAGAGATCTACATCCAGCTCCTGTCGGTCTGCACTTCTTTGCTTCATCCATCTTGTCTAATTGGGTGGCTGTATATGTATGGGCCACATGTGGGGCAGGCTCTGAATGGGTGTTCCTTCAGTCTCTGTTTTAATTTTTGCCTCTCTATTCCATGCCAAGGGTATTCTTGTTCCCCCTTTAAAGAAGGAGTGAAGCATTCACATTTTGATCATCTGTCTTGAGTTTAATGTGTTCTAGGCATCTAGGGAAATTCAAGCATTTGGGCTAATAGCCACTTATCAATGAGTGCATACCATGTGTGTTTTTCTGTGATTGGGTTACCTCACTCAGGATGATATTTTCCAGTTCCAACCATTTGCCTACGAATTTCATAAAGTCATTGTTTTTGATAGCTGAGTAATATTTCATTGTGTAGATATACCACATTATCTGTATCCATTCCTCTGTTGAAGGGCATCTGGGTTCTTTCCAGCTTCTGGCTATTATAAATAAGGCTGCTACGAACATAGTGGAGCACGTGTCTTTTTTATATGTTGGGGCATCTTTTGGGTATATGCCCAAGAGAGGTATAGCTGGATCCTCAGGCAGTTCAATGTCCAACTTTCTGAGCAACCTCCAGACTGATTTCCAGAATGGTTGTACCAGTCTGCAATACCACCAACAATGGAGGAGTGTTCCTCTTTCTCCACATCCTCGCTAGCATTTTCTGTCACCTGAGTTTTTGATCTTAGCCATTCTCACTGGTGTGAGCTGAAATCTCAGGGTTGTTTTGATTTGCATTTCCCTTATGACTAAAGATGTTGAACATTTCTTTAGGTGTTTCTCAGCCATTCGGCATTCCTCAGCTGTGAATTCTTTGTTTAGCTCTGAACCACATTTTTTTTCTTTTTTTTTTCTCTTTTTTCTTTTTTTCGGAGCTGCGGACTGAACTCAGGGCCTTGCGCTTGCTAGGCAAGTGCTCTACCACTGACCTCAATCCCCAAACCCTCTGAACCCCATTTTTAATAGGGTTATTTGTCTCCCTGCGGTCTAACTTCTTGAGTTCTTTGTATATTTTGGATATAAGCCCTCTTTCTGTTGTAGGACTGGTAAAGATCTTTTCCCAATTTTTTGGTTGTCGTTTTGTCCTAACAACAGTGTCCTTTTCCTTACAGAAGCTTTGCAGTTTTATGAGATCCCATATGTCGATTCTTGATCTTAGAGCATAAGCCATTGGTGTTTTGTTCAGGAAATTTTCTCCAGTGCCCATGTTTTCGAGATGCTTCTCCTCTTTTTCTTCTATTAGTTTCAGTGTATCTTGTTTGATGTGGAGGTCCTAGACCCACTTGGACTTAAGCTTTGCACAGGGTGATAAGCATGGATCGATCTGCATTCTCCTACATGCTGACCTCCAGTTGAACCAGCACCATTTGCTGAAAATGCTATCTTTGTTTCCATTGGATTGTTTTGGCTCCTTTGTCAAAAATCAAGTGACCATAGGTATGTGGGTTCATTTCTGGGTCTTCAATCCTATTCCACTGGTCTATCTGTCTGTCTCTGTACCAGTACAATGCAGTTTTTATCACTATTGCTTTGTAATACTGCTTGAGTTCAGGAATAGTGATTCCCACAGAAGTCCCTTTATTGTTGAGGATAGTTTTATCTATTCTGGGTTTTTTGTTATTCCAGATGAATTTGCAAATTGTTCTAACTCTCTGAAGAATTGGATTGGTATTTTGTTGGGGATTGCATTGAATCTGTAGATTGCTTTTGGTAAAATGGCCATTTTTATACTGCCAATCCATGAGCATGGGAGATCTTTCCATCTTCTGAGGTCTTCTTCAATTTATTTGTTCAGAGGCTTGAAGTTCTTATAATACAGATCTTTTATTTGCATGGTTAAGGTCACACCGAGGTATTTTATATTATTTGGGACTATTATGAAGGGTGTCGTTTCCCGAATTTCTTTCTCGCTTGTTTCTCTTTTGTGTAGAGGAAGGCTACTGATTTATTTGAGTTTAATTTTATACCCAGACACTTTGCTGAAATTTTTTATCAGGTTTAGTGGTTCTCTCGTGGAACTTTTGGGATCACTTAAATATATTATCATATCATCTGCAAATAGTGATATTTTGACTTCTTCTTTTCCAATCTGTATCCCCTTGACCTCCTTTTGTTGTCTGATTGCTCTGGCTAGAACTTCAAGAACTATACTGAATAAGTAGGGAGACAGTGGGCAGCCTTGTCTAGTCCCTGATTTTAGTGGGATTGCTTCAAGTTTCTCTCCATTTAGTTGAATGTTAGCAACTGGTTTGCTGTATCTGGCTTTTACTATGTTTAGGTATGGGCCTTGAAGTCCTGATGTTTCCAGGACTTTTATCATGAAAGGGTGTTGAATTTTGTCAAATACTTTCTCAGCATCTAATGAAATGATCAGGTGGTTTTGTTCTCTCTGTTTATATAATGGATAACGTTGATGGTTTTCCATATATTAAATGATCCCTGCATGCATGGGATGAAGCCTACTTGATCATGTTGGATGATTGTTTTGATGTGCTCTTGAATTCGGTTTGTCAGAATTTGATTGAGTATTTTTGGGTCAATATTCATATGGGTAATTGGTCTGAAGTTCTCTTTCATTTTTGGTGTTTGTGTGGCTTAGGTATAAGAGTAATTGTGGCTTCATAGAAGAAATTTGTTAGTGCTCCCTCTGTTTCAATTTTGTGGAATAGTTTGGATAGTGTTGGTATGAGGTCTTCTATGAAGATCTGACAGAATTCTGCACTAAACCCGTCTGGACCTGGGCTCTTTTTGATTGGGAGACCTTTAATGACTGTTTCTATTTCGTTAGGAGTTATGGAGTTGTTTAAATGGTTTATCTGTTCCTGATTTAACTTCGGTACCTGCTTTCTGTCTAGGAAATTGTCCATTTCCTGCAGATTTTCAAGTTTTGTTGAATATAGTCTTTTGTAGTAGGATCTGATGATTTTCTGAATTCCTCTGCTTCTGTAGTTATGTCTCCCTTTTCATTTCTGATATTGTTAATTTGTACACATTTTCTGTGTCCTCTCAACAGTCTGGCTAAGGGTTTATCTATCTTGTTGATTTTCTCAAAGAACCAACTTTTGGTTCTGTTGATTCTTTCTATGGTCCTTTTTGTTTCTATTTGTTTGATTTCAGCTCTGAGTTTGATTATTTCCTGCCTTCTACTCCTCCTGGGTGTATTTGCTTCTTTTTGTTCTAGAGCTTTTAGGTGTGCTGTCAAGCTGCTGTCATATGCTCTTTCCTGTTTCTTTCTGCAGGCACTCAGAGCTATGAGTTTTGCTCTTAGCACAGCTTTCATTGCGTCCCTTAAGTTTGCGTATGTTGTACCTTCATTTTCACTAAATTCTAAGAAGCCTTTAATTTCTATCTTTATTACTTCCTTGACCAGGTTATCATTGAGTAGAGCATTGTTCAACTTCCATGTATATGTGGGCATTCTTCCCTTATTGGGAAGCTTTAGCCCGTGGTGGTCTGATAGGACGCATGGGATTATTTCTATCTTTCTGTATCTGTTGAGGCCTGTTTTATGACCTACTGTATGGTCAGTTTTGGAGAAAGTACCATGAGGTGGTGAGAAGAAGGTATAACTTTTGTTTTTGGATAGAATATTCTATAAATATCTGTTAATTCCATTTGGTTCATGACTTCTCTTAGTCTGTCTATGTCTCTGTTGAATTTCTGTTTCCATGATCTGTCCATTGATGAGAGTTGATCAATAGTTGAAATCTCCTACTATTATTGTGTGAGGTTCAGTGTGTGCTTTCAGCTTTAGTAAGGTTTCTTTTATATATGTAGGTGCCCTTGTATTTGGAGCATAGATATTTAAGATTGAGAGTTCATCTTGATGGATTTTTCCTTTAATGAATATGAAGTGTCCTTCCTTATCTTTTTTGATGACTTTTAGTTGAAAATCGATTTTATTCGATATTAGAATGACTACTCCAGCTTGCTTCTTTAGACCATTTGCTTGGAAAGTTGTTTTCTAGCCTTTCACTCTGAGGTAGTGTTTGTCTTTGTCTCTGAGGTGTGTTTCCTGTAGGCAGCAGAATGCAGTGTCCTCATTGCATATCCAGTTTGTTAATCTATGTCTTGTTATTGGGGAGTTGAGACCATTGATGTTGAGAGATATTAATGAATAGTGTTTGTTGCTTCCTGTTATGTTTGTATTTGGATGTGAGATTATGTTTGTGTGCTTTCTTCTTCTTGTTTTGTTGCCAAGACAATTAGTTTCTTGCTTTTTCTAGGATGTAGCTTGCCTCCTTATGTTGGGCTTTACCATTTATTGTCCTTTTTAGGCCTGGATTTGTAGAAAGATATTCTGTAAATTTGGTTTTGTCATGGAATATCTTGGTTTCTCCATCTATATTTTGAGAGTCTTGCAGGATACAGTAACCTGGGCTGGCAGTTGTGTTCTCTTAGGGCCTGTATGACATCTGTCCAGGATCTTCTGGCTTTCATAGTCTCTGGTGAGAAGTCTGGTGTGAATCTGCTAGGTCTGCCTTTATATGTTACTTGACATTTTTCCCTTACTGCTTTTAATATTCTTTCTTTATTTTGTGTATTTGGTGTTTTCTATTATGTGACGGGAGGATTTTCTTTTCTGGTCCAATCTCTTTGGAGTTCTGTAGGCTTCTTGTATGTTCATGGGCATCTCTTTTTTTAGGTTAGGGAAGTTTTCTTCTATGATTTTGTTGAAGATATTTACTGGTCCTTTGAGATGGGAGTCTTTACTCTCTTCTATACCTTTTATCCTTAGGTTTGATCTTCTCATTGAGTCCTGGATTTTCTGTATGTTTTGGACTAGTACCCTTTTCTGTTTTACATTATCTTTGACAGTTGTGTCGATGATTTTTATGGAATCTTCTGCTCCTGAGATTCTCTCTTCTATCTCTTATATTCTGTTGGTGATGCTTTTATCTGTGGCTCCTTGTCTCTTCCTTTGTTTTTCTATATCCAGGGCTGTTTCCCTTAGTGCTTTCTTTATTGCTTCTATTTCCATTTTTAATTCCTTCACCTGTTTGCTTGTGTTTTCCTGTAATTCTTTCAGGGATTTTTGTGTTTCTTCTCTATAGACTTCTACTTGTTTATTTATGTTTTCCTCCGTTTCTCTAAGGGAGTTGTTCATGTCTTTCTTGAAGTCCTCCAGCATTATGATCAAATATGATTTTACATCTAGATCTTGCCTTTCTGGTGTGTTTGAATATTCAGTGTTTGCTTTAGTGGGAGAATTGGGCTCCGATGATGCCATATAGTCTTGGTTTCTGTTGCTTGGGTTTCTGTGCTTGCCTCTTGCTATCAGGTTGTCTGTGGGCTATTTCTGACCCTGGCTAAACCATCCTATAGGCCTGTGTGTCAGGAGTGCTGCAGACCAGTTTTCCTGTTTTCTTTCAGTCAGTTGTGGGTACAGAGTGTTCTGCTTTTGGGCGTGTAGTCTTTCCTGCCTACTGGTCTTCAGCTTTTCCTGTGAGACTGTGTCCTGAGTCCACCAGGCAGGTCGCTTGCAGCAGAAAAGTTGGTCTTACCTGTGGTCCCATGGCTCAAGTTGCTCGTGGGGGGCTGATTTCGAGTTCTCTGTGAGGGCGGCAACCAGGAGGGCCTTTTCCAGGAGACCCCGTGCACTGCGGTCCCAGATGTCGTTAGGTGTTTTCCTCTGGAGTCAGAAATGTGGGTAGAGTGTAGCCACATCTGGCCTCCCAGGCATGTCTGCCCCTCTGAAGTTTTAATTCTCCCTCCCACGGGATTTGGGTACAGAGAGCTGTTGATCGGTCACTTCATGTCCGGGAAGTGTCTGCTGCTGGGGACCTGCTCCTCCAATGCCCCCAAAATGATTTATTATAAGGAAAACTTTATGCACTTATTCAGTTCCAATAAAAAGTATAATTCTCCCTCTCAGTAACCTGCCACAACAGATGCTAAGATGTATTTTCTAAATCAACCACTATGTGTGATCACCTATATTCTAGTTAAAACTAATCACACTAATTTAGTGAGTAACACCTCTAAAATTGACTATTTCCTAGGACAATAAGTAAACACAACCATCAGCAAAACATGACACATACATAATTAATTACTATAGCACCATTAGTGAGCCATGAAAGGACTTGGGAGTCAAAAGGGCTAATTCTACTCAATTTTGTCTAGAAAGGGACACTTCTCACAGTCCTGAGAACAGCATAACTGCACTTAACATTATACCCACGTGATAGTGAAATGCCAAAATATGAAAACTGTCATTCCTGTTGAGTTATTGTTTTAGTGGACCGATTTCTATAGTATATCATGTTGACATAAATATGCTGCATGAGACAATATGGCTAACACTAGGTATTAGGGGACTCTGAGTAAGCACAAGTTTGTAGATTGATTTCTATATATAGGTGAGGGCTGGCACAAGTTAAGCTGAGGCCTGTAATTGAGTGAGAAAGTGGGGTAAGCACAGAGTTTTGGTAAGGGGAGAGAGAGAAAAAAAGAGAAAAAGGAGAACCAAGATGGAGGCAGAGAAGGATGACCCAAATCTATGTGGCCTTACATGGCCATAGGTGTTATGAATATTTCCTAAGGGATGGATTTCTATTGGTCAATTTATCTTATCCAGGTGGGCAGTTTATATCTTCTCCAATTGGTTGTGAGTTTATTGTGTGGATGTATTGTGGATTGAGAATTTAATTTAGGAAAGTGAACAGAGCAGCAGCAGAGAGCTGAGGGAAGTTAGCCTCTGCTGGGACTAGAGCCATTCACAGAGCCGTGGGATACTAGCCACTGTTGGGACATCTAATGCACGATTTTACCGGATTGCTAGAACCAGAGAGTTCCTGACTGGCAGGGAGACAGCTGGGAGAGGGCAGCTAGCAATGGGGGCAGAGAAACCACCAGGGCTAGAGGATAGCTAGAGGTAGGGTGGTGTGGTGCCCTAGAGCTGGCTGCCGCTGAGATAAAAATACCCCACAGATGCCATGTAGCCTTACATTGCAGGCACTAGCACAGGATAAAAGTTACCATTTTTTAATAATTACCACAACACAAGTTGGCTAACATCAGATATCCAGGGAACCCCCAAGTAAAAAGCAATACAATGTGTCATAAAACAACTCCTGTCCAAATGGAACTCTTGTGTGAATTTTGTATAAATACAGCTTTGAAGTCAGAGAGGCCTTTGACATTTTGTATTTATTAGCCTGCTGTAGTGTGCCTGTCTGCAGGCCTGGTAATTAGATTTAGATGGCTTGTATTGTGTTCTGTGTGTACTTATGTGGCTATGTGTTGCCTGTGTGTCCCAGCATGTGCCTGGGTGCTTGCCAGGGGCAGCATTCTCTTAAACTTGTCTGTCTCCTTTGACATCTGTCCTTTCCTGGTATTGGAGTTTGTGCCTCCTATGATTTCCTGGTTTAGAAAAGTACATTTTCATACTGGGTCCACACCTGATGGTAGTTCCCTGAACTCTTGCTTGCTTTAAATTTCTTTCTTTTTTCTAGGTAGTTGTTTGGAAAGTTTCCTTACATTGCTTGTTATTTTACGATCTATCATAAGTCTATGGAATTTTTGTTGCCTTCATGCTTCTCTGTTTATGAGCACAAGTGTTCTGCAACCTCGTCTAAGAGAAGATCTTTGAAAAACCCATCTTGTGCTCCTATTGTGCTGCATTAACGTCCACAGGTAGAATGTCTGCATCTCTGCAATTTGGATAACCAATCATTCAAATTTATCCAATGAATCTTGTAGGCATGCATCTGGTTCACCTATCAATCTGTCATTCTTTCCTTCTCCATGAATCCTGATGGGCATACATGGCAAGCTGCCCCACTTTTCAGACACCAAACATTTACTTTCAAGGCTTTGCCTTCCTCTGACAAGGTATAGATCAAAAGGTTGAACCTCATCCAGTGAAACCAACAGTTTTCCCCAGAGTTATAGATAAAAGACAAAGGACTTTTCAACTGGGTGGGCTTACTTTCCTGCTTTTGAACTACTAAGCACCATTCTTTGCAGGAGTAAAATTGCCTTTATCATTCATATGTGTGTATGTATGGAACACAGTAAACACTATGTACTGTGAAATTGTCTACTCTTACAGATAATGTCTTCAGAGTAACTTTATATGTGCTAGTTTCCAAGACAAAGCAAAAAGCATAAACATTAGCAAAATATAAAAAAATTAATTATATTCCGTGTGATTGATGAACGGAAACAGGAGTCAACATAGGTGGTTGTACTTCACATTTTCTGTGCATAGTATTTGTAAGAGATGCTGTCCTTACAAAGAGATGCCTTACAAACAGAACAGCTATTTTATAGCTTCATATAAACATATACTTATATGATAAAAATGATGAGATATAAAGTCAAACGATTCCGGTTAAGCCTATGATGCCTCTAGTACACTGAAATCCTGAAAATTGACTGACATGAGGCTCATAGCTAATGACAGTGCCCCCCCAACTATTTTCTGTACTTTTGTTCTCCTTTCTAGGCCACTGTTTTAAAAGTTCTCTCTATTTTACAATCCATCATGAACCTATGGTATTTTTTTTTTATCTTCATAGTACTGCATTTATGAGAACAAATATTCTCCAAACCCTTTCAGAAGAAAGGTCTTTCAAAATTATCTGATGCTTTTGCTTGAGTGATTTTAAGGCCTTCAAAAGGAACACCTGTATCTCTCTAGCTTCACCCATCAGTGTTATGCAAATCAAGCCCACATATGATTTTAAGAAAAAAATCCTTTGGTTGATCTCCATGACTGGAGAAAGAGAACAGCAAAGATATTCTTCTCCACACCAGTTAATCTCTATTTTCATTACTTCCTCTGAAAATGTCTTATTGAAATCTAGTTAGTTGGTTATTCATGAAATGCAGTACTTGTTCTAGAAATGGCAATTATCTTTTTTTCTGATGAAGGTACTGAAATCCTCAAAGTAGATAGAGTCCTCAAGGTTTATAGACAATATGGGAAAGGGACCTGCATATGGGTCCTATTGCTTCTTTCACATATCTAAACAACTCTGTTCTTGTATTTTTCTTGTTACATAAGTGGATCAGGGCAGGCAAAAACAAAGAGTCCTTCTTTATCAGGACTCTAGGTGGTTGAAACAGTTCTTTTGCTAGTCATAAACTTTGAGAAAGGCGATGCAGATAATGCTTTACTGTCCATGGAAACAGCAGCATTAATACATATAGATTTCTTTGCTCTGTCATCCAAAAGACACTGTAAATGACACCTGGCAACAAACATATGTCACCACTGGATCTTAGTTTATAATACTTTTCTTCAATCAAAAGATACGAGTGTAGTGATGTGTATAGTCAATCCTTTATGTCTGGTATTAAGTGAAAGGTGCAGTAAAACCTTTGTGTCTGACTTTGAGTAAAATGTTTTAGCAAAGTTGTTGCTCTGTTTGTGTCAATCTGTAGAGGCTGAAAATTTGTTTTGAGAGTGTTTGAAAGTTGAAGAAAAGTCTCTCTGGAAAGTCTGTACTTGGTGCTACATGAGAGCTTGCAGCAACACCAACCTTGGTCCTAAGACACAACAGGCAAACCTGGAGTTCTTACTTTTGACTATGGCTATCCATGGTTAAGTGGGACTGTGATTTGTATGGGTTGTCTGTTCTCCTGATCAAGAAGGGCAAGATAACTTTGGTAGTTGGAAACTTTCCCAGCCCCATTTAACCTTTTCTAATGTTTGAATAAAGTAACTGGAGTGAGCTAGGTTGTTATTAGTCTTTCCCAAAAACGTCTGAAGCCCTCTATTCCTTTGGAAATGAAGACTTAACATCTTGGTGAGATTCTGTCTCTACTGCAGCGCCTACAATCATTATCTATCAATTGATAAGAGTCCTTTAAAAGTTGGTTATATCACAGTTTGAGTAAGAATTTGTAAGGGTCTGAAAAATCTTTGAAGAGGCACCCAAGACTTAGATAATATGCAAAAATAAAGAGCTCTGATTCTGTAGAAACAACCAGCATGCAGGGGTTAGCTATACTTTGAAATGGCTACCCCAGAGAAATGCAGTCAGACATTCTTAAAGGTAACCATGGGAACTTTCTAGAATGATTAGGTAATCTAAAATTTCATTGATGAGTGCTAATGGGGGTCACAGGTGGTCTGTGGTCTGCATTCCTATATCATGAACATTCAACCATGTAATCAAATAGGGCTGCCCTGCACAGATAGCCCACTCTGAGATATTCCCCATTTTTGTTGTTACCCCCAGACTTTTCTTTGGAAGGGGGTTTTATGATATTGTTCTGGATTTTATGGTTTGTTTCTAGAACTGGTGCCTTATGACTTAGTTTCTGGGACTTATGGTCTATTCCTGAAGTTGGTGCCTTATGGTCTTTTTAGAAATCAGGCCTGATCCTTAAATGGAGACAAACAGGGTTCATGTTACCTTTCAAAATAATAATAAAAAGGATTTGGTGAGGGAAACCTTGTAAGTTCACAAAAGGAAGTGCTCAAATACAATAGTGTAGCCTTAGAGGGACATAAATGTCGACCGAAAAGGATCTCTGCCTTTAGCAAGAAATAACATGATTATAAAGAAAAATATATGGAGGGGAGAGCTCAGGAATAATGTGAGATCAAATTGACATTTTAGGCAGTGAACATTTTGATGAATGGAACAGTTTTGGTAATAGTATTTATGGGGTAAATGACCTTACTGAGCTTTCTCAGGGACTTTCTACACTTTTTCACACCATTTAAAAACATCCATCAAAATGTTCAATAATTAGTATCCACTCAGAGCATTGTATTTTTCTTAAAGTTTTCTCCATTTTATAGATGACCATGGATTTTCTACTTTGTTTACTCTATGTATTTTGCTCAGTTGGTAAGATGCCACATTGGAAAGTGATGGTTTGAAGCCAACTCGAACTCATCTGAAATTCTGACATGAGTATTAGAATGGGTACTCCAGTTTGAGTTTCTATAGTCCTGAAGAGAGAAAGAAATCTTGATGAGATTATTGGTTGATTTTCACAGTAGGAAAGCCTATGATGTGCTGCATGCGCAGATGTCATAGAATCTACACTATAGGCTTTCAAATCAATGTGAAAGATTTGTGGGCAAATAACCAGGAATATATCCATTTTTAATCTTTCCTTTCATGCTCATAAATGGTTATAGTCTCAGATTACAGTTACTCCATTCAAAAATCTTTTATCAACACAAATGACTAAGGGTGCATTTGTTGTAAGTGATAAGACAGCAAGCCAATGCATCCTACTTCATGTTTCAAGGGATTGCTTTTATTTCAGTGCACCATTTTAATAAATTTTGAGGAATCACTACAAAAAAGACCAACACGAACCACATTTCAGGTCACAAAACAATTTAAATAATGTAAATGATTTGAATTATATAGCTATATTATTTGGTTTCAATGGTATTATATTACAAATTAAATTCCTAACAGCTAAGAAACTGCACAAGACACTGTTTAGTAAAACACGAGTCAAAGAAAAAATTTAAAGTAAGCTACAGATTGTTGTTTTGAGTGAAAATTAGACAACATGGAACAGTGTGCCACATGACTGCTATAATATGTAAAAAAAGTATTATTTCTTCAAGAGTTCTACTCAAGCTTTACAAGAAAATACACCTAAAGTGAGCAGAATATATAAAAGCATTGGAAAGTAAAACAGATAAAAAGAGATCAGAGACAAAAATGAAAGAACTAGAAAAAAAACAAGCAAAGCCCAGAAAAGAACAGAAGCAATTAAAAGATGGCTCTTTGAAAAAATATATTTAGTAAAACTATTAGGCAGGTATCAGAAGAAAATAAGGTATGACACTAATGAGGAAAATCAAGGCTTAGTGATAATATCATTCTATAGTCTACTGATAGTGTGACTATAATATTAGACCATTCCTATTAACAGATTTGATAATTTTTAAAAAAATGCACAAATTCCTTGAACATTATGAGAAACTAATTATCATCCATAAGAAACAAACAACCTAATCTGTTCTATACATATCAGAAATTGAATGTCAAGTTATGAACTTCCTGGAACAGTATCAGCATCATCAGAAATTTTCATCAGTAAATTTCTTTGAATACTTTATAAGAAATGACAGTGATTATACCTAAAACTTCATAGACTGTTGGAAGGAGTGCTTTTTCAATGCTTGCTATGATTTTAATATTAACCTGATATGTAACCAGTTGGAATCACACTAATTTTACACTGATATGCTTTTGGATATTGTCTTAGTTACTGCTCTATTGCTGTGAATAGACACCATAACCAAGGCAACTATTACAAAGAAAACATTTAATTGATGGTTGCTTGTGGTTTTAGAGGATTAGTCAATTATCTTCAAGGCAGGAAGCATAGTGGTAGGCAGGCAGGTCTGAAAGCTTACATGGATAGGCAGAGAGAGAGAGAGAGAGAGAGAGAGAGAGAGAGAGAGAGAGAGAGAGAGAGAGAGAGAGAGAGAGAGAGAGACTAAGCATGTTGTGGGCTTTTGAAAACTCAAAGCTCACTTCCTCTAACAAGCCCACACCTCCTAATTCTTTCAAAGAGATCCTTGCCCTAGTCACTAATAATTCAAACAGTGTACATTCTCATTTAAACCACCACAAGTACAAATGCAGAAATCCAGAACTTTAAAAAGTAATAAGTTCAAAACATAACACAAGTGAAATTTTTTTTCATAGTGCAATGTATATTTAACATTTGAAGATCAAACTATGTTATTTACAATAGTAAAAGTTAAATAACAACTTTAATCTCTATGCACTAAGGAAATAAAAAGAATACTTGACACAAATAATCTAAACTCATTGGAATAAGAATTTAAATATATTATTGATTTATTTTCTTTTGCTGTTGGTGATTGAACTACTATTTGTATAGAAACAAAATATCCTCAAAAACTAACTTTAAGATTTGCTTAAATAATTGATATCTGAAACGATTTATTATCTTGTAATCTCATTGCAAGTTGATATCAGACCAATGGCTCCCTTTCTAGTGATCAAATTTAACTTACTAATCATGTTGTTGCTTAACACTTTCTCAGGTAAGTTTTATCTCTTTGTCCAAGGAAAACCTTTGCTCATTCAGTAACTGCAATAATGGGCCATGTCAGAAATCCACTAGGAAATGACAGAGGGTCCTGAGGATGAGGGTTTCTTTTAAACATAAAACATTTTATGGAATAAATATGTATACCTTTTAAAATCAGTAACTTTGGTTAGATGTAAAGAATTTACTTGAGGTCCTGCTCTAATGCTGAGGACCTTCATGCTTAGTAACTGCTCTCTTTCATCTTCAGCTTCCTCATCTACAAAGTAAGGCAATGACCTCTTTTGACCGAGTTATCCTAGAATTATACTAATTACTGTCTTAGAGTTTATGACATTAGTCAGATATATAGTAGGCATAAACAAATGTTTGTATATTAAATTTTAATTATTTCTCTTTGTATGTTTATGTATTCTTTTTTCTTAAGAATGTACATTTATTTATTGGATATTTTACATCCAATTACATTTTATTTTTTTATTCCTGCTTTATTCAGTATGTTTATGTATTCTAGAATTATAGAAAGTTATGGCCAAAATTAAATACCGCATTTTAATTTTAAAAGCCCAATATTCATTATTGTTAATAGTTTCCCCCTATGTTCTGATAGCAGATTCAGGCTCCACATTTCACTATGCAGGAAAATGTAAAGTGAGCTTTCCTTTCGATCACCAAAACTTTTACACTTCATAGTTTATTTTATAGTATCAAAAGGAATAACATAAATGCATGACTCACCAGTGACAGACCCAACTTGGTATCCATTCTGTGGGCGAGTACCAATCTCTGACACTATTAATGATGCTATGTTTTGCTTGTAGACAGGAGCCTAGTATGGCTGTCCTCTGAGAAGCTCTACTAAGCGACTGACTGCGACAGATGCAGCCATGGAGATCAGAGATTTCTATGCAGGAGTTAGGGGAAGGATTGAAGAAACCGAAGGCGATGGCAACCCCATAGTTCGACCAATAGTGTCAACTAACTTGGACCCCTGCAAACTCCCAGAGTCTGAGCCACTAACCAAAAAGAATACAGTGACTGACCTGAGACCCCAGGCATATATGTAGCAGAGGGCTGCCTTGTCTGGCCTCACTGGAAGATGATGGCCTAATCCTATAGAGACTTGATGCCTCAGGGTCAGGGGATACTCAGGGGAGGGCTAACCTCTCAGAGGTGAAGGAAGGATAGGGGGAAGAATTCTGCAAGGAGGGAGAAGCATTGGTATGTAAATAAATAAAATAATACAAAATCTAGACTCTGCATATGAGAGAAACAAAAAAAAAAGAAGTAATACAAGATATGTTGATTTAAAACAAACCAAACAAAACCCCTTACCATTTTCATTTGTGATGATATTAGAGTGCACGATTGTAAATGTTAACTTTTCTATCAATATAGTGTTAGGCATGAAGGAGTATGGAGAATACTAGTTTGCCTTAGCTCAAGGTGTTTGAAGAAATATACGATATGTGATGAGGTATTCAGAAAATGAGGAGTAAATGAACTATATGTAACATTGTAATAGTGGCATGAATTGTGATGAAATAGAAATGTCTTTGAGCCTGAAGCACAAAGGGTTAAAAAAAAATCTAGGTGAGGATGGTAGAGGCTGGGAATAGTCTCCTAGGCTGAAAAGATTAGAATGTTAGTCTTTAAGAAAAAAGGCTAATGCTTTTGCATGGATTCAATACAACTTTTGAGAACCATTAAAAGCATCTAAAACCAAATTCTTATACAAGGAAATTTTACACCTGTCTGGTATAAAATGATGGTTGCTCAGACTAGGATAGGAGACATGAAAGTGAAAGCATATAAATTGAACTTGTGATATGTGGCTACTTTTATGAATTAATTTTTTAAAAATGTTTTATGCTGTGATGTCTTTAGAATTATTCTTGCTGATGATAAAACCATACTGAAATTAAATATCCCCATAAAACAATAGTCTCTGATTACTTTACTACAACACAATTTTGTCCTTTATTTCAATTTCAACAAGATAGTATTTTCATTATAAATATATAGATTTACATTTATGTCTTCATTAGAAACACACAACACAACATACAGTTGTTTTGGGTGGTGTTGGTGGTGTTTTGTTTTATGTTTCTTTCTTTTTTTTTTTTTTGACAAGGCTTCTCTGCTGTAGCCTTGGCTATCCTGAAACTCACTCTGTAGACCAGGCTGATGTTGAACTCAGAGATACACCTGCCTCTGGCTCCTGGGTGCTGGAATTAAAGGTGTGTGCCACAAGCACCCAGGTTATATTTTGTTATTTCTATCTGCATGGATCATTTAAAATTTTCTACAATTTTGTTCTATTATGACTACAGTTTTTTTGTGAAACATAATTGCATAATGATAGAATGAATCAGTATAAAACAGGAATATATCTTCATTCTTTTACCTTAAGCTTAACATCCATGCATTTGTTAGATCATGAAATGCCCAAACTGAAAAACTGAAAACAAAAGGAAGAAAGGAAGAAAGGAAGAAAGGGAGAAAGAAAGAAAGAAAGAAAGAAAGAGAGAGAGGAAGAAAGAAAGAAACTACTAACCATTCCAGTTCAAATTTAACAACATAATAAAGCAGTTTTCTCTTCTCATGGAGATGATCCAAAAATATAACTTGAATACAAACATGAAGAAAGGAAGAACAAATGATACAAGAGGAAGAAGCCAAGGGAATTACATTCAGCAGAAGCTTCCTCATAGTGGAGACAAATTACAGAGCCAAAAAGTCATATCAGACCTTCAGTCTCTCATTCCACAGCTAGAGTGTCAAAGGGGACACCTTTCTAGGGAGCTGGGTGCTAGAAAATATACAGAACCTTGCTAGATGGTTAGTCAACCTCTGCAGTATATCTCATGAAGACTTGACTGAACATACAGGTCCCAGATGAAAATTGGTGCCATTAGTGATACATATATAAATCTGGATCAAGTCAGTAGAATGAGTCAAAGCTATTCTCCATATGGTGGGTATGCAATGTCAGCTCATTTGAGGATGGAGAAGTCTGGTTCTGGTTTTACACACCGTCAGCAGGTCATGCCTGTTTTTACAGAAGCACATTGAGCTAGCATGGTCATAAGTCTACAGAAAAGAAGAGAAAGCTACAAAGTATGGGACTGAGACAGATCTTGCTCCTTAGGAAATGCATCCTACCATGCTTAGTCCATCACATAAAGCTCTCACTATAAGCAACCCTGGTTGGTTTCTAATGTAATGATATGCAATAAATTCTTTTGTTCTCTTTGTTTTGTCAAAGTAATACAAGAGTTTTTCATCATTTTTTTATACCAGAAGATGTAAAAACAAAGCCCATATGAGACATGATTTATTTCTAAATTCACAAAAATAATTATTTTTGGGTCGACTCATTTTTAAGGAATGTTTTATTTTCAAAATACACATAATCTCCTATGTTAACAACAATTTGATAAATAAAAATCAAAATGCAAAAATGTTATGTGTTTTGTGGATTCCACTTCCCAGTTACTTTGAGATCCCCACATGGCACTGAAGGTACTTCTTGAATACTTAAATGATTAGTTTACCATGAAGAGAATCAGCTCTTGTGCAAAGCTTTTAAAAGATTACCAATGCTAACAAATTCCTTGCACTTTCAGGAAAACTGTAGTTGATCAAGGTATCGTGTGAACAAATTCTGTAGGAACAGACTGAGGCTACATTCTCCTAAACTTCCATCTCAAGTTAAGACCAGTCATGACACCCAGTGAACCACAAGATCTTGCCATATTGAAGCATTGCTTCTTGCCTCCTCTTGTATTCTATTCTCTTCTGAGAGATGCTACAAAGAGAACAGGTCTTTATCTTCTTAAAAGGCCTTTTTGCTTATTTATTTGCTTTTATTTTCTTTCTTTTTAGGAAGAAATAGAAACTCTTTGTAAATTCTTTCAAATGCAGATCATTTCTGTTTGGTGTTTTTACATTTTTAGCAAAAGTGTGAGTTAGGCATAATTAAAAACATTTTTAATGAGAAACAGGAAAACCAAAATAAGCAAACACAGTAAAATTATTAATCAGAAAACCTATTTTATCAGATTAAAGAGTAGAGAGGCTGTCTAACATATAGTTCAGAACTTTGACCCAAACACCTTTGCTTTAGTGGAGAAATGGGCAAGAATATATATCACATTTTATTCTCTGAATATATAGAATAATTAGAAATAAACCATACCTAGATTCAATCATAGATACTTTAGTGGAGAGCATTTTTCAGTTTTACCCATTCACATAAATCTGTCAATGAGCTCTTACCCTTTATGTACACAGATGTTGCATAGCATAGGCTTATTCTATATCACAATCTAGACATGAGTTTACCCCAAACTTCTGATCATCAAATATGCACAAGTATTGCACTTATTGACTTTTACTTTTTTATTTTTTTCTTCCATTACTTTACTTATTTATTCACTTTACATTCTGATCTCAGCACCCCTCCCCAATCCTCGCAGTTCACTCCTACCTTATCCCCCCTTCTCAGAGAAGAGGAGGCCCCACCTGGCTACTAATTCACCCTGGAACCTCAAGCCACACAGGACTAGGCACAGCTTCTCTCACTGAATCCAAACAAGGCAGCCCAGTTAGTACAATGGGATCCAGAGATAGGCAGCAGCTTTAGGGACAGTACCCACTCCAGTTGTTCGGGGACCCACATGAAGACTAAGTTGCACATCTGCTATAAATGTGGGGGGGGGCTATGTCCATCGATTTATGCTTTTTGATTGATGATTCAGTCTCTGGGAGCTCCCAAGGGTCCAAGCTTAGTTGATTCTGTTGGTCTGCTCATGGAGTCCCTATCTTCTCTGGGTTCTTCAATCCTTCCTCCAACTCTTCCACAAGACTCCCCAAGCTCCGTCTAATGTTTGGCTGTGGCTTTGTGCGTCTACTTTAGTCTGCTGCTGGGTGGAGCCTCTTAAAGGACAGTTATGTTAGGCTCCTACTGCAAGCATAACAAGTATCATTAATAGTGTGAAGGATTGGTTCTGGTCTGTGAGATGGATCTCAAGTTGGGCTAGTCATTGGTTGGCCATTTCCTCATCTGCTCCGTCTTTTCCCTGTATATCGTGTAGGCAGAAAAAAAAAAGAATCTAAGGTTTTGTGGGTAGTTTGGTCTCCTTATTTATCCACTGGGAGTCCTACCTGGCTACTGAGGGTAGCCACTTCAGGCTCCATCTCTTACACTGCTAGGAGTCTGAGCTAGAGTCACTCTCATAGATTCTTTGGAGCCTCTACCATCCCAAGTCTTTGATATGCCCTAGAGATGCCACGCCCCACCGTTTCCCTTCACTCTCCTGGCCTTCTCCTTGGTTGTTGCTACATTTCCCCTCATTTCCCTCTTCATCTCCTCTCTCACCCAGTTCCCTCACTCCATCCACCTCTGATGGCTATTTTATTTCCCTTTCAGAATGAGATTCTAGCATCCTCCCTTTGGCTCTCCTTGTTAGTTAGTTTGGGTCTGTGGAATGTAGTGTGAGTATCCTGTACTTTTTAGCTAGTATCCACTTATAAACGAATGCATACTATGCAGGTCCTTTTGGTTCTGGGTTACCTCACTCAGGATATTTTTTAGTTCCATCTGCTTGCCTGCAAACTTCAGGATGTTCTTGTTTTTAATAGCTGAGTAATATTCAATTGTGTAAATGAACCACATTTTCTGTATCCATTCTTCATTTGAGGGATGTCTGGTATACTGGATGGTTTTGTGTGTCAACTTGACATAAGCTGGAGTTATCACAGAGAAAGAAGCCTTAGTTGATGAGATGCCTCCATGAGACCCAGTTGTAAGGCATTTTTTCAACTAGTGATCATGGGCAGAGGACCCAGCCCATAACCCTGGGTTCTATAAAAGAGCAAGCTGAGCAAGTCAGGAGAAGCAAGACAGTAAGGAAACATTCCTCCATGGCCTCTGCATTAGCTCCTCCTCCCTGACCTGCTTGAGTTCTAGTGATGAACAGTAATATGGAAGTGTAAGCTGAATAAACCCTTTCCTCCCCAACTTGCTTCTTGTTCATGATGTTTGTGCAGGAATAGGAAAACTGAATAAGACATCTGGGTTGCCTCCAATTTCTGATTATTACAAGTAAAGCCTACTATGAACACAGGAAAGCAAGTGTCTTTGTGAGATGCTGGAACTTCTTTTGGGTATATGACCAGGAGTGATATAGCTGAGTCTTCAGGTGGAACTATCTCCATTTTTCTGAGAAACTGCCAGATTAATTTCCAGAGTGTGATTTACAAGCTTGTAATCCCACCAGACATGGAAGTGTTTCCCTTTCACCACATTCCCACCAGCATGTTTCTTAAGCTTTTGACTTTTCCTTGTTGTGACTTGGATTCTACTTAGATGGACCTAGAGTAGGTTTTCTTTAATGCCTTGGTAGGTATCTTGAGTTTTAACCTTCAATCTGTCTTCTTTGTCTATCAGGACATTCTAGGAATGAAGATAGTGGAAAATCCATGGTGGTAAAGACATTGAGAGAAAAGAAAGGGTAGATACTTTTACCTTATGTATTTTCAAACTTAGATGGTGAAAATATTACAGAGAGATGTGAATTGTACTTGGGAAGATGATGAGATACTGAGGTTTAGAGTTTAACCTCATAAGGATTAGCTACAAAAGATAATTTTTAAAATTTATTTTAAGCACTTATTTCATGTGGTTGAAAAGGTTGAAGATGTTAGGATAATAATTTTTTAAATCTTTTAGTTTTCATTTTGGTTCTTTATTGTTAAAAATAACATGTATACAAATAAAATTAATATAGACCTATTTGTAACATAAATTATAAAATATTTACATCTTGTGTTATGGTATTAACTATGCCTGTAGAGACCTGAACTCTGGTTTATTCTAATATCTTCTTGTATAGTAGATGAAACTTACAGAGGAGATCTCACATGAATGACAGGTATGACACAATAAAATATGGAGCAACAGCATATTAATTGTTGGGATCATCACATGTAATCCTAATGTCACAAGCTATGATTATATTTGTATCTATATCTATATCTATCTATACATATATATGTATATATATATCTGACATCAAGTCTGAGATAATGATGAAATAATATTCATTTCTTGATATCTCTGCACCTAATAGAAACTAGAATTCTAACTATTTAGTTCTCAGGACCTTTTCTGCTATGCTCTACCCAGTGGAGATGCCTCTCTGACAGAATATTTTCCCTGTCAAGAACATCATCTGTCCTTCTTCTAGTCCTCAAACAGCATTCTCTTTCCTACTAGTTCTGAAATTACTTTAAAAAAAATTACATCCACACAACTCTGCATAAACATGGGTCATTTTCTTCTTTTGTTGCTACAAAGTCTGCCTGGGACTAATACTTCTTATACAATCCATTGTTGAGTTGTCGCATCATTTAGCACTGCAGGAGAGATTGCTGAGGGCCATCCAGGAAGAATGACAAATGGTTCTAGAACTCATGGAACACAGCCCATCAGTTAGCACAGCCACAATGGATTTGCCTCAGACAAGTATGACCCCGAGGACTACTTGTTCTGAGAACTTTGTGCTGTTGTAGAGTTTGGCTCTGCTTGTTGCCTTCACATTTCTCTTTATCTAATTTTCTGTTTGTCTGTTGGTCTGCCTGCCTACCTGTCTTTCTGTCTGTATGGATGTTTGTCTGTATAAAGTTATTGGAGTCTGTCTTTTGCTTCACCTACTCAGTGTATGTGTGTGTGAGGGGGGGTGAATTTCCTCTTTTCTTTTCTTTCTCATCGACCCCAAAATATTAAATGAGTTCTGAGTTTTTTGCTGGCCCCAGGAAGTGCCAGCCCCAATGAATCAAGCTTTGTTTCCTTAGAGAAATGTCTTCTGAGTAACTTCACTAATCATACCTTGTTAGTGCTGATCCCTGTTCACTTATTTCAGCACTGACCCTGATTGCCAATTCTGTACCTTGCTGCCTGCCTCAGTTTACCTGTGGTGTCAAAGCTGGTCTTGGACATCAGTTTTTGGCAAGAGATGTTGTGTCTACTTATAGAGCTAGGTGTGCTTGAAGAACATGCTTCTGTGAGTCTCATCTTTATGGTATCGGTGCTATGGTTTTTATTTTTCCTAAAATCCTTGGGTAAGACTCCCATCTTTAAAAATAGAACAAAATGGAATTGAGCATAATACAATTCTACAATGGAAAATAATATTGCAAATACCTAGATCTATTTAGAAAAATAACTATGGAAAAATTCAACATATATTTTACAAGTAATTTTTCTATTAATTTACTTTTTCTTTATGTTTCTAGAATTGACCTGAATGCCCACTCTTCAGTTCTAACTTTCATGCTACCAGAAGTCATGCAAACTTCTCAAAGAGGGAATAATTGTACCAAATTATGTTGCCTAGGAACCATATCCACAACTAGCATGGGATGATGACTCTCTGGATGCAGTAGTGGCACAAATACCTTGGTGGTGGCCATTAGCTCAGTAATTGGATTTAAGACCTGCTCAAAGAGAAGGATATCATGCTTAGCACTGGAAATTGAGCTAACTACTCAGTGCTTGGGAAATCATGGTTATTGGAGGAGAATCTATTACCATTTATTTGTTAAACCTGAATAATCTTCAACGATAATCAGCAAATATTTGTCCTTTTACCCACAGACAAATTTAGCTTTTCATAAAGGGTTTTTCTTTCCTTTAGCAACTAACAGAGAACATTTCAGAAAATTATATACAGTAAACATAGATGTATATATAGACCACTCCCACTCGTAAGACTCGTGGAACATTGCAAAAGAGTGGATAGAAAGAGTTGTAAGAGCCAGAAGTTCAGGAAGTTTACTGTGAGATTGTGTCTCCTATTACACAGAAGCTATATCCACAAACACAGGACCACCCTTGTCTAAGCTAAATAAGAAGGACACCAACAAAAATGCCAAACAAGATAGGGAAAACCCAAGAGGCCTCAACCCTACACAAAGAATTATAGGCAGGAGAGGTGGTTCTCTCCAGGGAAGAGCACATCAAGTGGTTGTTCAGTGTCAAAAAGTTAACCCTACATAAAATTAACATTATATTGACAGAATAGGTTCTGTGTGGGAATGCAATAAAAATTAATGTAAAAGGAGATCATTAACTTGAAGAAAGGACAGAGTGATATATGGGAGATTTTGGAGGTAGGAAAAAGAAGGGAGAAAAATAGTTAAAGTATTTTCTTAAAAATAAACAAGCAAACAAAACAAACAACAAAAGAAACTTCTATTTTGGTATTATTTCATGGACACATATAATCAAGTTTAATTATATTACCCTTACACAACTATATTTCTAGTTAGAATGTACTGTCCTGGTTAGCTTTATGTCAACTGGACACAAGATATAGTCATCTGTGAGGAAGGAACCTTAAATGAGAAAATGTCCCCATAAGATCTGGATATAGGCAAGCAAGCCTGTTAGGTATTTCCTTAATTATTGATTGAGGGGGAGGGCCCAGGCCATTGTGTGTGGTCACATCCCTGGACTGATGGTCCTGGATTTTATAAGAAGGAGACTGGCAAGCAACAGGGAGTAAGCCCATAAGCATCATGGCCTCTGCATTAACTTTTTTTGTGTGGTTTGAGATTCTGTCTTGTTTTTCCTCCCTGCGTAATACTCAGGATATGTGGGCCAAATAAATTCTTTTCTTCTCAAGATGCTTTTGCACATGGTGCTTTATCAGGACACTCATAACCAAAGCCCACATTTTGTGTTATAAATATCTTTAAAATTAAACAAACTGACTGAAGCTTTAGCCATTAGCCATCAAGGTATCTGTAAAATGTGTAGAAGGAAAATTAGTGACAATAACAGCATAAAAGCTGGAAATGCATACACAGAGCATATTTAAAGCTTCTCATAATATTAATGATAAGAGAGCTTTTGGAGAAATAAAGAAGTATGTCAACTACCCATATTTTATAACCTAAAACAACCCCCAAAATAAGACAACAGATTGCTATAATTAATTAGCCAACAGAAAAGACACAATGCCTAAAACAAATACTTAAGAAAGTAAAGAAAAGAAATATAAAAGTGTAAAAAGTAAGATAGTATGTTGAGGGCCAGCCCAGCAATGGCCACCTCTGCAGGGGAGATAAGGAGTATGAGAGGGAGGGGTGAGTCAGACTCAGGGTCAGGGGGAATCCTTCAGCCTGACTGACTAGTGGTCAGAGTGTTTCTCTATTTGTCAGAACTCAGTAGGCAAGGATAGATTCATGTTGTTCCAAAACATAGATCATATCATTTTTGTCTTTGAATGTGTGTTTTAACTTCCTCTTGGCCATGAATTTAGTCATCATTGATAAACCTTGACAGAACAGAATTACCTTTTACAATTGTTTTCTCTAGATTAACCCTATAACACAATTTTTAAGAATCTAGCACTATATTTTCCCAAGGCCTGACTGCCCACTCTTGAGCTGGCAGTTCTTATGGTTTCAAGACAGAAAGAAAATCCCCATGCCGGGCTGGGCAGATTTCCACGTTCCAAGCAATGTATTATCAACTTTCATTGGTCAGAGTGTTAATTAGACCCAAGAAAAAAAACTTCAGGTCAAAGCTGCTGTGGTTATTATTCAATTTATGTTATAAATCAATGTTTATATCTTTGTAGAATTTATTTATATGTCTAACCTTGGCATTCCTTTGTTCCCTGGTCCTGCAGCAACACTGTAAGAGCTAACTTTTCTAACAAGGGGAAATCTTCAAACTTTATTCTTTTATCATTTATCCATATCATTTTTTGTCTATCAGTATATGAAAAAGCCCCTGTGTAGGGCAGAAATAATTCCAGCCCATCTAACTATGTTGTTATATCTTGTCCCTGAAGAAAAGGCCATTTAAGGCCCCCAATCTTTTATGTCATGTAAATGCATGAGTGTATATTAGGAAGGGACTTTTAACCTGATCTGCTGCCAACTTCTCTAGCCCACTGCATCTTGTTTACTTTTATACGTTTACTTTGTTCTGATTATCTTGTTCCTGAGTTAGTACAGGGGCAGATGTTTGAAGAGAATCTTGGAGCTGGAGCCTCATAAGGAGATCTCCAGCATATTTATTTGAGTCACAACCTCCAGGGTGTAAGGAAAACCTTCAAGTCAGGCCAAAAAAAGATATCTCCCTAAAAGTAGGAGGGGTAGAATGCTCTTGACAAGCCTGGGGAAAGGTTAGAAGCAGTACTCCTGGGGCAAACTGTAAGTAATGCATAAGAAATTTCCCTGACTGTGAAATGCAAATCAAAACAACCCTGAGATTCTACCTCACACCAGTCAGAACGGCTAAGATAAAAAAAAAAAACTCAGGTAAAAACAGATGCTGATGAGAATGTGGAGAAAGAGGAACACTCCTCCATGGTTGGTGGGGTTGCAAGTTGGTACAGCCACTCTGGAAATCAGTCTGGAAGTTCCTCAGAAAATTGGATATAGTACTACCTGAGGACCCAGCTATACCACTCCTGGGCTCCAACAAATAACAAAGACACATGCTCCATTATATTCATAGCAGCCTTACTTAGAATAGCCAGAAGCTGAAAAGAACCCAGATATCCCTCAACAGAGGAATGGATATAGAAAATGTGGTACATCTACACAATGGAGTACTACTCAACTATTAAAACAATGACTTCATGAAATTCATAGGCAAATGGATGGACCTAGAAAATATCCTGAGTGAGGTAACCCAATCACAAACAGACACATGGTATGCACTCACTGATAAGTGGATGCTAGCCCAAAAGCTTGGATTATCCAAGATACAATCCACAGACCACATGAAGCTCAAGGACAACCAAAGTGCAGATGCTTCAGTCCTTCTTAAAAGGGGGAACAAAAATATTCATAGGAAGAAATATGGAGACAAAGTTTGATGCAGAGACTGAAGGAATAGCCATTCAGAGCCTGCCCTACCTGGGCAATATTGCTGATGCCAAGAAGTCCATGCTGACAGGAACCTGATATAGCTGTCTCCTAAGAGGCTCTGCCAAAGCATGACAAATACAGAGGTGAATGCTCGCAGTCAACCATTGAACTGAGAATGGGGTCCCCAATGGAAGAGGAGTTAGAGAAAGGATTGAAGGAGCTGAAGGGGCTTGCAACCCCATAAGAACAACAATCCCAACCAACTAGAGCTCCCAGGGACTAAACCACCATCCAAATAGTACACATGGAATTACCCATGGCTTCAGCTGTATATGTAGTAGAGGATGGCTTTCTTGGGCACCAATTGGAGGAGAAGCCCTTGGTCTTGCTGATACTGGACCCCCCAGTGTAGGAGAATGTCATAGTGGGGAGTCAGGAAGGGGTGGGTGGTTGGGTTAGGGAACACCCTCATGGAAGCAGGTGGATAGGGGATGGGATAGGGGGTTTATGGATGGGAAACTGGGAAAAAGAATAACATTAGAAATGTAAATAAAAAATCCAAAAAACCCCACACTTGTTACAAAACAGAAATTTCCCATCAACCTAATCTCCCCAAGTTGTACAAATATTACAAACCTCAAAAGCATACAACAGGTAGAGATCAAGACCAAAATGAAGGGCAGCACAAGGGTGATTTTATCATATGGCTGGACCTTTGTCTATCACCTGTGCTGGCTTTATTACTTTTGCTATTCCCATTAGATATGGCTGTGCCAATAGCAGTACTAAATATGTCCATGTGAATCACATTCAACATACATTATCCAAATAATCCCAATTAAAAGGCAGAGTGTGTTAAATATTTTAAGGCAAATGGTAAATATAAGGTATAAGAAGAGCATATTAAACAGAAGTCAGAGCATCAGGATAAAGAGATGTGAAAATATATTATATGGATGTATCAGTAGTGAGAAGGTGGCTGCAGTGACGATATTGCCTTCAGAGAAAGCTGGTCTCAGAAGTGGGATTCCTACTTACATTGGTACATTTAATTTGATTGCGTTGTACTCCTTCCCAAAGCTGAAATGCTATTGTGGACGTAATAGCAGGTATATCATGTTAGTGCTCTTGTAATTACCTGCTTGGAAGGGAGTGTTGCTACAGTGTTATAATGTTTATGATAAACATTTCAATTTGATTGCATTCTTCATATACCACTGTACCTGGCCAGCAATTGTTTTCTTAATTTTATTTTTAGATTGTTTATGGTTTATAATAATATAAGCAAATTTTCTGTGTTGAATTTGTACCCTGAAGCTTTGCAAAGTATAGTAATTTGTTGTAGTGTACGTGCTTGTGTGTTTGTATAGGATTTCTTAGGATTCTCTTCATATATTATTGTATCATTCGTGAACATGAGCTAATTTTATTCCTTTGTGCAATTTGGATGCCTTCATCCATTTCTTAACTTACCTAAGTAATCAATCTGAAACTTCTGGTACTATGTCCAATAAAACTTGTAAAAAGCAGGTATTTCTGATGAGAGAGGATAAGAAAGGTTTTTACTTTTAGTAAGATTAAGTTAGCTGTTGTTTTTTGATATTATAATGGGGAAATCATTTAATCTCACATTTTGAGTGATTTCAGTATGTGAAATAATTTTAATGTCATACATAATTTTCTTTTTCTTAAGTATATCACATTGATTTTTATGTTGTGCAATTCTTGTATTACAAAACACTCTACTTGGTAATGGTGCCTAAATTTTATATTTTAAGCTACATTTTCTTGTTTATTTCTGTGTTTATTTGTGTGCGTGTATATTACAGTTCATGTATGGGGATCAGAGAAAAACTTGCAGAGTTAGATTTCACCATTCAGTCTACGGTTCCTGAAGATCAAAGGTGGGTTTTCAAGCTTGATGGCATCATCTTTAATTTTTGAGTCACCTTAACAGCCTCTAATTCTCTCACTATCCTGGTGAATATGTGTTCCTAGCATATCACTAAGAATTATATGAGTAAATACTTAGGAAGGATGTTGATCTGTGCTGTTCATAGAGGGTCTTTTACTATCATTTCATCAGGATAATATTGGCTTCATGGAGGGAATTATCAAGTGTTTCCCTGTTAATAGTCTTTGGATGGATTCAAGAAGGATTATATTAATTTTCTTTTAAATGCTTGGAGTAATTCCTTAGGGGAACTATATGACTTATAAGTTTTTGATTAGTGTTCAATATCTATATCTATATCTATCTGTATAATATATATATATATATATCAGGTTTGTTCATATTCTTTCCTATTCAATGCCTCGCATGTATGACCTTGTCTTCTTCACTTATGTCACTCAGTTTATTAACATACACTTGCTCATCATATTCTCTTATAAAATTCATTAATTAATTCATATAAAATTCCTGGAGTGTAGTTTCACTGAAGCTTCTTTAACTCTAAAATTAAAAAAAAATCTTCATATTTTGCATGTAATCTTGAAATTCTTGCATATTGGCTTAGCTATTGAAAGAAAGACTCAGATCTGTTGTGGTTTGCCCTGGAATTATCTGTATTTTGATGCTAATTCTGCTGCCCTGCTGCCTGGTCATTTACTAAGGACTTAGGTAAGTGAGCTTATAGGAACTTTCTCCCATTTAATTTGTAAAATAAAGGCAAGAGTCCTTGATTTGGGTAGGGGAAGGGAAGTTGGAGGGGAGGAGGAGGGAGAAGGGGTCAGAGGGGAAGGAGGAAGAGGAAGCTGAAGACAGGGCATGGAAAGACCTCAAGTTATGAAGGATTTCAGAGCTGGGGAATAGGATAGTGTAGTGGTAGATCTGCCCAATCTAGGTGCGAGCTTGTACTCATAGTAATCTAGTTGTGTTTTCTTTGCACAGGCATATTTGGGTTGGAGGGATTACTGCAACACAGATCCACAATGTTTGGAATTTTGGGAAGGGGAGGGATCAAAGACACTAATAGTGTTTGGGAAAGTATATACACAAAAAAATTAAGACACCAGAAAGTATTCTTGAACCAATTTTATTTGAAGAGAATGGAACAAGTTCAAAAATAATGTAGACTCCTTTGTCCATGGAGCACATGCTTTCTTCACACTTCAACTTTCCAGTAAAGCCATTGAGAAATCAGAATTGCAGGTAGAGTTTGAGGTTACAGATTTTTTTGGTTCACATGAATATCTAACATTTTCCCTTCTGGTTGAGAGTCAGCCTCCCTTTACTCATCCTGAAAATAAAAACAAGAGAAATCAAGTCACTCTGGCACCAGCACAAAGAGAAATGTGATTATTTGATCACTCAGGAAATGATTCAGAAAAAGCAGGCTTAGCTGCTGGGTTCTGTGGCCCTCATTCACTGCTATGAGGATCTAGGCACTTTGCTTCTGCTCCTCTCTGTACCTGGTGTCTTTATCAATCATTTAAGAGAATTGGTGTCTAAGACCTTCTGTACTTACAAATGCCTACAAGGAGTTCAATGTTGACAGTTAAGTAACTACTAAAGTCTACAACTCTTGGAAACAGAAGTATTATTTGCTGATTATTCAAGAATTCTGAAAAGTTACTTTATAACTCTTTTGCTACATTTTAAACATTTTGATTGAATCCTATTTATTTTTATTCTATATATGTGTACAGTGAGTGGTAGTGGTGCAGATGTGTACCATCACACATATACAAAGGTCAGAGTAGATACACTTGCAGGAATAGCTTCTCTTCTTTTACTATGTGGGTCCCAGAGATGGGACTCTCAGTCTTGGAGGCAAGCACCTTTATGTGATGAATAACCTGCCTGTCTCACATGTAGTAATTTCTAAGCATTAATCACTTTAATCCTTGCAAGTGGCATACAACATTTTATAGATGGTTTATATGACTCACTCAAATTTAACATTACTATCATTGTGATTAGAATCTTATTTTTTAAGGAATAGTAACTAAGTCAGGGATTTCCTAGTGTTTGTTCTTTGATAGGTTTTATTTGCAGGAATTTTAAAGTGTTTATTAATTGTTTTACTTCCAAATATTAAATCACTGTTTATTAAACAGTAGATATTAAGAAATATTTGGTAAATCTGTAACTTGAAGTGTTTATTATTATTAGATTAACAAACACCATTCCCCAATACTTAAATATTCAATTCAACTATTACATGTCTTGGGGCTAAAGATGTGCCCAAGTGGTTAAGAGAGTTTGCTGCTCTTCTAAAGGACCAGAATTTGGTTCCCAGGACCAACATTGTGTAGCTCACAAGCACTTGTTGGCTCCAGCCCTATGGGATCTGACAACCTCTTCTGGCCTCCTTAGAAACCCACACTCATACATATAAGTTTTTCAAAAACATCAGGTATCTTTTAAATAGTTAAATAGACAAACAATAGCCAGGACTTTACTTAGAGAAGACTATGTATACATAGAAAATATTATCTTCTTTTCTAAGACTGAGAAAGAAAACAAAAGATTCTTACCTTTTGCTTCATTAAATACACAGGAGTTTCCACATGGTTTCCATCAGAACCACCAACTGGTTTGTAAATGGAGTCATACCTTTTATTTCCAGTTAGGCTTTTGCTGATCATGCTTTTAGCCTGCAAAAGACAAGGGAGATCATCATGGGTAAGAATGGAGTGATTAATTTGATTTAAACATCACAAAGGAAAATGTTAATTGCTCTTTTAGTATTGAGAAGCATTATCATATATCAATAATATTATTCCCTTAATATATACAATACAATAAACCTAAGGATCTATAGGGCTATGCGAGTGTATTGAAAGAGCAATATGCTTTGCCCTAGTTTATAACTTTAGGCACGGAAGCATAGTACTTTCAGATTCAGTCCTTAGACATAAATGCATCAAATATCAAATCAGTGACCTAAATATATGGTTATTTATTATAAACTTTGTAACACATAACTTGCAATTAAATTCTTTGGAGACAAATCTGAACTCTTAAAAGGAAACACATCTGAGAGAAGCCACACTAACAAAGACATAGAGTTTATTGATTTTTTTCTTGTGCCAATCAAATAAAGATGATGAAGAAATATGTTTGTGACTAATTTGTTGACATAATAGTTAGAGATATTTTTGTGTATAAATTTCTAAATATCAGAGGTCTGATAATATAAAGGTTTGACTAGCCCATGAAAACAGACATTAGCTAAAATGGTGAGATATTTTTTGTCTAAAATTTATAGCCTTCTTATGATTGTGATTAACTCATATTTAGCCTATAAAATAGGCATAATTATTTTCTCATTTTTAGAATCAATATAAAATTGTCAAAGTTGTGTGCTATCCTGAAGACTTCAGAGACCTGCTGATGGTATTAAGGTAGATGACAGACATCTTTCTGGAAGAATACTACTTTATATAGACCAAGCCATAATAAGAACAAATTCCTCTGAATGGAAGGTGAAGATAAGTTATTTTTAATCAAAAAAGTTATCTTTAAAATGAGATAAAAGCCATATTCTGGTAAACTAAAGTGTAAGTAAAAAAATAGCAGTCATGGTAAGTAAAAATTCTGAATCATTGATAGATGAAACCAGGAAATCACTGGAGAGAGAAAGCAAAAGAGGGAAAATCATAGCAGGATCCAGAAGAGGATGCAGGAAACAAGCTGTGCACTTGGATGCTCATATTTGTGCAAAGATGGCTCTCAAGCATCAATTATGTTGTGCTTTCCCTTCACTTACCCATTCAGGAGAGCCAATTATTGTCTCACTTACCCTAGATTATAAAAGTATAGGTTAAAAAGAAATGGCATTGGTTGTTTTCATATTGGTGATGAGTTGAAACTATAAACAATTAGTTTAAAGAAACAACATAACTTGTATTATGTAGGAAATGATGATCAGGAAAATATCAGCGAGCTCCTCAAAGGACTGTATGTGGTTTGGATGGCATGTGAACATGTCCAATTTGAAATGACATTGGACGAGAAACAAGAGCCTAACCCTGCAAAGTCCTGAAATTCATATTCAGGAGTTTGAGTTGCATCTTCTAACTGACTATAACCACTAAATAATTTTGATCAGAATTACATTTGGAATTATCATATTCATTATTTCACAGGTTTCAGTTGGAACTGAACTGGGTGTGAAAGTTAGTCCTGAAAGGATCAGACTTAGTTGATGAGATTCTGAGTTAATTCAGTTCAGGCACAAGGGTTTTAATGGAAAATGATGGAAAGAGATGAGAGAAATGGTTTAATGGAGGAATTCCCTCAGCGATCAAAAATGTGAAATTAACACGGATTTCATTTTTCTTTAGTAAATGGCATTGCAAAGTTTCATGAGTTTATTGTATCCAGTATCACCAGGCTTGGAAAACAGAAAAACTAAGGTAAATAAGTGCAAAGAATAAAACAGACATCGATACTGACCTGTATCCCCATTGCATTGTCCTTTGAAAGGTTATCTACATCGTTTCCTTCTTCTTGATTATACAAAGACCTTGGTTTCCTTTGTTGGCTAGAATGTTCTGGCTTTCCTTGTTGACTGGAGGATCCTGGTTTTCCTTGTCGGTTAGAGGATCCTGGTTTCCCTTGTTGGCTAGAGGGTTCTGGTTTCCCTTGTTGGTTAGAGGATTCTAAATTCCCTTGGTCAGAAGACCCAGGCTTGCCTTTATTGCTAAATGATGTTGGTTTCCCCTTTTGGCTAACAGACTCTGGCTTGTCTTTAGGCAGTGATGGCTTCCCTTTTTGACTAGGAGACCTGGGCTTTCCTTGTCGACTAGACAATTCTGATTCTTCTTGCTTGCTAGAAACATTTGGAGTCCCTTTTTGATTAGATTCCCCTAGCTTCCCTTGCAAAATCAAAGCACTGGGCATCCCAGGCTGGCTCAAAACTTCTGGCTTTCCTTGCTGATGACTGTTCACTGGTTTTCCTGCCTGGTTGGAATATCCTGGTTGTCTTTGCAGAATTAACATCCCTGGTTTTCTTTGTGTGATACTACCTCCCTGTTTGTTAGATTCCTTCTTTCCCCCAGGATTAGCTTCATTTTTTGTCTCTACAGTAAGTGCAGGCTTTTGATTCTCTTCTAGCTTAAAAATACTTGGTTTTGCGATCTGAGCAGAAGCCACTGAGATGATACAATAAGAAAAAGAAAAATAAGTAGAATTATTTTAATAATTCAAAACAAATCATTTGCCACAGCAGTGAGTTTTTATCATACAACTTCTTAATTTTAAATCAACTCCAAAGTCAAATTTTTCCATCTTTTCTCTCATGTTGAATATTTTGTTTCTTCTGTTTGCTTTAATGGTTTTTAATTTCCAAAAAGTATAGCATCAAGCAAACTTTCTCATTTGTAAACCATGAATTCTTTGCAATAGTATTTTTCTCTCCTTATTTTCCCTTGTTTTTGGAGAAATCAGTCTCTAGTCTGTGCCCCCTTTAAGCTTTTGTTATACCATCTCAAGGATATTAATGCTCTAAGCATGAAGTCTCTCCAAGCCTGCAGAGGAAGCATCATTTGCTTCTAAGCAGAACTCCTAATATTAAAGATGCTGAAGGTTATATGTTTTGGTAAAATTGTAGAAAGTGATATGTGCTACACATATTTCTTGGTATGTATCCTCTATTTAAAATTTTATTTAATTCATATATGTTCCAGTAGTACCATGTTTTATTTTTTTTTCATATAGTGGCTCTCTTATGCAGTTTTAGACCAATAATTTTGATTCCTCCAATCATGCTTTTTTCCCCCATTAATGTTTTGGCTATTTGGGACATAAATTTTCCATATACATTTCAGTATTTGTATTCTTTTTGTGTCAAGGATGCCCTTGTAATATTAATGTGAATTGCATTGAATTAACTTGGACAATATAGCCATTTTTATAACAATTCTGTCATTAATTATTTATGAACATGGATGCTATTACTAGCTCCTAGAACCCTCTATATTTGTTCAGTATCTTAAATGTTTATTAGAGAGGTCCTTTATTCCCTTTGTTAGGTTTACTCTAAGGTATTATATTTATAATTTTAAATTAAATCTTAGAAAATTTCATACATGTCCTGATCATATTAAGTCCCCATTCCTTTTTCCTACTCCATTACCACCTTCATATCCTTTTGTTTTTACTGGCTAAGAGGACATAAAACTTTGTATTTTAACAGTTGCATGTGAAATTAAATCTATAGGCTAAAAGCCAGATGTGGGCTTTTGGTGGTAAATGTGGTAATTAACATATCAAATCACTCTGGGCATAGTGGCATATATATTTCAACTGAGCAGTAGAGTGGTTCAGGAGGAAAAACACTGAAAATAAAATAGGCATCGTATTATGTTAGGACAACAAATTTAAGTAAAATATTTAGAAAGTAATTCTCATCTGCTTTGCTCTTCGTTTGGTTTGACATTTCTTTCTCAATTTACAAACCCCGATACGTGTTTTGCTTCTTTATCTTCTCACCTATCTCTTTGCTACTTCCCAAGTTCATATAATGCTACCTATGGTTTTGACACACACTTGCTTCTGTCATCAGTATACTTAGTACATTCTGTCACCTAGAAAGACACTCCAAGTTCATGGCAGGAGCATCCATCCTAAGTAGGGGTTCAGGGATGGATTTTTAACTGTCCTATCCCCGAAAGCATACATGTTCTTCTTGTTTCTCCTTTCACTCTGTCTCTCACTTCTATTCTGATTTTTAAACTCAGTTTATATATTCCCCAACAGCACCACCATATAACTACTGCCCCAATCAATTTCAGTACTATCAAAAGACCCGTGTTTTGAATGGGCTGCATGTGATTATTTTTGTCTTAAGTAAGATAAAACAGCTCTGCAGTATAAAGACAACCTCTATTTCTTTTGCTGTGGGTACAGCAAGCATTAAGTTCTAGGCATTTTTGTTATTCTTTTATACTAGATCTAAGAAAGGTCATCCAAATTTTGTAATTTTCAGGCAACTTATATCATTTCCCAGTTCTGGGGGTTGAATTCAGAGGCACATACATGTAAAGCATGAAAACTATTACTCAACACAGTTCTTTAAAATTTATTACATTATCTTAATATATGTATTGAGATATATTAAAATATATATTAGGATAATAAGAATTTCTCATTGTTTTGAGAAATTCATATGTCTGTGCTAGAATTATTATCTTTTAAAACAACTATAAATATAGAATGCAAAATTCATTAGTATCAGTTACCTACAAAGAGATCAAATAATGGTAGCTGATGTAGCCATCCATATAATTTCTTAAGTTTTTACTTAAGTATAGTTATTTCTATTTTATTTATAATAAAAAAGACTCAAAAGTACATTTTTAAAATTTGACCATACAACATTTGATCATAGCATACCACCGTTCTTTTATAGGACATGAACATAAACACTTATGTGCTCTTATAATATTTTTAGATTGATAATATCTTTGTATTCTAAGCCTTTCTCAATTGCTTATTCTTGCTTCCTCCAACCACAAGTCTTCCATTCTTCTCATATCCAGTGAACATTTTATGCATCTAGATTTGCATATGTCTGAAATTACCTTTACATATCCTTGTTTCATTCTAAAACAGCATCTCTTCATCAATTATATATTTGAATTCTGTCCTTAGAGAATGAGAAAGAAAGATGTCAGTTGCAGCTTCCTTACCTGAGAACACAGTCAGGAACATGAAGGGAAGGAACATTAAACCCCCCATAATCTACGGAGCCAGTAGATTCACACTTAGCTGTTGGGTAGCTAGAGTGTCACACTTCTGTAATTCTTTTCTAAATAAATTATGCTCATCACTGCCATGTTATATATTTGAAAATCTCCCCACCCTTATTGCTAAACACTGTTACCATCTTGAAAAATTACATAGTAAACTTTCACAAATGAAGGTGTTTCTTGAATTTGAGGTTCACAGGCCAACTCCTGTAAAAATCCAAAATTTAATATGCGTCCATCAGATTGTCTTCTCCCAGGATGAAAATGGTGAGACATACGTGAGGAAAGGATTAATTCACTGTTCATTTCTTTGTTGTTAGGGGGTGGCTTATTGTCAGCTGGTGTTGCTATTCACTCTACAGGTTTATATGCCCATGACAGAGACTTTCAAGGCATTTCCCTCAATGGAATTATATACCTATAACTTACCTCAAATTATATATTAAAAACAAGAAAAATGCATCAAATGTTGGTCATTAGCAAGTTAGGAATGCATTTAGTGGAGAATGATGACATGTAATGTGTTTTTATGAGCTAGCAAGGGACAATAGTGCTCATGTTGGAAGAATAACATTACATTCTGGCTTTTTCTTCTCAAGTTATAACAGAAGACAGAAGCTCATGTGAAAATTACCTTGTATCGTGGGGTAATTCTAACCAAACAAGTGAAAAATCTATATGACAAGAACTTCAGGTCTCTCAAGAAAAAAATTGAAGAAGACTCCAGAAAACGGAGAGATCTCCCATTTCATGGATTGGTAGAATTAACATAGTAAATAATCCCCATCAAAATTTCAACACAATTCGTCTCAGACGTGGAAAGGAAAATTCTCAATTTCATATGGAAAACCAAAAAGACCTCCTAGGATAGTGAAAACATTTCTTAACAATAAATGAACTTCTGGGGCATCACCATCCCTGACTTCAAACTATGCTACAGAGCAATGGTGATTAAAAACTGCATTGTATTGATACAGAGACAGACAGGTAAATCAACGGAATAGAATTGAAGACCCAGAAATAAGCCCACATACTTATGGAGCTTAATCTTTGAAAAAAAAAACCAAAAATATACAATGGGAAAAAAAGCATCTTTAAGCAGTATCCAATACCTGTAAGTCAGACACTCCAATAATAGTTAAAAATCACCTGAGATTCCCTTTGGAGGTTTCAGTGTTTTCTTCAACACCACCTCATTTGCAGGTGTTGCTGCCTGCGTTGGGACTCTTGTTCTTGGGGTAGCTATGCTCCATTTCATGACATGGGGCTTTGTGATGCGTTTCCTTCAATGTTTTAGATAACAAACATTTGTTTTACTTTTAATATGAGAATTAGTTCACTATTAGAATCTCTATCATTTTTACACTTCTCCACACTTCGAATTAAGATTCGAAGGATCAGAAAATGATCACTACATGAACACATTGAGGAAAATGTGTATTACATATCTTCAAGTGAAAAGGTGCACAAATACTATTCCTTTCATAGCCATTACACTTGAGTGAGAATAACCACAGCAAAGGAGACAAGACTAAACTGGTTCTTTCCTCTTTTTCAGCTATACCATATTATCTGAATTTTTATTTATTCTGTCTCCTTTTCTCTCCCCCTTATTTCTAAAGCCATGATTGTACTTCTCTAGATACTTAGCTGTGGTTAGAAAAGGAACTACCTCTTAAAATTTATTATTCTGTCCTAAATTTATCTTTATTTCTCCATCTATAAAATGAGCTCAATTTAGGATTAAAGTAGATTTATTATGGAGGTAGGGGGATAGAAAATACAATTCCTTGCTCCCAATAATAATTTTGTAGGTGAATAGTAAACACAACTCTTTGCTATCAATAATCATTTCGAATGTTATTTGCATGGATTAAGTTAATATTTTAATATTAATTTAATATTGTAGCCACACTTGGAACACACCTGCATGTGTGCACAAGCCTGCTCTGTGGATGAAATGGGGCAAAGCTGGAGCCAGAGGGAACAATGTCTGCTGTTGCTGAATCTCTGCTACTCATACTATTTGCCTGGCTGTTTCAAAAGTACTCACAGGGAAAAGACAAAATATGGTTTCTGTGATTTACTGACCAGGGTTTCTGCTGTGGGCTGTCCATATCCAGATTACTTGATTTACTATCAAGCCATTTGCCACACACCCAAAAATGGAGAAGTTATGAACTATCTAATAATTTTATTTTTCTTTTAAATTTTTACTCACATCTGTATAAAAAAAAAGCGCATCTCCAGCTTAGTCCTTGTGACAGTGAGAATAGTTCTAGAGTTTGAACACAGAAAAAGAAAAACAAAAGTACTCCATTACATTCCTTAGATTATTCTGACACAGACACTGTATATTTAACTGAGTCCAGCCATACATAGATCATTTAGTTTTGTCTTTGAAGTGTAATTCATATTTTATAAGAGACACAATTCCTGGTAAATTTAGTATCCTGTTGCCCAAGATGTCAGAGAAAGGATTGTCAGTTAATTAACCAGCCTCATCAACTACTTTATAATATCCAGAAAAGCTAAAAGGCATCCACTAAATAATCCCTCTGTAACTTAAGGACCTTCGTCATTCCTTATGTAATTCATTGCTTAATAAATTTACACAATTCCCCATTTCACAAAAGGTGTCAGTTTCAGTATGATGAGCTTTAAAAGGGATGATAAAGATCTTGCTTTGGTAGCTTCTCTGCTGTAGGCATCCATTTCTCCAGTCAACACACGATGTTTCAATGCAAATGAAAATTCAGTTGCACTAAATTTCATCATTATTAATTAGGGTTACACATTTATTTGGCACACACCCATGCTACCCTAATGTTAGCCATTGTTACTCTGTTAACATCAGTATTGGAGGAATGTAGACACATGATACTGCTGACGTCATTTTAGGTGAACCCACATGAAATGAGTAGATACCAATAAAATACAATTGGAGTATAATTAAGCAGTCCTGAAGTAAGCTGGTTATAATAGACATTTATTTATTGACTTATTCCCAAGACTGCTATGATGTAGAGACCTTTTGGTGTACATGTATGCAAATTCTAGGGATACAGAATGATCTTGAGTTTCTTTCTATGCCCTTAGTTAACCTCCATTTACTGCCCATTTAAGAAAATCACTGATTTTAACTTTATTTTCATCTTTATATTTATGAGAAATTAAATCATAGTCATTAGGTATTTTTTATAACTTTCTACTTAAGATTTGATTCCATTCACAGTCCATATAATATGTACTCAGATTTATGTTTTGAAGAAAGAACATTGTTTTAGAATAGCATGACAAAGATCAACATCAACAAGTCATTACATGTCTCTATTCGTCTACAGAATACAAGTCCACTTCTACCTTCCTTTAATTTAAGATGTTGATACTTTCCTTGTTATAGGAGGCAATGGGAAGAGAGGAATGATAGGTTGGGTTCTAAGCATTTTGAGCTCAGGAAGTATTAGATGAAATGAAATACGGTCAACTATAAGCTAAAATAGCAGTCATATAACTGAAACCATCCTGAAACCAGGTTGAACACCTTGTTATGACAATAGCATATGGAGAGAAACAGCCATTTCCACTGAGTCATGCATTCAAAAACAACAGAAATGTGAGGAAATAAATGAGTGATTGTTGTAAGTCACTAAGCTTCGTGTGTCATTGACTGACTGTCTACCCTGAACCAAGATCACATGATAGCAGTACAACCACTATTTACAGGGGTGACTTTTATTTAATGTTTTTGGAGAACTTCATACATAAACACTAGATCTCTCTCACTCTATCCATCAGATCCCTATCCAATTACTCCTATGTCCAACTCCAAAATTCACTATCTCTTAATTATTATTGTTACATGCATACAACATGAAATATTATTTCAAAACTCAAGTTCATAGATCCCATCATATTTTCAAAATATCTATGGCAAAAAAAATAAAAAAGACAAAAGACTGACATAACCTAAATTAAAGATTTACTCTAACCTTAGTTACGTATTTAAGATAGTGTGATGCTGACAGGGAATAGATAAAGGAAGCTGCTATGAAATAGAATATAGAACCTCTAAGTGAACTCAAAGCCATGTGGCCAATTGATCTTGGACAAAGTAATGACAATGCAATGCCCCAAAGACAGTCATTTAGAAAAAGGTGTTGAAACAGCAGAATGCCTATATGAAAAACAATTAAAACAGCCAAAAGTTTTCACAGAACTCAAAGAGAATGCCAGATTTAAACATAAATGTAAAACTATAAAAGTCTTGGAGAATAAAACACAGGAAATATTTTGTTCTTGTTGCTGTTGTTTGAGACAGGATTTCTTTATATAACGCTGAATGTCCTGGACCTTGCTTTGTAGACCTGGCTGTCCTTGAATTCAGAGATATGGCTGCCTCTACCTCCCAAATAAAGGAAATCTTGATAGGCTAGGATTTTTGGCGCTCATATATAGTTGTTTGAAGATCCACTTTAAAGATGCTATAATTTGCATCTGCAAGCTTCTGAGAAGCCCATCTTATAACTGTTCAGTCTCCACATAGTGGCATCATTTGGGTGGAACCTTTAACAGATCGAACCAGAAGGACTGAGTTAGTCTTAGGACATTGAGGAATTTTTTTTCCTTGGCCACCAGGTAAATTGGCTTTCTCTTCTCTCCTCAGATACTTTGACACACCCTTTCTCCATAGACCCAGATCTAAAGGCAGTTGATCAGGAGTTGAGGACTCTAAAACTATGTGAGTCAGAATAGACAAACAAACAAACAAACAAACAAGCACAAACACATTTCTTTTTAATTGACTTCTTTGTTTATTTATTTATTTTATGTACTTATTTGCAGTAGTGAGAACTTAAGAGTTAAGATCTCTAAAATTATTAAAATAACATCTGGCACATACAAGCATTCAGTGAATCAAAGGTGCCTTTTGTGTTTTTTGTTTTAATTAAAGTTTTTAATTTGAGTACTGCTACCCATGCACTGATGCTATCAAAGAATGTTTTAAAAATATTCTTTGCCACAGTGGGGTTATAATATTTAATAGTTACCTGCTATATGTATTCTGAATAAATAGACTAGAGCAACTGATACCAAACTATACCAGTTCTGAGTATAACCCAAAAGATTTTATATTCTACTTCAGACATATTTGCAGAGTCATATTCTATGATCATTACCCCTATGTTTATAATAACTAGAAAATGCAGTAACCTACACCAAAGTCTATAAGTGAATACATAAGAAAAATGTTGTGCATATACTCATTGAAATATTACTTAGGTATAAAAAAGTGAAATAATAAAATTTGGATGTAAATGATGGAAGTTAAAAAATTGATGTAACTCAGGCCTAGGAAGACAAATGCTGAATTCTTCCCCCACCATCTCTTATGAGGATACTAGGTCAAATATCTTGTTTTGTGTTTTTATCTAGGAGAACAGAATGAAGGGAATTGTATGGGTGGTACTGTAAACTGGGTCAAATTAAGGCTGGGGATGTCATAGGCTTCCAGGTAAAGTCTGCTACTGTTATGTTTAGTGATCATGTTGAGAAATTACTTTTTAAATACTTATATTTATATTGGTGCCCATAGATTTGTACTGCTCTCAAGCTTGATCAGAGAAGTTTTAGTTTTTATTTTTGTAGTGGACAGTAATCAACACAGAGGTACATAATCCTTCAAACTTCTGAGAGAATAAGAAACTGAGTCCATACACCTAACTGGTATATTTTTATTATTGCCTCTGAGAAGACTGAGGGAATGTTACAAGAAGAAAGTCAAATTAGTTACTTTTCTGTCACTGTGAGAAAACACTACAACCAAGATAACTTGCAGAAGACAGAGTATATTTTGTTTTATGGTTCTAGAGAGTTGGAGTCTATGATCAAAGAGAAACATGTCAGCAAACAGCAGACATGGTGGCCAGAGTGGCTCAATAAGAGCCCATGTCTTGAACCACAAGCATAAAACAGAAGAGAGATTGGGGCAGAGAATGACACAGAGAATTGGATATTGTACTGTGTTTAGAATCTCAAAACCTGCCTCTAACGACATACTTTCAACATTACCTTGAATTTGACCATGGAATAAGTGCTTAAAGATCCAAGACTATGGGGGAATATTTTACACTCAAGTTACCCCAAGGAAAAAGTAAGAACTATAGTATTGGGAAGAGTGTTGTGAAGTGCTGTGTTCTGGACATAACATGGTTCTCACCTTTATTAACCCACAGTGAGAGGCTACATACACAAAATCAAAGTAGAGGAAATTCCAGCATAGTTGTAAGAGTTTCTGTCCTGGAAACATCCTTTAAAGAGAAGCTATTGGTACCTGTTAACAAGAGCAGGGAGAATCATTCTGTTGGATGATGCCCCTATTAGTAGGTATCCCATGATGCAGTGGATGGCTTAAGACTTATGTCTATATTGGCAGCACTAATCAGATTTTGTAGGTTATGGGAAAGAAACTGAAAAGAAAATAAAGGCATGAAGTTGGGAAGGGAACATATTGTAGAGAGATGTGGGAAGAGGGGATGCTGGAGGAAGCAATGGGGTGGAAAGGATAATATTTCATTGTTTACATGTTTAAAATTCTCAAGAAAAAAGAAAAATATAATAAAAGCATTAGAAACATAAAATAACAACCAGTTAATATTAGCTACATTAATTTGGTCCATATGCATACTATATTTTTTAACTATTTCGATATATTCATACATATTAATAATGATGACTAGTCAATTTTCTCATTAAGAGAAGATAAGCAGGATGAAATGGAAAGAGAGAGGAAGTAAAATAATGAACAAAGCAAAAAGGAGAAAATAGGATTTTAAAGCTCTCTATTAAAAGGTAAGCCAAGATAATATTTGAAAGGAGAGAATGTGGAAATCAATGATTTAATGTACTGTATTTAAATCTATGTTCTGTGGTATGTTGTACCAGGATGCTGTTCTGGTTTTAGAACAGAATATTACCCCTTAGTGCAAGTGATACAGTGGCAAATACTGACTCTGAGAATATGTACTCATACATACGTGTTATGCACTGATATAGTGATCTTATCCTTTAGATTGTAAATTTCTAAAACCAAAGTAATTAAAGGAGACATTCAAAAATAAAAAAAAGGAATACAAATTTATGGTCTGCATTCAGGAATAAGCAAGAATAAGCGTGATCTGGTAGCTTTGGTAAGCAGTCTAGAGAAAAGGATTAAAGTCAGTGAGTTGCTGGATATTAAGAAAGTCCAGCAACAAGCCCAAAGTTGGATACACCTCAAGGGGAGGCCTCAAGACCTGACACCATTACAGAGGTTATAGAGCGTTCACAAAAAGAGACCTGTCATGACTGCTCTCCAAAAGACCCAACAATCAGCTGAAAAAGTCAGGTGCAGATATGTGCACCCAACCAATGAACAGAAGCTGTTGATCCTTCTCGTTGAATTAGGGAAAAGGTGGATGAAGCTGAGGAGGAGGAAAACCCTGTAGGAAGACCTGCTGGTTTTCTCAATTAACGTGGACCTTCGAGATATCTCAGACACTCGATCACTAACCAGGCAGCATACACCAGCAGAGATGAGGCCCCCAACACATTAATAGCAGAGGACTCCCAGACTCAGTCAGAGAAGATGCATCTAACCCTCAAGAGACTGGAGTCTGTAGGAAGTTTAGAGGTCTGGTAGAGTGGGGACATCTTTGTGGAGACACGGGCAAGGAGGAGGTATGGGACGTGGAACTGTGAGGGCGGGGGGAATAATAATGAAGAAAAGGACTGAGTTCTCTGTACCCAAATCCCGTGGGAGGGAGAGCTGAACCTTCAGAGAGGCGGACACGCCTGGGAAACCAGAAGAGACTGCACTCTGTGCACATCCAGACGCCAGAGGAAAACACCAAACGCCATCTGGAACCCTGGTGCACGGAGGCTCCTGGAGAGAGCGGCATAGATCTTCCCGGTTGCTGCCACAGCGGGGAGGACTTGGGCAGTACCCCACGAGCAAACTTGAGCCTTGGAACTGCAGGTAGGACCAACTTTTCCCCTGCAAGAAACCTGCCTGGTGAACTCAGGACACACAGAGGCAAAATTCCTCTAAGACCGGGCACTTCCTGTGTTTACCGGAAGTCCCACACCAGCGGATCCCGGCCCACAGCAGCTCTCTGCTCCCAAACCCCGTGGGAGAGAGACCTCACCGCCTGATCAGGTGGGCACTCCTGAGGCTGCAGAGCGGAGGAGACCACCAACACTGCCCACCCCTGCCCACATCCCTGGCCCAAGAGGCAACTGTATAAGGCCTCTGGGTTCCCGTAGGGGAGGGCCCGGGAGCGGCAGGACCCCTGCGCCTGAGACACTGCCGGAACCTGAAGGAAACAGACCGGATAAACAGTTCTCTGCACCCAAATCCCGTGGGAGGGAGAGCTGAACCTTCAGAGAGGCAGACACGCCTGGGAAACCAGAAGAGACTGCACTCTGTGCACATCCAGGCGCCAGAGGAAAACACGAAACGTCATCTGGAACCCTGGTGCACGGAGGCTCCCGGAAGGAGCGGCGCAGATTTTCCCGGTTGCTGCCACAGCGGAGAGGACTTAGGCAGTACCCCACGAGGAAACTTGAGCCTTGGAACCACAGGTAGGACCAACTTTTCCCCTGCAAGAAACCTGCCTGGTGAACTCAAGACACAGGCCCACAGGAACAGCTGAAGACCTGTAGAGAGGAAAAACTACACGCCCGAAAGCAGAACACTCTGTCCCCATAACTGGCTGAAAGAAAACAGGAAAACAGGTCTACAGCACTCCTGACACACAGGCTTATAGGACAGTCTAGCCACTGTCAGAAATAGCAGAACAAAGTAACACTAGAGATAATCTGATGGCGAGAGGCAAGCTCAGGAACCCAAGCAACAGAAACCAAGACTACATGGCATCATCAGAGCCTAATTCTCCCACCAAAGCAAACACGGAATATCCAAACACACCAGAAAAGCAAGACCTAGTTTCAAAATCATATTTGATCATGATGCTGGAGGACTTCAAGAAAGACATAAAGAACTCCTTTAGAGAACAAGTAGAAGCCTACAGAGAGGAATCGCAAAAATCCCTGAGAGAATTCCAGGAAAACACAATCAAACAGTCGAAGGACTTAAAAATGGAAATAGAAGCAATCAAGAAAGAACACATGGAAACAACCCTGGTCATAGAATATCAAAAAAAAAGACAAGGAGCTGTAGATACAAGCTTCACCAACAGAATACAAGAGATGGAAGAGAGAATCTCAGGAGCAGAAGATTCCATAGAAATCATTGACTCAACTGTCAAAGATAATGTAAAGCGGAAAAAGCTACTGGTCCAAAACATACAGGAAATTCAGGACTCAATGAGAAGATCAAACCTAAGGATAATAGGTATAGAAGAGAGTGAAGACTCCCAGCTCAAAGGACCAGTAAATATCTTCAACAAAATCATAGAAGAAAACTTCCCTAACCTAAAAAAAGAGATACCCATAGGCATACAAGAAGCCTACAGAACTCCAAATAGATTGGACCAGAAAAGAAACACCTCCCGTCACATAATTGTCAAAACACCAAACGCACAAAATAAAGAAAGAATATTAAAAGCAGTAAGGGAAAAAGGTCAAGTAACATATAAAGGCAGACCTATCAGAATCACACCAGACTTCTCGCCAGAAACTATGAAGGCCAGAAGATCCTGGACAGATGTCATACAAACCCTAAGAGAACACAAATGCCAGCCCAGGTTACTGTATCCTGCAAAACTCTCAATTAACATAGATGGAGAAACCAAGATATTCCATGACAAAACCAAATTTACACAATATCTTTCTACAAGTCCAGCACTACAAAGGATAATAAAGGGTAAAGCCCAACATAAGGAGGCAAGCTATACCCTAGAAGAAGCAAGAAACTAATCATCTTGGCAACAAAACAAAGAGAATGAAAGCACACAAACATAACCTCACTTCCAAATATGAATATAACGGGAAGCAATAATCACTATTCCTTAATATCTCTCAATATCAATGGCCTCAACTCCCCAATAAAAAGACCTAGATTAACAAACTGGATACGCAACAAGGACCCTGCATTCTGCTGCCTACAGGAAACACACCTCAGAGACAAAGACAGACATTACCTCAGAGTGAAAGGCTGGAAAACAATTTTCCAAGCAAATGGTCAGAAGAAGCAAGCTGGAGTAGCCATTTTAATATCAAATAAAATCAATTTTCAACTAAAAGTCATCAAAAAAGATAAGGAAGGACACTTCATATTCATCAAAGGAAAAATCCATCAAGATGAACTCTCAATCCTAAATATCTATGCCCCAAATCCAAGGGCACCTACATATGTAAAAGAAACCTTACTAAAGCTCAAAACACACATTGCACCTCACACAATAATAGTGGGAGATTTCAACACCCCACTCTCATCAATGGACAGATCATGGAAACAGAAATTAAACAGAGATGTAGACAGACTAAGAGAAGTCATGAGCCAAATGGACTTAACGGATATTTATAGAACATTCTATCCTAAAGCAAAAGGATATACCTTCTTCTCAGCTCCTCATGGTACTTTCTCCAAAATTGACCATATAATTGGTCAAAAAACGGGCCTCAACAGGTACAGAAAGATAGAAATAATCCCATGCGTGCTATCGGACCACCACGGCCTAAAACTGGTCTTCAATAACAATAAGGGAAGAATGCCCACATATACGTGGAAATTGAACAATGCTCTACTCAATGATAACCTGGTCAAGGAAGAAATAAAGAAAGAAATTAAAAACTTTTTAGAATTTAATGAAAATGAAGGTACAACATACCCAAACTTATGGGACACAATGAAAGCTGTGCTAAGAGGAAAACTCATAGCGCTGAGTGCCTGCAGAAAGAAACAGGAAAGAGCATATGTCAGCAGCTTGACAGCACACCTAAAAGCTCTAGAACAAAAAGAAGCAAATACACCCAGGAGGAGTAGAAGGCAGGAAATAATCAAACACAGAGCTGAAATCAACCAAGTAGAAACAAAAAGGACCATAGAAAGAATCAACAGAACCAAAAGTTGGTTCTTTGAGAAAATCAACAAGATAGATAAACCCTTAGCCAGACTAACAAGAGGACACAGAGAGTGCGTCCAAATTAACAAAATAAGAAATGAAAAGGGAGACATAACTACAGATTCAGAGGAAATTCAAAAAATCATCAGATCTTATTATAAAAACCTATATTCAACAAAACTTGAAAATCTTCAGGAAATGGACAATTTCCTAGACAGATACCAGGTATCGAAGTTAAATCAGGAACAGATAAACCAGTTAAACAACCCCATAACTCCTAAGGAAATAGAAGCAGTCATTAAAGGTCTCCCAACCAAAAAGAGCCCAGGTCCAGACGGGTTTAGTGCAGAATTCTATCAAACCTTCATAGAAGACCTCATACCAATATTATCCAAACTATTCCACAAAATTGAAACAGATGGAGCCCTACCGAATTCCTTCTATGAAGCCACAATTACTCTTATACCTAAACCACACAAAGACCCAACAAAGAAAGAGAACTTCAGACCAATTTCCCTTATGAATATCGACGCAAAAATACTCAATAAAATTCTGGCAAACCGAATTCAAGAGCACATCAAAACAATCATCCACCATGATCAAGTAGGCTTCATCCCAGGCATGCAGGGATGGTTTAATATACGGAAAACCATCAACGTGATCCATCATATAAACAAACTGAAAGAACAGAACCACATGATCATTTCATTAGATGCTGAGAAAGCATTTGACAAAATTCTACACCCCTTCTTGATAAAAGTCCTGGAAAGAATAGGAATTCAAGGCCCATACCTAAACATAGTAAAAGCCATATACAGCAAACCAGTTGCTAACATTAAACTAAATGGAGAGAAACTTGAAGCAATCCCACTAAAATCAGGGACTAGACAAGGCTGCCCACTTTCTCCCTACTTATTCAATATAGTTCTTGAAGTTCTAGCCAGAGCAATCAGACAACAAAAGGAGATCAAAGGGATACAGATCGGAAAAGAAGAGGTCAAAATATCACTATTTGCAGACGACATGATAGTATATTTAAGTGATCCCAAAAGTTCCACCAGAGAACTACTAAAGCTGATAAACAACTTCAGCAAAGTGGCTTGGTATAAAATTAACTCAAATAAATCAGTTGCCTTCCTCTATACAGAAGAGAAACAAGCCGAGAAAGAAATTAGGGAAACGACACCCTTCATAATAGACCCAAATAATATAAAGTACCTCGGTGTGACTTTAACCAAGCAAGTAAAAGATCTCTACAATAAGAACTTCAAGACACTGAGGAAAGAAATTGAAGAAGACCTCAGAAGATGGAAAGATCTCCCATGCTCATGGATTGGCAGGATTAATATAGTAAAAATGGCCATTTTACCAAAAGCAATCTACAGATTCAATGCAATCCCCATCAAAATACCAATCCAATTCTTCAAAGAGTTAGACAGAACAATTTGCAAATTCATCAGCTAAAGCTATCCTCAACAATAAAAGGACTTCAGGGGAATCACTATCCCTGAACTCAAGCAGTATTACAGAGCAATAGTGATAAAAACTGCATGGTATTGGTACAGAGACAGACAGATAGACCAATGGAATAGAATTGAAGACTCAGAAATGAACCCACACACCTATGGTCACTTGATTTTTGACAAAGGAGCCAAAACCATCCAATGGGAAAAAGATAGCATTTTCAGCAAATGGTGCTGGTTCAACTGGAGGGCAACATGTAGAAGAATGCAGATCGATCCATCCTTATCACCCTGTACAAAGCTTAAGTCCAAGTGGATCAAGGACCTCCACATCAAACCAGACACACTCAAACTAATAGAAGAAAAACTAGGGAAGCATCTGGAACACATGGGCACTGGAAAAAATTTCCTGAACAAAACACCAATGGCTTATGCTCTAAGATCAAGAATCGACAAATGGGATCTCATAAAACTGCAAAGCTTCTGTAAGGCAAAGGACACTGTGGTTAGGACAAAACGGCAACCAACAGATTGGGAAAAGATCTTTACCAAGCCTACAACAGATAGAGGCCTTATATCCAAAATATACAAAGAACTCAAGAAGTTAGACCGCAGGGAAACAAATAACCCTATTAAAAAATGGGGTTCAGAGCTAAACAAAGAATTCACAGCTGAGGAATGCCGAATGGCTGAGAAACACCTAATGAAATGTTCAACATCTTTAGTCATAAGGGAAATGCAAATCAAAACAACCCTGAGATTTCACCTCACACCAGTGAGAATGGCTAAGATCAAAAACTCAGGTGACAGCAGATGCTGGCGAGGATGTGGAGAAAGAGGAACACTCCTCCATTGTTGGTGGGATTGCAGACTGGTAAAACCATTCTGGAAATCAGTGTGGAGGTTCCTCAGAAAATTGGACATTGAACTGCCTGAGGATCCAGCCATACCTCTCTTGGGCATATACCCAAAAGATTCCTCAACATATAAAAGAGACACGTGCTCCACTATGTTCATCGCAGCCTTATTTATAATAGCCAGAAACTGGAAAGAACCCAGATGCCCTTCAACAGAGGAATGGATACAGAAAATATGGTACATCTACACAATGGAATATTACTCAGCTATCAAAAACAACGAGTTTATGAAATTCGTAGGCAAATGGTTGGAACTGGAAAATATCATCCTGAGTGAGCTAAGCCAATCACAGAAAGACATACATGGTATGCACTCATTGATAAGTGGCTATTAGCCCAAATGCTTGAATTACCCTAGATCCCTAGAACAAAGGAAACTCAAGACGGATGATCAAAATGTGAATGCTTCACTCCTTCTTTAAATGAGGAAAAAGAATACCCTTGGCAGGGAAGGGAGAGGCAAAGATTAAAACAGAGACTGAAGGAACACCCATTCAGAGCCTGCCCCACATGTGGCCCATACATATACAGCCACCCAATTAGACAAGATGGATGAAGCAAAGAAGTGCAGACCGACAGGAGCCGGATGTAGATCGCTCCTGAGAGACACAGCCAGAATACAGCAAATACAGAGGCGAATGCCAGCAGCAAACCACTCAACTGAGAATAGGTTCCCCCGTTGAAGGAATCAGAGAAAGAACTGGAAGAGCTTGAAGGTGCTCGAGACCCCAAAAGTACAACCATGTCAAGCAACCAGAGCTTCCAGGGACTAAGCCACTATCTAAAGACTATACATGGACTGACCCTGGACTCTGACCCCATAGGTAGCAATGAATATCCTAGTAAGTGCACCAGTGGAAGGGGAAGCCCTGGGTCCTGCTAAGACTGAACCCCCAGTGAACTAGACTATGGGAGGAGGTTGGCAATGGGGGGAGGTTTGGGAGGGGAACACCCATAAGGAAGGGGAGGGGGGAGGGTGATGTTTGTCCGGAAACCGGGAAAGGGAATAACACTTGAAATGTATATAAGAAATACTCAAGTTAATAAAAAAAAAAAAAAAAAAGAAAAGGACTAACTCCCAGAGACTTGGAGGGTTAATTGTATTCAATATGAATGTATGTTCATACATATGCTTTCAATTAACATTTATTGTAAATCAAAATATAGATAATAAGTCAAGTCTCAAAAAGATAGAAGACAGTGAAATAAAGATTCCAGCTGTCATTGAATTAATATCAAAGAGTGTCATAAGATATTTAAGAAACAAAGCTACTCTTAACAAAATTTATGAGTCCAATTTCAGATAAGGATCCCATGCCATCTTGCCGACTCTAACCTAGGTAATTGTAAAGACTTTATGCAGAAAGCTTCCTGGGGGGAAGCTAAATCCTCATACTAGATTGGCACATGGCTGTCCCTGGCAGTTGCTTGCAGGGAGATACAAGCAAGAATGATGCTCTTGTGAACATATATGTTCCTGGTTGAGCAGTCTCTGTTCAGGAATTGTCTACCGAATGACCATGGACTGTATATAGCTTTCTTGGACATATATGCTGTGACCAGCCTTACTGGGAAATTTCAATACTGGGAACCCATACTTTCCTTGTCTTAGCTCCTCTGATTTTTTTTCCTGAATCCCTCAACTCTTGACTCCATCAACATATCAGCTTTTATTTGGCTTTCTGTCTATATAAGAAGAGTTTTTGTTCACCTCCATGTTTGCTGTAACATATCTGATTCTCCTCTAATCATGTTCCTTAAATAAAAATAAATAAAGGAGCAATTCATAAAAAGAATATAAAACATTATGTAAATAGATTTTCTCATAGCTACAGTTTCTAGAAATCCAGACTTTCACACATCTTAAATATCTAACTGAATGTAAGAAAAATGCATATGTGTAGATGTATGTGTGTGCATGCATGTGTGTATATTAGTATGTTGACTAAAGAAACACCTTTGAATCACTTCTGACTTGTTTGCTGTGTGGTAAAAAATTTTCCTTCAAAATCAGTGTGTTTAGATGTATAACAGTGAAGTAATCTAAGTTTGCATATTATTAATACACTTACTCGATTTCAGACCTTTAAGTATTTCTCTTTTTCTATTCAAACCCTTTTTTTCATTCTTAACTCAGCACGTTTGTGCTCAGGCACAAGATTAGCAATCGATAAATGGGACCTCATCAAACTAAAAAGCTTCTATAAGGCAAAATGCACTATTGAGAGGACAAACCAGCAGCCTACACTATAGGAAAAGATCTTCACTAACTTTAAATCCTGCAAAGAGATAATATCCAAAATATATAAAGAACACAAAAAGTTAGAGTCCAGCAAACCAAACAACTCAATTAAAAATGAGGTACAAAGCTAAACAGAGAATTCACAACAGAGGAATCTTGAATATCTGAGAAGCACTTAAAAATGTTCAACATCCTTAGTCATTAGGGAAATGCAAATCAATGCAACTCCAAGATTCCATCTAAAGCCCATCACAATAACCAGGGTCAAAAGCTCTGGGGACAGTACATGCCTGCAAGTATGGAGCGAGAGGAACACTCCTGCACTCTTAATGGGAGTATAAACTGGTACAATTGCTTTGGAAATCAATTTGATGATTTCTCAGAAAATTGGGAATATGTGTACCTCAAGACCAAGCTATAGCAATCCTGTGCATATACCCAAAGAATGCCCCAATATAACACAAGGACACTTGCTTGATAATGTTCATCCCAGCTTTATTCGTAATAGCCAGAAACTGGAAACAACCTAGATGTCCCTTAACTTAAGAATGGATAAAGAATCAAGCTGAGACAGAGGAGTTATTCCTCCCACTCCCATCAAACCCCCCTCTCTGCCCTTTCCCTAGCATAGCTGCTTCTGGCCTTTGGAGAGGGCAGACAAAAGGGAGCCCAGCCTGGCTCCTGAATATTGCAATCCCTCTTTTGTGACAGCATCCCCAGCCCCAGCCCCCACCTCCCACCCACATGCAGATGCTGGCCTTGGGAACAGAGGAAAGGCAGCCTATTCTACCCTTTCAAAATAAAACAAACAAACAAAAAACCAACCAGCATTTGTCCCTTGTAGACGGCTTGTGCACTTGAAGGAAAGCAGGAACCAATATCCTTGAAGTGATAAAAAGTCCACTCTTGGACTATGGAAAAGAGGCAATTAAGTATTCTCAGACAGTTGTGACCAGTTTGTAAACCACACTAGCTTCTGATAATGCAATGAGTTACTACTTGAGTCAGGAAGATCCCTTTCCAGTTGCGCAGTTCTACCCTTGCTGTCTGATCAGGTTTGAAGAATGGCACTCCTTTATCCTTTCCCCAGTCATGTAATGCCCAAGCATGAGAATGCCGGTTTATGCATATCTCAAGCACCTGGACGCGAGCATCGCATTCCTAACCCGTGGAGCAGGAAAGGCTTGTGATCTGGGTCAGACTCATATAATAAAGACTGTCTTTGTTCTTGCTTCGGACTCACAATTCCTGACAGCTTCCTGAGGTTCCCTCGAACTGGGCATAACAGGAGCAGAGATCGAGGGGGCGTCCAACCAATGATTGGCCCAATTTGAGATCAATCCCATGGAGAGAGCTAATTCCTGATAGTATTAATAACACACTGCTATGCTACCAGACAGGAGGCCAGCAAAATTGTCTCCGGAGAGGCTTCATCCAGAATCTGATGAAAACAGATTCAGAGACCCACAGCCAAACATTAGGTAGAGCTCTGAGAATCTTGTGGAAAAGTGGGAGGAAGGGTTAAAAGAGTTGGAGGGGACAAGGACACCACAAAAAGATCTACAGAGTCAACTAACTTGAACCTGTGGGGGATCAGAGAGACTGAACCACCAAACAAAGAGCTTATAGGAGCTGGACTTAGGCCCTGTACACATAGTAGTAGATGTGTACTTTGGTCTCCATGAGGGTCTCCTAACAAATGGAGTTCAGGCTGACTCTGACTCTGTCATCTCATTTTAGATTCCTTTCCCCTTGCTGGGCTGCCTTGCCTGTACTCAGAGGAGGGGGATGTGCCTAGTCCTATTTAGGCTTCATGTACTGAGGCTGGTTGGTACTCATGGGGTGACTTCTCTTCTCAGAGGAGAAAGAGAAGGAAGAGGGAGAGGCAGATGTGAGGGTAGGGCTTAGAGGAAAGAAGGAAGTGGGGAGGCTCCAATTGGGATATAAAGTGAATAAATAAATTAATTAATTAAGGGGGAAAAGAAAGCTCTCCAAAAGTTGTGGAGAGCTACATTTCAGCATCCTTATCACAACTTTAAAGCTTTCTCCTCAGTGGCTTTTTGTGTAGGGTGTTATTTTTTGAGGGGCTGTGTGTTGGGGGTAGGGGTTGTCACAGAAGCTTTCCATGTCCCTCTTTCTCAACTATGAGTCTGTAGTCATCAATATCACTGCAAAAGTCACCTTTGGGTGGCATGTGTTACATGGTGTCACACTGATAAAGCTAGAAATAAGTAATATGGTGAATTCAATTGTTTCAGAATACTAGGAAGTGCAGAGTATTTTTTCCATCTTTTTATTGATTTCTGACCTCAATACTTGAGTAGAAACTTACAATTCAACATTCCCCTTATGAAAAACCACTCTTCCCACCTATTGTGTCAGGTACATATATTTACTTCATGGCGTCCTACTTAACTTCTTTCAGACCCTCTGCACAGACACTGAAGAATTTAGCACTGCTTGGGCAGGTCTGGGTCTGGCAAGTGTGCTAGTAGTCTGCTTGGTTTTCAAATTTCTCCTTTCATATTGAAGAGTGTAACAGTTTGCCTAAGTCAATCAATTAGATTTGCTTTCATTGTATGAAACAAAGCACTGGTGTTGCTGATATAGCTTTATTGATATCTTGCTTTATGCATAATGATTGGTGGGAAGCACATTGCTATGGAAACTTGGTAATAGGAAATACATGTCCTCGTGTAAAAAGCAAAGCAAAGGTGCACCCAGTATTGTGATGTTTGAGGAATCAGCATTTTCCTTCATGTTTGAAACCAAGCTTTCCAACACTTCTTTCCCTGAAAGAAAAGAGAAGGTGTTAAAGCATGAAATGTAGTAGAAATGGATTCATTCTAGACTAAGTCAAGTAGGCATAGATTGGTTTTCTAGGTTTCAGATTGGGTGATAGTAATATTACTTAACTTTATATAAATTGACTTTACTAGGCTAGTAGACTATTAATAAACTATTCATGGATGCCTACTCCATAGGACCCAACCAGGAACACCATGCTGTAAGCAGCGTCCATTTGCTTACATGGCTGTTTGGCAGAATTCACAGCGGTTTTGGTAAGTTTTCCCATCAGTGCCGCACACTGGCTTGTGGATCTTTGGGCATGATTTTCCATCTGTGGCCAGTGTCTTCTCATAGTTGTTGCAAAATGCCTGTAAATTGAATAAAGTATTTTTTAGTTCATTTCCTATGGAATGGAAAATAGCCTCACGTTCTTCAAAGTTCCTTCAAGAACATTCCTAATTATGCAAAAAATGCATAAAAGAAGAACAAACCCCTGAAATTGCAGTACATTGCTGTTGTGCATATGCACAATATTAAAGTGAACATGCACTGCACAGTTCTTCTTTTTTGCTTATATTTCTGTGCTACTGAGTACATTCTTATAGCAGCATGTTCTGCTGCATAATGCTGTACCGCAAATGTGACACAGCTCACTTTACTGATACACTTACTATTCTACACTTTAAACTCTTTTACATTCAATTCAGCTAAACATCCAGTAACTACCAATGTAGTTATTGGATTAGTGCTACATGGCAGCTCTAAATGTCAAATACTTGGTGGTATACACAATAGCTATAACTGTCTTCTAGGACAAGGGAGGAGTATCCACAGAAGCATGTGCACACAGTACTTAGATCCACAAGGTTTCTGCCTACTTGTTTGACTGAATCCACAGGGACTTTGCCTACTGGTTTGACTGATGTAGATGCTGTTTATGATGATCTCTTCACTATATCTCTCACTCTGTCTCTGTCTCTCTGTCTCTCTCTCATCTGTCTCTCTCCTCTCTCTCTCCATATATATATATATATATATATATATATATATATATATATATATATATTCTAAAGCTGTCAAAATTAGTGGCACACACCTAGAGGCAAGTGGACTGCCATGATTTTGAAGCCAGTCTGGTCTGCAGAGAGAGTTCCCAGAGTAGCTAATGAGACCTTACCTCAAAACCTACCTTAATTTGAAAAAAATGATATTTATCTACATTCCCATGACACTGTACTGTTACATTGGTTTGCACTGGACATATACTTATTTTGAGGAACTGTGACATCTGTCTTTCTGAAGAAAGTAGGAAGTGATATCCAAGATTTTCTTCTTATTGTTTAAAAAAACACATTTGCAGCAATCATTTTATTTGTGTGGAAAATGTCTTATATTTTACAACCTTATCAGAAAATTTTCTATGGGAGCTCAGAAAGCATCTATGGAAGGGCAACAGTGCTTTGGTTGGGAGAGGCACCACTGTGGTGTGACTTGCTGGGACAGAATTGGCTTGAGAAAGATGATAGGTACATACCTGAAACCCTCCTTGGCTCACAGCATCTGCAGTGAAAGAATACATAGTGATAAATCACATGCCAGAATTGTAGTCCTTTCCAGTTGCAGCTAATCACAATGGTCTTCTGCTGCCTCTGTTTTGCTTTGTGAATGGAGAACTAAGTGGAGACACACAGCTTGTTAACCACTCTGAGAGGCAGGCATTAGCTATGATTGGGATAACATTGCTTTCACTGTGTTTGTGGATAACATTGCTCTCGTTCTATTTGCCCTTTGTGTACTTTTATGCAATTATGCTTTCCATTTTATGTGCTCTTATAACAAGCCTTTGAAGGTAAATTTTAGAGCTGTTCTCTGTGGAACAGGTACATATTTACTAGAGAGGAATATAAAATCTTAAAAGCTTTTGATGAATGGATAGTGATATAAAAAATATGAAGACATTTTAAATAATTGCAATATAAATCCATGTGATTTATCATGTTTCCATTAAACATATCCCTCTTCTACTGTGGTAATTATACATTTAAGTGCTGTGTTAAATCTTATATACATCAACTTATATAACAACCCTGTTTTTAAAGATGAAAAAGTTGTTCATGCTTGTAATTCTAGTACACCAGTATGAAAGCAGGTGTATCACTGAAAAGCCATAGGAAACAATGGTCTATCAATCAATGGCCAGGTCAGCAAGGTCTGGTAGTTAGACCTTGTCTCAAGAAAAACAGGACACAATAAACCGAAACCAAAATAACAACAAAAGCCCCAATAAAAAATAAAACAAACAACAATAATAGCAAAACCAATCAATTAACGAGCTAAGGAAACGGATTATCTGGACAAGTGTTTGGCTAAGTGTTAATACTTATATGCTATACATGGCAGAGTTCACAATACAATCTAGAGCTGATAGACTCTAAAGCTCTGGCAGTACTTTTTGTTGAGGGAAGCATCAATGCACAAGTTTCCTGTGCACCACTGACTCCAATCCAAATATCAGGCAGAGGACAGGGGTGACTTGTTCAATATGAGCAAGTGGAGGCAGAGGAATGAACACTGGAGACAGGCCTTGGAATGCCAGCCCTGGGCTCCTTCTACTTCCCTACACTACCAAAATCTTCAGTGTCTTCTCCTTCCCCCTTCCCCTTTCTCTTTCTCTTTCCCAGCTATCTTTTAACTTTGTTTACCTAGAGGCTTACAATGAATGACACAGATTTTTATGTTCATCTCTAAAGAATTCTGACAGTTGAAGTCCATTGAGTAATAATTTTTTAAAGAAGACATTTTAGGTTTTTCTCATTTCTATAATAAAGTTTCCCTAAAGACAGAAATGCAAGTGGCCTACAATTCCTATATTAGACAGTGGGTGCCAATGAAATCTAAAACCAGTCTTCTCCTCCCATATAGCATGAAGGTGATATTGGAATTTAAGCAGAGCACTGTAGTCCAAAGTCAAATAGCTCATTTGTATACTAAAATTCCAAGGAAATAAAAAAGGTTGGGGCATCATTCATCATTGTTCTCATCGTCATAAAAAGCAGCAGCATAACCCAGTTGCTGACATTAGCCAGCCTGGTTTAGAAGTCCACTACATAGTATTTCACTCACCTACAGAGAGGAACAAACAGGCCAGGCTGATCAAAAGCAGAAAGGCACTTGCTGGCTTCATGTTGCTGAGAACCTTGAGGTCTGAGAACACAGAAATGTTAAGTGTCTTCAACACGAAGGATGATGTTCTCTAGCCCATATTTATAAGTGGATCTATATGTCTGAATCCTAGTACCTATACATTTGTCACTCAGCTCCAACCTCCACCCCTATTATGTAATTGATTTCTCTAAAGAATAGACACTAGACACCAAAGGAACTAATTTCAGGCCCTTTCCAGTTAAGAATGATAGTAAAGAATGATGTTTAGACATAATAAGTGTATTATAAATAGCACACCCCAAATTTATCCTATGCACCAGACAATGGCAATTGCAGTCAAATTCTTACCTGGCAATTCAAGACACTTAGGACTTGTCTGTAACAGAGCCGTAGGGCCACAGGGCTAATAACTGTTACCTTGAATACAGTTTAAATAATTTGTGTATAATATTAATAGGGTTTGGCACCATAAGTATGAGGAAATGGAAGATGTTGATGTAAGGGATTTTGAGGTCAAGGAATTTATTAAATAAAATAGCAGCATGGCCTGAGTGGTCACAGGGACAGAAATGATAGACGTTGGAGGTGAATAGTATTTACAAGCCTTTTGCTTTCCGTTCCTAGAGTTGACTCAGTGTCTCCATGAGAGCTGCTATTTAGTATTTTTTAAATTAAATGAATGTTTAGTTTGTCAGTTTTAGGTATTTGACATACATGGCAGCCATAGTTGTCCTTTTTCTTTCTCAAACACACTACACACTGTTTATTTTAGCTTCGCTACTTTTATTTTTCTATAAGAAATATTTCTGGACTTGAAACCTGAATAGCTTGTTCTGCTTTTTGTATTTTTTAAAACAATATAGTGAAGTATCACTAACATGGTCATCAACTCCTGAGTTGCACAAGGACAACAATGATAAACATTCAAAAGTGGGTAGGGGAAACACGAGGAGGCCCCGGTCCCACACAAAGAGCTCCAGGCAACTAAAGAATGCTGAGAGCAGGTGAAATAGTCTTCCGCAGTGGAAAGAACATCAATAACTTGTGCGATAAAAATTGGTCAGCCCTGAAAACACAAGTAATATGATACAAGTTGAGCAGGTTGAATTTAGAAATATTATGCATAAATGTCCATATATGTATAAAGTAACAATTCACAAAAAAAAGAGGACAAGAATTTGAAAGAGAACAACTAGGGTAACAGAAGGGCCTTGAGGGAGGGAAGGGAAGGAAGAAATAACTTAATTCTATCATAATCTCAAAAATAAAAGTAGAAAAAAAAACAATAAGTTGAGACATTGCCTGCATGGGAAAGAACTCCTTGACTAATCACAGTGCTCTCATCTTAAATTAGATTAATATTTTTGTTATATTCAAAAGTACACTAAAGGTCTAAAATGGACATTTCATTAAAATTTTCATTATATATTAACCAATAACTAAAATACATTTATATATACATAAGCATGTACAAGTTCAAAGTCATATAAGCTAGGATATAGCCAATTACATTGTTCATTTTCTTACGTCTGAATGACTGTATAATTTCTGTCATATTCATGTACATAGATATCACTTGCCAGTGGAAAACAAAAAACAATACTTTAATTCTTCCAAAGTAGTAATGAGGCACTAATAATTTCAGGTATAATTAAATGCTGCAAATTAAATAACACAAAGACATATCTATAGAACTTACATCCTACAGTTTTTCTCAAACATTTGAACTTGAAATCTGGGAATTTGAGGAGATTGTGTTCTGGAAATTTATAAGTGAGAAACAGAAGTCCATATGTGATAAAAAAAACCAAAATAATTAAAATAATGTATGGATGGGGGGACACTAAAGAAGACATTCGTTTTAAATAGTATGCATGAGTTTTGGGAAAGAGATAGTAATGATTAGCTTCTTAAAGAACTTGTCTTGGGAGTTATTGGTTTTTAAGGCTCATAGATGTGCCATCACATTCAGGAGTGTGATAAAAGGAACGAATATGAGAAAATGATAAAAAATAATGTGTCATCTTATAGATAATTTTTTTGGTGCTGAGGCTTTGTACCTAGTGACAAGCACATCCTGGTTAAATGCTTCTCCACCGAGATCCATCACAGATGAGGATGCAGTCTTAGAAATGAGAGTAATTAAGGGTTAGATTTAAATGTGAAGAGAGAGCTGAAGATAAATGGTGTTATTAGACATGTTACTTTTTGTCCCCAGAGTCCATTAAATTTACTGTTAAATCTGTTTTTTTCTCTTTGGAAGTATATTTTATATTTTTGATCCATTTTCCTTGTAAGCCATTAAGGTTTCATTCTTCTTACACCTTCTCAAGTATATAGGATATTGACCTAATAATTTTGTTTATATATTACACAGTATGAGCCTCTTACGCTACTTTTATACTAAGTAATAGTGTTCAAATAAGATAGTAATTTTTCCTTTTTCTTGTAAAACAAAGATTAAATTTTATTTTGATGGAAATTTGATATTTTTGCCTTTGTATAAAGAACTTTCACTTCTTCAAACAAGTTACTTGAAAGTAGTTTTTATTTTCTTTAAAACTTTCTTAGATGCATACAAGGTAATCTTTGATGTAAAGCCAGTGTTGTGGCATCATAGAGAGGATGGGTCTTAAGTTCTAGGCTAGATGATATTATTATTTTCATTATCATCAGGTGTGTGATGGTGTGGGTGTGCATGTGCATGTAGAAGTCAGGAAATAGTGTTGAGGACTCAATTCTTTCCCTTTAGCTTTATGTAGACTCTGGTGATAAAACTCCAGTCATCAGGTTTGGATGGAAAGTGTATTTACCAGCTAATCCAACAAACCAGCCTTACTACTAGAGTTTCTTAATATAAAATAGTGACCAACATTAACTGAAGAAGGAGAGTGCTTCTCTGAAGACCTCCTGAGCCCTATACTCCACAATGTAGATTACAGATGCCTTATTCCCCCTCACAGAAAATAGGGGCTCTTTCCTGATGCTGTTACCTCAAACTCTACAGGAAGTAAATTGGTTCACATTAGATTATGTTATGAAAGACATATTTTCTCTAGTTTATGAATATTTACTACCATCAGTATCTTCAATATTCCAGTCTTATTTTTATAAACCACCATTATTGCTTTCAAAAAGCTTTTACCTTTTATATAAAATGATTCTTTCTGGTTTGATAGTGTAATTCAGTAGTAGAGTCTGGACTAAACTGGCAAGAGACCCTGGATTTGTTTCTAGCATTTAAAATAAAATAAAATAAAATAAAGACATTATCTTAGTATTTGCACATAACTTATTCAATTTGGATAATTATACATTGGCACAGAGTTTTATAAGATGTAAAGACTGATCAAGAATGCCCCTCCATGTTCCTCAGAAATTTGGACATTGAACTACACAAGGACCCAGCTATACCTCTCTTGGGCATATACCCAAAAGATGCCCCAACCTATAACAAAGACACGTGCTCCACTATGTTCATAGCAGCCTTATTTATAACAGCCAGAAGCTGGAAAGAACCCAGATGCCCTTCAACAGAGGAATGGATACAGAAAATGTGGTACATCTACACAATGGAATATTACTCAGCTATCAAAAACAATGCCTTTATGAAATTCATAGGCAAATGGATGGAACTGGAAAATATCATCCTGAGTGAGGACCCAATCACAGAAAAGCACACATGGTATGCACTCATTGATAAGTGGCTATTAGCCCAAATGCTTGAATTACCCTCGATGCACAGAACACATGAAACTCAAGAAGCATGACCAAAATGTGAATGCTTCACTCCTTCTTTAAAAGGGGAACAAGAATACCCTTGGCAGGGAATAGGGAGGCAAAGTTTAGAACAGAGGCAGAAGGAACACCCCATTCAGAGCCTGCCCCACATGTGGCCCATACATATACAACCATCAAACTAGATAAGATGGATGAAGCAAAGAAATACAGGCCGACAGGAACCGGATGTAGATCTCTCCTGAGAGACACATCCAGAATAAAGCAAATACATAGGCGAATGCCAGCAGCAATCCACTGAACTGAGAACGGGACACCCGTTGAAGGAATCAGAGAAAGGACTGGAAGAGTTTGAAGGGGCTCAAGACCCCATATGAACAACAGTCAGCATTTCCCTACCTGACTTGTCTCTCTGAGAACACTTTCTCCTGATTTTCTCATAATCTTCCAAGAAAAATGTAGGCAAATCATAGCCAACTAATTCATGTTTCTTCTCAAAACTCTCAAACCCTAGCTCTGTGTATCCCAGAAATCAGTAAGAGGCACAGGGTTATATGGAGATGGGCTTGCAGCAAACAAACAGCCCTCTGTTTTGAAAACATCTCTCTTCTCTACTGTGGGACCAATCAAGAGTTGTGTACAAACATCAGTTAGAATGGCTTCAATGCCATCTAAAGTTGCCTTTTTTAAGGTATCCAGACTCCCTTGAGAAGAGACCAACTTCGGGAGGCAGAACCAAGATGCTCTGCACTTTGCCAATGTTGCTCACATACCTCCTCTGGGGTCACTGAAGAATTATGTGCAAACATAATGTCATCAATATTAAATATCTTTCTTTGAGGTGCCCAAGCTACCCAGGAGGGCCCAATTTTTAGGACCACAGGATTCACACATTCACAATCAGTAACTGACAATATCAAGGATTCCAGTAGTTTTTGGTACTGAACTATTTCTAGAACATTCTTGCTAGTTAAATTAATTTTGTTTTACATGGTATTCTGAATGGTCTGATTGTTTTGACCTCTATTATACTTATGGCTTATAGGCATTGGAGATATAGAGGCTTTGTGCTCACAGGCATGTACTAGGGGTACTTAGAATGTTAAGCACACTGGGTTGTTCCTTCAAGAGAAGGAATAAAAAATTCTGTTTTTCACTCAGAAGGCTGGAGTGACCATGCTTTCTATCCTGGTAACCTTTTACACAAGCCCCTGTGGCCTAAGACTTTCCGGTAACCGACCCTCTTCCAGACTCTGCTTATAAACTTGTTTGTTTTTCAGTCAGTCTATAGAACCTGTGTGTAAGGTGTCATATGTACTTAACAGTTTTCATGTAGTAACATCTGATCTGTAGTTTTAGTTTATTTTGTTCCCCAAGGGATTTATGTATGCTTTGTTGTGCACATGCAATTCAGTTAATCATCACAAGAATAAATATTGTCAGATCATGCTGTATTTAAATATACCTTAAATAAACATCTCAGATTCAAACTCTTTAAAAAAAGAAATGTAAATAAGAAAAAATAAGAAATACTCAATTAATAAAGATTAAAAAAAAGAAAAAGAATGCCCCTCCATTAGTTCTCTTGGACTAAAATTGGCAGAGAAATGGTTAAGTTAGAGACAAGATTAATCTACTATTTTGTATGGGGGGAATATACAAGTCTGACCACAAATAGACCTGAGAAACTACATTAACCTTGTTTATTACTTCTGATAACTGAAATTTAAACCATATATAACCTTTTACTCTCTTTCTCTCTCTGTCTCTTTGTCTCTCTCTTTCTCACACACACCTAAGATAGTCATCACATATATTTGTAAATGTGCTGTTTTAGAGAAAAGATTTAATTTTTCTTGCTCTAAAATGCTTATAACAATACAGTTTAAAATATATTTTAGAAAAGATTTGCTAAATGTTCATAAGTAAATCGATTAATGTAAGAGTTACTATTGAAGTCTGAGCATGTTTCTGGAATTCTAGGCAAAAGGAGAAAAGCAACATGTTAAATAAATTTGTATTGTCTGAAAGAGCAAAATAAAACTTTTGCCCTGGTGCTTTGGTTTTTAATAATTCTAATAGTGAATCATTGCAATTACATAACAAAATCAAGAAAAACTGCAGAGCTGCATATGTGCTTACTTCTCTCATTTACTTGAAGTTATTAACCTGTAAATATTTTATTATGTTTTTAAGCAAATTGTCCATTTCTTTAAGATTCTGAAGGAAGTTCGGCAAATTAAAATGCTGAGAAGTCAATAAAATGCCACAGCCTACTCATCTGGAGGCTAGAAAACAGTTTATGGATTCAGCATTTTCTTCCTTCAACCATGTGGGTGTCTGGTATTGAACACAGGCCATCAGGGGTGGTAGTGAGTATCTTCACATGCTGAGCCATCTTCCTACCTAGGGAAGAGTTTCCAAACTGTCAGCCCCCAAAATATACATATTAGTAACAATGTGCAGAATGAGCAGATTGTATTTGGGAAGAGGGGAAAAAAGGGAAGGGAAAATGTTGTAATTAAACTTCCATCTCAAATAATAAAAGAAATAAAATGCCCCCCCAAAAAAGAAAAAATAAGATGCAGTGACCGAAACAAATGTAGCAAATGTACAACAGTTGCAGGTAGGAAATAAATATGGCTAATGAAGAAATTCACTCAGAAGGGATGTATGCTCTATGGTTCCAGCTACAGGACATCTGGAAAAGGCAACGTGATAGACAATAAAAGAAACACGTTGATAGCAGAAGTTCAGATAGAGAAGGAGAGGGAGGAACAAACACAGAATAAGGAGAATGGCACCATTTTGCATGAATTTACAAAAAATCATGTTTGAACACTTCTAAGCTACCAGAAGGAATAGTAAAGACATATGCTTGTTGTAAGATATTTATTGTATTTGGTCAAAAATGGTATGCTAGTGTTGCTTGAGCAACTGTGACGAATGCATTCTATAGTGGACACAGGATAGAAGAGGTTGAGTGTAATTCACAGAAGGCCAAATGTGAGAAATCTGAATTTCCACATAGTTTTGTATTATTCTTAAATTTCTTTAAAGTACTTTATTAGTATCTAGATAATAGGAGCTCAAATATAGGAAAATAAAAGAGGAAACTTCTGGTTGTTGATTTTGGCCAATGCATGCTGAATCTACTTGAGTTAAATTCTAAAAGCTAGTGTGTACAATCAATACACACTGGCAAAAAGCTAAATTAAAAATCTGAATAAGGCTGGGGATTTAGCTCAGTGGTAGAGCACTTGCCTAGGAAGCGCAAGGCCCTGGGTTCGGTTCCCAGCTCCGAAAAAAAAGAAAAAGGAAAAAAAATCTGAATAAAATTACTTAAAAAGCAAACATGATAAGTAGACACACATTCTGAGTGACAGGTGAGTGCATATTAGGACTGTGTCTCGAATGGAAGCTATCTCCTTTATTTCTATCATTAGAAGCCTGTTTTCAGGTAGTCAACACAAACTGTACTTTAATGTATGTGCAGAGACTTTATATGGCTTTCATATGTAACATTATACTATATTATATTGAGCATTATTAAATTCTGTTTTAACTCATTTCTCCTGTTAGAACCCAAATAAAGCATCTCCTAACTCAAAGCCCAATTCTGTCCAGGGACTCTGGAGAAAGTAGAATGACAACTGGCTATAGAACAAATCTGTATATTGAACATCCCCTCTAGAGGAGATTAATTTATGCCAGAGAAGCCTGTTAGGGGTATAATGAGAACAAGTGAACACTACCTTTCATAAGGTTTTAAAATTCTTCCGTTTTAAGAGATTATAATGTTGTTCCATATTTTTCCCTTCTTTCTTCTTCCAAAAACCACACATATACCCCTCCTGCTTTCTTACAAATGCACGGTCTTTACTTTCATTTGTTGTTATTACATACACACATGTTTTGTTATTCTTGGCCATCTAGACTACAGCTTCTATCCCTCTTTGTAGTTTTGCAATGTGATATTTCTCATGAGGAACAGAGTGTAATAGCTTCTGGTAAAGCAGGGAGGCACTTTGTTTACTACCAATAGAGACCAAGTCTCTTTTCCCATTGTATGATTCTAAGAACAAAACCAACAGTGTTCTTAGAAGACAGGGAGTCATCTCATACATAGTGAAGTATTGAGAGATTCTACAGTTTCATTCTTATAAAAGAGTATAGAAGTTTTCACTAACTTCTAAAAATTTACCTATAATTAATTATGACGCCTATAGGAGAGGTTTAATGCTTCTTTCTAGCCAGTAACACTGTATTTAATGATGTCTGCTTAGGTCTATAAAATTTTCAAAGCATTACACATCCAAAAAGTTTATTGCAGAAAAATAAGCTGGCTTTTATTGGATTAACAAAGGATTTTTTCATAATGATAATTAAAGAGAGGTGTGTGTAAGTCAGATTATTCACAGAGAAACTAAAACAGTCCACATTGTTTCCACTCACACTGTTAATGCAATTCAACACTAGTGTGGTTTCTGACCTTCTCTGTTCATTTTTTTTTCTGCAAACAGCCTTGTGTTGTCATTCCACCTTGAAGGAAAACCAGCCTGGCTTCTATGTGCTTCATGTTTTTGTCTGGAATTTTTAGTAAATTCTACCTCTTTTGTGTCATTTTGGTAGCATGTTTGTCAAACTCAGTTTTCCCAGGTGTGTTTAGTATTTTCCTTGGGAGTTGTCCAATTTTTCTTTGCACGTGAATGTGTTCTCTCTGCTGTCCTAAGGCAGCTGTTACAAGCTGAGCATCCATGGTTTGGACTCAGACCACAGTTGCTCTGCCTCATCACTGATGCTAGGCTTTTTTTTTTTAATGACAAAAAGGAACATTCTAAACCCAATGCTAATAAAAGAAAGGGGAGAGGAAGACTGTAAGAGATATATGAAAATAGAGATTATCCAAATGATATGGATTAAAAAGCAAAACCCAAAGATTTCTTTCAGAAGGTGAACAAATTGGTAAAGATGCTCTTTACATTGACTAAAAATGAAAAGAGAAAGATCAAAAATCAGATTTGAAAGTGAAAACATTCCTATTCGTTTATGAAAATAAACATGTAAGAGAATATAACTCTCTTCTTTTTTTTTATTAACTTGAGTAATTCTTATATACATTTCGAGTGTTATTCCCTTTCCCGGTATCTTCTAACTAGTGTATAAATGAAGTGAAACACATATTTTAGAAATATATAGTCTAACAAAATTGAGTTATAAAGACAGAGAATCTGATTGGAGATATTACCAGTAAGCAGACTTTTTTTTTCTTTTCTTTTTTTCGGAGCTGGGGACCAAACCCAGGGCCTTGCGCTTGCTAGGCAAGCGCTAGGCCACTGAGCTAAACCCCCAAGCCCCAGTAAGCAGACTTTTAAAAGTACTTATTTATTTTACTTTTATGTGTGTTTGCCTGATGTTTGCATATGTACTGTATTGATAGTTACCATGCCTGGTAATGACGGAAGTCAGAAAAGGCTACCTCATCCCTAGGGACTGGAGTTACAGAAGGTTGTGAACTACCATGTGGGTGCTGGGAACTGAATCTGGATCCTGCAGATGAGCAGCAAATATGCTTAACTCCTGAATCACCTCTTCAGCCCCAGTGATAAGGTTTTTCACCAAAAATTTAAATCTTCCACTAAAGAATAGTTGTGGCTTCGATTACATAATAAGACTAATTTAAGTATGTAACGTTATTTTGCCTTACTAAACAGGTTTTATATATATATATGTATATATATATATACATATATATATGTATATATATATATACTAGACACTCGAGCATCCATAGATTAAACCCCTGGAGAGTTGGGTATTTTTGTTTGTTTGCCTTGGAAAGTGTTTTAGTGTAGACAAGCTGCCAGTTTCACAAGACCTTTGTGTTTACTGTTTTCATTTCTCGCTACTCTTTCCCCTCTTTAAACCTCATATACTCCTCCTTGCTCTAATCCAAATTCATGCCTCTCTTTGCACTCATTGTTGTTACTTGCATATATGCATATGCATATGTACTCCTAAATATAACCTGTTCATTTTGTATAATGTTTCCTATGTGTATGTTTTCAGGGCTGGTCATCTGTTAATAGATAACCACCAATTAAAATGCTTTTCTTTGGAGAGGATGTTCTCCCCATCTTACCATTTTTTTAGTTGCTTGTAGTTTTTAGTTTGTTTGTTTTGTATTTTGTGAGACTGAGGCCTCAGGGCCTTCCCTTGTCCACTTTGGCAAGCCTATTGATGTTTTCCTTGTTCAGTTCATGCTTAGACAATCATTTTGGTGAGAATTTATAGATGCAGCTTCTGACATTACTAGGAGATCCAGTCTCACAGCAAATATTTAGAATGTAGTTGAAGATTCCACTAATTTAGTAAAGTGGTAGTTGTAGATTCTTCTCCAAGATCCATGGTGATTCATTAGTTTTTTGAGAACTTTATACAATGTATTTTGAGCATATGCATTCCATACTCCCAACTTATCCCAAATCTTCCTTCTCCTTATCTGTCCAGCTTCATGAACTCTCACTCTTTCACTATCTTTCATCAAGTTGAGTTTTGTTATACTTGAGTTTGGGGCATGCCCTGGAATGTAGTTGACATACTAGGCATCACATCATTAAAGAAAATGAACTGAACTTTGCCTCTTCCAGAAGTAGTAATAAAATACCAGTAGCTCCCTAGTTAGCAGTGGAATGTCCTACTCACTTCCCTTCTTCCATTCTGAAATTTAGTCACAACCTCTGTAAGTGTACCTTCTCTGTTGCTTCAGGGAAACAATAATTTTCTTGAACTTATCTACCCTCCTGGCTCTTAAAGTCTTTATGTCCTCCTTTTGCACAGAAATCCATGGGACCTGATGGGAAGGATGATACAGATATCTTACTCAGGGCTGAGTATTCCTAAATGTCCTATTCTCTGCATATTAAAAGTAGAGGGTTTTCATGTTTATTGACATCTACTGCAAGAAGAAGCTTCTGTGATGAGGGTTGAAAGATAAGCTGATCCACATGTGTAGCAATAATCCATTAGGAACCTTTGAAAAATTGCCAAATAGCCAAGTGGTTCTCAACCTTCCTAATGCTATTACCTTTTCACCTTATGTTGTGATGACCCCAAACCACACTTTTTTTGCTATTTCATGACTGCAATTTTGCTACCACTATGAGTTATAGTATAATATTTTTGTAGATGGAGTTTTCCCAAAGAGGTCACAATCCACAGGCTAAGAACCACTGAGAAAATAGGTCCCAGGCCCTGTCTAACCACAGTTTCTTGGTTTCATTCACAGTGTCAGGGATGGGTTCTTTTTCCTGGAACAGGTCTTAAAAAATGTAGTTGGTTTCTCCCTTAATGTTTGTGTTTGTGCCACTATTGCACAAGAAGGCATATCTTTCCAGACAGATCATTGTACATTGCAGGGATTGCAGCTGTGAGAAACCGATGACTACTTTTCTCCTCCAGGACTGTGCACAGCATCTTTCAGCACTATGAAGGCTGCCCAGTAAAGAGTAAGCTTCCAGTTGAATACTAGCTAGATTTCTCCATGTTCTATGACTTCAGCATGTGGGCTCTTCAGCAATGGATTCTAGCAATAAAGTTCTGGAGGATGACTATCACATTAGTAATATTATGTAATGGTTGGGGCTGGGAACTACTGGACTCCATTTTCCAAGAACTGAAAAAAGGTAATCATTCCTGGAACTGGGATTTTTATTTGGTAGCATATAGTGTATAGGTCAGCTGTTGTTTTGTTTTTGTTTTTAGTATTGATGACCTCTCTAGAGTTGAGTTACAGTAACTAAATCATCCAGCATTATAAAAAAGATCTCTGACTTTTAAGTCTATTGATTTTTGGTGTGTGTGAAATTGAAGTGCTTAATATTTGGTGCAAACATGTTTACAATATTATATCATCTCAATGAAATCTTCCCTTTATTAATAGATTATGTTAGTTGTTTTTTAAAATTATCTTTAATATTTTCTGTCCAGTTGTTATCCCCATCCTGGTCCGTCCTCTGAGAGTTCTTCATTCCATTCCTCCTCCCTTGTTTCCAAGAGAATGTCACCCCCCAACCCCAAGGTCCTGGGACCTCAAGTCTATAGAGTTATGTGCATCTTCTCTCATTGAGGCCAGACCAGGCAGTCCTCTGTTATATATGTGTCATGGGCCTTATGTCAGCTGGTGTATGCTGCCTGGTTGGTGGATCAGTGTCTGAGAGATCTCAGGGGTCCAGTTAGTTGAGACTGCTGGTCTTCCTATGGAATCGCCCTCCTCCTCAACTTCTTCCAGACTTTGCCTAATTTAACCACAGACAAAAGCCAGAGACCCCTGTGTCAGTCTTTAGATTTAGCTAATTTTGGTTTGAAATTGACTTTATCAGATAACATAACAGCTGCAGTGCCTTACTTTTAGCTTCCAATTTCCTCATAGTTTGACATTCCTACTTTGACTCAGCCTATCGGTGTTTAGCCAGTGCAGTGAATTTGGAGAAAACATAACTGGATCTTGTTTTCAGTCTGGTAACTAGTCTTCATCCTTTATATGCTGAGTTGAAATTAAGTCTATTTAAGGTTGAAGCTATTATTGAGAAATGTTTTGTTAATCCCTGTAATCACATTTTTATTCTGGGTTGAGTTTGTTTTTGTTTGTTTCTTTCTATATCTCTTATTACTGTTAAGGTTTTGCTTATTTACCATGTTTTCTTGATTCCTGTACACTTATTGGCTGGCACATCTGTTGATTAAAATGTCTCCTCTGGATTTTGAAGGATTCTATTCTTTTTTTTTTTTTTTATTAACTTGAGTATTTCTTATATACATTTCGAGTGTTATTCCCTTTCCCGGTTTCCGGGCAAACATCCCCCTCTCCCCTCCCCTTCCTTATGGGTGTTCCCCTCCCAACCCTCCCCCCATTACCGCCCTCCCCCCATAGACTAGTTCACTGGGGGTTCAGTCTTAGCAGGACCCAGGGCTTCCCCTTCCACTGGTGCTCTTACTAGGATATTCATTGCTACCTATGGGGTCAGAGTCCAGGGTCAGTCCATGTGAAGGATTCTATTCTTATGTATCAGTTCAATCTTCAATTCTAAATTTTTAATACCACTCAGCAACAAGGAAGCGCAGAGTCCAAGAGGACAGAATCCATTATAGTGGACAAGACACAGCAGCAGGTAGTTGGGATGGCTTAGATACATCGTCTTCACAGATATGAAGAAGAGTGCTATTGCTAAATTTTTATGTCATTTTTAGTAAATGGATTAGTTACTACTATTAACAATGAGTTATTTAAATCTCTGTGTTACAATTTTCTATGACTTCATTTTCTCAAACTGCATTTCCCCTTTGGACGATTCAAATTGCAAAATTCAAGAAATTTTTACTTCATCACGCTATGTAATTCTCTTCACTAAAGCTTAATCATTGACATACCAACTACTTTTTACACATAATTTTATTAGAAAAAAACTGATAACTGAGAAAGATGTGACTTGGCAACAGGGGGAAGGAGCGGTAAAAATGCCCAGGAGTAGTTAATGATTGAACCGTTGGCATAATCTGTTCTTGACAATGTTCTCCTTCTGATTGAGTGATATGATAATACAAACGAGAACTGTAATCAACAAATCAATTATATCTCTTTGCTTAAGAACAGGAAGTACAAGTTGTACTTGAAAAGTAGGCTTTGTCCTTAACACCACAATAATGGAACTTTTTTTTCGACAAAACAAATCAATATATTCAGCCATTCAACTAATGGCTAAATCTGTCTTTGTGTATGGGAGAGAAGGTATGATTTTCCACTAAATAATTTTCACTGAAAAAAATTAAAAAATAATAAGAAAAAATTGAATTACTTTTTATTTTTGATATTATTCATGAATGAATTTTATAGAGAATACCCATCCATGTGAATTTTCATAGTATGCACTTACTTTTTAAATTTATTTCACAGTATGCATTTAAGACATAAATCATGTCTTCACATGCATATGAAAACTAGAAAAATAAAAAACTAGATTGAAAGATGACACATGAGCCACTCCACATAACCACATGCACGTGTAAGACTATTTATATTTTATTTTCTTAACTAGTTTTCAGTATCAATACTAAATTATCACAGCTGTCTGTGTGGACATTAGAGTCGTAGGACTTACTCATTCACACAAGCAAAACCAGAGCCCTTTGTTTTCTTTTCTTCAAATTTCTTCTCTTTCTTGACCCCAGTAAGTCATTTTCTACTCTTTCTTTCCTTTGCTTGTTTTTTTTTCTAAGAGCAAGTGGGTATTTCCTTTCATTTCTCCATTATTACATCTTTCAGGTGGTTTAAATTACAAGCATCAGTGCTTGTGCATGCCATAGTTAAGACCTTAAATGTTTATTTTCTTAACATAAAACTATGAATATTGATAAATGTATACATTTCTGTAGCCCTAATAATATTTACATTTTTATCGCTATTATTTGATTGCCTTTTCCTTCTAAGAAATATAACTTCTTATCTTCTAATTTTTATTTTCTCTATATCCTTAAATAGTTTAGAACCTATTTTATAAAGTAAATATAAAGTAAATATTATTTTGCCTACTTTCAGATAAGGCACAGGAAATAAGCCTTAGGATATGAGATAGCACTAAATTACAGCTTAGAGATGTTTGCAAGGAAAGATGTAGGCTGTGCAGGACGAAATGCTAGGAGAAATGCTCTGGGAAGAACAAGTCATTGGGTGGAGGGAGTCTTTACTCTGAGAATAATAGAGAGGGATCTGTCTGGGCTGGAGGGGCCAGTCAAAGACAGACGTGGTATTTGTTAGAAACATTATTCCAAAGAAGCACTGTAACTCTATTAGCCATCCCAGTGCTTTCATGATTATGTTAGAAATAGCTAAATTATTTTATTGAATAAAATGAAAGTAAGTAAAAGGGCACAATTTCCCAATGAGAGGTTGCAGTTCAGCTTACACACATTGAGGACAAAATAGCTGAGATAAAGAGTGCCAAAGTGGTATAGAAAAAGACTATAAATATTTTCAAAACTATTACATTATATATGAATTAAACGTTTCATAGCAATGTAGACACTGATATGCTGTAAATGGTGACTGAACATAATCACAACCACTGTATATTACCTATTGTTACACATAAAAATGCTAAGTGAACAACATTCACTTTTTTCTTATTCATAATATGAGGAGGTAGCTTATTTTCATTTTTCAAGTTAAAAAGTATCTTGACCAAATTTAGTAGTTCATCCCTATAATTCTAGTATTTTAGAGATGGGGGAGAACACTGAAAACATAGATAAATAACTTTATAATTTGATTTAAGAGTCAGGATTTTCACATTGTATTGCATTGACTAAAGGCCCACCCTCTTATCACTGTATCCTGGTTGCATTTTATGTAGTTTCCTTTTAAGGGGACATGCTTTAGACATGGAAACAAATGTCTATGTGCTTTCCCTTGCATAACCTAAGTCATTTCTTGAATCTATTTCTAGGCACTCAGAACACTCCACTGTATCTAGATTTTGATTATATTTATAATAGGTAGTATCTACATGCCTCACATATATTTGAGATTTTAATTGTACTTATGTTATAGCTATGTTGTGGTGCAGGAGAATAAACACAGGGCCATGTGCATGATAAACTAGTGTTCTTCAACTGAGCTAAATTTCCTGACCTTTAAGTCAGATATATAATCTTAATGCTCATAGATTAAAAACATCTCATATAGAGCTGGAGAGATATCTCAGCACTTAAGAGCACTGACTGCTCTTTTAGAGGTCCTGAGTTCAATTCTCAGCAACCACATGGTGGCTCACAACCATCTGTAATGGGATCAGATGCCCTCTTCTGGTGTATCTGGAGACAGCAACAGGGTATTCACATACATAAAAACAAAAACAAAACAAAACAAAACAAACAAAACAAAAACCCCTCATACATAGCAGTCAAAGTCAAAGCCTGAACAATTACTACCAGCCTACACAGTTTGGTCTCCGATGCTCTGCCCTGGTTACCTGTCGTTTGCCTACTCAACAAAATCTTCTTCAGCTCCATTGTATCTTCTAGAGCCAAGTAGGTGTTTTTCAACCTCAAGGATGGGATCTAGCTTCTCCCTTTGCTTTTCTTTAGTATCTTTGCTTGGGCAATTCTCTCATCTCCAGGTCTTTCCAGTAAGAGTGACTCTAAGCATCATATATAACTATGACTACCACTCCTCCCTATGAATCTTCCACCCTTAGTAACTGATTCTATTTAGAATTTTTTCTGTAGCATTTATCACATTCCATTTTACTAAATTTTTATTTATCATATTTAGTGCCTCTACATTTTCATTTATTTTTCCGTTACTAAATGCAAATCCATTTAGTTATTGAGAAAATATTGGTTCTTCTTACTTCCATTCATGGGTGTTACTGTAAGCATCTAGAACAGAATCTATTCCAGATTGGACGCTTTTTCAATTTTTTTTAATTTTAATTTTTAACAGAGTGAAAGTCATTTCTTTCAAGTGATTTTTGATATATGTTAAACAAAAATGTTCCTCAGGAGGGCGTTGTTGGTAAAAAGCATACTCTAGTTTGTAAAAGTATTCAAACGACTGATTTCCAAGACTTTCCTGACAATTTCTCAGAATGAGATGAACTTATACATGAAAATTATGGGTTTTCATAAAATGGAAAAGCTACATCGTATAGGACTGACTTATCAAAAGGACTCTTGTAATCTTTAGCTTTATTCTAACTGAAACTGATTTCTCTAGCAAGTGACTGGATTGCTGCAGGTCTTTTGATTCCTAATGATGTATACAATCTTTCCATTCTACAGAGAAACTCTCTTTTCTTAAAGAGAGTTTTCACATATTCTCCACTGAATAATCACTTATTAAATATTCACTCTTCAGTTTGAGTCTTTCTTGACTTCCTGTTCAGAAGGCCATAGGATGTTTTCAGGAAGACAAACACTGTTTTTAAATATCGCACAATCCGAATATGCCGTTTCAAAGTCAAGTGAAACTAAGCTCCATAGACAATGTGTGATTTGTTTTTATGTAAAATATCTTTTCTGAAATTAAGAAGCACCAACATCTTGTAGTCTAATATTCAAATAACTTATTTTAGAATCACATTAGTATTTGGTTTATTGTTACCAAGAAAATTTCAAAGGCCAAAGAGAGGAGCAATTATTGTTGGACTCAGCTGTGGTGGGTGGTGTATTTTGATGATGAAAGTGGGACATCAAATTAATGAATCATGTTCATTATTGTTTGTTGTACATTATATTAATCTCAGACCAAAATGGAATCAATTCTGCAGAATTTTCTTTATTGACAAATCAAAGGAAATAGACATTGTGACCTACATAAGACTCATATGGAGAAGAAGCTCTGTTTTATTATTTATGAATTTATGGTGTTTGTTAGAGAAAAAAAGGAAAAATAAAAAAATAAGGATGAGAGAAGACAGGGAAGCTGGCATAAAACACCAGCTCTAATTCAGCATTTCCCACGATGCTTCAGGTTGATCTTTCCAGAACTTTTCCTATATAAATAAAAAAAGATAAATATAGATTCAGTACAATATCTTCAGTGTTTGTCACAGAGCCCAGAGTGGCTTTAAATATGGTACCATCCATGTCATTATTGGATTTTGTTGATATCTATACTGCTATTCAGCACATATCAGTTAAATATCCTCATATACCTGTGAAGAAATGGGCTTAAGTCAATGTAGGTTGTTAATCTTTAAGACTTTTGATACCCGTAACTCATTGTAGAAAAGTGAAAAAGAGATGGGAGGAGAAATTATACCAATAAATGATAAGTCGTAAGTCTGTCCTGGCAGGAAAATTAATCAAATATGAAGCATTTTGCATTTTACACCAGACTGCATATGTAAGTTTTATTAGGTATATGTCCCTTCCATTCATTTAAATTTCACCCTACTCCCTGAACTACTGTTGAGAAAAATCTGCAATAAATTGCATAGATAGGTCACATATTAATGTGTTTATTGCATATTGAAATCAATATTGACATCATAAACATTATTGATAAAAAATGACTGGAAAAATGACTCAGTGTTTAATACCACTGGCTGCACTTACAGAAAAGCCAGGTTTGAGACCCAGAAACCATATGACAGCTAACGACAGTCTATAACTACAGTTCTAGGGGGTCCGTTATCCTCTTCTGGTCTCCCTGAGCACCAGGCATGTACACAGTGCATAGACATACAGCAGGCAAAAAATACATATGCATAAAATAAAATTATAAAAATATAAGTTATTAAAGTTAAATTGTTATGTGCAAAATGTAGCACAAAGAAATCCCCAAAATGCATTATAACAGTTACAGAGTAGTTAAAATGCTTTTAAATAATTTATTATGCAATTTTGGGGACTTTATTTTTAATCCATTTTCTAGAAGATCACTTTTTCAGTTTCTGTATGAGATATGGATAGAATATCCTAGGCTATCTCAGAAAATCACTAGTTTAACTTTGTAACTTTATGCTTAACAGACCCAGGTGTGGTAAGAACCATACTTACTCCAATGCCTTGCAGAAGGCACATTTATTCCCATATGTCTGGCCATCAGAGCCACAGAGTGGGTCAGATTCCCGAGTGCAGAAGACCTTGGGATCACGGAACTCACCACAATTAATCTACAGTGGAAAAAGATTATAAGTAACATCCTATCTAATAGACTGATAATTTGAAACAGAAGCTTAATCTAATATATCCTGAAATAGATACGTAGAACATTTTGTTTGTTTCTTTCTTTTTTTTTAAACTAATACAATTTAATCAGTCAACCTTGGTGCTACAATAAAACAGCTTGGAAAATCAACTAAATGGAAGACAATTTCATTTCACTGAGACTTTTATTTAAGTCATGGTGATTTGAGAAATACATTATGATGATGATGATGATAATGATGATGATGATGATGATGATGATGATGATGATGATGATGATGATGATGATGAGCAAATTAATAAGGTCAAATGCTATACATAAAACTTTTTGTTCCAATATTAAATTGGTCTAGTTGAGAGTAAGTTTGGGTAATACATGCCTATTCTTTTGTCATATGGACTATGTGAATATATTCTAATAGTACTTCTGCATACTAGCAGAACATGGATGATCCTTGCTGGGGAGTTTCTAGACATTGCTTGAAGCCTGCTGTTTTTTTCAGTAGATGCATTACCCATTTCATTATATATTGAAAACAATTCTAATGTCTTTATCGTAATTTGTTCCTAGAATCTTTTTGTAGAATTTTCACTTTGTGAATTATTATAGTAATTTATTAATTGCCCTGAAGGTGCTGTGTTTCGAAAGATCTTGAGGTTTCAGTCTCATGAGACTCTTTGTTATGTGTAATGGAGAACAGTTACCGTAGAAAAGCATGGTAGTATCTGTTAATGATCTTATTAATTACACTAATAAAATAATATGATTATTAGAAGTAAGATGTTGTCAATGTAATAGAACTGATATTTGATGTGCTTTTATTTCCAGGGTATTAATAATATGAAATCCATTGAACAAAACATCTACAAATATCAGCTAAAACAATGAGGTTTTATTTACATATGAACAAAGGAAACTAGCTTCAATTTTTTTATTTCCATTTAAGGGACAATCTCATGATTTTCAATGTCTCCATAAAAGTTAATCATTTTCAAAGACATTACTTCAGTTGAACCTAGTAATATCACTGAGAAGTCTACAGAGTTATACTAAATACCAGGGAGAAGAGACTAGACTAGCACAGCTGAAACTATGGGCCTTATATATGACTGAATACATTACTTCTTATTTTTCAGATGCAGAATTTCCGATAATCTATCATAGCTAAATAATAATACATCTCTACTGAGAGAATCAGACTTGGTATCACACTCTATCCTTGACACAGATTTCATTAATATAGCTTGTCAGTTCTAGCATACAATATAAATGCTACAGTCACTAAAATTGTATTGTAGTCATAATTTCAGCTGAGTAGATTTAACAGTGATTACCTCAAAACAAACAAGGACTAACAGTGTGAGGTAATGGGTATATTAGCTTCACTATAGAAAATTTTAGTGTATTTTATATATGTTATCCTAAAACATTGTGTTATATACTTATACAAAAATCTATGCTTTTGTTTCTTTAGAAATAGGATATTAATGAAATCTATGGGCAAGAAGAATCTCTTGTTTAACATGGCAGACACAATTACACACTGACAAACTTGTCTGAATTTTGCATGAGAAAGTCTTCAATGAAATAGTCATACAATCATGTTTGAAAAATAAATATGTACAACAAGTTTAAGGTACCTGAGAGCATCAATTGCACATTTTTTGTTGAAACATGGAATCTTATAGTGTTGAGGTAAAGTAGTGTGGTGCTTACCTTTCCCTCTGTTAAAATATAAAGTCATCCTCTAATGTTCCTTCTATATTAATAATCTTTCTTTTAAGTTATCTAATGCAATTAAATCTAGAAAATCTGGAGAATGATATATGCCCTAGTGCAATTTTCCCTTCAGAACTTTATAAAGTTTAAATCATTACCTCACATGTTCACAGATACATCATTGAGAACAAAAAAAAAGTGAACTGCAGTGTTGTCTTTGATAGTTCATTTATTCATCAAATGCTCAATGAGTAACCAAAGCATAGAATGCATAGTGCTGGATGCTGGTCAGACAAGGAGCTGGTAATGAAGGGCAATTCAGTAAACATATCATTGCATCTTCATTAGAGAGGAAAGAAGAGATGATATAATTGTAGCACAATGCATGACAAAGGCCATGGAAGGAAAATACCTGTTATTTGCAAGCTGAGCAAAAGATACCTGGATCTAGAATCTCAGACAGTAAGGGAAATAAACAAGAAAGTCTCTTACTTGAAAGAGACGATGCCTTAAGACACCTTTCCCTGGAAATCGGCCCTCTGATCTTGTGATCCAGCCTCTTTTGTCCTTTGGAAAGTAGATAGTAAGACAGACACTTGGGGAGAGCATTCACTTTGAGTACTTCTCATCTCCTCAGCCCTCCTCAAGCTCACTACCTTCCCCTGCCCACCAGAAAAAAATTAGGAAGAGCAAATAGTTTTAGTAAACAAATTCACTGCATCAGCTGACATATGAGTGGGCAACGTGAGAATGAGCTCCCTTACTGCTAAATAGTGGGACACCAAGACACCGGCAGTGACTAGAGAGCCATGTTCTAGAACCTCCTCATTGTTGATTGTGCTATTTTAGATGAAGCAACATTTAAGTCAGTTTTTAATTCACTTCAAAGAAGAAAGCACACCTCTCAAATACCTATCCTGTCTTGCTCTCAGGTTCTCAGGGTGGTCTCAGAGAACAAATGTGACATAGGATCATGTGACATGTTTGAAATCATCCTTCATTGAATTGAAGAAAGAAGTCTTCTTCTAGGGGCTTCTCCTTTCCCAAATATAATATTTTTATGAGTTCTTTGTGAATTTTGTACAATGCACCTTTTATCATACTCACCTTCCATTCTTCCCAAGTTCATGCTTCCGCTCTTGTGCCCTTTCCCAAACCGAACCACATCAAACCAAAGCAAACCAAACCAAAACAACAACAACAAAAAAAACCTAACCCTCCAAATCCAATTGTGTTGCCCATATACTCATTGAAAAACAGTCAAATTCCCAGTGGTCAGCTCCTTAAAGAAAACCAAATCTTTGCTTTTTCCATTCATAGTACATGGTCTCTTCCACGAGACTAGAATACTTTCCAGTGGCCTAGCTAGCTTGGATCGTCTGCAAAGTGACAATGGCTTCTTTCATCAAAGTGGCTTAAATACAGCTTTTTGGTCTCTAGTTCTTGAGCTGGATGGGAAATACAGTCTTTCTTGACTCAAAGATTCTTCTATATCCAGGAAACACTCTGGATTCACTGAAAAGTCTAAGCAAGATCACAGGAATCAGAAGAGTAATTTGTTGCAGAGGCAACTCTAGTGTAGTTACAAAACAAAACAAAACAAAACAAAACAAAACAAAACAAAACCAATCCGCCATCTGACCAAACAAACAAAAAAAACCTTCTACAAAGTAGTGTGAGGGATAAAAAGAAAACAGCTTCTACCACATAGGAAAATATTAAGAATTACTACTGGTATGCCTTTCATGTGCCTGAATTTCTTCTAAATTTGGTTGTAGAATCTTGAATGATATCCAAATGATGGGCTCCTTACTGGAAGTTGAAGAAGATCTAGATGGAGGAGATAGATGGTAGGTTACCATTTCCTCACTAAGGTTCCATTCAAGAGCATTAGGCCTGTGAGGAGAACCGCAGTGCCCTGTGGATCTAAGGAAAATGTCTCAAAGGAGTTGGATAAAGTTTTCTGTGGGGAGAATGTTGTCATAAACACTAGCCAGGTAAATTATATCACATACTAGAATTTTGGTATGTGATATAATTTATTATAATTTATATAATTTATTCCATATTTGAATAAGATTAATTTTTAATGTTGCTTGGATTGCTTTCAGATTTTAAAAAGAAATTTCATTTGATCTTCTTTGATACTAAAGAGTTCTATCAGGGTTTTGACTATCAAACTGACCGCTTGTGGTTCTTCAAAGAACTGTTGTCTCCTAACTTTGCAAGAATGACATGGCACTTCCTTACCCAGATTAGTCATAATTATTAATAGAGTCAACAGAATTATTTACTTTTATTGATATTTGAACACTTGCTTATACAATCAACTAAAGACTCAGGATGATTAATATTTTAGTCATTTACAAATCAAATCAAGGAAAATGTGCTTCCTCACACACAAAGCATTTGGACTTTAGATGGAAGATGATATCATTTCTCCTGTGTTGAAAAAGAAGTCCCAGTCAATTCGACCTTAATCCTTCATCATCTCTAGTTCTTAACCCATCTCTATCTAGAGTAATAGTTATCAACCTGTGGGTCCTGATTCCATGGGGTTTGAAGGTTCTTTTCGCAGGGATTGTCTAAGACCACCAGAAGGAACATTGACATTGCAATTCATGACAGTAGCAAAGTTACAGTTATGAAATAGCAATGAAAATAATTTTATGGTTGGGGTCACCACCATGTGAGAGACTATATTAGAGGGTTGGAGCATTAGGAAGATTGAGAACTCCTGGTCTAGACTAACTTCCTACTTTCATATGCCCCTTTTCTCTTACCAGTGCTCTCTGAAAGGATACTTATAAGAATAAAAACTCTGGTTCCTAAAAATAACCTGTATTAGTTTCTTATGGTTTATGCAAATTCTTGATCACTCAAATCTTTTAAAAACTCCAAAATTCATATGTCAGCTCCCTTCATCTTCACTTTTTGCTTTTTTCCCCCTCCTTAATTTGGCTGTGGTTATTTTCAAAGTAGTTTTTAATCCTTGATTTTCTCTAAGAATATGTATATACTTTCTAAAGTAACTCTGATCCATGCCAGGATCAGTAACCCATTCTCTAATTTTCATAGATTAAGAATCTTGTAACTATCAGTTTAATTAATAGTTAAGAATTAGTTATTTCCAAAGCACGTGTTCTTTCCTCTCAACAGCTTTGTAGTCTAATGGTTCCATTTTCATGGAACTCCCCTCTTCAAATTTCTCAGCCAGATCCCAGATCTCTTACTGAAGCTGTCATTTTCCCCTTTGAAATGTTCCTTCTTTCCTTCCTTCCTTCTTTCCTTTCTTCCTTCCTTTCTTCCCTCCTTTTGTTTCCTTTCTTCTTCCTTTTGTTTCCTTCCTTTCTTTCTTTCTTTCTTTCTTTCTTTCTTTCTTTCTCTTTCTTCCTTACTTCCTTTCCTTTCTTCTTTCTTCTCTTCTTTCTTCACTTCTTCACCTCTTTGCTAACTTCAAATTATTACCTGAAAAAGTTTTTAGTATTTCTTGTCTGGATCAATACCATAAGTTGTTCTATATGAGATTTTCTACTGGTATCAGCCTTTCTACATTTGGAGAATGGCTGTTTTAAACTATGATTTTCATCACCTTCTTTGCATAAGACAGATAATAATCATCACATCAAAATTGTTAGAAAAAAGCACTCCTGGAATCCATTTACAGAGAGTGCATGGTGTCTCTCTATAGCTGATTACAGCTAAGTCAATATAGACCCAGCAGTCCTGGGACTTGATTCCACCCACTTCCTGCTGCTGCTACTTAACCCTGTCTCCTTTTCCAGGCTTCAAGGATTTTTCTATTTGTGGTTACATTGTGAATGCTGTCTAACACATTCAAACTGCATTTAAATATTGTCAATACATTAATTTTTAGTAAAACCATGGGACAGTGAAGAACCAAGAACTTCAAACTCATATTAGTAGTGGAACAATGTTTTACAAATGTATCAAAATTAATCAGTCTTTAGCTTAAAATATAACACTTAATTATGCCAAAAAATCTACAGAAGAAACAGTTGGTAGGGCCATACATTTAAATGACTCTTAAGGGTATGACACTCAAACTTCAAGCCTTGGAAAGTAGAAAGTATAAAGCTTTCATTCTGTCTGGAGCCTAGGCCTGTCTAGTATGGTATTCATTACCTAAACAAGGTTAGCCTTAAAACTAGATGTTCCTCCTGCTTCAGCCTTCCCAGATTACATGTATGGGTGTGACCAAACACACCCCGATACCTTGAAGAATGGTTGTAAAAGAATGTAAACTTTGGAAAGGCCTATAATTAGGAGTGTACCCTATAATCTCCCGGAAGATGTGTCATGGACAAAATTCCTGGCATGGGCAGAATGAGTTGAGTGCTGGAATGTTGAAGTGCCAGAGGAAACCTGACATCCCTTTGTCTTGCCTGGGTCTGACTTGAAGCAGCATGTTCCTAAGTAAATCCTTTTGCCCCACTCCCCCTCTGACCAAGAAGGAAGAGTAAGGTGGCTTAGGTGTGGTCTTGGAGAGCAAAACCTTCCTTGTGCTTTATGGTTCCTAGGGAATCACCATGGCAGTGCAGGCTTGATTTATAACAATTCAAATATTTAGAGCAGGGAGAGGCTTTAGGTATCACTTCATGTCAACTTTCATCTTAAAGGTGTGGAAACAGAAGTAGTAAGAAGAGAAAAACAACCAAAGAACATAATATGTAACTGTGAATTACATTTCATTCACATTGTCTGACTCTGAAGCCAGTCTTTCACTGTCTAGCTTAGTGATTGTTTTTTGTTGCATGTGTGTTTGTTTTGTTTTCACATTTTTTAATTGCTAGATTTTGTGTAGGTGTCACTTGTACAGTTGTTTAGAATGTAGGTTTAAATTCCTTAACAAATCCAACTGCTGCTCAACACTTTCATGAGGATCTGTGTATTTAGAAAGAATGTTAGGTGACCCTAAAGCAAGCAGACCATAAGACTTAAACCATGCAAAAGAACAGGATAAGTAATTGGTAGATCAATGTAAAGCAGAAGCAAACTCTCAGAAATGAAAATCCCAAGAAAGAAAGTGATAATCTTTTACAATTATGTAGATTTATGTGCAACATCTGGATCATCTTATTTTATAGTGTAATGAAGGATGAAACATGTTGGCTGTCTCTTATGTTTTTTTGTTTGTTTGTTTTGGGTTTGCTTCTAAATTTAGTATAAGTATGACACTTATTCAAGTACATACATTATAGAATATAGAGCCTCATATAAGAACACAGACACACATGCTTGTGTTTGTTATATAAACCCATGCACATGTGGACGAATTAGAAGACACAATCAAACTTAAGATGCATCTTAATTCATGAGATATTAAATTAATGAGATTAACTTATGAATATGATGCTTACAACAGAGATGAAAAGTAATTTTTTAAACTTCTTTGCATGCCTATCAGCTGGCAATACTGCCTGAAAGTTTTGATGCCAAGAGTCCTTGGATACTCTAAAATCTAAAAAGCTAGTACCCAAATCAAATTGAAATGTCCAATAGAATTAGCAGGGTCATTAGATCAAACATCATTTGTTTGTACATGTTTTCAATAGTTAGATTTTAAAAAGCACAATAAAAATGCTGTTTAATAAAAGTAAGACAAAAAACCCAAAAAATACAACAAAGAAAAAATAGCTTAATGAATAAATTTGTACCCAGTCTGAGTTTTAACCCCCCACTTGCATTAAATTTGGGTATTGCAGACTGTGTATGCTTCATACACAACAAATGTTCATTTCTTATTTCTGTAAAAAAAAGACTTCTCTTCAAATTCTGTGAAAGGGGGTCAATCAAATATTAGTAACTAACTCACATATAGTGTTTATAGTTTTCCAAATGATTTTGCCATGTTGTGAAGCTTTATAATAACTGTAATTCTGCAGAGTGATTATTAGTGTCTAGTTTAATAGCTGTGGCATTTCCAGCTTGGAGAACTGAGAACTTTTTAGCTCAATAGCCTGATTAAGTTAGGGCTTGGACATGAACTTTATTTCATGCCCATCCTGTTTGTGCAATAATACAGCACCTTGTCAATGTATAAAAATGTACATTTGAGCTTCTTTAAACTTAAAATTGTGTAAGATGAGAAACTGTCGTTTAAAAGCTCACTGTTACATGTGATTTCTAAATTAGGCATTTCTCTCCACCCTCCCTAACTTCTTTCACAGCATAGATATATCTCGCTTTAGCCAGAGAAAAGCAGCCATACATTACCTAGGTTAGAAAAATAGAGACAAATAGGTACTAACCTGTCCTCCTTGACTGAAGGCACCTGGGAAAAAAGCACAATTCCAAACACTGTAATTTCTGAATGTGCAAAAGTGAGGTCTGCAAATTTGGCAGTAATATGCATTCATTTTGGCAGCTTTTGGCCATTTCCTAAATACCCGTAGGTCTTATTTTCAAGTCTGCTCACTTATTTTGTTGTGGGTTAGGGTTAAGTGAAAGATAGATGTTTAAGATCTGGAGATTCATGACCCAGACTTGGCGTCTTACTTTTCATCCATGATGGGAAAGACTTTATCATCCTTGACCTCACTTCACAGAAGTGGTCTTGGAAAGAATGCTCTGGCCAGCATCCCAAAGAGCAGCGCCCTTTTCTTCTATCAAAACGTGTGCCATGGGGAGTAGAAAAGTTTGCTATTTGCTGCACTCAGGACTACTCCTCTGTGCTTTCTACTGAAACTCAATTTTAAAATTATGACCCATCTATACATTCTTAAAGACTGACCCCACCTTTTTCTGATCTCACATTTTCTGTGCCTTCTTTATTTCTCTGAATTCCTGAAGATGGGTTATTATGTAGTCTTCTTCTCATCCTCTTTTTCCCTCTTAATATTAATATTTGTGGTTTTAGATGTGTGGTGCTTTCTTAGCAGGTATGAATACATCAAAAGTGTTCATGCATGTAAAACCAAGAAGTACAGATTAATGCTGCCTCCAACATGGGGCAACACTCACGATTGGTTGAGCAGACATATGTTCAAGTGCAATGTATTAATAGATGTAGAAAAATCCACAGCTCTTAAATTTTATGGGGCCTCATCATCTCTTCCTGAGGCTTTCCCAACAGTCATGAGTCATAACTGGGAGAATGGGTGATTGTTAGGGACACAGAGTTTTCCACCACCTTCCTTGGAAGTCATGCATTATGCAACTAGATAGTGCTGGGGAGTCTGAAGTTTTGTAAATTCTGTTAGTGATTTTTATGTTCAGAAATTTAATTATTATAATTTCCAATCAATGTTTCACTTTGAAAAAACCTATACTTCTAAAAGGATTTGCCCATGTTTCATATTTAGGAAACAGCAAGGCAGAAACTAAATTCATACATATTGCATCTTAGTTATAGCATTAACATAATATATACATTGGATATTTCTTTGCCCCTTCTACTATATCAAGCTCTTTATGTGCATTTTCTGATGTAACTCCCCATATAGGAGTGCTTATTATATATTTTCAAATTACACAAAAACAAAACTCAGAAAGGTTTTGAAGCTGAATGACTGAAAAACTAGGACTTAAATTCATTTCACAATTTCAACATTTAGCTTCCTTGAGCATGCTACCACCATGAAAGATGTTTGGTATATTTGTGAAGTATTCATGCTCTGAAGAATTCAGACAATTAGATCTTGTTAGAGTAAATTCATCTTTATAAAGGTAAGCCTACCAAGGATGACAACTGGTTTAAGGGACTAAATTTTAACATAGGTCTAACTTTCTGCTACCTCAGGAAAACATTTTTGGAATAGTTTGATTATAACAGACAAAAATTTCAGTAGACTTTCATCTAATTTTAATATATATTGTACAAGTATTTGGTTCACAAATATGTATCGACTTTATCTACTTAAATTTTTTTCAAATTCTTCAGTAACTTCAAACCTTGAAGCCATGATGTTTATTATCTCCTGTCCCAGAAAATGATACATCCCCCATGGAAGCACCCCCTCCTCCAAGTTTAGTCTCATCTCTCAGCATGGACACAGGGAAAAGTATTTAAGAAGACTGAGAAATTTCTTTAGTTGACACAGGATTTTAGTGGGAAAGATGGTCTATTTACCTCAATGGACACTCTGACCACTAGCCAACAGACTAAAAGAAGAGGCAGTAAATAGAAAAGACTGTGTTTATCAAGGGTTTCCTTTGACCTACATATGCAGCTCTTTCTGTCTTTTCAAGATGAATATCTTTATACTGTGTTTCTGAGCCATGTCAGTTGACAAAATGCATGCCTATTGGTCATTTAAGTTCTCTAAGATATTGCTCTTTTGAAGAATAATTTACTCGTCTTGCTATATATACTTCTTCATTCTAAGGCTCAATAATTTCTTTTCAAAGCTTCATATTGAGTTTCTGTCTCCCTTCCTGTTTTATTGTCAATTACTTGAGTCTCTCTGATAATAATAATAATAATAATAATAATAATAATAATAACAAACGGCAAAGTTTTTTTCTGAAAAGCCAAGATTAGTTTTAATGCCAATTATCTGTCTTCTAGACTTGTTCTTACAAATAAATATCATCTGTGATGTCTTTAAAACCTCAATACAAATAATAAATTCCACATTGTTATAAGTAGGTTAGCAACTTCCTTCTCTGTGTCTCAGTTTCCTACATAAAGAACAGGGATACAAACTTCTTACAAAATAATCAGAGATGATCTACAGCAGCCTTTAGTACAAGCTTACAACACCTACGCTTGGTGAATGACACTTCTTATCATCCTTACCAGTGTCCCTGTCATCACTATTGTTACTGTCTTCATCATTATATTATTTCTTAACTGCTCTTTCACATAAAAATCATTAGGATTTTGAAATGTGAGGAAGAACTCCTCTTCTCCTTTTTGCTTTGATGAAACTATGTGATGTTAATTGTAAAAAAAAAAAAAAACTCACCTGAGAAAAAGCAGAGAAGAGCCAGAGAGAGGAGCAGAAAGACACCTGCTACTTTCATGGTGCCAGTTAGCTCACTCAGATCAAGGCTGCTTTGCTCAGCTTAGGTTCTCTGTCAAGATACTTCCCAGAAACCCTAGATTACAAACTCAGACATATATATAGAGAAAGAGTGAGAGTAGCATGAAGGGAGTTGGGATCTCCACCTTCTTTATAAAAGTCTCCCTCTAAAACCATGTGCAGTCCTATACACTTTAGGCATTTATGAGGATCTGTCACCAGCTTAAAGAAATGCCTCATGAGCCTCATCAGCCTTAAGAAGGAAAACAATTATGTGAGTCGCACCTTAGATCTTATTAATGGAGGATGTTATTTTCTTCTAGTAACCTACATTTTCCTAGCAACCAACACATCCCCCTGCCTTTTCTCTCTAACGCTCCACTAAATTAAAGGGATGAGTCACAGGCTGAGTTCCACTTCTTCAAATGTCTCTAATTGGCTGTGGTCCAGATGAGTAAGCACAGGTGAAGGGAATTCCTGGGTGTAACTTGAATTTTCCAAGTTGTCAAGATGTACCTAAAGGACAGAGGTATTCGTTGTCACCAGAGCTTCATCGGAATGAATATTTCAGAACAGGGATAAGCTTATTAGTTTAAGAATCACCACCACAGCCAAATGACAATGATTTCTAATTTTTACATAAAAACTAGGTTAATGTGTTATTGTTATTTTGTTAAAAAGTGAAAAGTTACTGAATTGAGAATTTGAACTATGACATATTGAATATTTCCTTATGCTACAAGCTAAAAATGGAAGCTATAGTAGATAGCCTAAGTTCTAAACATTTGGGAATATATAAATGAAGCTAGTAAGTATCACAAGCAGTTTAAATGTAAGGCACACCATAAGATAAGACACAATATCACTTTACAGAGAAGAGAAATTAGGAAAATGAGAAAGTCATACTAGGAAATTGTGCCTCAAAACATAATATGTTATTTAAAATACACCAAAGTAAATATAGCTAGTTAAAGCGTAGAAAAATTGTGGAAAATGTGCCTGATTGAAATACAAGGGATTAGTGCAAACTCTTCATAAGTAAACTATATGTTATTTGCCAAATAATTTTTTCCTCATCATTTAATAATGCATATGCCACATGTTTCATTTATCTCAAGACACTTGAATTCCTTTTGGAAATTACGTGAAACTTTTATTTAATTTACTTCAGGAGTTAGGATGGATTAATGACTTTCAAAATAGTCGATAGACTATATCAAATTTGATAATCAAATGTCATCATTTTAATTAAAATGAATCATAAATATGGCAAGGGTATATATTTTCATACCTTTTCTGTCAATTAGAAGAGAAGAAAATCGGAATGGAAAAATTAATTTTGTCACATAAATGTCAACTTATATAAAATTTGATTTAAGTTAATGTATTTATATTTCATAAAATGAAATAAAGCTGCTTGAATTATTTCTATAATAATTCTATCTAGTGTTGTCTGGCCTGGAACTCACTTTGTAGCACAGGATCACCTTGAACTCACAGAAATTCAGCTGCCTCTGCTTTATTAGTAGTAAGACTAAAGACATCTACTCCTGTGTCTGGCAAGATTATCAGACACTTTATTTTCTCAGTTTCCCACTCAACACAACTACACAGTGTTTTTATGCTTAATGACTTTTTGGTATAGAGAGGAGGCAAAAGCTTTGGTTCTAGATTAACCTGTGACATGCATTGCTTTTTTAGCACCTACTATACATCTTGAGGAAAATTCATTAAATAGTCTTCATCTTTCTTTGAAGAAAAATCTTGGTGTATAGCACAGATAGGGCTCAAATTCATGATCTACTTGCCTCATTCTCCTGAGTTCTAAGCCCCCAGTGTACATTATAACACCTAGTCATAGTATTAATCAGTGAATTTCTGAGTCACATTCAGGTATCTTATGCTGCCTTTTGACATACATCATAAGTGCCTGTAGGTGTTTTGTTCTCTACTTTTCACTTTGTCTCTCAGTTTGTTTAGACTTGATCACATGAAATGATCTTTCCTGCCTATGTATGAATTATCTATAAACACAACATCTTGATTATCATAAATGTCACTTAAAAATGGGATACAGAAGACCCGGTGAGAGAGAGACCCAACCGCCTGGTCAGGTGGGCACTCCTGAGGCTGCAGAGCGGAAGAGACCACCAACACTGCTCACCCCTGCCCACATCCCTAGCCCAAGAGGAAACTGTATAAGGCCTCTGGGCTCCCGTGGGGGAGGGCCCAGGAGCGGCAGGACCCCTGCCACAGACACCGCCGGACCCTGAAGGAAACAGACCGGATAAACAGTTCTCTGCACCCAAATCCCGTGGGAGGGAGAGCTAAACCTTCAGAGAGGCAGACAGGCCTGGGAAACCAGAAGAGACTGCTCCCTGCACACACATCTCGGACGCCAGAGGAAAAAGCCAAAGACCATCTGGAACCCTGGTGCACTGAAGCTCCCGGAAGGGGCGGCACAGGTCTTCCTGGTTGCTGCCGCTGCAGAGAGCCCCTGGACAGCACCCCAGAGCAAACCTGAGCCTCGGGACCACAGGTAAGACCAAATTTTCTGCTGCAAGAAAGCTGCCTGGTGAACTCAAGACACAGGCCCACAGGAACAGCTGAAGACCTGTAGAGAGGAAAAACTACACGCCCGAAAGCAGAACACTCTGTCCCCATAACTGACTGAAAGAGAGGAAAACAGGTATACAGCACTCCTGACACAGGCTTATAGGACAGTCTAGCCACTGTCAGAAATAGCAGAACAAAGTAACACTAGAGATAATCTGATGGCGAGAGGCAAGCGCAGGAACCCAAGCAACAGAAACCAAGACTACATGCCATCATCGGAGCCCAAATCTCCCACCAAAACAAACATGGAATATCCAAACACACCAGAAAAGCAAGATCTAGTTTCAAAATCATATTTGATCATGATGCTGGAGGACTTCAGGAAAGACCTGAACACACTTAGGGAAGCACAGGAAAACATTAATAAACAAGTAAAAGCCTACAGAGAGGAATCGCAAAAATCCCTGAAAGAATTCCAGGAAAACACAATCAAACAGTTGAAGGAATTAAAAATGGAAATAGAAGCAATCAAGAAAGAACACATGGAAACAACCCTGGATATAGAAAACCAAAAGAAGAGACAAGGAGCTGTAGATACAAGCTTCACCAACAGAATACAAGAGATGGAAGAGAGAATCTCAGGAGCAGAAGATTCCATAGAAATCATTGACTCAACTGTCAAAGATAATGTAAAGCGGAAAAAGCTACTGGTCCAAAACATACAGGAAATCCAGGACTCAATGAGAAGATCAAACCTAAGGATAATAGGTATAGAAGAGAGTGAAGACTCCCAGCTCAAAGGACCAGTAAATATCTTCAACAAAATCATAGAAGAAAACTTCCCTAACCTAAAAAAAGAGATACCCATAGACATACAGGAAGCCTACAGAACTCCAAATAGATTGGACCAGAAAAGAAACACCTACCGTCACATAATTGTCAAAACACCAAACGCACAAAATAAAGAAAGAATATTAAAAGCAGTAAGGGAAAAAGGTCAAGTAACATATAAAGGGAGACCTATCAGAATCACACCAGACTTCTCGCCAGAAACTATGAAGGCCAGAAGATCCTGGACTGATGTTATACAGACCCTAAGAGAACACAAATGCCAGCCCAGATTACTGTATCCAGCAAAACTCTCAATTAACATTGATGGAGAAACCAAGATATTCCATGACAAAACCAAATTTACACAATATCTTTCTACAAATCCAGCACTACAAAGGATAATAAATGGTAAAGCCCAACATAAGGAGGCAAGCTATACCCTAGAAGAAGCAAGAAACTAATCGTCTTGGCAACAAAACAAAGAGAATGAAAGCACACAAACATAACCTCACATCAAATATGAATATAACGGGAAGCAATAATCACTATTCCTTAATATCTCTCAATATCAATGGCCTCAACTCCCCAATAAAAAGACATAGATTAACAAACTGGATACGCAACGAGGACCCTGCATTCTGCTGCCTACAGGAAACACACCTCAGAGACAAAGACAGACACTACCTCAGAGTGAAAGGCTGGAAAACAACTTTCCAAGCAAATGGTCAGAAGAAGCAAGCTGGAGTAGCCATTCTAATATCAAATAAAATCAATTTCCAACTAAAAGTCATCAAAAAAGATAAGGAAGGACACTTCATATTCATCAAAGGAAAAATCAACCAAGATGAACTCTCAATCCTAAATATCTATGCCCCAAATACAAGGGCACCTACATATGTAAAAGAAACCTTACTAAAGCTCAAAACACACATTGCACCTCACACAATAATAGTGGGAGATTTCAACACCCCACTCTCATCAATGGACAGATCATGGAAACAGAAATTAAACAGTGATGTAGACAGACTAAGAGAAGTCATGAGCCAAATGGACTTAACGGATATTTATAGAACATTCTATCCTAAAGCAAAAGGATATACCTTCTTCTCAGCTCCTCATGGTACTTTCTCCAAAATTGACCATATAGTTGGTCAAAAAACGGGCCTCAACAGGTACAGAAAGATAGAAATAATCCCATGTGTGCTATCGGACCACCACGGCCTAAAACTGGTCTTCAATAACAATAAGGGAAGAATGCCCACATATACGTGGAAATTGAACAATGCTCTACTCAATGATAACCTGGTCAAGGAAGAAATAAAGAAAGAAATTAAAAACTTTTTAGAATTTAATGAAAATGAAGATACAACATACTCAAACTTATGGGACACAATGAAAGCTGTGCTAAGAGGAAAACTCATAGCGCTGAGTGCCTGCAGAAAGAAACAGGAAAGAGCATATGTCAGCAGCTTGACAGCACACCTAAAAGCTCTAGAACAAAAAGAAGCAAATACACCCAGGAGGAGTAGAAGGCAGGAAATAATCAAACTCAGAGCTGAAATCAACCAAGTAGAAACAAAAAGGACCATAGAAAGAATCAACAGAACCAAAAGTTGGTTCTTTGAGAAAATCAACAAGATAGATAAACCCTTAGCCAGACTAACGAGAGGACACAGAGAGTGTGTCCAAATTAACAAAATCAGAAATGAAAAGGGAGACATAACTACAGATTCGGAGGAAATTCAAAAAATCATCAGATCTTACTATAAAAACCTATATTCAACAAAATTTGAAAATCTTCAGGAAATGGACAATTTCCTAGACAGATACCAGGTATCGAAGTTAAATCAGGAACAGATAAACCAGTTAAACAACCCCATAACTCCTAAGGAAATAGAAGCAGTCATTAAAGGTCTCCCAACCAAAAAGAGCCCAGGTCCAGACGGGTTTAGTGCAGAATTCTATCAAACCTTCATAGAAGACCTCATACCAATATTATCCAAACTATTCCACAAAATTGAAACAGATGGAGCCCTACCGAATTCCTTCTACGAAGCCACAATTACTCTTATACCTAAACCACACAAAGACACAACAAAGAAAGAGAACTTCAGACCAATTTCCCTTATGAATATCGACGCAAAAATACTCAATAAAATTCTGGCAAACCGAATTCAAGAGCACATCAAAACAATCATCCACCATGATCAAGTAGGCTTCATCCCAGGCATGCAGGGATGGTTTAATATACGGAAAACCATCAACGTGATCCATTATATAAACGAACTGAAAGAACAGAACCACATGATCATTTCATTAGATGCTGAGAAAGCATTTGACAAAATTCAACACCCCTTCATGATAAAAGTCCTGGAAAGAATAGGAATTCAAGGCCCATACCTAAACATAGTAAAAGCCATATACAGCAAACCAGTTGCTAACATTAAACTAAATGGAGAGAAACTTGAAGCAATCCCACTAAAATCAGGGACTAGACAAGGCTGCCCACTCTCTCCCTACTTATTCAATATAGTTCTTGAAGTTCTAGCCAGAGCAATCAGACAACAAAAGGAGATCAAAGGGATACAGATCGGAAAAGAAGAGGTCAAAATATCACTATTTGCAGATGACATGATAGTATATTTAAGTGATCCCAAAAGTTCCACCAGAGAACTACTAAAGCTGATAAACAACTTCAGCAAAGTGGCTGGGTATAAAATTAACTCAAATAAATCAGTTGCCTTCCTCTATACAAAAGAGAAACAAGCCGAGAAAGAAATTAGGGAAACGACACCCTTCATAATAGACCCAAATAATATAAAGTACCTCGGTGTGACTTTAACCAAGCAAGTAAAAGATCTGTACAATAAGAACTTCAAGACACTGAGGAAAGAAATTGAAGAAGACCTCAGAAGATGGAAAGATCTCCCATGCTCATGGATTGGCAGGATTAATATGGTAAAAATGGCCATTTTACCAAAAGCAATCTACAGATTCAATGCAATCCCCATCAAAATACCAACCCAATTCTTCAAAGAGTTAGACAGAACAATTTGCAAATTCATCTGGAATAACAAAAAACCCAGGATAGCTAAAGCTATCCTCAACAATAAAAGGACTTCAGGGGGAATCACTATCCCTGAACTCAAGCAGTATTACAGAGCAATAGTGATAAAAACTGCATGGTATTGGTACAGAGACAGACAGATAGACCAATGGAATAGAATTGAAGACCCAGAAATGAACCCACACACCTATGGTCACTTGATTTTTGACAAAGGAGCCAAAACCATCCAATGGAAAAAAGATAGTATTTTCAGCAAATGGTGCTGGTTCAACTGGAGGGCAACATGTAGAAGAATGCAGATCGATCCATCCTTATCACCCTGTACAAAGCTTAAGTCCAAGTGGATCAAGGACCTCCACATCAAACCAGACACACTCAAACTAATAGAAGCAAAACTAGGGAAGCATCTGGAACACATGGGCACTGGAAAAAATTTCCTGAACAAAACACCAATGGCTTATGCTCTAAGATCAAGAATCGACAAATGGGATCTCATAAAACTGCAAAGCTTCTGTAAGGCAAAGGACACTGTGGTTAGGACAAAACGGCAACCAACAGATTGGGAAAAGATCTTTACCAATCCTACAACAGATAGAGGCCTTATTTCCAAAATATACAAAGAACTCAAGAAGTTAGACCGCAGGGAAACAAATAACCCTATTAAAAAATGGGGTTCAGAGCTAAACAAAGAATTCACAGCTGAGGAATGCCGAATGGCTGAGAAACACCTAAAGAAATGTTCAACATCTTTAGTCATAAGGGAAATGCAAATCAAAACAACCCTGAGATTTCACCTCACACCAGTGCGATTGGCTAAGATCAAAAACTCAGATGACAGCAGATGCTGGCGAGGATGTGGAGAAAGAGGAACACTCCTCCATTGTTGGTGGGATTGCAGACTGGTAAAACCATTCTGGAAATCAGTCTGGAGGTTCCTCAGAAAATTGGACATTGAACTGCCTGATGATCCAGCTATACCTCTCTTGGGCATATACCCAAAAGATGCCTTAACATATAAAAGAGACACGTGCTCCACTATGTTCATCGCAGCCTTATTTATAATAGCCAGAAGCTGGAAAGAACCCAGATGCCCTTCAACAGAGGAATGGATACAGAAAATGTGGTACATCTACACAATGGAATATTACTCAGCTATCAAAAACAACGAGTTTATGAAATTCGTAGGCAAATGGTTGGAACTGGAAAATATCATCCTGAGTGAGCTAACCCAATCACAGAAAGACATACATGGTATGCACTCATTGATAAGTGGCTATTAGCCCAAATGCTTGAATTACCCTAGATCCCTAGAACAAACGAAACTCAAGACGGATGATCAAAATGTGAATGCTTCACTCCTTCTTTAAATGAGGAAAAAGAATACCCTTGGCAGGGAAGGGAGAGGCAAAGATTAAAACAGAGACTGAAGGAACACCCATTCAGAGCCTGCCCCACATGTGGCCCATACATATACAGCCACCCAATTAGACAAGATGGATGAAGCAAAGAAGTGCAGACCGACAGGAGCCGGATGTAGATCGCTCCTGAGAGACACAGCCAGAATACAGCAAATATAGAGGCGAATGCCAGCAGCAAACCACTGAACTGAGAATAGGTCCCCTATTGAAGGAATCAGAGAAAGAACTGGAAGAGCTTGAAGGGGCTCGAGACCCCAAAAGTACAACAATGCCAAGCAACCAGAGCTTCCAGGGACTAAGCCACTACCTAAAGACTATACATGGACTGACCCTGGACTCTGACCCCATAGGTAGCAATGAATATCCTAGTAAGAGCACCAGTGGAAGGGGAAGCCCTGGGTCCTGCTAAGACTGAACCCACAGTGAACTAGTCTATGGGGGGAGGGCGGCAATGGGGGGAGGGTTGGGAGGGGAACACCCATAAGGAAGGGGAGGGGGAGGGGGATGTTTGCCCGGAAACCGGGAAAGGGAATAACACTCGAAATGTATATAAGAAATACTCAAGTTAATAAAAAAAAAAAAAAAAGAAAAAAAATGGGATACAGAGCTAAACAATAAATTCTCAACTGAGGAACATTGAATGGCCAAGAAGCACCTGAAGAAATATTCAACATCTTTAGTCATCAGGGAAATGCAAATCAAAACAATCCTGAGATTCCACCTTATGTCAGTCAGAATGGCTAAGATCAAACACTCAGGTGACAACCGATGCTGGTGAAAATGTGGAGAAAGAAATTGTGGTATATTAATACAATGGAATACTACTCAGCTTAAAAAATATGACTTCATGAAATTTTTAGAGAAATTGATGGAACTACAAAATATCACTCTGAGTGAGGTAACCCAATCACAAAAGAACACACATAGTATGCACTCCCTGATAAATTGATATTAGCCCAAAATTTTGGAATACCTAAGATTTAATTCACAGACCATCTGAAGCTCAAGAAGAAGGAAGTCCAAAATGTGGATGCTTCAGTCCTTCTTAGAAAGGGGAGCAAAATATTCATAGGAGATAGAGAATGGGAGGGACTTGTGGGGAGAAAAGAGCAGACAGGATCAGGTATGGGAAGAGACAGAAATAATATACGCAGGGTCAGGAACTTGAAAAGAGATGTGTAGCAATCAGGAATGGGGAACTGGGAGTAGCCATCAGCAAGTCCCAGATGCCAGGAAATCAAGAGGCTCCCAGGACCGAAGAGGGATGAGATTAGGTGAAATGCGCAATAAAGGGGAGAACCTGTAGAGATCATATCCAGAGGTTAGGCAAGCCCACGCCCCCCAGGTTTGGGGATGGGCCCTCCACTCATCTCCAAATTTTTAACCCAGAATTGCTCCTGTCTAAAGGAAATACAGAAACAAATTGTGGAGCAGAGAGTGAAGGAAAGGCCATCCAGAGACTGCCCTACCTGGGGATCCATCTCATATATAGACACCAAACCCAGACACTATTGCAGATGCCTAGAAGTTGTTGCAGACAGGAGCCTGATATATCTGTCTCCTGAGAGGCTCTACCAGAGCCTGACAAATAAGATGTGGATGCTCGTAGCTTACCATTGGATTGAGAATGGGGTCCCTAATGGAGGAGTTAGAGAAAGGACTGAAGGAGCTGAAGAGGTTTGCAACCCCATAGGAAGAACAATAATATCAAACAACCAGACCCTGCCCACCAGGGATCCCAGGGACTAAATCAAGAACCAAAGAGTACACCTGGAGGGATCCATGGCTCCAGCTGCATATGTAGCTGAGAATGGTCCTGTCTGGCATCAATTGGAGGAGAGGCCCTTGGTTCTGGGAATGCTCAATGCCCCAACATAGGGAAAAGGCAGGGCAGGAAGGCAGCAATGGGTGGGTCGGTGGTGGGAGCACCCAAATAGAAGCAAGGGGAGGGGTTTCCTGAGGGGAAACCTGGAAAGAGTATAACATTTGAAATGTAAAATACACAATAAAAAATTGAAAAATGAATGTTACATTCTTATTATTAATATTAATTTTTCTGAAATATCAATAAAATCCTCACCTTTGATTAGTAGAATGAAGCACGTTTGGCATGAATATGTTTTACTGAATAGTACGTGGATTACATAAGTCACCGTGATCATCTTTCCCCAGTACATTTTGTATGACTTGCTCCTAGTAGACTACAGTTCTCTCCCAAGATAACTGGCTTATAGCTTCCCTTTTATTTATGCTACATTTCTATTCAACCTTAACTTTTAGTGCTCTCTCTTCTGAGATTCTTCTTCTTATTGGTTCAAGACAGTTTAAGTGATTTTATTAAAATATTTGAGGAGTAAAATGACTTGTCACTGCCTAAGTGGTCAGATACTATTGTTTTCACGTCAGATCAGATCAGAGAGTTTATATCATTCTTTGAGAATTGTCTGGTCTTCCACAGGCGGAGCTTGACTTGTGACTATACCTTATAAAAAACTCTCTTCTCCTAGCAGTTATCAATTACCAATACCTCCTTGCCAACTTTGCCCTCATGTTAAAATTATGTCTAATTTGAACTTACACAAGTGTTGTGTGTGTTGCTAAAAACTGTGTGCATCCATATGTGTAATTTCCTGGTTGTGGCCAGAAATTATTGTTTGGTTGTGGTAATCCAGTGCCTCTGGCTCTCATTGTCTTTATGCCAGTTCCTTGACTATATTTCTGAAGGCTTTAGAGAAGTATTGTGAAGCAAATGTCCCATGCAGGAATAAAGGTTCCATGGTCCACCTTGAGCAGTTGTGGAAATCTGTGTTAATCTATATTTACTGTAAAAAGAAGCTTCTGTAATGAGTTTTGAGAGATGCCCTAATTTAGAAGTATAGTGATGAGCTAAGATAAAAAGTGACACAAATGCTGATGTGGATTTGGTAAAAAAAGAGAACACTTATTCATAACAAGTAGGATTATAAACTCATGCAGCAACTGGAGAAATTGGTTTGATGATTTCTTAAAAAGTAGAAATGGATCTCTCACAGGATGCAGCTACATCACTAGTCAGCATATACCTGAAAGGCTCTGCGTCCTGCTGCAGATGTGCTTGCTCATCAGTATTCAAGTTTACTCTATTTCAAACAACTTAGACGCCCATGAATAAATGAGTAGATAATAAAAAATTTGGTGCATTTACAAAACAGAATATTATTCAGTCATTAAACAAAACAAAATCATTAATTTTACAGCTAAATACATGGAGCTAGACTCATTATGAGTTAGGTAACTTCAATTCAGAAGTACAGATATATGTTTTCTCTCATATATGGATGTTAGATTTGAATATGTAGACATATGTGTTTCATCTGGAAAATCCCCAGAGGTTAGGAAATTAGTAAAAAGCCATAATGGAAAGATTCAAGGGAAGAAAGATAGAACACTTTATAGTGATATAAAGTGGTAATGGTGGATAATGGAACAGGAAATGGAATTGGAGATGGGAGGGCAGAGTGCAGGAGAGAAAATGGAGAGGAATAAATATCACTGAGAGCTTTCTGAAATGGTCATATAAAAAACTTCCATGCAGAAATGTCCTAAACTATAAACCCTATACATAGACAAAATGAGTCAATCTGGAATTACTCCAAAATAGGGCCACAATGTTACAACTAGACACCACAAGCTCACTGAAAGTAAGCCCAATGCTAGCAATTGGTAACCTCTCCTGGAGTTGTTGGCCAGTGAGGTCCTATAGATCCCCAAATACTGTTGGCTATTGCAATTGCTCATGATGACTGTCCAGAACTGATTGTAAGATCCTATTGTTGAAAATATCACAAACCTGCGTCATAGATAATGCTTTCATTGCTGCTGGCTAGTTTTCACAGTGCGGGATTGTGCCATTCACACTTTCAGAGGAGAAAAGGAATCATCATTCAGATTCATCTGTAAATACTGTGAGCATCAATAGTGACTGCCCTGGCAAGATACATCTACTGGTGCAATTGTGATATGGATGTTAAGAGAATTGAACATCTTTTGACTGGATGTGAGACCCTCTCCTCAAGATGAAATCCATATCTTGCACAGAGGCCAAGATCCTGTTGTTAGATTGGTTATGTGCCTAGGATTAAATCAACTGCCTATGACATTTTTTGCTTTAATCAGAATGTGCCTAAATTCTGCACACTAAACAAACTGATGTTCATATTACAAAACTTTCCTTAAAACATTTATTTTCAAAGATGAATATTCTAAGAGGGTATCATGAAACATTGGCTTAATAAAGTGGTTTTAAATGTTTCAAAATGGCCAATGCCTTGGGCCTGATATAGTACATGCTTGTAATCCCAGCATTGGGAGGGAGAAGCAGGAAGATCTTTGGGAGCCTGATCCAGATTGGTTTACATAGCCTGTTCCATAACAGCCAAAGCTAGAGTAAGACTTTGTTTAACACTTTAGGCCATGACTTAAAAATACATAAAAATACCCAAACAAATTAGAAACAAAACAAGCATTCCTAAAGGTAATGGAGTCTTTAACTGCTACAGCAAAACTCAGCTGGTTGTCAGGGGGAATCTAGTGTGTCTAAATCTACTTATGTTCTTCTTTCTTGCCTTATTTGTTACAAGTTGCAAAATGAGGTTAAATTTGACATTTTCTGCCTAACTTTCACTGATTCACATACATGGATATGTAGGCAACCAAAGTCAAAGTTCAGCTTTTGGCAATTTCCATTCTGTCCTATCACAATTCTCTCTGAGCCTAACTCATGTAATTTGGCAGCATTCACTCCGAGCCTAACTCATGTAACTTGCAGCATTCATTTCTATTCCTCTCACTCATCTGCCATTCTGTCCTATTTCATAGGATCAAGGTGGTATATGTTTCATTATGTTACTTTAGCCTCAGTAGAAATCATATTACATCATTTAGTTTTCTTTGTTGAACTGCTAAAAAATCCCTAATGCCTTGAATCTCAGTATACCACAAGAAAAAATTCTATTGCATTTTTGTCTCAATCTGTTTCATGTTTTAATTTTGTTTTCGTGTTTATTCTTGAATTTTTGTGTTTACATAATTGATAGAGTTTTATTTTAGACTCATACCACCTAACTAAACTTTGTTTTATTTTATCTGTTATTTTTCTGTTTGTGGTGTTAGGAATAAAACCTAGTATCTTGTGTACATCAGCTAAGCACTCTCAACACTAAAATACATTTTCTGCCTATTTAGAGTTTATGATTTGTTTCATTGATATTATTATCATTTTGGTGAACTGTGGGTTGAATCTAAGGCTTGACTAGGTTAAACATAGATTTTATCACCATGCCAAATCTCACAAGACTTATTTATTTACCTACTTACTTACTTCTTTTCTTTCTTTCTTTCTTTCTTTCTTTCTTTCTTTCTTTCTTTCTTTCTTTCTTTCGACCTGTTAGCTATTAAAGCCAGGACTTTTACATACTATGCAGACACCCTACCTCTGAATTGCTAATTTACGTTTTGAACTTTTATAATTTTACATATGTTGTTTTAGAGCAAATATTTCTTATATTTCTCATTTCAAAATTCAAGTATTTCAGTTTGGCATTAATTCAGAATATATTTGAAAATATTTTGTAAGTATAGGCTTAGGAACATAATAAAGGAATTCTGCAGTTTTTAGATATATTAAAAAAAAACAGTAATCCTGAGAAGCTCTGCCAGTACCTGACTAATACAGATGCACCCAACCATCAGATTGAGCCTGGGGACCCCAATGGGAGAGTTAGAGGAAGGAATGAAGGGGAGTGCAACCTGGTGGGAAGAAAACAATATCAATTTACTGGACCCTCTGGAACTCCCAGGGATTAAACTACTAAGCAACGAATATGCACTGGAGAGATCCATGGCTCCAACTATATTTGCAGCAGAGGATTGCCTTATCTGGAATCAATGGAAGGGTTGGCCCTTGGTCCTATGGAGCCATAATACTCCAGAGTAGGAGGATGTTAAAGGGGTGAGGCTGGAGTGGGTGTGTGGGTAGAGGATCACCAGCACAGAGGCAAAAGGAAGGGGATATGGGATGGAGGGTTTGAGAAGGGGAAATCAGGAAGGGGACAACATTGGAAATGTAAATAAAATAAAATAAACAGTAATCCAAAGTAAAACTTTCTTTTTTTTAACGAGGTAACTAGACTGGTAGACTTGTATAATAGTAATAGTTACAGAAGGGGCTTGACCATCTGCAAAGAATTGGAAAATGATTCCCATAATATAATTATCAATGAATGAAGATGGATGAGGTGATTACAGTAACTGAAAGGAACATTGGGTGAATTATTCTATTCATTTCTGTAGTAATGAGTGAAACCTGGAGGGACAAACTTCTGAGGCAAACAAATCTTTCATAACGGAACTTAGGAACTTAGTGAAGACAGACAGGCTTTAAAATTTGAGGACATCTCTCTATTCTCATTTTATGGCTTATTTTCTTGACTTACCTGAGTAAACTTACTAAGGTTTTGTTGTTGTTGCTGTTATTGTTGTTGTTGTTTTCATTTTGCACAGACTCAGTACACTCAAGCCTTTTGGACTTGACACAGTTTTAATGGTTGCATAAAATTTATCACTGGATTTATTCTTGAGAGTGAATGCTGTGGCAACCACAAAGCTACAAAAAGAGTCTAGATGAACTTCTGGGAACACACACAAATGACTTGAACATAGGATCTCACATAGATATTTACACAACCATGCTCATGGCAGATTTAGTCATGATAGCTAAAACATAGAAGGAATCCACATATCCTCCAATGGATGGGTGGGTAATGATGTATTGTATGTATGACCCCCTTCACACACACACATAAGCGTAAGACACAGAACAACATGATATGATTCCACTTTTAAGATGTATTTATAATGTTCAAAAAGTCCTTTTGCAGAAAGTATAAGAATAACTGGCTGGCCTTGAGGAAAGAAAGACATGTCTTACTGTTTGATGGGTATAAATTTCAACTGTGGAAGTAGAATTTTTCCAGAGACAGGTTGAAGCAATGACTACCCACACCAAAACTATCTGCAATAACAATGAAATATTAAATTATACACTTAAAATTGTTAAGATGGGGTATTACGTGCATCAAATGTTTTTGTACACATTTTTATATGTCCATATTGGGAGGTAGAGGTAATGTTCAAGAGGATGTCTCACTGTCATGACCATTCACCTGTCAGACTCTAGAACTTTCATCACTGGGATTTATAGAGGCTAGCTATGAATTATTCTGGCACTATTTATTGACTACATCATGTTTGTTAGCTTCATTTAGAAAATAAGGTTATGATGATCTTGACAGTAAATTGTGAATTTATATTATTTTCTTTTTACATTCTACTAATTCACCAAGGTAAGTTCAGTATCATCAATGTTGCTGAAGTGGACATGTAGTCTTCTTATATGTGTTCTTTTGTTAATCTTTTGATTAATGTATCTAAAGCACTGCTTAATTTTATATGCTTTTCTTTGAAGGCTATGTGGCTTTATACATTGGTCTGGAGTCTGTTCTTTAGTGTCCTCAAACAAATTTGCACATATTTTGGATTTTCTACTAATAATATTGAGTTATCCTATACTGAAGAATCTCATAGTAGCAAATCAGGTATGGCAATATACAGGTATATAAAGTGATATATTTCAGCAAATGTATTTTTAAAGATATGATGTAAACATAAAGAACTGTTTTTTTGTCTCTGAAAGCTATGTGAAGAGAGGAGTTACCATCAACAAATCAGTAAAAGACACAGTTGCAGAATTGTAGTATTTGAAAGATATCAGGGTTGTGTGGAAAATGAGACCAAGATAAGTGGCGGCAATGAGTGACACCAAGGAGGAGGGCAAGCATGTAGGAGTAGGACTAAGCTAGAACCATGAGGAGGCATGCAGATGTGTGAAGACTTGTGGTTACAAGGATACCATGTAGTTCAGTTGACTGAATCACAAAATTTGGCAGCAAAGACTGAAAATTAAGTTGAAACCAGCCAAGACTAAATAGATTCAGCATGCCATGTCATTCCTAGAGTGGATACTGGCCTTTTGATAGATACCTTGCTCTCTTACTGCACTGGGAACTCTTGTTGGCTTTTGGACCTACCATTCTGAGTTATAAAACTGAGTCAGCCTTTGGAAAGTGTGATGAGAATAAATGAGTAAATTGTACATAGGTAACAATGGGGAAAAAGGCAACAGCAAATTTAAGTGGCTGGCTTTGCCCAGTTTCTTTGAAGCTTAATTATAACCGTCAGAGGAAGCCTCTTAAATGCTTGGTAAGACACAGCAATGTGAGGAGACTTTTGCCAAAAGTTTTAATAGTCTATGGGAAGCAGTACTTCCCATGTCAGGTGATTTAGTTCAAACAACTCATTGTGAGGTTTGCCTTTTTCTCAGAAATAATAATAATACTGTAGAACTTTTATATGCAAGATTTTTAAAATCCCATTATATTTTCACACAAATATTGTCTGAAGCCTATCAACATTGGTCCAGCCCAGCTACCCCAGGGGACAGTTGATGGGATGCCTCTTTACAGCTTAGCAGAGCACAGTGAAGCTAATGAATTTCAGCTTGAGAAGTTCAGAAGGCTTCTCTGACCCTGCACACTTTGGGCCCAGCCTCAACCGTTGTTTGCCTCCAAACACAGTGACTCAAATAAGGATTTTTCTTATTATCAATTCTTGCCCATTTATATTTTTGTTCATGTGAAGTACATTCTACAATCTTAGTGAGATTCTGACTCAGTTTCCTGAGTATTCTAAAGCAATGAGTATTCCAAAAGGAGCCCTACAATTAAACACTGGGAAGGAAAGGGAATCAACAACCTTTTTTGACTTAAACCAAGTTACATGTCAGAGAGTGGAAGTTCTTAGATGAAGAGCTTCAGGCAATCCATGGCCCTAGAAGAGCGAGAATCAGGTCCCCCACCACCAGGAATGAGCTCCCTAATAGGTTATTCAGCTCCAAGTAGTCAGTCCTAAACACGTGTACGTATGAGCAACATTAAATGGACTCAGTAGATTTTACATATATGAATGGATGTTCAAGGGTGAACTCAGTAGGTTTTAATGTATATCCAAATAATAAATAAAATATAATATAAGTATATGAAAATTATAATTAAAGACAAGACCATGAATCTGTGAGGGAGCAGAAGACATGTGAGGAATTTGAACAGGAAGGAGATGGATTTGAAATGGTGTAATTTCCTACAATATTCCTGTGGGAAATTCTCAGGAAACAAAAATATTAAATAACAATATAATAAAGTAATTTAGAGTTTTTGGCATGTAAGTCAGTATTAGCAAGTAGAACTAAACTGTGGGCAGAGTTAAGAAGATTTTGAGAAAACCTTTAGTAGAATACCTAGCAATTTCAATATGATTATTTGTGAGAAATTAAATAAAAAGGGTGACAATAGCTCAGGAATCTAGGGGGGAAAGCTGCTCTTTTCAAATTAATAGGTGAAACATTTGACAGCACTGATATTCTTCCATAATTTGGAAAATAAGGACATTATATACACTGGAATGGCAGATCTTGGTTATGACATGTCTTTGTAAAATGTTGAAAGTATCACCTGATTGTCTCATAATCAGACTCTAGAGCAGTGATTCTCAACCTTCCTAATGCTGTGATCCTTTACTACAGTTCCTTATGTTGTAATGACCCCCAGCCACACAATTATTTCATTGCTGCTTTATAACTGTAATTTTGTAACTTTGTATTCTGAATCGTAATATAAATGTATGATATGTAGTGTATCTGGTATCTCCCAAAGGGAGTCTTGACCCACAGGTTGAAAATTCCCCATGCTCTAAGGGAAATATGGTGGACCTGTATTTCTGGGATCGAAAGCATAGTCATTTCACAACTTTGGTTTGACCCATACCAATTAGATTGCTTCCAAGAAAGTAAGGAAAATTTCATGTATAGACCTAAAATCTTCATTTAAACTTTAGACAGGTTTAATATGCTCCCTCAAAGACCTGTAGGACTAGACAGAAAATCATCTAAGCATTCTGAAGGAAAGTACCCTGTATACACTTTCTATCTTCAGTACTGGACATTCTATACCATGGTACCTATTGTGTTTTATTTTTTAAAATGATAAAAATATTCATGTAAGCTACTCAAAGCCCAGAAGAAAGAGTGGAATGGAGTCTGTATAAAAGTATAATTCCAGTAACATTACTGTGATAAAATTGATCTGTGACAACATATCTATAATTCAAATATACAATTTGAAAATTCAAAACTTTGTATACCTTTTAAAACAACAGCAACCAATTAATATATCCATTTTCTTAAAAGTTTCTTTTTTAGCTCTGTAAGCTTCACACAACCATTATTTATTTTACATGACTATAAGTTTGAGTTTTTAAGAATATATGTAAGTAGAATTACAAGAATGTAATCTTGTCCAACTTCTTTCACAGAGGAAAATAATTTTGAGAGTCAGTCATGTAAATTTCAGGAACCTGCCATGCATATATAATATCTAGGTGAAACATCTATTCAAAACTGTTGTACATTTATAGTCAGTTAACAGTGTTTTCTTCTTAGCCTTTGAGAGACTATGTATAAGCCAAATCAAAGTTCTGTTTTATATTTGTACTAAAATGTTACAGTTTTAAAATTTAGTTGTTCATTTAAATTAACAACTCATTGTTTAAGTCTCTATGAATATAATTTTTCCAACATTTATAGAAGATTCACTTTACTTCACTGAATTAAAGAGATGTGCATAGGTCTGTTATTAGACTGTCTCTTTGATCCACTTATTTATCTTGATTCTAGATCCACATCCTCTCAATTACCATGAATTTGTAGTTATTAAAATTGACAAATAACTAAAAACTTTCCTCTTTTCTCAGTGTTTAGACTACTGTAGAACCTTTATATGCCCATATGAGTATTTCAACAGATTGTTAACTTCTAAAAACAATAGTCCTGAGGTATCACTTCAGAGAACACTAAATGCATACAGTAAATTGGAGAATTGATATATTAGTACACAAATAAAAAATTCTCATTTAGTGATATTACTAACCTCACCAAAACTTTTCAATTGTCAGACATGTGCAGTGTTTAACAGATATGTCCCCGACAGTTTATATTTTTAATGTTTTTAAGAAATGTAAATGCTTTACATAAACTGTTGATCATTTGCTATTACTGAATAGAAATTTAACTTTGAGAAGACAATAAATGGTATATCCAATAGTCTGGGAAAGGAGGGGATATGTAATTAAAAAAAAAGCTAAACTGCGCCAACCTGAATAGGTGTAGTTAAAATGGAGATATAGTATTCAGTGACAAATCTCAGCATGGTAAACATAATACATAATCAGATAATTTATATTTCAAATTTCCTGGAAAATTAGCTTACAAGTATTTCTCATTTCTTATAAATGAGAAAATACAACATCTATTCCTCAGGCTCAGGAAACATTGCAAAAGAGGGTTGGAAAGATGGTAAGAGCCAAGGAACCAAAGAGTCTGCCAAAAGATATTGTCTTTTATATACGATAGAGAGCTGTGCCTGAACAACATGGCTGCCTAGCTAAGACATGAACAATGACAACAGCAGCTGACAAACCAACCTGTATGATGAAACTCTCATGAGACCTCATGTGTCAACAAAGAGTTGTAGGTTCCATAATGATGCAGAATCAGAATTCTCCAGGGATAAGGCCTTGACTGATAGTCTATGTCAGGTGGTCAAACTTAAACACATAATACCCACACTTAGTAGATTCAGTAGGTTTTATTAGTACATACTTGTGTGTGTGCGTGTGCATGTATGTGTGTATGTGTATGTGTATGTGTATGTGTGTGTGTGCATGTGTGTGTGCATGTGTGTGTGGTATATATGTGTGTATGTGTGTATATGCATGTGTGTTGTGGGTGTCTGTGTGTGTTTCTGTGGGTCTGTGTGTGTATGTGTGTGTCTGTGTGTGTGTGGGGTGTGTGTGTGTGTGTGTGTGTGTGTGTATTAGAAGAGGATGTAAATAATTTTGGAAGTAGAGTGTCATTGGATGTGTTAAAGAGGGAGAAACTGGGATGAGAATGATGTAAACACAGTACTCATGCACAGAATTCTCAAAAATAAAACAACCATTCAAAGCAAACAAATCAACTAAGGAGCAAAACCTTGTCATCGAAAAGGAAAAGAAACTTCACATTTTAAAAATAGCATCAATCTAGTATCTTGGTCACTTCTCCTACTAAATTTCTTTGTCTTCAGTGTAAGCATGTTTTAGGTAAGATTAGTTATGATTTTAAATAGGTGCCTTTTTAGTCCTCATATTGAACACAAAGCTCCTAATGACATAAAAGCTATCAACTGGTTTTTTATTGAATATTTGATTTATTTATATTTCATATGCTATCCCATTTCCCGATTTCCCCTCCACAAACCCTATCCCCTTCCCCTGCTCTATGAGGTGATCCTCCACCCACAAACCCACTCACATCTCACAGCCCTGGCATTGTCAACTGATTTTTTTAAAAAGAAAATACACAACGGAATACTACTTAGCTATTAAGAATGAGAACATCATCAGTTTTGCAGGCAAATGGAAGGAGCTAGAAAATATCATCTTGAGTGAGGTAAAAACTCAGACCCAAATGGATATGCATGGTATGTATTCACTAATAAGTGGATATTAGCCAAGAAGATACAAAATACCCAGGATACAATCCACAGAACTAGAAAAGTTTATCAAACAGAAGGGCCCAAATGAGGATGCATCAATTGCACTGAGGAGGGAGACAAAATCAAAGGAAGCAGAAGGTGAGAGGGACCTGGATGGGAGAGGACACAGTGAGGGAAAAGGAACATGATCAGGTACTGGGGGAGGAAAAAGGACTGAAGCCCTGAGAGCCAGCAGAAAGAATGGTAACAGGCAACCTCAGGAGGTAGGAGGAAGGGAGATCCTCTAGAATGTACCAGAGACCTGGGAGGTGAGAGACTCTCAGGACTCAAAGGGAAGAACCTTAGATGAAATGCCTAACAGTGGGGAGAGGGAACTTGCAGTTTCCACTTTCAGTAGAAAGACAGAGCATCAAGTGGAGGCATGGGGTTGCCATCCCACAGTCAAAAAGTCTGAGCCAGAATTGTTCCTGTCTCAAAGAACTGCAGGGACAAAAATGGAGAAGGGACTGAGGGAAAGGAGGTTTAGCAACCAGCCTAAATTGGGACCCAGATCAAAAGGAGACCCCAAGGCCTGACACTATTACAGATGCTATGGTGTGCTTACAGATAGGAGCTAAAAAGCAGCTCACAGAGATAGAAGCCTGATCATTGGACTGAAGTCAGGAACCCCTGTGGTTGAATTAGAGAAAAGATGGAAGAAGCTGAGAGGAGGGACACCCTATAGAAAGACCAATAGTATCAAGTAACATGGCTCCTGAGATCTCTCAGACAATGAGCCACCAACCAGGCAACATACAAAAGCTTGTCCAAGGCCCTCAACACATATATAGCAGAGGATTACCTACCTGGTTTACCCTCAGTAGATTCTGGAGAGACTTGAGGTCCCAGGGAAGGTTTGGTGGGATGGGGGTTGGGTTGATACATCCTCTTGGAGATGGGGAGGAGGAATGAGATGAGGAACAGTTGGAGGGTGAACTGGCAGGGAGATAACAACTGGATTGTAAAAACATATTTAATGATGGTGATGATGATGATGATAACAGACTATACAAACATATTAAATAATAATAATTAATAATAATGGAAAGTAAATATGTGAGGATACAGATCAACTCATTAATGTAACAATTCTATATCTCTATAAGTAAATATGTATTGCTTTTCAAAAATCCATATCCATTATCTGGTAGCTAAAATTAAAAGTTTAATACAAATATACTTAAGTTGCATTTGTCATTGTATCTCTGAGCTGGCTAACTTCACTTGCCAACTTCTCCTATAAAAATAGATTTCATCATGTTCCAAAGTACTGTCTTCAGACACAATTCTTTATATCCTTTTTCTTATAAGACAATTTTTCTATTCTTTTCTCTTTTTTCTTATCATTACAGACAATGTTTAGCCTGGTAATGATTGAAAAGATGTACAAAATGCTTGATTTACTGCTTAGTCATTCCTATTAGTATTTTACATCTTTGTCTTATTTCTGATTCTTTTCTTAATTTTATTAATACTAAGTAACTTGCTTTTACTTAATTTTGGACCACTTTTTCTACAGATTTATTGGGTTTTATTTTATTGTTTTTTCTTTGATATTTATTTTTTCCTTGTGCTTATTTTAACTCCATTTCCTCTTTCTTTTCCAGTTTCTTAAAATTGAATTTATGGTCAGTGGCTTGAGATTTTTCGTTCTTTACTCTTTACTGTATAGTTTAGGTAGAATTTTTCAGGAAGAGTATTGTGTATTACAGGATGACCTCTAACTTTCTGAGGCTGGCCCTCAACTCCAGATTCTCCTGTCTCTGTCTTTAAGTGCTGAGACAGTTGTGTTCCATAATGCCTAGTTGCACTTTATCTTATTGTTTTCTAGAGTCTCTTGCCTCTATGTAGTTTCAAGTTGGCCTGGGACCATGGAATTATGTAGCCTAGGCTAGGCTGATCTTAAATGTAAGACTGTTATCCCACCTTTGAATCCCAAATGCTTGGGTTGTAGGTTTAAATCTAACAAGCCCAGCAAAGGCATCTTCTTCCAATTAACAGAAAGAAAAAAAAAACGTCTTAGAGAGAAAGAAAGAGGGATTTTTCTCTTAGTAATAGTATATAAGTAGATGTGGTGGAGGGATATACTACTGAACTTTTATGATTTATTCTCATTTCTCATTTAAATAAAAATAATAAATGTGTTTGGAAATAAGGGCTGTAAATTTTCTCTGACTCGAATCCAGAACAGTAAGTAATGCTGAAGCTCTCCTCCTTAGCTCCCTTGTCCATTGGTGTGTATTGTTTTACATTCTGTTTGTCTTTTTATTTAATATTTTTAAAAATTTACAATAAAACTTTTAATTTACCTTTAGTAGTTCTCATTTTCTTGTACCAAGTGAGATTACATCATTGTTTTTTGTAATGATTATTTTTGAAGTAATAGTCCATTTCCTTGGGGATTTTTTTTTTTGAATAGGAAATTTATTCCTCAGTTTCACAGAATAAATCTTTGGATTTAATATGTCAAAAAGGAGTTTTATCTAAGTTTTTTTGAAGTATTAATTTGTTTAATTAAAAAAGTCTTTCATCAGAATTGAATTTAGATGAAACCATAGTCCTTGGACTCAAGACATTTAAAGTATGCATACATAAATAAGAACACAAAATTCCTTCATATATGCCAAGTTTTCAGTCAGGAGGACATTTCTATATTATAAATCTTGGCATATTGGATTTTACTGCCTTTTTGACAACAGCTCAATGCTTTTTTTTTAATTTTTTTTTTAACTTGAGTATTTATTTACATTTCGAGAGTTATTCCCTTTCCCGGTCTCCGCGCAAACATCCCCCTAATCCCTCCCCCTCCCCTTCGTTATGGGTGTTCCCCTCCCCATCCTCCCCCCATTGCCGCCCTCCCCCCAACAATCTAGTTCACTGGGGGTTCAGTCTTAGCAGGACCAAGGGCTTCCCCTTCCACTGGTGCTCTTACTAGGATATTCATTGCTATCCATGAGGTCAGAGTCCAGGATCAGTCCATGTATAGTCTTTAGGTAGTGGCTTAGTCCCTGGAAGCTCTGGTTGCTTGGCATTGTTGTACATATGGGGTCTCGAGCCCCTTCAAGCTCTTCCAGTTCTTTCTCTGATTCCTTCAACAGGGGTCCTACTCTTAGTTCAATGGTTTGCTGCTGGCATTCTCCTCTGTATTTGCTGTATTCTGGCTGTGTCTCTCAGGAGAGATCTACATCCGGCTCCTGTCTGCCTGCACTTCTTTGCTTCATCCATCTTATCCAAGTTTGGAGGCTGTATATGTATGGGCCACATGTGGGGCAGGCTCTGAATGGGTGTTCCTTCAGTCTCTGTTTTAATCTTTGCCTCTCTATTCCCTGCTAAGGGTATTCTTGTTCCCCTTTTAATGAAGGAGTGAAACATTCACATTTTGATCATCCGTCTTGAGTTTCATTTGTTCTAGGCATCTAGGGTAATTCAAGCATTTGGGCTAATAGCCACTTATCAAAGAGTGCATACCATGTGTGTTTCTCTGTGATTCGGTTAGCTCACTCAGGATGATATTTTCCAGTTCCAACCATTTGCCTACGAATTTCATAAAGTCATTGTTTTTGATAGCTGAGTAGTATTCCATTGTGTAGATGTACCACATTTTCTGTATCCATTCCTCTGTTGAAGGGCATCTGGGTTCTTTCCAGCTTCTGGCTATTATAAATAAGGCTGCGATGAACAGAGTGGAACACGTGTCTTTTTTATCTGTTGGGGCATCTTTTGGGTATATGCCCAAGAGAGGTATAGCTGGATCCTCAGGCAGTTCAATGTCCAATTTTCTGAGGAACCTCCAGACTGATTTCCAGAATGGTTGTACTAGATTTCGATCCCACCAACGATGGAGGAGTCTTCCTCTTTCTCCACATCCTCCCCAGCATCTGCTGTCACCTGAGTTTTTGATCTTAGCCATTCTCACTGGTGTGAGGTGAAATCTCAGGCTTGTTTTGATTTGCATTTCCCTTATGACTAAAGATGTTGAACATTACTTTAGGTGTTTCTCAGTCATTCGGCATTCCTCAGCTGTGAATTCTTTGTTTAGCTCTGAACCCCATTTTTAATAGGGTTATTTGTCTCCCTGCGGTCTAACTTCTTGAGTTCTTTGTATATTTTGGATATAAGGCCTCTATCTCTTGTAAGATTGGTAAAGATCTTTTCCCAATTTGTTGGTTGCCGTTTTGTCCAAACAACAGTGTCCTTTGCCTTACAGAAGCTTTGCAGTTTTATGAGATCCCATTTGTTGATTCTTGATCTTAGAGCATAAGCCATTGGTGTTTTGTTCAGGAAAATTTTTCCAGTGCCCATGTGTTCAAGATGCTGCCCTAGTTTTTCTTCTATTAGTTTGAGTGTATCTGGTTTGATGTGGAGGTCCTTGATCCACTTGGACTCAAGCTTTCTACAGGGTGATGAGCATGGATCAATCTGCATTCTTCTACATGTTGACCTCCAGTTGAACCAGGACCATTTGCTGAAAATGCTATCTTTTTTTCCATTGGATGGTTTTGGCTCCTTTGTCAAAAATCACGTGACCATAGGTGTGTGGGTTCATTTCTGGGTCTTCAATTCTGTTCCATTGGTCTATCTGTCTGTCTCTGTACCAATACCATGCAGTTTTTATCACTATTGCTCTGTAATACTGATTGAGTTCAGGTATAGTGATTCCCACTGAAGTCCTTTTACTGTTGAGGATAGTTTTAGCTATCCTGGGTTTTTGTTATTCCAGATGAATTTGGAAATTGTTCTTTCTAACTCTTTGAAGAAATGGATTGGTATTTGATGGGGATTGCATTGAATCTGTAGATCGCTTTTGGTAAAATGGCCATTTTTACTATATTAATCCTGCCAATCCATGAGCATGGGAGATCTTTCCATCTTCTGAGGTCTTCTTCAATTCCTTTCTTCAGAGTCTTGAAGTACTTATTGTACAGATCGTTTACTTGCTTGGTTAAAGTCAAACCGAGGTACTTTATATTATTTGGGTCTATTATGAAGGGTGTAGTTTCCCTAATTTCTTTCTCGGCTTGTTTCTCTTTTGTGTAGAAGAAGGCTACTGATTCATTTGAGTTAATTTTATACCCAGCCACTTTGCTGAAGTTGTTTATCAGCTTTAGTAGTTCTCTGGTGGAACTTTTGGGATCACTTAAAAATACTATCATATCATCTGCAAATAGTGATATTTTGACTTCTTTTCTGATCTGTATCCCCTTGACCTCCTTTTGTTGTCTGATTGCTCTGGCTAGAAATTCAAGAACTATATTGAATAAATAGGGAGAGAGTGGGCAACCTTGTCTAGTCCCTGGTTTTAGTGGGATTGCTTCAAGTTTCTCTCCATTTAGTTTAATGTTAGCGACTGGTTTGCTCTATATGGCTTTTACTGTGTTTAGGTATGGGCCTTGAATTCCTATTCTTTCCAGGACTTTTATCATGAAGGGGTGTTGAATTTTGTCAAATGCTTTCTCAGCATCTAATGAAATGATCATGTGGTTCTGTTCTTTCAGTTTGTTTATATAATGGATCACGTTGATGGTTTTCCGTATATTAAACCATCCCTGCATGCCTGGGATGAAGCCTACTTGATCATGGTGGATGATTGTTTTGATGTGCTCTTGGATTCGGTTTGCCAGAATTTTATTGAGTATTTTTGCATTGATATTCATAAGGGAAATTGGTCTGAAGTTCTCTTTCTTTGTTGGGTCTTTGTGTGGTTTAGGTATAAGAGTAATTGTGGCTTCATAGAAGGAATTCGGTAGTGCTCCATCTGTTTCAATTTTGTGGAATAGTTTGGATAATATTGTTATGAGGTTTTCTATGAAGGTCTGATAGAATTCTGCACTAAACCCGTCTGGACCTGGGCTCTTTTTGGTTGGGAGACCTTTAATGACTGCTTCTATTTCCTTAGGAGTTATGGGGTTGTTTAAATGGTTTATCTGTTCCTGATTTAACTTCGGTACCTGGTATCTGTCTAGGAAATTGTCCATTTCCTGCAGATTTTCAATTTTGTTGAATATAGGCTTTTATAGTAAGATCTGATGATTTTTTGAATTTCTTCTGAATCTGTAGTTATGTCTCCCTTTTCATTTCTGATTTTGTTAATTTGGACACACTCTCTGTGTACTCTCGTTAGTCTGGCTAAGGGTTTATCTATCTTGTTGATTTTCTCAAAGAACCAACTTTTGGTTCTGTTGATTCTTTCTATGGTCCTTTTTGTTTCTACTTGGTTGATTTCAGCACTGAGTTTGATTATTTCCTGCCTTCTACTCCTCCTGGGTGTATTTGCTTCTTTTTGTTCTAGAGCTTTTAGGTGTGCTGTCAAGCTGGTGACATATGCTCTTTCCTGTTTCTTTCTGCAGGCACTCAGAGCTATGAGTTTTCCTCTTAGCACAGCTTTCATTGTGTCCCATAAGTTTGGGTATGTTGTACCTTCATTTTCATTAAATTCTAAAAAGTCTTTAATTTCTTTCTTTATTTCTTCCTTGACCAGGTTATTGTTGAGTAGAGCATTGTTCAACTTCCACGTATATGTGGGCGTTCTTCCCTTATTGTTATTGAAGACCAGCTTTAGGCCGTGGTGGTCTGATAGCATGCATGGGATTATTTCTATCTTTCTGTACCTGTTGAGGCCCATTTTTTGACCAATTATATGGTCAATTTTGGAGAAAGTACCATGAGGACCTGAGAAGAAGGTATATCCTTTTGCTTTAGGATAGAATGTTCTATAAATATCTGTTAAGTCCATTTGGCTCATGACTTCTCTTAGTCTGTTTACGTCTCTGTTTCCATAATCTGTCCATTGATGAAAGTGGGGTGTTGAAATCTCCTACTATTATTGTGTGAGGTGCAATGTGTGTTTTGAGCTTTAGTAAGGTTTCTTTTATGTATGTAGGTGCCCTTGTATTTGGGGCATGATATTTAGGATTGAGATTTCACCTTGGTGGATTTTTCCTTTGATGAATATGAAGTGTCCTTCCTTATCTTTTTTGATGACTTTTAGTTGAAAATTGACTTTATTTGATATTAAAATGGCTACTCCAGCTTGTTTCTTCTGACCATTTGCTTGGAAAGTTTTTTTCCAGCCTTTCACCCTGCGGTAGTGTCTGTCTTTGTCTCTGAGGTGTGTTTCCTGTAGGCAGCAGAATGCAGGGTCCTCGTTGCGTATCCAGTTTGTTAATCTATGTCTTTTTATTGGGGAGTTGAGTCCATTGATGTTGAGAGATATTAAGGAATAGTGATTATTGCTTCCTGTTATATTCATATTTGGATATGAGGTTATGTTTGTGTGCTTTTCTTCTCTTTGTTTTGTTGCCAAGACAATTAGTTTCTTGCTTCTTCTAGGGTGTAGCTTGCCTCCTTATGTTGGGCTTTACCATTTATTATACTTTTTAGTGCTGGATTTGTAGAAAGATATTGTGTAAATTTGGTTTTGTCATGGAATATCTTGGTTTCTCCATCTATGTTAATTGAGAGTTTTGCAGGCTACAGTAACCTGGGCTGGCAGTTGTGTTCTCTTAGGGTCTGTATGACATCTGTCCAGGATCTTCTGGCTTTCATAGTCTCTGGCGAAAAGTCTGTGTGATTCTGATAGGTCTGCCTTTATATGTTACTTGACCTTTTTCCCTTACTGCTTTTAATATTCTTTCTTTATTTTGTGCATTTGCTGTTTTGACGATTATATGACGGGAGGAGTTTCTTTTCTGGTCCAATCTATTTGGAGTTCTGTAGGCTTCTTGTATGCTTATGGGTATCTCTTTCTTTAGGTTAGGGAAGTTTTCTTCTATGATTTTGTTGAAGATATTTATTGGTCCTTTGAGCTGGGAGTCTTCACTCCCTTCTATACCTATTATCCTTATGTTTGATCTTCTCCTTGAGTCCTGGATTTCCTGTATGTTTTGGACCAGTGGCTTTTTCCGCTTTACATTATCTTTGACAGTTGAGTCGATGATTTCTATGGAATATTCTGCTCCAGCGATTCTCTCTTTTATCTCTTGTATTCTGTTGATGAAGCTTGTATCTACGGCTCCTTGTCTCTTCTCTTGGTTTTCTATATCCAGGGTTGTTTCCATGTGTTCTTTCTTGATTGCTTCTATTTCCATTTTTAATTCCTTCAACTGTTTGATTGTGTTTTCCTGGAATTCTTTCAGGGATTTCTGCGATTCTTTCAGGGATTTTTGTGATTCCTCTCTGTAGGCTTCTATTTGTTTATTTATGTTTTCCTGTGTTTCTCTAAGGGAGTTCTTCACGTCTTTCTTGAAGTCCTCCAGCATCATGATCAAATATGATTTTGAAACTAGATCTTGCTTTTCTGGTGTGTTTGGATATTCAGTGTTTGCTTTGGCGGGAGAACTGGGTCCGATGATGCCATGTAGTCTTGGTTTCTGTTGCTTGGATTCCTGCGTTTGCCTCTCGCCATCAGATTATCTCTAGTGTTACTTTGTTCTTCTATTTCTAACAGTGGCTGGACTGTCCTATAAACCTGTGTGTCAGGGGTGCTGTAGACCTGTTTTCCTGTTTTCTTTCAGCCAGCTATGGGAACAGAGTGTTTTGCTTTCGGGCGTGTAGTTTTTCCTATCTACAGGTCTTCAGCTGTTCCTGTGGGCCTGCCCTGAGTTCACTAGGCAGGTCACTTGGAGTAGCAAGGTTTGTCTTACCTGTGGTCCCGAGGCTCAAGTTTGCTGGTGGGGTGTTGCTTACGAGCTCTCCATGGGGGCAGCAACCAAGAAGATCTGCGCCGCCCTTTCAGGGAGCTTCCGTGCACCAGGGTTCCAGATGGCGTTTGGTGTTTTCCTCTGGAATCAGTAATGTGTGCAGAGTGCAATTTCTTCTGGTTTCCCAGGTGTGTCTGCCTCTCTGAAGGTTTAGCTCTCCCTCCCACGGGATTTGGGTGCAGAGAACTGTTTATCTGGTCGGTCCCTTCAGGTTCTGGCGGTGTCTCAGATGCAGCAGACCTGCTACTCCTGGGCCCTCCTCTAGGGGAACCTCTCCAGTCCATCTTCTTTCACCATTTTGTGGAATATCAGAACTTTCCTGCATATGTGAACATAATATTTTCAAGTATAGATAATTTTACTTCTTCCTCCATGATTCTTTTTTTTTTTCTTCTTTGAAGGATTTATTGCCCATTTTGTAGACTGGGTTTTTGTACATATTAAATAAAATATTGGCTTAGTGATTCTTATATTGATATAGCAGAACAGTAGCAAGAAGGAACATTCCCACCTGTACTCACAGGTAACCTAATCAATATCATATTTTATGTGAGGGCAGAGTCTGGATGTAGCATAAATAATTACACTTGCTAACTTACCCAGTGCTATGTTTCTCTACAACAACAGGTCAAACATTCAATCCTTTTGAAACAGCATACTAGTGATATATAAATAGTCCAAGGAATGAAGCAGAGACAAGAAACTATAAAGTCTCACAGGTTTGAATAAGCCAGGGTTTTCTTTTGGCTTAGCTACCTGTCTATTTGGTGTCAGATTCACTCATGCCATGTTACTTTAGTATACAGAGTGGTAGGGTGGGTTCGGTCTGTCACACTGCCCATCTTATTTTTTTTTAATTAACTTGAGTATTTCTTATATACATTTCGAGTGTTATTCCCTTTCCCGGTTTCCGGGCAAACATCCCCCTCCCCCCTCCCCTTCCTTATGGGTGTTCCCCTCCCAACCCTCCCCCCATTGCCGCCCTCCCCCCATAGACTAGTTCACTGGGGGTTCAGTCTTAGCAGGACCCAGGGCTTCCCCTTCCACTGGTGCTCTTACTAGGATATTCATTGCTACCTATGGGGTCAGAGTCCAGGGTCAGTCCATGTATAGTCTTTAGGTAGTGGCTTAGTCCCTGGAAGCTCTGGTTGCTTGGCATTGCTGTACTTTTGGGGTCTCGAGCCCCTTCAAGCTCTTCCAGTTCTTTCTCTGATTCCTTCAATAGGGGACCTATTCTCAGTTCCGTGGTTTGCTGCTGGCATTCGCCTCTATATTTGCTGTATTCTGGCTGTGTCTCTCAGGAGCGATCTACATCCGGCTCCTGTCGGTCTGCACTTCTTTGCTTCATCCATCTTGTCTAATTGGGTGGCTGTATATGTATGGGCCACATGTGGGGCAGGCTCTGAATGGGTGTTCCTTCAGTCTCTGTTTTAATCTTTGCCTCTCCCTTCCCTGCCAAGGGTATTCTTTTTCCTCATTTAAAGAAGGAGTGAAGCATTCACATTTTGATCATCCGTCTTGAGTTTCGTTTGTTCTAGGGATCTAGGGTAATTCAAGCATTTGGGCTAATATCCACTTATCAATGAGTGCATACCATGTATGTCTTTCTGTGATTGGGTTAGCTCACTCAGGATGATATTTTTCAGTTCCAACCATTTGCCTACGAATTTCATAAACTCGTTGTTTTTGATAGCAGAGTAATATTCCATTGTGTAGATGTACCACAATTTCTGTATCCATTCCTCTGTTGAAGGGCATCTGGGTTCTTTCCATTTTCTGGCTATTATAAATAAGGCTGCGATGAACATAGTGGAGCACGTGTCTCTTTTATATGTTGAGGCATCTTTTGGGTATATGCCCAAGAGAGGTATAGCTGGATCCTCAGGCAGTTCAATGTCCAATTTTCTGAGGAACCTCCAGACTGATTTCCAGAATGGTTTTACCAGTCTGCAATCCCACCAACAATGGAGGAGTGTTCCTCTTTCTCCACATCCTCGCCAGCATCTGCTGTCACCTGAGTTTTTGATCTTAGCCAATCGCACTGGTGTGAGGTGAAATCTCAGGGTTGTTTTGATTTGCATTTCCCTTATGACTAAAGATGTTGAACATTTCTTTAGGTGTTTCTCAGCCATTCGGCATTCCTCAGCTGTGAATTCTTTGTTTAGTTCTGAACCCCATTTTTTAATAGGGTTATTTGTCTCCCTGCGGTCTAACTTCTTGAGTTCTTTGTATATTTTGGATATAAGGCCTCTATCTGTTGTAGGATTGGTAAAGATCTTTTCCCAATCTGTTGGTTGCCGTTTTGTCCTAACCACAGTGTCCTTTGCCTTACAGAAGCTTTGCAGTTTTATGAGATCCCATTTGTCGATTCTTGATCTTAGAGCATAAGCCATTGGTGTTTTGTTCAGGAAATTTTTTCCAGTGCCCATGTGTTCCAGATGCTTCCCTAGTTTTTCTTCTATTAGTTTGAGTGTGTCTGGTTTGATGTGGAGGTCCTTGATCCACTTGGACTTAAGCTTTGTACAGGGTGATAAGCATGGATCGATCTGCATTCTTCTACATGTTGCCCTCCAGTTGAACCAGCACCATTTGCTGAAAATGCTATCTTTTTTCCATTGGATGGTTTTGGCTCCTTTGTCAAAAATCAAGTGATCATAGGTGTGTGGGTTCATTTCTGGGTCTTCAATTCTATTCCATTGGTCTATCTGTCTGTCTCTGTACCAATACCATGCAGTTTTTATCACTATTGCTCTGTAATACTGCTTAAGTTCAGGGATAGTGATTCCCCCTGAAGTCCTTTTATTGTTGAGGATAGCTTTAGCTATCCTGGGTTTTTTTGTTATTCCAGATGAATTTGCAAATTGTTCTGTCTAACTCTTTGAAGAATTGGATTGGTATTTTGATGGGGATTGCATTGAATCTGTAGATTGCTTTTGGTAAAATGGCCATTTTTACTATATTAATCCTGCCAATCCATGAGCATGGGAGATCTTTCCATCTTCTGAGGTCTTCTTCAATTTCTTTCCTCAGTGTCTTGAAGTTCTTATTGTACAGATATTTTACTTACTTGGTTAAAGTCACACCGAGGTACTTTATATTATTTGGGTCTATTATGAAGGGTGTCGTTTCCCTAATTTCTTTCTCGGCTTGTTTCTCTTTTGTATAGAGGAAGGCAACTGATTTATTTGAGTTAATTTTGTACCCAGCCACTTTGCTGAAGTTGTTTATCAGCTTTAGTAGTTCTCTGGTGGAACTTTTGGCATCACTTAAATATACTATCATGTCATCTGCAAATAGTGATATTTTGACATCTTCTTTTCCGATCTGTATCCCTTTGATCTCCTTTTGTTGTCTGATTGCTCTGGCTAGAACTTCAAGAACTATATTGAATAAGTAGGGAGAGAGTGGGCAGCCTTGTCTAGTCCCTGATTTTAGTGGGATTGCTTCAAGTTTCTCTCCATTTAGTTTAATGTTAGCAACTGGTTTGCTGTATATGGCTTTTACTATGTTTATGTATGGGCCTTGAATTCCTATTCTTTCCAGGACTTTTGTCATGAAGGGGTGTTGAATTTTGTCAAATGCTTTCTCAGCATCTAATGAAATTTCATGTGGTTCTGTTCTTTCAGTTTGTTTATATAATGGATCACGTTGATGGTTTTCCGTATATTAAACCATCCCTGCATGCCTGGGATGAAGCCTACTTGATCATGGTGGATGATTGTTTTGATGTGCTCTTGAATTCGGTTTGCCAGAATTTTATTGAGTATTTTTGCGTCGATATTCATAAGGGAAATTGGTCTGAAGTTCTCTTTCTTTGTTGTGTCTTTGTGTGGTTTAGGTATAAGAGTAATTGTGGCTTCGTAGAAGGAATTCGGTAGTGCTCCATCTGTTTCAATTTTGTGGAATAGTTTGGATAATATTGTTATGAGGTTTTCTATGAAGGTCTGATAGAATTCTGCACTAAACCCGTCTGGACCTGGGCTCTTTTTGGTTGGGAGACCTTTAATGACTGCTTCTATTTTCTTAGGAGTTATGGGGTTGTTTAAATGGTTTATCTGTTCCTGATTTAACTTCGGTACCTGGTATCTGTCTAGGAAATTGTCCATTTCCTGCAGATTTTCAATTTTGTTGAATATAGGCTTTTATAGTAAGATCTGATGATTTTTTGAATTTCTTCTGAATCTGTAGTTATGTCTCCCTTTTCATTTCTGATTTTGTTAATTTGGACACACTCTCTGTGTACTCTCGTTAGTCTGGCTAAGGGTTTATCTATCTTGTTGATTTTCTCAAAGAACCAACTTTTGGTTCTGTTGATTCTTTCTATGGTCCTTTTTGTTTCTACTTGGTTGATTTCAGCACTGAGTTTGATTATTTCCTGCCTTCTACTCCTCCTGGGTGTATTTGCTTCTTTTTGTTCTAGAGCTTTTAGGTGTGCTGTCAAGCTGGTGACATATGCTCTTTCCTGTTTCTTTCTGCAGGCACTCAGAGCTATGAGTTTTCCTCTTAGCACAGCTTTCATTGTGTCCCATAAGTTTGGGTATGTTGTACCTTCATTTTCATTAAATTCTAAAAAGTCTTTAATTTCTTTCTTTATTTCTTCCTTGACCAGGTTATTGTTGAGTAGAGCATTGTTCAACTTCCACGTATATGTGGGCGTTCTTCCCTTATTGTTATTGAAGACCAGCTTTAGGCCGTGGTGGTCTGATAGCATGCATGGGATTATTTCTATCTTTCTGTACCTGTTGAGGCCCATTTTTTGACCAATTATATGGTCAATTTTGGAGAAAGTACCATGAGGACCTGAGAAGAAGGTATATCCTTTTGCTTTAGGATAGAATGTTCTATAAATATCTGTTAAGTCCATTTGGCTCATGACTTCTCTTAGTCTGTTTACGTCTCTGTTTCCATAATCTGTCCATTGATGAAAGTGGGGTGTTGAAATCTCCTACTATTATTGTGTGAGGTGCAATGTGTGTTTTGAGCTTTAGTAAGGTTTCTTTTATGTATGTAGGTGCCCTTGTATTTGGGGCATGATATTTAGGATTGAGATTTCACCTTGGTGGATTTTTCCTTTGATGAATATGAAGTGTCCTTCCTTATCTTTTTTGATGACTTTTAGTTGAAAATTGACTTTATTTGATATTAAAATGGCTACTCCAGCTTGTTTCTTCTGACCATTTGCTTGGAAAGTTTTTTTCCAGCCTTTCACCCTGCGGTAGTGTCTGTCTTTGTCTCTGAGGTTTGTTTCCTGTAGGCAGCAGAATGCAGGGTCCTCGTTGCGTATCCAGTTTGTTAATCTATGTCTTTTTATTGGGGAGTTGAGTCCATTGATGTTGAGAGATATTAAGGAATAGTGATTATTGCTTCCTGTTATATTCATATTTGGATATGAGGTTATGTTTGTGTGCTTTTCTTCTCTTTGTTTTGTTGCCAAGACAATTAGTTTCTTGCTTCTTCTAGGGTGTAGCTTGCCTCCTTATGTTGGGCTTTACCATTTATTATACTTTTTAGTGCTGGATTTGTAGAAAGATATTGTGTAAATTTGGTTTTGTCATGGAATATCTTGGTTTCTCCATCTATGTTAATTGAGAGTTTTGCAGGCTACAGTAACCTGGGCTGGCAGTTGTGTTCTCTTAGGGTCTGTATGACATCTGTCCAGGATCTTCTGGCTTTCATAGTCTCTGGCGAAAAGTCTGTGTGATTCTGATAGGTCTGCCTTTATATGTTACTTGACCTTTTTCCCTTACTGCTTTTAATATTCTTTCTTTATTTTGTGCATTTGCTGTTTTGACGATTATATGACGGGAGGAGTTTCTTTTCTGGTCCAATCTATTTGGAGTTCTGTAGGCTTCTTGTATGCTTATGGGTATCTCTTTCTTTAGGTTAGGGAAGTTTTCTTCTATGATTTTGTTGAAGATATTTATTGGTCCTTTGAGCTGGGAGTCTTCACTCCCTTCTATACCTATTATCCTTATGTTTGATCTTCTCCTTGAGTCCTGGATTTCCTGTATGTTTTGGACCAGTGGCTTTTTCCGCTTTACATTATCTTTGACAGTTGAGTCGATGATTTCTATGGAATATTCTGCTCCAGCGATTCTCTCTTTTATCTCTTGTATTCTGTTGATGAAGCTTGTATCTACGGCTCCTTGTCTCTTCTCTTGGTTTTCTATATCCAGGGTTGTTTCCATGTGTTCTTTCTTGATTGCTTCTATTTCCATTTTTAATTCCTTCAACTGTTTGATTGTGTTTTCCTGGAATTCTTTCAGGGATTTCTGCGATTCTTTCAGGGATTTTTGTGATTCCTCTCTGTAGGCTTCTATTTGTTTATTTATGTTTTCCTGTGTTTCTCTAAGGGAGTTCTTCACGTCTTTCTTGAAGTCCTCCAGCATCATGATCAAATATGATTTTGAAACTAGATCTTGCTTTTCTGGTGTGTTTGGATATTCAGTGTTTGCTTTGGCGGGAGAACTGGGTCCGATGATGCCATGTAGTCTTGGTTTCTGTTGCTTGGATTCCTGCGTTTGCCTCTCGCCATCAGATTATCTCTAGTGTTACTTTGTTCTTCTATTTCTAACAGTGGCTGGACTGTCCTATAAACCTGTGTGTCAGGGGTGCTGTAGACCTGTTTTCCTGTTTTCTTTCAGCCAGCTATGGGAACAGAGTGTTTTGCTTTCGGGCGTGTAGTTTTTCCTATCTACAGGTCTTCAGCTGTTCCTGTGGGCCTGCCCTGAGTTCACTAGGCAGGTCACTTGGAGTAGCAAGGTTTGTCTTACCTGTGGTCCCGAGGCTCAAGTTTGCTGGTGGGGTGTTGCTTACGAGCTCTCCATGGGGGCAGCAACCAAGAAGATCTGCGCCGCCCTTTCAGGGAGCTTCCGTGCACCAGGGTTCCAGATGGCGTTTGGTGTTTTCCTCTGGAATCAGTAATGTGTGCAGAGTGCAATTTCTTCTGGTTTCCCAGGTGTGTCTGCCTCTCTGAAGGTTTAGCTCTCCCTCCCACGGGATTTGGGTGCAGAGAACTGTTTATCTGGTCGGTCCCTTCAGGTTCTGGCGGTGTCTCAGATGCAGCAGACCTGCTACTCCTGGGCCCTCCTCTAGGGGAACCTCTCCAGTCCATCTTCTTTCACCATTTTGTGGAATATCAGAACTTTCCTGCATATGTGAACATAATATTTTCAAGTATAGATAATTTTACTTCTTCCTCCATGATTCTTTTTTTTTTTCTTCTTTGAAGGATTTATTGCCCATTTTGTAGACTGGGTTTTTGTACATATTAAATAAAATATTGGCTTAGTGATTCTTATATTGATATAGCAGAACAGTAGCAAGAAGGAACATTCCCACCTGTACTCACAGGTAACCTAATCAATATCATATTTTATGTGAGGGCAGAGTCTGGATGTAGCATAAATAATTACACTTGCTAACTTACCCAGTGCTATGTTTCTCTACAACAACAGGTCAAACATTCAATCCTTTTGAAACAGCATACTAGTGATATATAAATAGTCCAAGGAATGAAGCAGAGACAAGAAACTATAAAGTCTCACAGGTTTGAATAAGCCAGGGTTTTCTTTTGGCTTAGCTACCTGTCTATTTGGTGTCAGATTCACTCATGCCATGTTACTTTAGTATACAGAGTGGTAGGGTGGGTTCGGTCTGTCACACTGCCCATCTTATTTTTTTTTTTAATTAACTTGAGTATTTCTTATATACATTTCGAGTGTTATTCCCTTTCCCGGTTTCCGGGCAAACATCCCCCTCCCCCCTCCCATTCCTTATGGGTGTTCCCCTCCCAACCCTCCCCCCATTGCCGCCCTCCCCCCATAGACTAGTTCACTGGGGGTTCAGTCTTAGCAGGACCCAGGGCTTCCCCTTCCACTGGTGCTCTTACTAGGGTATTCATTGCTACCTATGGGGTCAGAGTCCAGGGTCAGTCCATGTATAGTCTTTAGGTAGTGGCTTAGTCCCTGGAAGCTCTGGTTGCTTGGCATTGTTGTACTTTTGGGGTCTCGAGCCCCTTCAAGCTCTTCCAGTTCTTTCTCTGATTCCTTAAATAGGGGACCTATTCTCAGTTCCGTGGTTTGCTGCTGGCATTCGCCTCTATATTTGCTGTATTCTGGCTGTGTCTCTCAGGAGAGATCTACATCCGGCTCCTGTCGGTCTGCACTTCTTTGCTTCATCCATCTTGTCTAATTGGGTGGCTGTATATGTGTGGGCCACATGTGGGGCAGGCTCTGAATGGGTGTTCCTTCAGTCTCTGTTTTAATCTTTGCCTCTCCCTTCCCTGCCAAGGGTATTCTTTTTCCTCATTTAAAGAAGGAGTGAAGCATTCACATTTTGATCATCCGTCTTGAGTTTCGTTTGTTCTAGGGATCTAGGGTAATTCAAGCATTTGGGCTAATAGCCACTTATCAATGAGTGCATACCATGTATGTCTTTCTGCGATTGGGTTAGCTCACTCAGGATGATATTCTCCAGTTCCAACCATTTGCCTACGAATTTCATAAACTCGTTGTTTTTGATAGCTGAGTAATATTCCATTGTGTAGATGTACCACAATTTCTGTATCCATTCCTCTGTTGAAGGGCATCTGGGTTCTTTCCATTTTCTGGCTATTATAAATAAGGCTGCGATGAACATAGTGGAGCACGTGTCTCTTTTATATGTTGAGGCATCTTTTGGGTATATGCCCAAGAGAGGTATAGCTGGATCCTCAGGCAGTTCAATGTCCAATTTTCTGAGGAACCTCCAGACTGATTTCCAGAATGGTTTTACCAGTCTGCAATCCCACCAACAATGGAGGAGTGTTCCTCTTTCTCCACATCCTCGCCAGCATCTGCTGTCACCTGAGTTTTTGATCTTAGCCAATCGCACTTGTGTGAGGTGAAATCTCAGGGTTGTTTTGATTTGCATTTCCCTTATGACTAAAGATGTTGAACATTTCTTTATGTGTTTCTCAGCCATTCGGCATTCCTCAGCTGTGAATTCTTTTGTTTAGCTCTGAACCCCATTTTTTAATAGGGTTATTTGTCTCCCTGCGGTCTAACTTCTTGAGTTCTTTGTATATTTTGGATATAAGGCCTCTATCTGTTGTAGGATTGGTAAAGATCTTTTCCCAATCTGTTGGTTGCCGTTTTGTCCTAACCACAGTGTCCTTTGCCTTACAGAAGCTTTGCAGTTTTATGAGATCCCATTTGTCGATTCTTGATCTTAGAGCATAAGCCATTGGTGTTTTGTTCAGGAAATTTTTTCCAGTGCCCATGTGTTCCAGATGCTTCCCTAGTTTTTCTTCTATTAGTTTGAGTGTGTCTGGTTTGATGTGGAGGTCCTTGATCCACTTGGACTTAAGCTTTGTACAGGGTGATAAGCATGGATCGATCTGCATTCTTCTACATGTTGCCCTCCAGTTGAACCAGCACCATTTGCTGAAAATGCTATCTTTTTTCCATTGGATGGTTTTGGCTCCTTTGTCAAAAATCAAGTGACCATAGGTGTGTGGGTTCATTTCTGGGTCTTCAATTTTATTCCATTGGTCTATCTGTCTGTCTCTGTACCAATACCATGCAGTTTTTATCACTATTGCTCTGTAATACTGCTTGAGATCAGGGATAGTGATTCCCCCTGAAGTCCTTTTATTGTTGAGGATAGTTTTAGCTATCCTGGGTTTTTTGTTATTCCAGATGAATTTGCAAATTGTTCTGTCTAACTCTTTGAAGAATTGGATTGGTATTTTGATGGGGATTGCATTGAATCTGTAGATTGCTTTTGGTAAAATGGCCATTTTTACTATATTAATCCTGCCAATCCATGAGCATGGGAGATCTTTCCATCTTCTGAGGTCTTCTTCAATTTCTTTCCTCAGTGTCTTGAAGTTCTTATTGTACAGATCTTTTACTTGCTTGGTTAAAGTCACACCGAGGTACTTTATATTATTTGGGTCTATTATGAAGGGTGTCGTTTCCCTAATTTCTTTCTCGGCTTGTTTCTCTTTTGTATAGAGGAAGGCAACTGATTTATTTGAGTTAATTTTATACCCAGCCACGTTGCTGAAGTTGTTTATCAGCTTTAGTAGTTCTCTGGTGGAACTTTTGGGATCACTTAAATATACTATCATGTCATCTGCAAATAGTGATATTTTGACCTCTTCTTTTCCGATCTGTATCCCTTTGATCTCCTTTTGTTGTCTGATTGCTCTGGCTAGAACTTCAAGAACTATATTGAATAAGTAGGGAGAGAGTGGGCAGCCTTGTCTAGTCCCTGATTTTAGTGGGATTGCTTCAAGTTTCTCTCCATTTAGTTTAATGTTAGCAACTGGTTTGCTGTATATGGCTTTTACTATGTTTAGGTATGGGCCTTGAATTCCTATTCTTTCCAGGACTTTTATCATGAAGGGGTGTTGAATTCTGTCAAATGCTTTCTCAGCATCTAATGAAATGATCATGTGGTTCTGTTCTTTCAGTTTGTTTATATAATGGATCACGTTGATGGTTTTCCGTATATTAAACCATCCCTGCATGCCTGGGATGAAGCCTACTTGATCATGGTGGATGATTGTTTTGATGTGCTCTTGGATTCGGTTTGCCAGAATTTTATTGAGTATTTTTGCGTCGATATTCATAAGGGAAATTGGTCTGAAGTTCTCTTTCTTTGTTGTGTCTTTGTGTGGTTTAGGTATAAGAGTAATTGTGGCTTCGTAGAAGGAATTCGGTAGTGCTCCATCTGTTTCAATTTTGTGGAATAGTTTGGATAATATTGGTATGAGGTCTTCTATGAAGGTTTGATAGAATTCTGCACTAAACCCGTCTGGACCTGGGCTCTTTTTGGTTGGGAGACCTTTAATGACTGCTTCTATTTCCTTAGGAGTTATGGGGTTGTTTAACTGGTTTATCTGTTCCTGATTTAACTTCGATACCTGGTATCTGTCTAGAAAATTGTCCATTTCCTGAAGATTTTCAAATTTTGTTGAATATAGGTTTTTATAGTAAGATCTGATGATTTTTTGAATTTCCTCCGAATCTGTAGTTATGTCTCCCTTTTCATTTCTGATTTTGTTAATTTGGACACACTCTTTGTGTCCTCTCGTTAGTCTGGCTAAGGGTTTATCTATCTTGTTGATTTTCTCAAAGAACCAACTTTTGGTTCTGTTGATTCTTTCTATGGTCCTTTTTGTTTCTACTTGGTTGATTTCAGCTCTGAGTTTGATTATTTCCTGCCTTCTACTCCTCCTGGGTGTATTTGCTTCTTTTTGTTCTAGAGCTTTTAGGTGTGCTGTCAAGCTGCTGACATATGCTCTTTCCTGTTTCTTTCTGCAGGCACTCAGCGCTATGAGTTTTCCTCTTAGCACAGCTTTCATTTTGTCCCATAAGTTTGAGTATGTTGTATCTTCATTTTCATTAAATTCTAAAAAGTTTTTAATTTCTTTCTTTATTTCTTCCTTGACCAGGTTATCATTGAGTAGAGCATTGTTCAATTTCCACGTATATGTGGGCATTCTTCCCATATTGTTATTGAAGACCAGTTTTAGGCCGTGGTGGTCCGATAGCACGCATGGGATTATTTCTATCTTTCTGTACCTGTTGAGGCCCGTTTTTTGACCAATTATATGGTCAATTTTGGAGAAAGTACCATGAGGAGCTGAGAAGAAGGTATATCCTTTTGCTTTAGGATAGAATGTTCTATAAATATCCGTTAAGTCCATTTGGCTCATGACTTCTCTTAGTCTGTCGACATCACTGTTTAATTTCTGTTTCCATGATCTGTCCATTGATGAGAGTGGGGTGTTGAAATCTCCCACTATTATTGTGTGAGGTGCAATGTGTGTTTTGAGCTTTAGTAAGGTTTCTTTTACGTATGTAGGTGCCCTTGTATTTGGGGCATAGATATTTAGGATTGAGAGTTCATCTTGGTTGATTTTTCCTTTGATGAATATGAAGTGTCCTTCCTTATCTTTTTTGATGACTTTTAGTTGGAAATTGATTTTATTTGATATTAGAATGGCTACTCCAGCTTGCTTCTTCTGACCATTTGCTTGGAAAGTTGTTTTCCAGCCTTTCACTCTGAGGTAATGTCTGTCTTTGTCTCTGAGGTGTGTTTCCTGTAGGCAGCAGAATGCAGGGTCCTCGTTGCGTATCCAGTTTGTTAATCTATGTCTTTTTATTGGGGAGTTGAGGCCATTGATATTGAGAGATATTAAGGAATAGTGATTATTGCTTCCCGTTATATTCATATTTGGATGTGAGGTTATGTTTGTGTGCTTTCATTCTCTTTGTTTTGTTGCCAAGACGATTAGTTTCTTGCTTCTTCTAGGGTATAGCTTGCCTCCTTATGTTGGGCTTTACCATTTATTATCCTTTGTAGTGCTGGATTTGTAGAAAGATATTGTGTAAATTTGGTTTTGTCATGGAATATCTTGGTTTCTCCATCAATGTTAATTGAGAGTTTTGCTGGATACAGTAACCTGGGCTGGCATTTGTGTTCTCTTAGGGTCTGTATGACATCAGTCCAGGATCTTCTGGCCTTCATAGTTTCTGGCGAGAAGTCTGGTGTGATTCTGATAGGTCTCCCTTTATATGTTACTTGACCTTTTTCCCTTACTGCTTTTAATATTCTTTCTTTATTTTGTGCGTTTGGTGTTTTGACAATTATGTGACGGTAGGTGTTTCTTTTCTGGTCCAATCTATTTGGAGTTCTGTAGGCTTCTTGTATGTCTATGGGTATCTCTTTTTTTAGGTTAGGGAAGTTTTCTTATATGATTTTGTTGAAGATATTTACTGGTCCTTTGAGCTGGGAGTCTTCACTCTCTTCTATACCTATTATCCTTAGGTTTGATCTTCTCATTGAGTCCTGGATTTCCTGTATGTTTTGGACCAGTAGCTTTTTCCGCTTTACATTATCTTTGATAGTTGAGTCAATGATTTCTATGGAATCTTCTGCTCCTGAGATTCTCTCTTCCATCTCTTGTATTCTGTTGGTGAAGCTTGTATCTACAGCTCCTTGTCTCTTCTTTTGGTTTTCTATATCCAGGGTTGTTTCCATGTGTTCTTTCTTGATTGCTTCTATTTCCATTTTTAATTCCTTCAACTGTTTGATTGTGTTTTCCTGGAATTCTTTCAGGGATTTTTGCGATTCCTCTCTGTAGGCTTTTACTTGTTTATTAATGTTTTCCTGTGCTTCCCTAAGTGTGTTCATGTCTTTCTTGAAGTCCTCCAGCATCATGATCAAATATGATTTTGAAACTAGATCTTGCTTTTCTGGTGTGTTTGGATATTCCATGTTTGTTTTGGTGGGAGAATTGGGCTCCGATGATGGCATGTAGTCTTGGTTTCTGTTGCTTGTGTTCCTGCGCTTGCCTCTCGCCATCAGATTATCTCTAGTGTTACTTTGTTCTGCTATTTCTGACAGTGGCTAGACTGTCCTATAAGCCTGTGTGTCAGGAGTGCTGTAGACCTGTTTTCCTCTCTTTCAGTCAGTTATGGGGACAGAGTGTTCTGCTTTCGGGCGTGTAGTTTTTCCTCTCTACAGGTCTTCAGCTGTTCCTGTGGGCCTGTGTCTTGAGTTCACCAGGCAGCTTTCTTGCAGCAGAAAATTTGGTCTTACCTGTGGTCCCAAGGCTCAGGTTTGCTCGTGGGGTGCTGCCCAGGGGCTCTCTGCAGCGGCAGCAACCAGGAAGACCTGTGCCGCCCCTTCCGGGAGCTTCAGTGCACCAGGGTTCCAGATGGTCTTTGGCTTTTTCCTCTGGCGTCCGAGATGTGTGTGCAGGGAGCAGTCTCTTCTGGTTTCCCAGGCTTGTCTGCCTCTCTGAAGGTTTAGCTCTCCCTCCCATGGGATTTGGGTGCAGAGAACTGTTTATCCGGTCTGTTTCTTTCAGGTTCTGGCGGTGTCTCAGGCAGGTGTCCTGCCGCTCCTGGGCCCTCCCCCACGGGAGCCCAGAGGCCTTATACAGTTTCCTCTTGGGCCAGGGATGTGGGCAGGGGTGAGCAGTGTTGGTGGTCTCTTCCGCTCTGCAGCCTCAGGAGTGCCCACCTGACCAGGCGGTTGGGTCTCTCTCTCACCGGGTCTGGGAGCAGAGACTTCCTCCATGATTCTTAATCCTGTTTTGTTTCTTTTGTCAGATTGCTATTGCTAGTGCTTCTGTGCTATGATACTATGAAAATAAGAGTTTGCATCTTTGCCTTGTTTTGGAGTAAGACTTTTCGTATTTCTTTCTTGATTTAAATGTCAAGTTTCCATTGATGGTCGTTTTGTGATAAAATGTTTTTCTACTAATATTTAACTCTTCTGACATTCTGTCCAGAAAGAAAATTTTTATTTAAAAGTTTTTTTTATTGCACCAATGGACACAGCCATTTTATTTTCAGTTTTAAATTTTTAATATATAAAGTATATTGACATAATGTTAAAGGCTTACATGCTATAGGAAAAGAAACAACAATTTAGTCACAATGTATAATTTGTGATGTTTTGTTGAATTCCCTTATAGTATTTTATTCAATATTTTTACAACAACGTCTCTCAGACTTATTAACCTGCAATTTCTGGATCTTATATTATGTCTCTGCCTGACCTTTTTGTTACTTTACTGTACTAGTCTAGTACAATGTGTTTAGAAATAACTCCTCTGGTTCTATTTGGGGAGCAGAATTTAAGTTGTATTGATATTAACTCTTGTTTGGATATTTTGTAGACTTCAGTTTTAAAACAAACCCCTCTTGAGATTTTCTTTTTGGGTAATCCTAATTCAACTCTTTTTCTGATTGGCTGGATTTTTCTAGTTCTTCATAGGTCAATACTGACAGGTTGTAGTTTTCTATGAGTGTCATTGTATTTTAATTTTTTTGTCAACTGGATAGAGTTTAGGTATTCTTGCCACAGTTTTAACAAATAATTCTGAGTTTGCTCCACCAGGTTTTTATTTGAATTGTGCTTTTTGACTTATGGACTGCTTCAAAGTATATGAAACCACTCACTGTTGAAGATACACACTCATATATTTATTGTAAATTTAAAAAAGTAATCCAAGTTATGGGAACAATCTAAGAGTCTAACAGATAACAATTGGGTAAATAAACTAAGTTAAAAATAAAATGACACTCACCATAACATGGATGAGCTTGGAAGACATGTATCTCAATTGATATAAGCTAGAAATAGAAGGATAATATTGCACAGTCTGACATACAAGTGATCAAAAGAAAAAATACAAAAGGAAGAACTTTCAAACACTAAAGCTAGAAAAACAATATACAAGGTACTATGGGCAGGAGTGAGTGAAGGAAGTAAGGAGATGTAGGTCAGAACAGCAGATATGGTAAGGACTGTTGTTGAACACAGCACACACTAGGGTTAGAGGAGATAGAGAAATCAAGCTGACATTTACCTCCACGTGTCATTTTATCTGGTTAGCATTCATACTATCAGAAGTTATATCCTTTGCTACTGATGGCCAAAAAATCATCGAACATCTTACCCAGCTAAGAACACTACGATTCACAAGAACAAGCATTCTGGCAAGGTATGCCCATGGGTGCAATAGTGGCAAAGTCTTGGATGTGTTTGAAGGGGAAGGATTATAACCGTGATGTACTGTGGACACATATGGAAATCTCAAAAAATGAACTAAAGAAGACAACATGTGGTACACATACACAATATCTTACTCAGATATAAAGGGAAAATATGATCACTTAATATATCAATTGACCTCAAACTCATTACAATAACTGAAATAATTCAGAAATAGAATGAGATACTGCATGATATCATGCATATGTAGAAATGTCACACAAAAAACGTTGATTTCATGGAAGTTCAGAATAGAATAGTGGTTTATCAGAAAGCAGAGAGGCAGATACAGTGTTAGATAAGAAGAAAACATTTTCTGGCCTTATGTAAAAATAACTTAAAGGGTTGCCCATGAGACCTGATCATGGAAGCAGAGAAGAGACAAAGGAGAAAAGCTCTGTGCTATTGACCTGGGCCAAAGTAGTTTTGAATGGGAGCAAAAATCACAGGTAACAAAGCCAAAGGAGAAGAGGAGACCCCAGGCTCCAGAGAGACTGGGATGATAGGGAAATAGAAACATGCTTACTCTGAATGGAGTAGGGCATATGTGCATGTGTGTGAAATATGTATTTTCTATGAATGAATAAGAGTGCTAAATGTTTAAGGAGATAGCAACAGTCTTGTTCCTGTAACATTACTTACAAGGGATGAAGAGGAAATCAACATTAGAGATTGTTCACAGATAGATACAAAAGCCCTAAGCAATGATTTATTTGCTTGTCCTAAAAAGGAAATTCTGTCATTGGCAGTGGTGTGAATAAAGCTCTAAGAGTGAGTGAGATTGACTAGATAAAGACAAACTAAAGCTGTCAGTTCTTACTTCCATGTGGTACAAGCAGGTGAAACATGTAGAAGATAGGAATCCACAGGCTGGATTTTAGAGCGAGCATGAGATAGTCAGGAGACAATAATTTTTAGTTCCATAAGAAAATAAGAAGTTTATGGGAGCAATACAGGGGCAGAATTCCATTTACTGTTCTTTGAAACATATGAGATCAAATTCTAAATATCTTACCACAAAATGCTCAGAACATCATATTGTACCCTATAAGTGTATATGTTTATAAGTTATCGAACACTATAGAAAGAAATGTCAAATTAAAGAAAATTAACCGTTTTGTATGTTTTTCTTGTTGCTTGGATGTTATATTTGCAACAGTGGATGGTTTTATCTCTCTAAAAAAAGCCACATCTTAGTTATTCCTCGATTGCCTTTGGGAAATGCATGAGAAATGCTTGGAATTGACTTTCTAAACTTGTTGCCAACAGAGACTCATGACCAAACATTACATAAAGTTTTGAGAGTCTTAGGGGAGAGTTGGGACCCAAAGAGGACAGGGACTCCACAGGAAGACCAACAGAGTCAACTAACATGGACCCTTTGAAACATCCCGAGACTGAATCACCAACCCAAGAGCTGTCATGGGCTGGACCTAGGCGTCTCCACACATATGTAGCAGATGAGCAGCTTGGTCTTCAGGCTGGTCCCACTTCAACTGGAGCAGGGGCTGTCCCTGAGCCTGCTGCCTGCTTGTGGATCCTGTGCCCCCAAGTAAACCACCTTGTCTGACCTCAGTGGGAGAGGATACACCTAGTTCTACAGCAACTTCATGTGCTTGGAGGGGAGGGGCATGTGAGTGTGTGTGTCTGTGGGTGACACAGATTTGGCTTTCCTTTCTCAAAAGAGAAGGGGCAGGTGAATAGGGGGATATTTGGAGGAGAGGAACTGCTGATATTAGGTTGTAAAGTGAAAAAATAAATTAATTTAAAAGAACATAAACTAAAAGGAACCTCACAGATCCAGAGGAGGAACAATTTTAGAATTACATGCCTGCTATAGACCTTTCCCCATTATCCCATCCTTACTGTTAAATCTTAATGAAACCTAGGCCTGATGTATAAAAGATGTTTTCATCTTCCTGTAAAGAACTGCCCTGTGAAATTATGAGAAGTGTGTGGCTTACAGAGTGTGTACAACCAGACCTGCTCCAAGCCACTTTTATTGCACCAAGTCAAAGCAAATTTCCTCCAAGGTATTGGTCTAAACTACAGTACTTTACTGCCCCCTGATGGCAAGATGAAGGGTGGCCAGGTGAAGGTTGTTAAAAGTCTTTCAAGGGCTCATAACAGTTGATTATGCTTTTGTTGTTGTTATTACTGCATTTATGACTTTTAATTAATTAATTAATCTATTTATTTACTTTACATCCAAATATCAGCTTCCCATCTCCTCCACTCACTTCTCCCATTTCTCCCTCTCCTCCTCTTCTTTTAATTAATTAATTTATTTTCACACTCCAGATTTTATTTTCCTCCTGAGCCATCCCCCCAACAGTTTCACATCACATACCTCCTCCCAGGCCACCTATGACTCCAAAAGGATGTCCCTACCTAACACATCCCACCATACCTCTAAACTTCCTGGGGCCTCCAGTCTCTTGAGACTTAGGTGTATCTCCTCTGACTGAACCCAGACCCGGGAATCCTCTACTATATATATATATATATATATATATATATATATATATATATATATATATGTATGTATGTTGGAGGCCTCATCTCATCTGGTGTATGCTGCCTGGTTGGTGATCCAGGGACTGAGAGATCTCAGGGGTCCAGGTTAATTGAGACTGCTGGTCCTCCTACAGGGTTGCCCTCCTCCTCCTCACCTTCCTCCAGCTTTTCCCTAATTCAACCACAGGGGCCATCAGCTTCTGTTCATTAGTTGGGTGCAAATATCTGCATCTGACTCTTTAAGCTTCTTGTTCGGTCTTTTGGAGGGCAGTCATGATAGGTTCCTTTTTGTGAATGCTCCATAACCTCAGTAATGGTGTCAGGTCTTGGGGCCTTTCCTTGAGCTGGATCCCACTTTGGGCCTGTTGCTGGACTTTTTTTCCTCAGGCTCATCTCCATTTCTATCCCTGCATTTTTTTCAGACAGGAACAATTATGGGTCAGAGTTTTACTGTGGGATAGCAACCCCATCCCTCACTTGATGCCCGGTCTTTCTGCTGGAGGTGGATTCAATAAATTCCCTCTCCCCACTGTAGGGAATTTCATCTAGGGTCCCCCCTTTGAGTCCTGTGAGTCTTTCACTTCCTATGTCTCTAGTACATTCTAGAGGGTCCTCACAACCTCCTAGCCCCAAGGTCACCACGTGTTTCCATTCTTTCTGCTGGCCCTCAGGGCTTCAGTACTTTTCCCCCACCCAATACCAGATCATGCTCCCATCTTCCTCCACCCCCATCCCTTTTCCATCCTTTTTCTCTCCCTCCCCACTTATGTTTGCTTTCTTCTCCCTCCCAAGTATGATGGAGGCATCCTCACTGAGGCCATTCAGCTTGTTGGCAAAGAAGAAATAAAGCTATCACTACTTATCACTACAGTACTTATCACTACAGTACTGTATACTGACATAGTATACATCAATGACCCCAAAAATTCTACCAGAGAACTTCTTCAGCTGATCAACAACTTCAGCAAAGTGGCCAGATATAAAATTAACTCAAATAAATCAGTAGCCTTCCTTTATACAAATGATAAACAGGCTGAGAAAGAAATTAAGGAAACAACTTCATCACAATAGCCACAGATAATATAAAATATCTTGGGGTAACTCTAAACAAACAAGCAAAAGATCTTTATGATAAGAACCTCAAGTCTCTCAAGAAAGAAATTGAAGAAGATCTCATAAAATGGAGAGATCTCCTATGCTCATGAATTGGCTGAATTAACATATTAAAAATGGCCATCCTATCAAAGGCAATCTACAGATTCAATGTAATCCCCATCAAAATCCCAATACAATTCTTCAAAGACATGAAAAGAGCAATTATCAAATTATCTGGAATGGCAAAAAAAACCAACCAGAATAGCAGAAACAATTTTTTTTTCAGAAACAATTCTTAACAAGAAAAGAACGACCTGGGGAAATCACCATCCCTGACCTCAAGCTCTACTACAGAACAATAGTGATAAAAACTACATGATATTGGTGCAGAGACAGACAGGTTGATCAATGAAATAGAATTGAAGATCCATAAATAAAACCACACACTTATGCACAATTGACGTTTGACAAAGAAGCTAAAAATATACAATGGAAAAAAAGAAAGCATCTTCAATAAATGGTGCTGGTCTAAGTGGCTCTCTGTATGTAGAAAAATGAAAATAGACTCATATTTGTTACCATGCACAAAGCTCAAGTCCAAGTGGATCAAAGATCTCAACATAAACCCAGACACACTAAATCTAATAGAAGGGAAAGTGGTAAAGAGCCTTGAACTCCTTGGCACAGGGGGAAATTTCCTTAAACAGAACTCCAATGGCTCACAAGAATTGATAAATGGGACTTTATGAAACTGGAAAACTTCTATAAGGCAAAGGACATAGTCAAGACAAATCAGCATCTACAGATTGGGGAAAAAATCCTCATTAATCACACATCTGATAGAGGGCTAATACCCAAAATATATAAAGAGCTCAAGAAACTAGTCACCAAAATACTAAACAATCCAATCAAAAAATGGGGTATAGAACTAAACTGAAAATTCACAACAGAGGAATCTCGAATGGCTGAGAAAAGCCTAAAGAAATGTTCAAAGTCCTTAGTGGTCAGAGAAATGCAAATCAAAATGACCCTGAGATTCCACTTATATCAGTCAGAATGTCTAAGATCAAAACCTTAGGCATCAACACATGTTGGTGAGAATGTAGAGAAAAACGAACACTCCTCCACTGCTGGTGGGATTGCAAACTGGTACCACCACTCTAAAAATCAGTTTGGAGGTTCCTCAGAAAATTGGAAATAGACCTACCTAAAGGCCCAGAAATATCACTCTTGGGAATATACCCAAAAGATGCCCCACCATGCCACAGGAACACATGTTCCACTATCTATGTTCATAGCCTTATTTGTGATAGCTAGAAGCTGCAAACAACCCAGATATTCCATGACAGAAGAATGGATACAGAAAATCTGGTTCATTTACACAATGTAATACTACTCAGCTATTAAGAATGAGGACATCTTGAGTTTTGCAAGCAAATGGGTAGAACAAGAAAAATGTCATCTGGAGTGAGGTAATTCAGACCCAAAAAGACATGCATGGTATATTCTTACTAATAAGTGGATATTAGTCAAAAATGTACAGAATACCCAAGACACAGTTCACAGAACTCCAAAAGTTTAAGAACCTCCCCTCCTTCCTTAAGAAGACAGAGCCCCCCTCTAGGTATTACCCTCTGGCATTACCCCTCTAGGTATTACCCCCCCCCCCCAACTCCAGGACATCAGGTTGCTGCACTATTCACTTTTAGTGAGGCCAGTCAAAGTCTATTTAGGGAAACAGGATCCACGGACAAGCAGGCATCAGATTCAGGGAGAGCACTTGCTCCCATTCTTGGAGCCAAGCTGTTCATCTGCTACATATGAGCAGAGGGCTTAGGTCCAACCTGCGCTTGCTCTTTGGTTGGTGATTCAGTCTTCAGCAGCCCCCAAGAGTCCAGGTTAGTTGATTCTGTTAGTCTTCATGTGGAATCCTTGTTCTCTTCCAGTCTCTCAAACCTCCCAACGATTCTGTAAGACTCCCTGAGTTTAGCTGTGGTTCTCTGCATCTCTTTCCATTGGCTACTTGGTGGAGCATCTCAGAGGACAGTTATGCTAGGTTCCTGTCTGCAAACATAGCAGTGTATCATTAATAGTGTCAGGGATTGGTTCTTGCCCATGGGATAGATCTCAATTTTGAGAGGTCAATCGTTGGCTACTCCCTCCATCTCTGTTCTTTTTCCTTGCACATTTCTAGACAGGGCACATTTTGGACCGAAGGCTTTGTGGATGGGTTGCTATCCTTTATGCCTTCACTGGGAGTACTGCCTGGTTACAGAGAGTGGGAACATCAGGCACCATAACTCCCATTGCTAAGAGTCTCAGCTAGAGTCACTCCACAGATTTCATGGGGCTTCCACCACCACCACCCCCTGCCAAACTCCAGGTCTCTAGCAAGTGAAGAGATGCCCCACCCACCTCTGATCCTCTCTCCTCTTCTATCCCTACACCTGATCCCCCATTCCCTTCTCCATTATCCTCTCTTCCTCCCTGTTTCTTCCACCCATCCAACTCTGAAATCTATAAGCATCTTCCCTTGAATCCTCCTTGTTAATTGGTTTCTTTGTGTTTGTGGATTATAGGGTGATTATCCTATGCTTTATGGCTAACATCAACTTAGAGGTGATTACGTACCATGTGTGTGCTTTTGGGTCTGGGTTTCCTCACTCAGAATGATATTGTATAGTTCCATCTACTTGTCTGCATACTTCAGGATGTCATTGTTTGTAATAACTGAGTAGTATTACATTGAGAAAACAAACCACATTTTGTCTATCCATTCTTCAGTTGACAGACATCTGGGTTATTTCTAATCTCTGGCTATTAAGAATATAGCTTCTATTAATATTGTTGAGCTAGTATTATTTTAGGATGGTGGAGTATATTTTGGGCATATGCCCAGGAATGGTATAGTTGAGGTAGAACTCTTACCAATTTTCTGAGAAACTGTCAAATTGATTTCCAGAGTGATTGTACAAGTTTGCACTCCCATCAGCAATGAAGGAGTGTTCCCCCTTGCTCCAGAGCCTTGCCAGCATGTGCTGTTACTTGAGTTTTTGACCTTAGCCATCCTGACAGGTATAAGGTGGAGGCACATTTCTCTAATGACTAAGGACTTTAAACATTTCTTTAAGTGTGTCATGGCCGTCAGGGATTCCTGTGCTGAGAATTCTGTTTAGTTCTGTACCTCATTTTTAATTAGGTTCTTTTTCTGTTGGTGTCTAACTTCTTGAGTTCTTCATAAGTTTTGCATATGAGCCCCATTTGATTCACAATCTCTATTAGTTTCATCATGTCTCTGTTTAGTTTCTGTCCATTGGTGAGATGATGCTTTTGACAATTGCTATAGCGGAGCAAGCAATGTGTCTTATAGATTAGATTGAATGTTATAATTCACAGTGGGCAGGAATTTTAACAGGTTGTGTTCAACTGCTTAAGTAATGTTAAAAGAATGATAGCTTGAAGAAGAAGATTTAGAAAAGTTGTCATCTTAGCATCAGATGAGAGACAGGAGGGAACATAGAATATGAAGGAGCACAAAGAGGAGGGAAGGAAGGAGAAGAAGAGGAGGACGGGTGGAGAAATAGAAGGAAGGAGTCACTGTGGGAAGGGGAAGAAGGCAGAAGTAGATACTAGAGTTAATTCTGAAGGCAGACATCACATTCTGTGTTGCAGAGTTGAGAGATGAAGAGACATTTACTCTATGAGTTCCAGTAGGAGACAATATTGCATTTAGATGCATGCTGATCCCTCTTCAGAAATACATACACTCAAGTTACAGGAAAAAATATCATCAAAGTCATTACCAGTTATGTGTAGCATATTTTACATAAGTGTAATGTTCACTAGAATTATCTCTATTCTTTTTTTATCTTTATTAACTTGAGTATTTCTTATTTACATTTTGATAGTTATTCCCCTTCCCAGTTTCCGGGCCAACATCCCCCTAACTATCCCCTTCTATATGGGTGTTCCCCTTCCCATCCTCCCCTCATTACCGCCCTCCCCCCAACAATCATGTTCACTGGGGGTTCAGTCTTGTCAATACCAAGGGCTTCCCCTTCCACTGGTGCTCTTACTAGGCTATTCCTTGCTACCTATGAGGTTGGAGCCCAGGGTAGGTCCATGTATAGTCTTTGGGTAGTGGCTTAGTCCCTGGAAGCTCTGGTTGCTTGGCATTGTTGTACATATGGGGTCTCGAGCCCCTTCAAGCTCTTCCAGTCCTTTCTCTGATTCCTTCAACAGGGTCCCATTCTCAATTCAGTGGTTTGCTGCTGGCATTCGCCTATGTATTTGCTGTATTCTGGCTTTGTCTCTCAGGAGAGATCTACATCCGGTTCCTGTTGGCCTGCACTTCTTTGATTCATCCATCTTATCTAATTGGGTGGCTGTATATGTATGGGCCACATGTGGGGCAGGCTCTGAATGGGTGTTCCTTCTGCCTCTGTTCTAAACTTTGCCTCCCTATTCCCTGTCAAGGGTATTCTTGTTCCCCTTTTAAAGAAGGAGTGAAGCTAACCCAATCACAGAAAGACACACATGGTACGCACTCATTGATAAGTGGATATTAGCCCAAATGCTCAAATTACCCAAGATGCACAGAACACATGAAACTCAAGACGGATGATCAAAATGTGAATGCTTCACTCCTTCTTTAAAAGGGGAACAAGAATAACCTTGGCGGGGAATAGAGAGGCAAAGATTAAAACAGAGACTGAAGGAACACCCATTCAGAGCCTGCCCCACATGTGGCCCATACATATACAGCCACCCAATTAGACAAGATGGATGAAGCAAAGAAGTGCAGGCCGACAGGAGCCGGATGTAGATCTCTCCTGAGAGACACAGCCAGACTACAGCAAATACAGAGGCGAATGCCAGCAGCAAACCACTGAACTGAGAATAGGACCCCCGTTGAAGGAATCAGAGAAAGGACTGGAAGAGCTTGAAGGGGCTCGAGACCCCATATGTACAACAATACCAAGCAACCAGAGCTTCCAGGGACTAAGCCACTACCTAAAGACTATACATGGACTGACCCTGGACTCTGACCTCATAGGTAGCAATGAATATCCTAGTAAAAGCACCAGTGGAAGGGGAAGCCCTGGGTCCTGCTAAGACTGAACCCCCAGTGAACTAGACTGTTGGGGGGAGGGCGGCAATGGGGGGAGGGGAACACCCATAAGGAAGGGGAAGGGGGGAATGTTTGCCCGGAAACCGGGAAAGGGAATAACACTCGAAATGTATATAAGAAATACTCACGTTAATAAAAAAAAAAAAAGGAGTGAAGCATTTGCATTTTCGTCATCCCTCTTGAGTTTCATGTGGTGTGTGCATGTAGGGTAATTCAAGCATTTGGACTAATTGCCACTTATCAATGAGTGCATACCATGTGTGTTTTTCTGTGATTGGGTTACCTCACTCAGGATGATATTTTCCAGTTCCATCCATTTGCCTATGAATATCATAAAGTCATTGTTTTTGATAGCTGTATCTCTATTCTTAAAAACAGTTTTGTCATCTGGGATTCTCAAGAAAAAGTGTAACATTGTATTCTAATACAAACTGTATAAGATTCTAGAGGAAAAACAAATACAGTGGCATAATCAAGACAATTTCTCTTCCTTTCTGAGGACGTGTTCCCAGAGAACCTATGATATAGAACCTAAAAATTTACAAAACATTACACTAAATAACACAAGACATTGAAGGATATTGTTTTTCAGTTTCAAGTTATCTGCCTTAGCGTTCACATTATAGGCGATCATAGAAATAGGAAAGACACGGAAAAAAATTCTGAGCTAAGGACACAGAGCTGGAAGTAAGGAGAGATGAAATGTCTGCTTAGTACAACCATGCTATGGGAAAGGTTCAAGAGACTGCAGATTACTGCCCATAGAGGAACACAAATAAAAAAGATAACAGAGTCCAGATCTTACAAGGCTTCCAATAGTGCCTTATTAAGATAAAAAAGAAATTCACCGCGTGACATTAATGTGGGTTTAATAATCTTACAAAAACAGATCAATGAGTGTGATAATAAATCAGTAGCATTTGGAAACAACCCCTTCCCCAGAGTTCTTGATGTTCCTGTACCAAGTACGTGGAGTAATAAGAGTTGGCATGCTATGAAGGCCAAATACCTCCTTTCCCCCAAGGCTCTTTGCTTTTAAATTCTAAAGATGAGAGATCTAAGATGATTTCCTTTTCACTGTAGCTCTTTCTTTACACACTCTATAGTCATCAACCTGACCCAAGCTTACAGTGCACTGATAAGTAATAAAGTCATTTTTCTCCAAGGCCAGATGTAACCAAGTTACTGAAAGAAGACAGCAAACGAATGTGTATCAGTATTCTGAGTATTAGAAAACATGTGAGTGAATATGTGGCATGCACACAAATGAGGTATTATAACTGGGAGAAACATATATTCCTATATGTACCAGAGAATAAAAATGTATCTTTAGAATTTAAGAGAAATGACCCCTGAGACATTCATAGGTACAAATAATTTAATCTTTTTTTATTGAACAAAATTGGGGCCAGTGAAGACACAGAGCTATTTTAGACTCATATAAATGCCTCTGTATCGAGGCTTAGATAAAGATTGAAGATGGACACAGTGGAACACTAGTTATTGCTATTGCTTGGGAGGCTAAGGTAGGAGGATTTCAAGTTTGAGACCAATCTGTACAAAAGCCAAAAGGGGTAATAGTATAAGACTACATATGACAAAGACATAAATAGTAAAAGTGCAAATATTTAAGGAGAAATTTACAGAAACTATACAACAGGGCTTGACAGGAAGACAGCAATGCTCTCTAATTGGATTAATTTTTTAATGACAAAAAACATAGAAGAAATTGTTCTGAGAGGAGCCCTAGATGTTTTACCTAAAGAAGGTCACTGTTGATAATATTGGCTAGCTGACAAAACCTGCTTGGCTTTGGCCTATGATTTAAATGTTCCAATCTGTTCTACTACTAAGATATTAGACAGAGACCCAAGACACAAGATATTCAGGAAAGTTTGGTTTATTTGTACAGATTGGGATTGATCCCAGCATTCTTCAACCTGTGAGATGGTACTTTAAAAATGAGCTATGTCTCCAGGTCAGAATAGTTATTAATGAAAACACAGAACGACCATCCAGCCATCAGTTTCCAACAGGTCTTTGTCACCAGAAATCTGAGAATAAAAAAGGCAAAAGGAGAAATAAGGTATAATATGGAAGTGTCTATGCTGGAGACAAATGGGAAACACCCTCTTACCCATCCAAGTTCACTCGCCTAGCACCTTCCAGTGTGGTAATATCTAATCTGTCCCCCAGACTTCCGAAACAAAGGCATAATAAGCATTTCATTAAAACATCTTCCTTGGGGCAGTTAAGAAACAGACTATAAAGGTATCTAGTTAGGACAAGGGCCACACCTTTGCAACAGAACCTACAACCTCTTTAAAATAATCTCTCTGGGCCTGAGTTTGTGATGTGTGAGGTGGAGGAGCCATCAGTGATTCAGCCAACACTCTCAGCCTTTGGCTAAAACAGAAACTACTGTGAGGGACCAGGGTATATGCTGGTTTTTCTTTGCTCCTTGCACAAAATTACAAAGGATTATAGAGTAAGGGTTCCAATCTGACAGCACAAGGAACGATTTGCTTCTTGTGAAACATACTGCCTAACATAAACAAAAGCTAAAATCATGGTGGTATTGCAATCTGGGTTTTTAATGACTAATTTCCTGTCAGGTAAATCCAGAGATCTGAGTCACAGGCAGTGGACCAGTTGTGCTAGTGTGCTGTTGTACTAGTATAGTTCAAGGGTTTAGACATTGAGGCAACAGAAAATATCTAACAGAAGATAATGGTAAATTTTATTTTAAAATCAAAGTGGTGGGGATTGAAGAAGTTTTAGAATTTCTGTAGGTAATCCATTAATTATGGGAATATTGGGACTATGAGGAAGCACATAAGGGTCCCCATTCAGCCTAATGTGTCTACCTTATATGCCAGTAGAACCTTCTGTTATGATGACTCAACTAAGTACAGATTTCTGTTTCCCCAAATAGAAAAGACTTGCCTCATGGTTGTTGAACTTGGTTGGGGAAACATGGACAGAAATAGTCAATGAGCCTCTTCTCCTTTTTTTTTTCATTTCCCTCCAAAGAATACTCACAAGCTCTCAACACACAAGATGCAGGGATTATCATAGGTTACAAAATTGGTGCCACAGATGGGTTGTTTTAGGCCAGGGCAGGGATCCACTGTTTTATTGAACCAACTCAATTTTACTTTCTTATAAGGACATTTTATCTGAAATTGTGTGGGAACAAACAAGCAAAACAGGAGATAATTAGAACTGTGCTCAAATAACAGGAATCATGGATTGTATTAGGGGAATCCAGTCAAGTCAGAATCACATTCCATTATCACAGAATCTCACAGTATATCTATGTATAAAGCGAAGACACTAGATTCAATCTACACTCTGTCTGTTAAGCATCATTTCCTATGGCCAGGAACTCTTAGAGGCCTGGTAAGCTATAATGAGAGAAAAGAAAACATTTACATTCATGAAGCAAAGATAAAGTCACAAACACTGCAACGTTTTTTTGCTGCAAACATAATTTGAGCTTCTTCTCAGAGATTCCTCATTCCTTTACAGTTTCCTGCTTTCAGAATCCAAGAGATTGCTGCTTTCCATATTTTCAACCCAGAAGAATGTGATATGGTCAACTTGCTTTACAAAAGAAGAACTCCCTGACACTTTGTGAATGCTCAAGTTCATGGCCCTCTAAGAACCAAAAATTCCTCACACCTGGCAAGTGGAAATTGTCATTATGCAGAAAGTTTCCAAACACCATTGGGTACTCTTTTGTGTGTGTGTGTGTGTGTGTGTGTGTGTGTGTGTGTGTGTGTGTTAGTTCCCAGCTTAGATCACTTTATTTTAGATTCTAAACAACAGTAGGCCTGTAATTCTCATGTGTCAATGTACATATTGTCAGCTGCAGATTGAGTTAGTGAGTTCTGACAAGAAAACTGAAAGAAGACAGGAAATTGTTGGGGGAGCACGGGGAGTCTAAGAAGTTAGAGAGTGGAGTAGGCAAAATGAAGACACATTTTTGGCCTGTATGAAATTCTCAAAGAATAGGTAAATAAAACTTTTAAAATTAAAATATTATGTTCAGAGCCTGGAGAGATAAGTCAGTGGTTGAGAGCACTCCTTGCTCTTGCAGAGGCCCAGGATTTCATTCCTAGCAACTTCATGAAAGCTTATAACATTTGGGGACTCTAGTTCCAGAAGGTTCAGTGCCCTTTTCTGTCCCCTGTGATCACCAGACACATATGTAGTACACTTACACAGAAGCAGGCAAAACACTTGTACGATTAAAAATAATCTTTAAAAAATTGGATTCAAATTGAGTCATAGAAAATCTAGTAGGCGATTACCTTAATCAGTCCATGTGTAGGCCACCAAACTCTAGCACCTGGAGCTGTAGAATGCATAAATATATTGCAATAAATATATTTTAATCCCTGAGAAACCATAATCTAACCTGAGAGAACAAAAAAGCTCAAATTCCTTACAAAGTGACCTTGAAGTAATTGAAAGCATTGTTCCATTTATATATTGATTCATCCCTGTGTAAAATTCAGACTGTCATTCCTGCTTCTGTAAGCAATCAGCAGAGGGAATCATCATGGGGGGGAAGGGGGGGGACACTATGACAACATGACAACTGTGAGCCCAGAGTAACAAAGGGAGGCAAACAACACCTTGTTAAGGTGACATTCAGGAGTTCTCAGAAGATGTGTGAAAAACTGAGAACTCTGCTCTGTTTGGGATTCCCAGCATGATCTCTTCCCTAGGGGTCACAGAGATACCTTGGCACCAGGGAGATTACTGCAGGATATTTTCAAATATTTTTGAGAGACTATATAGGAAAATCAAAACTATGTCTCTGGATCTGACTTCACTGTCTCTCTAAGCATGTATATGGGAAAGCATGAAGGTAATTGTCTGTACCTACACTCATAGACTTTTTCACTAAAATCATTTTTAATTCAAACTATTTTCTTTACAGTACAGTGTAAACATCCACGAAGCATTATATTTTTAAAAGAAAAGCAAATTACTCACCAGCCAGGAGCATCGAATGAAGCATGATGGAGAACAAAAGTGACCACAGTACCTGGAAATATTTGACCATTTTTTCCTTCTGGTATAACTGTGGAGTGATGTCCTTGAGATGCTGTCTCAAGATATCACCCAGGGGAACATAATCAGAATGTTAAAACAACTTGTGAAAGTATAGCCCAGTGCAAACTCCACTTTAAAACTTATTCCATCCTGCTTCAAGAATAAATAGCTATGAAAAGTTAGACCTTTACTAATCACCTAAAAGATTAAAATTAATGAACTCAGTGACAAACTGAATGTGAATACTCAGAAGATAGATAGGGATCAGACATTTCTATTCTGTGTGCATCATTATACCATTTTAGTATGGAGGTGTTTTACATCCCCTGAAAAGGATACTTCATACCCTAAATTCCATTCACATTTATGTTTTGAAAAAGTTCAAAACCAAAATGGGTTACCTAGAGGTTTCTAGAAATTACTGGATCAATAGGGAGAAGGAAATCTATATTTTCTTATGACATAGAGATGGAATCTTTAAATCAAGAAAAAGGCAGTGACACTACAGGCAAACTTGGCTGTGCTAAGAATCTTCTGACTGAATATGAAAACTCTTTAGGGTATTCTGCGATCCTGGATAACCAAAGAAACCACCATATCACTGTCTCAGGGAAACTGTCTCTGGAGAATAACACTTTCCATGAAAATTGGATATTTTTGGCAGAATATCCAGGGCTCCTGTCTTTCCTCCTTCTGAGACAACCTTGTGCATCATGGTCTTGCTAAGAATATCACTATCTCATCTTGCCATCTTCCTCTAGATTCTTCAGGGATAGAGAAGCAGCAATAAAAGCCTTAAGTCTGCCCACATCAAATGAACTTTTTTTATCTTCTACGACAGAGTTGACCCACCTTAGAAGAAGGAGATGACGTTAATGGGCTCCTTTTGAGCTGCTCCTTCTTTTTAAAGCACACGTGTTGACTTCCTGAGAGGACAGTAGCTGTGTAGGAGAAGGCATTGGGACAGTGTGTGCCGGGCTGAGCAGGCCCTGGTAGGTCCATCATGATTCTAGTTAGGCCAAGGTCAGAACTCACTCGGCAGGGGATATTGAAAAGGACTTGTGGAGGGCAAGAACTATTCACTGGAAAGCGAAGCCAGGGCAGCATGTGAGCATATGTGCTGCAGTTGGAACACAGTAAGTGTCCCCTAGAATGAAGACTTCTCAGGCAAAATGAAAAAAAAAAACACAAAGAAACACCTAAGTTACTGGAGGCTGGAGCAGTGATTTGCAGTGGTACATGAGATCCACAGATATCATCTGTAGTGGTTATACCTTTGTCCCTTAGGCAACCTGAGCTTTTGCATTGTTAATGGAGGCAGTCTTAGCACGGTGGAGCTCTCTCTGTTGCAAGTTTTCTTTCTTTCTTCCTCTCTCTCTTCCTCTCTCTCCCTCTTTCTTTCTTTCTTTCTTTCTTTCTTTCTTTCTTTCTTTCTTTCCTTTTTTTGTGGTTTTGTATAAAAATTCTTTTATTTACATCTATGAAGAAAATACATAAGATAGACTTAAAAAAACCAAAATGACATGGAGGTAGGTGAGTGAGAAAGAAGTGTTAAAAATGTTTACCTTTTATTTTTTTATTGGATATTTTGTTTATTTGCATTTCGAATATTATCCCCTTTCCTGGTTTCCCCTCCAGAAACCCTCTATTCTATCTCCCATCCCCCTGCTTCTATGACGGTGTTCCCCCACCCAAATAATGACACATAATACACAGATTTTTTCAATATTCAATCATGTTTTGAGGTATACATTGTTTTTCCTTTGTTTTCAAATGAAACTGCCACATTTTCTTAGTTTCAAGTTGTCATTTAAAGCTTATATTTATGTTCTTTAAACCACAGCCCATCATATATGTGAATGGTAATTTATTAGTACTTTTAATTGTTATGGTGATTCTGATTTTAATTGTTACTAAAATTCTCTAATAACAAGTTTGTATCTGCATCTAATGATTTATCCCTTACTCCATTTTAATATTTTAATATGCTTACCTATAAGTGTACTGCAGAGTCTGTTAAGACTCTGGGCAATCTAAAATATGAAAGAGAATTCCATATGCAGAAGCTAGGTTAAAGAAATAAACATAGGAAAGTAGAGGAGAGACTATTGGTGAGAAGGGGGCTAGCAGGAAGACAACATGGGATGGCAATGGAGGGGATGTAAGTGCTCCAAACATACTATATGCCTAAGTGAAACTGTTGTAATGAAACCCATGGTTCTGTATAACCAGTGCATGCCAATGATCTTTTCCTCTTACTTGCATGTCATAGCAACAGTGCAGGCTATTTCGACAATAATATAATAATCTTAGATGAACAATGTATTTCTCAGTTCAGAAAGAAGAGGCATTCTACTGTTTAAGAAGGTTAACAGATATGGAAACAGATCTGGCAACAGTATTTTGTGAACATGAAAAATCATTAATTCCCCCGGCATTAGGGAAATTTCCCAGTGCTTTTATTTTGATGGCTTTTAACTATGGCTATTGATGTCGGTGTTATAGGGTCACAGTTACAAAATAACTCATTGTTGAAAAATAACAGTGAATGTGAAATTACTTTCCACTTGAAAGTAAACAACTCACATTTTCTGCTTTGATTTGCTGCAAAATTCATTAACAGATCATCATTGCTCTGGTGAGTTACAGAGGTCTTATGGAGTCAAGGATTCCGATTAGTCAAAATCAGTAAGGAAGACTGGCAACACAAGATGAAAGGAAATGGCCAACATCTTTCTCTAATATCATCAAAGCCACAGTCAGGCAAAGTCACTGAGAAATACTTATATAAGCTAAAGAATGTAACTGCTAGTACTCAAGTTTCCTGAATCTTGTGGTATTAGAGTATTAATAATGAGTACTTTATTTTCCACGTAAGCACTGGGAAATGAAAAATAAAACCCACAGATATGATGTGTCAATGGTGTAAAATTAAGTATCAACATTTTAAGATAAAGATGGTTTCATATTGCAACCTCACAATGTTAGTAAACAGTAGTCTGTAAACATTATTTAATCCTAAAGATCTTAGTAAAAAAAATAAATCCTATATAGAAAAAATCAAAATAATTTTAGCATTTTTAGACCCTTCCAAATCCCAGGAGAACTAATATTGAGATAAGAGACTAGATACTAATTAATAATCAGACCTTTCTCAGAGCACCCAAATCTTTGGTTCTTGTCACATTGCGTTAATGGACTACCTTTAAAGTAACAATATAAAAATGTCTGGAGGTATCACCATCCTTGATTTCAAGCTGTAGTATAGAGTGATAGTAATAAAAACTGCACAATACTGGCAAAAAAATAGGAAGGTTGATCAATGGACTCTAACTGAAGACCCAAAAGTAAATCCACAGGCCTATGGACCCTTCTTGATTTTTGACAAAGAAGCCAAAACTATAAAATGGAAAAAAGAAAGCATCAACAAATGATGCTGGTCTAACTAGATATCTGCATGCAGAAGAATGCAAATTAATCAATATCTACCATCATGCACAAAACTTAAGTTTAAGTGAATTGAAGACCTCAACATAAAACTGGATACTCAAAGTGATGGAAGAGAAAGTGAGGAATAGCCTTGAATGCATTTAGCACAGGAGACAGTTTCCTCAACAGAACACTAACAGCTCAGGAACTAAGATCAACAATTAATAAATGGGACCTCATGAAACTGAAAATATTCAGTAAGGTAAAAAACCATCAAAAGGACAAAATGGCAGCCTACAGAATGGAAAAATACCTTCATCAGGTCCACATTTGACAGAGGACTGTTGTACAAAATATGTAAAGAACACATGAAACCAAATGATTAAAATATAAGATAATCAACAAACTAAATAACCCAATTAAAAGTGGGTACAGATCTCAACAGAGGAATCTCTCATGACAATGAAGCGCTTCAATGTTCCATATCCTTAGTCATCAGGGAAATGCAAATCTTAAACTTTTCAGAATAGCTAAGATCAAGGACTCAAGTGTCAGCTTCTGCTGGTAAGGATGTAGAACAAGGGGAACATTCCTACATTGATGGCAGGAGTGCAAATTAGTGCAACCATTTTGGAAATAAATATGATGGTTTCTTAGAATATTGGGAATAGATCTACCACCTGGGCATAGACCAAACAGATGCTTTACCACAATGACACTTGCTCAACTATGTTTATAGGGGTTTTATTTGTAATGATCAGAAACTGGAAACAACCTATATGTCCCTCAACTGAAGAATGGATAAAGAATATGTTGTATATTTATACAATGAATTATTACTCAAGCATTAAAAACAGTGCCACCGGGGTTGGGGATTTAGCTCAGTGGTAGAGCGCTTGCCTAGTGAGCGCAAGGCCCTGGGTTCGGTCCCCAGCTCCGAAAAAAAAAAAAAAAAAAAACAAAACAGTGCCACCATAAAATTTGCAGGTAGATGGCTAGAACTAGAACAGATCATCCTGAGTGAAGCAACCCAGACACAGAAAAAAATTGTATGCATTCATTTATAAGTGGTTATTACTCATAAAGTACAAGATAGCTATGCTAGATCCCAAAGACCAAAAGAAGCTAAGCAGCAAAGATGGCCTAGGAGGAGATGTGTAAATATGCTAAGAAGCTGAAATATAGTAAACATTGATGGCCCAGGGGAGATGTGTAAATATGCTAAGAAGCTGAAATACAGTAAACACTGGAGAGGGTACATGGATGGAGGGAACTGGGTGGGGAAGGGGATAGGGTTGGAAAAGGGTAGGTGTATCTCTGGGGCATCTAGAAATGTAGTGTAGTGGAATCTCCAGGGAATCTATGAGGGTGACACTAGCTAAGACTTCTACCAATGGGGAATAGGCAGTCTGAACCAGCCATCTCTTGTTACCAGGCAAGACTTCCAATGGAGGGATGGTGACACTAATCCAAGCAGAAAACATTAGGTTCATGATTTGTCCTGCCTACAAAATGTGCAAGGGTAAGAGATGGAGCAGAATTTGAGAGATGGACCAACCAGTGATTGGCCCAGCTGGAGACACATGCAATGGGAAGGAGTCGAGCCCTGAAACTATATTATTCTATTGTACTTGCAGACAGGAGCCTAGTTTACGTGTCATCAAAAAGGTTTTACCCAGGAACTGATAGAAACAGATGCATAGCCAAACATTAAGCAGAGGTTGGGAAATCTTGTGAAAGATAGGGAGAAAGGATTGAAGGATCCACCTCTGGGTTTTAGTGTGCCTTCCATTCCAAATTCAGCTCACTTTCTAGGGCTGTAAATATAGGTCCTCTTTGTTTCTTTTCTTTTGTTATTGTGTATCATTTTCTTATAAAAGGAGACATCTTGGTAGTAAAGATTTAAATTTAAAAGTTGTTGGTGTGACTACAAGCTTGTGATACTGCTCTGGAAGTCAATCTGGTGTTTTATCAGAAAATTAGAAATAGTGCTACCTGAAGACCCAGTTTTATCTCTCCTGGGCATATATATACCCAAAAGGTGCTCCATCGTATCTCAAGGATATGTGTTTCTCTATGTTCATTTCAGCTTTATTTGTAATAATTAGAAACGTGAACCAACTTAAATGTCAGTCAACTGATGAGTGGATATGGAAAACATGGCTCATTTACACAATGGAATACCATTAAACTATTGAAAACAAAAAACAAAACAAAACAAAAAAAGTTAAACTCATCTGTGCCATCTGTGCCTCATATATTGCTTATAGGCCAATATTCTTAATACATTTGAATATGAGACAAAGCTTCATGATGAATATAATGGGTCAGCTAAATCAAGGAATTTTATGCATATTGTATTTAATATGAAATATTAAATTCCTGATTAGACATCAATAAAATATTCAAAATGACATGACATACAGTTCCCAAAAGCTCACAAAAGAGAGATATCCTACATATGAGCAAGAAAGAGATACATCAGATAATCCCTGTATCCATCCTGTTCATAGCAGAATTACCAGGAAAATACCCCACCATGCTTGACAAATGGATATAGTTCATCCATTCTTCGTTCTTGATGACAGGGAAAAATAGAGCATAAAGAATGACCAATTTTCATTCAGTTACAAAAGACAACAATCATAAAAATCCTATATTTAGTTTAGTGGAGATTTATTTATAAAAACAAAAGAGCAGAGAAAAAATACAAAAATAACTTCCTAGATCCAGATAGGTCAGTCTCACTCTGAACATGTTTTTTCTGTAGCTGAGAGTGGCTGGAGGTATGTAAGATTCTCTGAACTTTCTGGTGTGCATCTGGTACCTAAACCGCCACAGAAAACCAGCAACTAAACTCTGAGAGTAGCAGAGTTTCATCAGAGATCCTGAAGCCACAAGTTTGGTTTAATGTCATCCCTATCCAATACATGTATTCCTTCTCAGATTTCCCATCTCTGTTATTCCATGGTATCATGGTATAGCTACATTATCCACTATAGCCACCTCCATCTCCATGTGGCCAGTGAACACTTGAAATATGACTGGTCCACACTAGAGGTACTAATAGTGGAAAATACACATCAGTATCAAAGGTTTATTAAATAAAATAGTTGTATTAGTTGACTTAGTGAGTGATATATAGGGCTAGATAATATAATTATAATTATTTTTATCTAGTTGTTTTGTTAACAACTAAAAATTTAAATTATATATATATCATACAACATTTATGTTAGAGATTGACAATCTAGAGATTTACATATATTTGTAGATTCATTTCCTTTGTTTTTCCCACATTGTATGTAGAAAGCAATGGGATAATCTCAAAAATTAAAAAAAACAATTATGAATAGGTAAATAATTAGATATGAGATTATGTCAATTATATAATTGAGGTATGATGTTTATGGAAATACAGACACTAGTTAAGGGATATGCTAACAGGTAGCTTCACACATATATTGGCTGCCTGAGAGCCCATATTGCCCCACCTCTTCAATGATGGCAACAACTTGCCTACTACTGTGTTTCGTAAGACAAAGGGCACCATATATTCAGCTACTATTAAAAAATATTCCCATTTTCTAGCAGTGATAAACAAATCCCCAGAAGGATGTTCTGCTGAGTGTCTACTTTTATTAAACAGGCAGCTGGATAGACAATATTGTGATCAGATTTCCAGAGCATAGACTGAGTGGAGATTTCTGCACATCCTCAGATCACTGAGTCTAGAAGGAAAGAGATGGAAAGACTGAAAACCAGTTGAGTCCAGTACCAACAGCTCTGTATTATTGTCTATAGTAAAAAGATGAGTTTGAAGAATTCTTTATATACACAGTTGGTAAAGACAGGCAGTTCAGAATCGAAGCTTAGCTTTTTCTCTGTGATTTCACCAATCATTGCATCATTTTTTCCTAAAAGAGAAGATGGATAGGTTAGGTACTAGAACTCATTGAAACTGTAAGGATATGGTCAAACCATAAAACAGTGCATTAATTTGTGCCATGACCTAACGATATCAAATTCTGCTCACATTCCATGTGCTGTGATTGCTATTACCTGAGCATCTACTATACACCAAATATTGAGGTGAACACAAAACAAACATGGCTTAACTCTGCTGTTGATGTTCCCTCATGATAATAAACACTGTCATTACCAGTGTCCCACAGATAAGGATATGTGCGTCACAATTTAGTGACTTTCTAAATTGTCAAGTTAGATCATGCCTCTGGTGCAATCCTTCATTTAAAGAAATTTAGTTTTGTATAACCTGCAGATAAGTTTCACGTAAAGTAGTTTTTGTCAAGTGATCCACGCAGGATGAGAATTACAGAGAAGCATAGTCCAAGGCTATTCTATTAAATTGAACTTTCAGAAAATTACTGGAATCTCACTGTTCTCAGAAATGTATTTAAGTGGGATTACGAGGAGGAAGAAGAGTATTATTCTTTGGATACAATAGGAATCAAGCCACTAAGAATTAATATGCAATAAAATGCCAAACAATCAAAGATTAAAATTGGTTTAATTACTTTTATTTATGGGTATGTAAAGACTTACCATAGCTAAGTTAGATGCAAGTTCACGTGGAAAGGAGATAGAAGGTCCCAGTTCTCAGCCAATTACATTGTGTCTTCCCACTGTTGAACTGAGACCAGAAATCTCCCCACCTGTACTTTCCCACCTCAGGGAGCTGGCTTGGTTAAGGTTTGCAGATCAAGTGGATATTTACCGATTTTGTTATTTCTCAAGTTTTATGTGAAAGTATGACGGATTATAATAACTAATATTTCTGGTAAATATCAATATTAAATAGTATTTATTATATGTAAATAAATAATTTTCTTGAAATACAATTGGTTAAGCTAATTTATTTATTCATATTAAATAATATCTGTCCACTTTGTTTTTCTTCTAAGTTCATAGTTAAGACTTTTTCTTAAATTCCTTCTTCTTTGGGTTATTTATTCAGATAACAACAAAAACAACAACAACAATAATAATAAATGATAAATTACATTAATTTTAGGCACTGTGACAAATATTTTTAAGTCAATATATATTGAGTATTTTCAATACTTCATTGAGATATTAAGAGTTAAATGTGATTCACTAAAACTATCCTATATGAAAAACATCAAAAATGCAAAATCAAACTCATGTTTATCTAATTATAACACATTATTTTTGTTTAGCTGTTTCTACCTTATCAAGTTTTATGTCATCTGGCTTGGGAAAAGGAGACTTTAGATAGAGTAATCAGAGATAATTCCAAAGTAAATAATGTATTTTCAAATATACTGTTAGGTATTGAAATAAGAGGACATCTTCTAGCACCGAGGAAAATTAAATTCTTTGCAATATGGAGATTTGAGAATTGCAAAGAAAAAGTTTTGATCCAGCTGTTAATATCTGCCTCCCTTTGTCTCTGTCTCATTTTATGTTTATTACCACATGCCCCAATTAATATTTAATCATTCTGTAATAATGTGGCCAATTCTGGAGTCATATAACCTACTAGTGTGACTCCTCTAGTCAGACCAATTCTCATTTCCCAGTAAAATGGAACCAAAAGAGGACGCACAGCAACTACCACCTTAACCCTAAATGCCAGTGAACTCACAGAGGCAAGTGTGCCAGCAGACACTGCTTCCAGGTTACTGTTCTCCTCACATGTTCCTTGTTTATGTATGTGTGTATTAGTCTGACGCATCCTAAAAAAAGAAGAGATGTTTCAATGATAGGAAAATACACAGATATAATAAGAGACAAATGTAGGTAATATGGTAGGTAGTACCCTGCAAACTGAAATTAGGATAAAACCATTTCCCTGTTAGTACATCTACGTGTACTCTCTCTCTTTTCTGTTCCTAACATACCCTTGTACCTCAAAGCTTATTTCATCACATTTCAACCATGATAGAATCAATAGGTTCTTAATAAAAGATCTTTCATAAATGTTAATATCTTTAGACTTTGTGTGTGTCCCTGTGTATATGTGAATGTGTGTGTGTGTGTGTGTGTGTGTGTGTGTGTGTGTGTGTGTGTGTGTGTGTGTTTTGAGCACTGGCATTCATGTAGCCTGGCATAGATGTAAATATTAGAGGACAACTTTGGGGAACCAATTTGCGACTTTCACTGTAGGTTTTGGTGATTGAATTCAGGTAGGCAGGTGGAAACGACCAGCTGAACCATCTCACTTAGTCCATGTGACTGTATTCTTAGAAGAGAAGATTAGATCCTAGAGAGAAATTTGATTATATCATGTATTTATAATATCATTTTAGGGATAGACAATAGAACAAAATGATTATACAAGGTTATTTTTAGAACCTGGAATAATATTTGAGAGAATTTTACGATCCTTCAAAAGCCCTCACTTAAGAAATATTGTAAAGGAAGATTCCACATCTCATCTGTGACAATGGGGGCAGATCCATTGTCTATCGCAGAAGCAGAATTTGGTTTTGGACATTGCCTAATGTGAAGTTGCTCCACTATAGTTTCATCTAAACCCTTAGAAAAAAATTGGTCTCTCTTCTATGAGAAACATGTCTTCAAAACAAGCATCTCTTAGGTTCCTTAGCCACAGCATACACCTGAGGTGCACTAATTAACCTTATATTACATAAGTTTCTGTCCATGAAGCTTTCTTGATTAGAAGGTCACCCTGGGTTGGCATAGTTAATAAAAAGTTTGACTAAATAATATCAATGATAAAGGTCCTTAGGCTCATAATAAAAAGTCAATCAAGGATTTAGGGGTAGAATTCAGTATATATACTGAATTTCTGGAAAGGTCAATTCATTCCTTAAACAAATATTTAATTTCTATTGATGTATTCAGGAAACCCATGAACTGATAGATGTTGAATCCATACATTATGTCCCATTTTGATATTATCAAAGGAGGTTCCAGTCTCACAAATGGGAGTGGAATTACTACATTTGAGATGCCAATAATACACTAGGAAAATCACAATTATTTAGACTCAGAAAAGCAAGGGTATAATGAGTTTTGTGACATTTGATAAATCAGTTGAGCTCTCTATATCAGGCTCACCCATGTGCTAAGACAAACATGAATCCACATCAGGTTATAAAAACTTGATACAAGACATATCCCCATGGTGTATGTACAGGTACAATGGCATGTAAGCATAGAGTTCATATTCACACTTGATTATGAAGCATTGCCACCATACTTCCAAGGAAGACTGGTCACAGGAAAGCTGAGAGAATGTGAGTGATGTGTATAGGGACAATGAGAAGTTAATGTGTAGTCAGCATTTGAGAATAAAATTGACAAAGCTACAACAATTGGTGAAAGAATGAAACACTTTTTGGACTTAAACTATGCTTTCATATGCAAGTTCTGCTCAGTAGCCAGTGAACTAAGCAGCTTAAGGAATTGATCAAATTTCTTCAACAAATAAATTGATTCTCCAAGGGATGGGATAATCACCCAAGATCTACAGACAGTAATAAAGTTTAGAACAGACATGCTTTCTATTTCATGGTACTAGGTCCATTATGAGAAAGGTTTAGAGGCAATGGGAAAGCAATGACTGTCTTACAGTCATTGGTTTGTACAGTCATTGGTTTGCACAGTTATTGTAGATGCTGTAGGTGGTACAGAAACCATATGTGTGATGGCTCCCAAATGCTTTCTTCTTCACTGTGTTACACTCTCATGAATCTGCCTGAGTTTGAATGGGCTTATAGAGATGCTCTCCAACCATTATGATCTCATCACCATTCTGATCTCCTACTTTATAAAGGAATATATATAAAACAATAGTTCTAAAAGAAATACTATTATATACTTTGTTTTAAACATGAGAAGGATAAGTCACAAATTTTGAAATCTGGGCTGGTGGTTAATAGATACCTTTAAATAGATGTAGTTAATATCAGTGCATTATGTTGGCAGCATTATAGATAGAAATCCCTACTCAGGAAGTAGAGATAGTGCAATATGGGTACTTACAAGTTTTCATGACAGAGCATACAAGGGTTGGCATATGTTTGGCCATCATCACCACAGACAGGGTTTAGATTCTTTGGGCAAAGATATCCCACCCTGGGTAATATTCGGTAGTTTTTGCACATGTGAGAGTCCTGCACAGGTAAAACAGAGTATCTTTTTTATTGAATATTTTTTATTTACATTTCAAATGTCATCCCCTTTCCCAGTTTTCCATCCATAAACTCCCTATTCCATCCCTCTCCCCCTGCTTCTATGAGGGTGTTCCCCCTCCTCCCACCTCCACCCACTCCTTCACACCACCCTTCCCTGACATTCCCCTACACTGGGACATTGAGCCTTGGCAGGACCAAGGGCTTCTCTTCCCCGTGATACCCAACAAGGTCATCCTCTGCTACATAGGCAGCTGGAGCTATGCGTCTGTCGATGTGTACTCTTTGGATGGTGGTTTAGTCCCTGGGAGCTCTGGTTGGTTGGTATTGCTCTTATGGGGTTGCAAACCCCTTCAGCTCCTTCAATCCTTTCTCTAAATCCTCCACTGGGGACCCCATTCAAAGTACAATGATTGTCTGAAAGCATCTGCCTCTGTATTTGTCAGGCTCTGGCAGAGCCCCTCAAGAAGACAGCTATATCAGGCTCCTGTCAGCATGCACTTCTTGGCACCAGCAATATTGTCTGGGTTTGGTGGGTGTATGTGTAGGGGCTGGATCCCCAGATGGGGCAGTCTCTGGATGGCCTTTCCTTCAGTCTCTGAGAGCAGTTTCTTAAGAACTTTCAAGGGGTTGTTGGGATTAGAGAAGATTTGGTTTTCCTAATTGCCTCTGAGTCAATGATTAAGAAGACAGCTGTGATATATATTATTCGAATGCACATATTATTTGACATAATATTGGATGGACATAACTTACAAGCTTTGGTTTCTTTTAGCAAGAGAATATTAGAAGAATGCAAGAAGAAACCAAGAATGAATCAGTAAAAAGGACACTTTAACAATATGAGCTGGGGTATGGTTCTGGGAAGGATTCTAGAACATTAATCATGCTAGAATAATATTCACGTTTAAAAAATTAGTTACCTTCACAATGAACGTTTGTATTCTGTCTGCCACTTCAAGATACTGATTTCTCTAAGGGATCAGATTCAATACTCAAGGAATTAGGCCCTACTAACTCTGGCCTCTCTACCTCCCCAGGATCTACTCTGGTCTTTATCTTCTGTGATGACAAAAGAGATGTTTTTTTTTTTTAAGTGCTTCTTTCTCTCAGCCACACTACCTTCTATGCATATGGCAAAGACTTGTAAACAAAGGCTCTTTTTATGCTGCTCCAGTCAAATAACTATAATGCTTTCCCTCCAGCTGCTGTTGAGATACTGCCAGGCTTAAGGACCCCAGAGACAAAGGCAGCTGATGTGAGAAATCTAGGGAGAAGCTTCTTACCAGAGAGGAGCTGGAAAATTCTGGACCATCTTCTTTAGTAGATCTAATTTGTGATGACTTTTCTTGAAATCCTGACCTTTCTAAAGCTTTTTTTTCACTGGAGGAAGAAAGAAAAATATATTTAAAAAGAACATACAACTATTAGCTCTATATTCTCATGGAAAGATAGACAGTCTTGAGAAAAGATGAGGGAACATTCCTTCAGGATTTAACCAGAAATAGGTATTTTTAAAAAAAATGAAGGTGACTAATACTGAGCAACATTGATAATCCATCCTTACCTCCAAAGCCATTCTCTGTTGAATCCTAAGGAGTATTGATATTGTTCTCACAAGTGCTTCTAACCACCACAGTATCCACTTATCTTGAAATGTGTTTGTCCATCAATCAAATAATGTATCCCATGAGATCCTTATTATTAATATATTCTAAGGTATACAATTTAGTATTTTTAAATGGGTTTTCTTTTGGATCAAGGATTTGGAATGAGTGCCCTGGCAAGTACACACAACTTCATTTCCCATCTCCAGACTCTTTCTGCTGCATCAAGTATTCTCAACTTGTGGCTTTTGGTCCTGTTTTTGATTTCCTTGGACTCATGAATACACACAGTAAAAGTGTGTGTTCCCTGCTGTCTGGTTCAGAGGATAATGATACTACTTACAGGACATCTCTGCACATGTTGCACTTGTTCTGATAAAAGCTTCCATCAGCACCATGCAATGGATCATCCATTTCTGGACAGATAAGCTTTCCATTACTTATGAGATTTTGAAAATTGCTGCACTCATCCTAGTAAATGAGAAAGGGAATGGTGAGTATGAACTTTTCATTTGTTAATGGTGGTTTTCTCACTTTGGGAAATATCTGTGGGTCTGGGTTGCTACTCACTTCACTGATCCCACGTATGGAGGGCAAAGAACTCCTGGCCTGCCTGGGTTTGACATCCTGTGCTGTGTTATGAACTTCTCCACAGTTGTCCTGAAAGTCAAGGAAATATAAGACAAGACTTGATAGACACCCCTCATCTCTGACTGATTTTGCCCACCCATCATCCCTCCTCTGATAGTTCCACACTATTAAGCCAAAGAAACTCTCACAGCAGTTTATATTAAAAATGTGATGGTCACTGTGAATGATTGAACAAAGATGTCTATCTTCTTTTGAATATTGAGATGCAAAGAGAGAAAGCATTATAATACACATATACTGTTGATTCATAGATGCCTGGAAAGTCTTCTGGAGAAAACAGAGGAAGACATAAAAGAGAAGATGAACAGCAGGCTTAAGATGTCTGCTTGTTACATGAGTCATTAGAGTCAATATCAACAAGCTGTCTAGAGCCTCCTTACACATTTAAAGTGTCAAAGACAAGCATGCAGTTGTTGTGAAATAAATCTGGGTCCTTTGGTTTTCCAATCCACAATTCTGCTAAAACAGGAAGAAAATAATTCACATACACTATAGGAGAATTCTGTAAGAATTTTTACAAGGATAATTCATATGTATATGTACATACATATATATGCATGTATATATGTATACATACGTATATGTGTGTGTATGATCTTATATTAAGACAGAAAGTAAGAAATTCAAAACAAAAGTTTCAAGTAAAAAGTTAATATCTTTATTATTTAAAGACTATATGGAAAGGTAAAATTCTGAGGGTGAGTGATAAGGCCAACATTTTAGTATTGAAGGTTTAGTTAAAATACAACCTCTGCCTCATTTGTGGACTGGGAGCGTGAGTTTTCTTCATGTCTCATTTTTCTTTCACTGGCTTCATGCTCACTGCAGAATTAAAAAAGAAAACGAAGTAGTATTTCCAGGATTATATTGAATTATCTTTAAGCAAACATTTTTCTAATACTAAACATTAACCACTCTGTTATTGTCTCAGCCTTCAGAACATCTAGACATACATTATATATGTTGTTTCTTTTTTTTTATTAACTTGAGTATTTCTTATATACATTTCGAGTGTTATTCCCTTTCCCGGTATCCGGGCAAACATCCCCCTCCCCCCTCCCCTTCCTTATGGGTGTTCCCCTCCCGACCCTCCCCCCATTGCCGCCCTCCCCCCACCAGTCTAGTTCACTGGGGGTTCAGTCTTAGCAGGACCCAGGGCTTCTCCTTCCACTGGTGCTCTTACTAGGATATTCATTGCTACCTATGAGGTCAGAGTCCAGGGTCAGTCCATGTATAGTCTTTAGGTAGTGGCTTAGTCCCTGGAAGCTCTGGTTGCTTAGCATTGTTGTACATATGGGGTATATATATATATATATATATATATATATATATATATATATATATATATATATATATATGTTGTTTCTGATGGCTGGAACATTCATATTCTTTTGTGGCAACAGGCTCAACATTTACTGATTCCATTGCTTTACTATCGTCCCAAATCAAAGGGTTCTAAAGGACTTTGGCTTATTAAGAGAATATTGTGAGAGATAGAGATGGCTCAGCGGTTAAGACTGACTGCTCTTCCAGAGGTCCTGAGTTCAATTTCCAGTAACCACATGGTGGCCCATAGCCATCTGTAATGGGATCTGATGCCATCTTCTGGTGTGTGTGAAGACACCAACAGCATATTCATATTAAACAAAATAAATAAATCTTTAAAAGAGAATATTGTTTATTTTACCCTTTCATGTAGATACTTTTACAGTTGTATTCCACTCAAACCCCTAGTTTGGTTTGTTCTTCACATAGTTACAATGTTTCAAAATTTAAGAATGTTTTAGAGAATATTGTCTTTTTACATCTTCACCCATTGTAGTTCTTTCAACATTCAAGGTGAACTACAGTTCTATGAAATACATGGCTCTCATCAGTTGCTAAACTTTTTCTTTAAAGATCCTGATTTGGAAATGTATCACCATAGAAGCCTCAGGTATGATTATGTTTCTTGTTTAAAAGAATAGTTTCTCATTGAGTACATTGAAAACCTACTGAACTTTTCCTGAATGAGGATGTATTTATCTGTAATGTATGAAACCAAATGTCACAGGTTTTTAAATGAAACAGGTTGTTTCCTGGAAACAAGCTGTTTTATTAAACTCATTGGTAAGCTTCTCCACTTACAACATCATCTGACACATGGCACACTTGTTTACATGTGTCTTGCCATCTGGACCTCGAATGGGATCATTTTCTCGGGTGCAGATCAGCCTTCCATTTAGCTGCATGCTCCGGAATTCATGACACTGATCCTGACAAGAGGACAGGGAAACATATTACCAGTGTAGCCTAACATTTATCAACCAAAAGCATCAGGATAGTTAGAGAGGAAGAAGCCTATCACTGACTCACTCTAAACATTAACCATCTAAAGAACCATGATGTTGGGGCATGGACTCATAATAACTGGAAGAAAATTCAGAAAATGACATTTCATGGATTGACTTTGATTTACAGGTACTTTGTTCAATTTGTCTACTTCATTGGAATTCCCTTGCTGACTAATACAGCTCACCTCATTTGTACAAATTGTTTGTGAAGCTGTGTCCTGAATCTGCCTGTCTACAATTGTACTCACTGTTCCACATGTATAAAAGTCAAGTTCAAAGTACAGAGTTAAGCCAAGTGGTGGTAGTATATACTTGGAGGCAGCGGCAGGTGGATTGCTGTAACTGCCATGCCAGTCTGCTCTACAGAGCAAGTTCTAAGACATCCAGGGCTACACAGAGAAACACTGTCTCCAAAAACAAGCAAGCAAGCAAGCAAGCAAGCAATCAAGCAAGCAAGCAAGCAAGCAAGCAAGCAAAAATATAGAATAATCTAAAAATATTCACCTGGCTGGTTCTCTCATTTCACTATATGAATTCTGGGGATCCAAATCAGAGTTTCAATCATGGTGGCAAATACCATTACTTTATAATCTAGCTTGCCTACACAATCACATCTTAACATATTTTCTATCATGTGCATTGCATGTTGATTCATGCGATGTGCATCCATTATTCTTGTTTTACATTTTATAAAAGGCCCAAAGATTAAACCACTAGAAAGACATGGACTGACCCAGGGCTCCAACTGCATAGGTAGCAATGAATAAATAGCCTAGTAAGGGCACCAGTGGAAGGGGAAGCCCTTGGTCCTGCCAAGGTTGGACCCCCAGTGCAGGGGAATATGGGGGGCAGTAAGGGGGACAGATAGGGGGAATACCCATATAGGGGAGGGGGAGAGGGAGGGGATAGGGCTTATGGACAGGAAACCAGGAAAGAGATTAACATTTGAAATGTAAGTAAAGAAATATATCTAATAAAAAAGTAAAAGGCCCAGAAATATTAAATAATCAAAATAAATAGTGGATTTGTGACCAGGAGCCCACTGCCAGAGAGTTTCCTAATTTTTACTTCTTTCCTTTTACATGACAGAGAACAAAGTCATTAGTTTATAAGAATATAAAGCTGTTTTCTTCTGTAAATAAAAAATAACCTTAAGACATTGTCAAGGAAACTGATCCCATGAGATTTTACCTTGAACTTCCCTTAACTGCAAAGAGACTTTGGAGACACCATCTTTAAAATACTGACAGTGACTTAGAGTTACTTTTGTCTACCCACAGACAATCACATGCATTTTTAATACACTGAATTTTTAAAATTATCTCTGGAGTTGAACATCTATTCACTGTTTTTCGTGTCTCACAAACATTAGCTAGAATTATTTTCTTTTCTAGATGCTCACAGGACTGCATACATGAATATGAATATTAGCACCCACTTTTATTTTACTGCCAGCTTTCGGGAATTGATCTGATCTTGTTTGTGTCTAGTTTCTGTCTCTTGAGCTTTTCTTAGTTGTAATATTAAACAATGGGCAAGATATGGTTGTGTGTGTGTGTGTGTGTGTGTGTGTGTGTGTGTGTGTGTATCGGTTAGACATAGTCTTATTTTGATTGGCATACATGAAGAAATCCATTATTCTCCTTTAGCAAAATTAAAAGCTATATTTATATTTATGGAGAATTACAATTTCATCTTTCTGATGGGATTTCAGATTGGTGAGATAACGCTGTATAGTAATGAATATTCTGTGCTGTCCGTGTGAACAGGTGAGCACTAGTTACAAAACCCCAAACAGCACTACGTGGCAGTAAAGGGCCATACGGAGATGTTACCATGCACGCTCCAAATTTACTTGTTTTCTTGACTGAAATTTTTGGTGCTTTGTTTTTCCTCCCAGAATCCCAAGCCCAGCTCCTTCCCCTGGCCCAATTGAGTTTTAAAGCTTCAAATGATAGTCACTGTGTGGCTAGTCACAACACTTTGATAACTGTTGCTGGTCCAGTGGATTTAACGCAGTGTTGCTGTGTTAGTGTTGTTTTTAGGACTTCAAGTGACATGCTATATTCTTTTTTTTTTCGGAGCTGGGGGCCGAACCCAGGCCCTTACGCTTGTTAGGCAAGCACTCTGCCACTGAGCTAAATCCCCAACCCCGACATGCTATATTCTTGACAGAGCTAGTCATATCTTTTGTTTGTTTGTTTGTTTACTATCTAATACTGAAAAAGAATGGGGATTTCAAATAGCAGTTAAATGAATTCCCTTTACAACAAACCTTTGGGTGGTCCTGTGGTTTAAGATGGTCATTACCCTAAGTCATAGAGTCTAGGAGATCAGAGATTAGGCCATACCTCCCTCACTGGCTCTGGTATTTACCTCACATGAGGTTACTCTGGCCTTTTAACTTTTGTACAGGCAAATTAAATGTGTAAAATATGTGCTTCTTTGTTTCTGCATCTTGTCTCCTATGCATATGGCAAAAACTTTCCCATAAATGTGTGCCATTCCAACCAGACAACTCTGATACCTCTCCTGATATTGGCTTTGATAAGTGGCCAGGATTCCCAAACCTTAGAGCTGTCTCTACCTCTCTGGCTCCTATGGTCTCTTTCAGGTTCCTATCCTTAGTCAGCTAGCTCTCTCACGCTGTCTGATGTAGCAGGCTTCTTTGTAAGCTAATGGGTTGGTTTTAGAATGTCTGTAACTTTTTTCTACTTCACGGTCTGACATGAGGCATCCTCCCTCATAAGATTCACCTAGTTCATTGTGGCCTGACCGTGGCTCCCATAGGTGCATCTCTACTAATACAGATCATTTTCTGACAGATAATATCATGCCAGCTTCAAAGGCATCACCCATCTCTCCAAAGCACGAGCCACCCCAAATTCACATTAATATGTCTGAAATATTACCTTCTTATTGCTCTTGTTTGCTCCTGTGTTTCTCTTGTCTTCATCCTCTTTCTTTTTCTTTTCAGCAGCTTCTCTTTCCCTGAGAGAAAGGATTGGAAGAAACATTTCTACTAAAGTGAATAAATATCTCATTAGTTACAGGACTCACTTCTACAACAGTTGCTATTCTGCTCAACCTGCAGCAATGTGATTATTATTCTATCTGGATGCCCGGCACCCCTCTGTTGTAGAAAAACTTACAATCTCTCCTTGCACATGGCACACTTATTGCCATGGGTCTTGCCATCTGGACCCCGGGTAGGGTCGCTTTCCCGAGTGCACAGGAGTTTCCCATTTTTCATTTGGTTTCTAAACTGGTCGCATACATCCTGAAAATATATAAGGGACGATAATCAGACATACTGTGTTTATATAGTATTTTTACAAAGATTTCCATTCAAAGGTCTCACAGTCACTTAACCTTGCAGAGGTAGCCAGGACTATGTCAGGAGATCATTCATCTCCTGTAAATATGTTTGCTTTATCAGTTTGTAAATAGGTTGCTTTATCAGTTATGACTAACTGCAGAATTAAGAGTAAAAATCAGTAGTATTTGAAGTGGGGACACTTGTTAGGATTAACAGGGAGGACATATTGTAATCACAAAAGTTTGCGTTCAAGCAGAGGGATTGGTATCAGAAGGAAAATCAGATTGAGTAAGGATAGTGGCTGAAAGTCAGCCACAAATCAATGAAGGCAGATAGTTCCTGGAAGTCAGAGAGGGAGAAGAAACATCCTACCTGGGAGCTTCCACAAAGGAGCACCACTTAAACCTTGATTTTAGTGGGGTCATTTTAAACCTCTCATCTCCAGGAAGGAAGAGCAGTAGCTTGCGTTATTGTGAACCGTTATCTGTAGTAACTTTATAGCATCAACATAAAATCCTATGTTAGTCTGATATCCTAAATCGAAGATGTCCACTGACCATGTGGATAACTTCTTCCCATATTTTTGATGGCATAAACCACAAAGTCCCATCCAAACCTCAGCAATGACTGACCTTTCTTGTTTCAGTCCCATTTGACCTTGAGGCAGAATTTTTATTTTTTTCCTCCATTTCTCTCCGCCTATGAGAGAAAGGGTGGATAGTCATCTTGTTGGCACAAATGCAAGGATAAAGGGCCTGGGGCACTTTCTATAGCTATTCTTTGAGAGCTATAGCCTGTCCTATTACTAAGATTCTAGGGTAAGACTCCCTTCAACAAAAATTCAGTATCATATTCGGCTACAGTCTTTACAGTTAGTATCTAAACTCATCTCCAGCCTTAGTTCACATTCTTAGAGCAGTGTTCCATGATTTTGAGATAAAAAAATCATCATGTTATTATTTCTTAGAGCATGGCATCAAATAGATTTTACAAAAAAAAAGAAATCAGAAATTCAAACAAATGTAGGCCATAACTTTTAAACAAAATTAATCATTGAAAATAGAGAATACCTACAATGCCACAGCATGGAGCAATCCTAACTATCATTATACCTCTGGTCTGAAACCTTTAGTAATTCCCTAGAGAGTTGGCAAATTGTTGTATCACAGACACAAGACCAGAGTTCAAATCTCCAGCATTCATATCAAAAGGGAGGTGGCATATGTTTATAATCCCAGCAATGGGAAGACAGAGACAGGAGGATCTATGAAGGCCACTAGCCAGACAGCTCCAGGTCTCCCATCAACAATATATGTCACACATGATAATAACACAGAGTATGCTCTAAGCTGGTATACAGAAAAACTGGATTCTATGTTGAGCCCTCAAGTCCATTCTGCATGAGACTTTTAAGAAGGTAAATTCCACTTTTCTCATTAGAAGCATGTCAGCATTTGGGTAAGACTTCCTCACATAGTCCTGAGGAAAGTGAAGAATGCGTGAGTTATCCCTTGAGGATGGGAGAAACTACTTATTTATTAATCGCGTGTCAACTAAGTGCCACAACTCAAAATGTTCATGGTTACCTAGGATTATTTCAGTTTATACATTGGGCTAACCCTAAGAAGATGAATGAAAGTGGCTGAACTATGTCATAAAATAAAACCATTCACCAAGGGAAAATAGATAGCAGTAACCAACCCCTGTTTCTGTATTTAAGTATGTTTCATACACCTGACAAGAAACCAGCTCTCTTAAACACTGGTCAGCTATTCCAAACGATGATCATTAAATTTAACTAGGTTAAGGAAATAGACAACTTTCTATATTGATGGCATTTAGAGGTCACAGAATTATAATGGCAAACAGAGGACAATCAACAACTTAATTAACTGATCCCCTTAGGCTTATGCTTCTTAGGAAATATAAGAAACAAAAAGACCACCGAGGTTAATGCAAAGAATTTTCCTGTAGGGAACCATGGAAAAGAAGACATGTCTTTAATTCAGAAGAAATGTGTGGCTGTTTTTTAGACACACTTGCTCTGAAAAGCACTTACAGTAGTTCTTTACACATGACACATTTATTGTTGTATGGTTTCCCATCAGCACCACGTACAGGGTCACTCTCCCGAGTACAGCTAAGTTCTCCATTTTTCATGCTTTCCCAATATTGAGCACATTCATCCTGAAAAGGCAGAAGAAAACCGGCCACATAGTTATTCATTCTATTGTATTATTACTGAGTTCATAGAGTGACCAGCATCAGAAACACGCTTTCTCTCACTCTTGTAATTATTTCATCACCTAGTGTTCCTGTCCACAGAGAAAGGGGCAAAGCTGCACTCATTTATATTCTAATTGTAAGGGGCTGGTTTTCCTAGGTTTATTTACACAGGGAAAAGTGCTTAAGGTCTGATAGCACAGATCAAGTTTCAGAAAACTGTATACCAAAGACCAAGTCTGCTTGTTCACATATGTACGTTTCAATGAAACCGTCTTTCCTTTGTTTATTTAGGCATCATTTGTAACTCCTGCCCCAGAATAAGGCAACATGTTCATCAGACACATTCCACTGTCTGGGGAAGATACACAACCAGCCTGGACATGTTTACTTCCTAAGAGTGACAATTCATCGTCCTAAAGCAGAAGAGTTAGAAAGAAACAGAAAGGACAGATTTTATTACAGACAGTATATTTTATTACAGTAGTATACAGAGATGGCCTGGGTTTCTCCAAGGCCATAAAAAAGGCTAAATGGGCAGCAGAAATCTCATGAAATGGTGCTGTACCTCAGACAATTGTGTCATGCTGATGCTGTAAAATATCTCAAATGTGCTCATGGTACCTAAATTATTTTCTTCCATCTCTTTAAAAGAACATTGCGATAAGAGATATGTGGTAACTTCAAGTCTCACAAGTCCATATGGTAAAGGGGCCAATTGTACAAACTCTACAGTCTGCTCTGTTTTATCATACTGTCCTGCCTTGGAGAGTAGAAAAGTTAATTCAAAGACTTAGCTTCATCTACAACAATAAGAAATAGGTGAAAGAAAGTGAAGGTGTTGATGAACATGAATATTGTCACACGGATTAGAGTACTAACACAGGATCAGGAGACTGGGTAGGTTCATTGCCTTTAATTATTTCCAGATCTAAAGAAGCCAAGAGTCACACAGGAGCAGAAAGTGCTAATGTCTTGAGCCGGCAGGCGGAAGTGGAACACTGTTCTTCCAAGGACTTGTTTGGTCTCAGCACACCTGCCTTTCCCTTGACTTTGCGCTCTGGCACAGTCCCACTGTAATGAGTTTAGCCCACTCTGGCAGTGGAAGTCAGGACTAACTCTCACCTTAGCTTTCTGGTTCCCACCACCGGAACTCTGCCCTGCAGCAATTCTCTGGTTTTCCCCTTCTTTCCTCTTCCTTTCTTCATTTTCTTTCTCACTGAAAGTTAAAACGTTGAATGAACGAAAGTTTACTGAAGAAAGAACACATTTCTACCAACCTATCAAACACCTCAGTTGGGTCTAGGTGGGTTATCAGTGTTTATTTAACGTCTGTTAAAGGCTCTCTTCTCTGAAAACACCCCAGATGGATTGTGTGGAGTCCTGTGCTTGGCAGAGTTTTCATTGTACTTAGAAAAACATATTCTCAACTACTAGCTCATTGGTGTTTCCTAAATGTTTGCTCAGAACATTGAGCTTTATTTCTTAAAACCTTTTCTATGTACAAAAGGACTCAAATATAGTCAGGTTTTAGCAAGCAAGATCTTCCTATATTGTTAGCTTTTCAAAAACAAAACACTGAAGTCACCTGCAACTATATTCTTTCTTCCAGCTTGCATCGCTGTTGCCCATTAATATCTCCTTATCATCACCTGCCTTCACCTTGACCACTTGTGCCTTTTAGAAATCACTCTATGAGTTGCTGACTTGTATTTCATAAAATAATATTCAAATAAATTTTATCTTCAGATTAAAATATAATTTCCACCAATTCCAGAAATGACTACAAGTATACTTCTGCAATTTAATATTCAATATGCAAAACTACATTCTCAACATTTATGATTATAAAATCAAAATATTACCAACTTTGAAAGAAGTTTAAAATGTTTTGTGTCCTGCAATATGAACTCCTTATCCAAGATTTAATACTGAATTAACAGTCTAACAATATCGTCCATTTATTTGATTTTCTCTACTAAAAATGGTAACTAATTGTTCTATTTAAAGTTCTTTATGATAATTATAAGTGTTTGATTTACATATTTGTTTTCCATATCCAGAGACAAAATAAAATTTTCTCAGTAAAAAGAGGTTGTGAGTGGCAAAGGTTTAAGAAAACCAATTGTATGATTGCTGAAAAGAATAGATCTCATTCAGTTTTGTTTAATCATATGCACTGATTACTATAGGTGTTCAGTAAATGTCTCAAATGACTTACATATTTTAGATGGACTTCTAAACTTGGAGTGAAGAATCACTTATGTTTTCCTGACATGTGATATTTCTAAGAATATAGAGTGATCAATAAAACCTATGTATGTCTTTCCTCAATGGGATTGTAAGATAAATCATAGAAGAAATCTATTTGACAATAGATAAATGTTTTATCTGTAAAGATTGAATTATCTACTGAGAGAACTAATAAAAATTCAATAATCTAGTAGTATGCTATCTCTTTCTAGAATTATAAATATTGGAGATGAAGAAAAGAGATCCACCTGAATATACTTTATGAAAAGTCATTTCTTTCTCAAGTAATATCATGTACAGTATTACATATGTGTATGTTTACCTCAATTATTCCCTTTCCCACTTTTCTCACTCACAGTAGGAACTGCATTTGTGTGTTTCACATTATTACATATGTGTAAGTCCGAATACTTGTTGCCTTTCCCACTCTCTCAACTCATTGTAAGAACTGAATTAATTACATAACTCACACAATTATGTCTGAATGTTCTTTGTCTCTACTACTCTTCCAGCTCACAGTAGGGGCTGTCTTGTGTGTCTTTTATATACAATATTATAATATTGTATATACATATATACATATATATATGTATATGTAAGTAAGTCTGCAGGCTTGTTGCCTTTCCCACTCTCCTGACTCACAGTAGAAATCGCCTTAAGTATCTCTCATATATAAAATTATATATGTGTATTCTGCATGCCAGTTTCTCTCACTCTCTCAATGCACAATAGAAACAGCATTGTGTGTCTCTCATATACAATATAATATATGTGTAAGTCTGCAGGCATGTTGCCTCTCCCCATCTCTAGACTGCAGGAACTTCAATGTGTGTCTTGTGTGTAGTCTGCATGTTCGTTGCTCTCCCATTCTCCCAGCTCACAGTAGAGCTGCCTTGTGGGCCTATCATATACAATATTCTATGTGTGTAAGTCTATAGGTTTGTTGTCTCTCCCAATCTCCCAAATCACAGTTGGAACTGCACTGTGTATCTCTCACACACAGTATTATATATGCATAAGTCTGCATTTAGGCCAGTTGCCTCTTCGCCTCTCCTAATTCATAGTAGGATCTGCATTGTGTATTGTACTCACAAGACAGCCTTGCACATGGCACACTTGTTGCCATGGGTCTTGCCATCTGGGCCACGCACAGGGTCATTTTCTCGTGTGCAAAAGAGTTCTCCACCTCTTAAAAGAGTCAGAAATTCACTGCAATCAACCTAAAAGTAGACAAGAATTATAAGGGTCTATATATTTTCTTTGATAACATTTTGTTGGTTTCTTATTTGGCACTTCCTGGGAGAGGAAATAAAAATGACCAAAGGATTTTTTCCCTCTGTTGATTTTATTGTTTAATTCCTACCAAGCACACGGAACATATAAAAGGCTTTATTGGTTCATCCACTTTAAAATTGAGCCCTGGATCCACATGCATGTATGATTCTCTTAATAAACTGGATTTTTCTTTATATATTCTTTACATTTACTTCTTTAATGTGTATGCACATGTGTGTACATGGGAGATTTCAGAGGATAACGTAAAGGAGTCAGTTCTCCCCTTCTACCATACAGATTCTGAGAATTGGACTCCTTACAAAGCTAGGTGTCAACCACTTCTATTTGCTGAGTCATCTCATTATCCTTAAGCTACATTTTCTGAGCATTTGGGCATAATCCTTGCTCAGGGATCTATTGGTTATCTATATTCTCTCATAATGCAATTAAAGAGCATACATTATCATAAAGTCAAACACTTCATATTTCTAAAGAAAACCTCAAAGTTCCTCTGTCATTCCTATTTTCATGATTCTTTTGAAATAATATATGATAAAGATATTTTGAGATTTCTAGTATTTTAAGGCCTGCAGCCATTACATTACAATCCAGATGGTTCACCCGCAAAGGACATTTCTACCAGATAGTTGCAACAAGTCAGCTACAGAACTACTTTGAGATGTATTGGAAAAGAACCCTAACAAATCTTATAAGATTCCTATATTTTAGGTTTATTTTCCTAAATTGATAAAATAAGATGAGTAGGTTCCTTGAGACCAGCTTATGAAGATGAAATATTTTATTTCATTCAGAAAAATCAGGAGTATTTTTCTTCTTCCAAATTTGATTTTCTCAATATTTGGGAACAAAAAGCTTTTTCCCATTCAACTGTTTAAGTCCATTTATTAAAATAAATGACTTTGGAAACCTCTATAACTAGCTTAGGACTGAGGATATAATCTGCTTAACCATCTCAGAAGTACTGTGTAAGAGAAAGAGTCGCTCGTAGATTCTCATCTGGAAACAACTCCATATCTTAGACCTTGACACATTCCTAGTGGAGTTGGGGGAGTAGACAGGAATGCAACACCAAAGCATGTGCAACTGTATCTTAGAAAAGCAGGGTCTCCTATGACCCCCAATATTCTTTCTTAAGAGCCATGAATGTTCAGACACTGCAGTTTTTCTGTTTATGGCATGAGTTTGATATGATCTGTGGTGCTGATTGTCTGTCTTTCCTGAGGAGTGTATAAGACTGTCCCAAGTGTATTCTGACAAGTACTACTCTTGGCTACGCCATATTGTTAGAATTCCAGTTTCCAGGCAAGGAAGCTTAAATGATGGTTCTTGCCACAATTTTTTTGGTTGAAATGCCTCATTTATAGAATGGAAATAAGATTACCCTTCATGATTAAAATAATGGTCAGTATGAGGCAATATTTGTTTATAAATGCAGTTATGAGTGACTTTATTTTCCTCCTAAATCCTCATCTCAACTTGAAATGCAACAAGGATAAGAGAATATATTTTCCACCTAGCTTTTTCTTCTTCTGTGTTCACTGAATGTTCATTTAGTTGGTCATAACTAGAAACACAATAAGCAATACATCTTGTCTGCTGAAGTTAATGTGAAGGTGAGACCCACATTATACTGAAGGACTTTCTCTTGAAGACACTAGAAGCTTAAATCACTCACATTTTTTCAGTTTGGATTCACAGTTACTTGCAATTCAACTGTAAGCAAGTAATCCTATAGGTTGAAAGCTCAGTGGCTTTCAAGAGATTTGATTTTAGTTCTCGTGACCTTTGATGTAGGCAGAGAAATTAGCACTGACTGTAGTAAGTTAACTTGAGGTAGACATTCTGAACCAACAAAATATTTCTAAGGGATGCTGCATTTTAACCATTTTTCTACCAATCCTGACAAAAAGGGAAAAAAGTAAAGCAAAACTGTTTTAGGAAGAATGCTAGGTTTAGGATCAGGATCTCTACATTCAAATTCTTTTCCTTCTTTGTAAGAACTTTGAAATACAGGGGCTAATACCAATAAAACACCAATCTTGCAATCAAGATGTTCTTTCTCTCTACACTAAAACTTTTGTTGCAAATCTGAGAATGAAGTAAATATGAGGCTGTGTACTGTGATCAAAGTTTGGCCACCCATCTTCCATGACCCTGATATTTGTGAATAAAGATTCAAGAGAATCTAGACATACTAATGTGTTTGCAAACCTATGACTGTTTTTATAGCTACAACTGAGTAGATGGTAGTAGTGGCAGAGGTTACATGACCATGAAATGAACAGGATTTGGTGGCTAGATAGTTAGATAAAACTAAGGATGCGGGCTGGAGAGATGGCTCAGCGGTTAAGAGCACCCGACTACTCTTCCAGAAGTCCTGAGTTCAATTCCCAGCAACCACATGGTGGCTCACAACCATCTGTAAAGAGATCCGATGCCCTCTTCTTCTGAAGACAGCTACAGTGTACTTATATATAATAAATGAATAAATCTTAAAAAAAACTAAGGATGCATGGCTAACATCTTATGGAAACATACTGCTTCGTAAGCTAGTTTGAATATACAATTAGGTAAAAAGTCTTGTCAAGCTCTGAAATACAGAGCCTACATTTCCTTTAAGCCATAGCCTTCAATAAGTCTGTGTGTGACATTACAGCAAAATGGCAAAACTTGACCTTTCTCATGCATTTTGAGCATCCCAGGATAACTACCTTAACTTCTCTTTTAGCCTTTGCTCCGAAGCCAGCTTCATTTTTCTTCGCTTCTTGGTGGCTACAACAGAAGGGTGAATGAGAATTCATTCTAACATCAATGCATAATATCTTAAACAGAAAAAAATCTCATGTAGAATATCCTATTACTTCTGTGTCTCTACAGGCTTAGTTTGGTAATTGAAAGGTTAGTGAATACTCTATGTTGCTGTTCTTCCTCTTAACATGACTTAAAATTTAAAACATTAATGCCATCACAAATCAGCAAATGCATCTGCCACTATGTTCTGATGAATAAAGATTTATCTTTTTCCCAGAAAGAAATTAGAAAAATGATTAGTATTAACAAATTTCAACTCGTTAACATCTAATGACTCTGCTTTTGTGTTAATCATGGAAGTGACCTATAAACATGATGAAATCAAGACCCAGAAGTTTTCTGTCATAAACTCTAGGGATATCTGGTATTAGCACATGACACAACCATGATGATAATTAAGTATCTTTCAGAATACCGAAGCAGTAGAAGGAAAGTACTGTTAGTGTGTGGCTTCATGATAATATATCCCAAACCCAGCACAAAGAAAAACAGGCTGTGTTTTCAATATCCTGGAGCAAGCCACCTACATTTGACACTGAAGAGTAGTGGCCGCAGTTATACTCACAAGAAGGCCTCACACATGGAGCAGGTACTTGCATAGATCTTCCCATCCAGGCCCTCAATGGGGTCATTCTTTTTGGTGCAGGGGAGCCGCCCATTTTTTAGCAAGGTACGATATTTACTACATAGATTCTGTCAAATGAAGAAGGATTTGAGGAGCAAATCACTAAACACTCCAAAATTTCCCCCACCTCAGTCCTTTTGAAAACTATGATGTGATGCAAGAAAATAGCAAGAAAGTGATGTCAGATATCAGCGTTAGCTGATGTTCTGTGACAGGCTTAAGTACCATGTTATTTGGAACATAAGATTGCTGCTATTACAATGATTCAATTTAAACATGATTTTGACATAGTAACTATAAGAGACAAAGGAATGATAACAGTGTCTTATATGGTATAAGAGCTTGGGGTAGGCAGAATAATAGCACATTTTGACTTCTAGCTCTTGCATATAATGATAAGCATGTCTGTGTGTCTATAACTATAGTATTGGAAGAAGGGGTTAGGCTAATTCCCAGGATTTTCTGCCCAGCAAGCCTCCCTAACTGAAAGGGAAAGCATCAGGACAGCAAAAGGCATTGTCAAAGAGCAATGGGCACAGAGGAAGTGGTAACTGTCCTACTCAGCCTCCACTTCCCTGTACAGGAGATGCACAACCACACATTCATATGAGGGCCAACACACACACACACACACACACACACACACACACACACACACACACACACACACACACACACATACACAGAGAGAGAGAGAGAGAGAGAGAGCACTATCACCACCACCACCACCACCACCACCACCACCACCACCACCACCACCACAGCTACCACATTCACAAAAGAATGCTTCCAAATAAGGAAATGAGTATAGGAAAACCTGATGTCCAGCTTGCAGAACATCAGAAACTGAAATAAGAACAAATAAGTGCAACAAGAAAGACAGACAATTTGTTAGACCTGAGGATTCAAATATATGTTTTCACTTGGCAAAATCATTAAGGGTGTTGAGACTGGGGATCTAGCCCAGAAGACTGAAGACTGTGCATGTGTGAATCCTGATGACCTGAAGCAGTTACCTGCACTGCTTCTCTCTTCGTCTTTCCAGCCTCAGCCTTCTCCCTTTCCCCTTTGTCATCATTTTTCTTCTCTTCTTCTTCTAGTAGACTGCAATAGAAGACAAACTAAATTCAACTCTCCAATTTCTCTGATATGTATCCAGAAGAAAGAGAATGTCCTGCAAAAAAATTTGAGAAGTCTCCTGGACACTGGATGAGGAAGATGGCTCAGCAGGTAAACTGTTTTTTGTACAATCATGATGGCATGAGTTCAATCCCTAGAACTCATTATGGAAGAAGAGAAATAACTCCTGAATATTGTCCTTTTAGTCTATATGTGCACCATGGCACACATACGCATGCATGCATGCGCGCGCACACACACACACACACACACACACACACATACACGCACACACACAGACTACACACACATGATGATGATGACAATGATTCATGATAAAAATAAATATATAAAAGTTTTCAGAAATTTCCTGAACAAAACACCAATGGCTTATGCTCTAAGATCAAGAATAGGCAAATGGGATCTCATAAAACTGCAAAGCTTCTGTAAGGCAAAGGACAGAATTGCTAGGACAAAACCGCAACCAACAGATTGGGAAAAGATCTTTACCAATCCTACAACTGATAGAGGGCTTATATCCAATATATATATAAAGAACTCAAGAAATTAGACCGCAGGGAGACAAATAACGCTATTAAAACATGGAGTTCAGAGCTAAACAAAGAATTCACAACTGAGGAATGCCGAATGGCTGAGAAACACCTAAAGAAATGTTCAAAATCTTTAGTCATAAGGGAAATGCAAATCAAAACAACCCTGAGATTTCATCTCACACCAGTCAGAATGACTAAGTTAAAAAACTCAGGTGACAGCAAATGCTGGCAAGGATGTGGAGAAAAAGGAACACTCCTCCATTGTTGGTGGGATTGCAGACTGGTACAACCATTCTGGAAATCAGTCTGGAGGTTCCTCAGAAAATTGGACATTAAACTACATGCGGACCCAGCTATACCTCTCTTGGGAATATACCCAAAAGATGCCCCAACATATAACAAAGACACATGCTCCACTATGTTTATAGCAGCCTTATTTATAATAGCCAGAAGCTGGAAAGAACCCAGATGCCTTCAACAGAGGAATGGATAAAGAAAATGTGGTACATCTATACAGTGGAATATTACTCAGCTATCAAAAACAATGACTTTATGAAATTCATAGGCAAAGGGACGGAACTGGAAAATATCATCCTGAGTGAGGTAAACCCAATCACAGAAAAACACACATGGTATGTATTCATTGATACGTGGCTATTAACCCAAATGCTTGAATTACCCTAGATGCACAGAACGCATGAAACTCAAGAAGGATGACCAAAATGCAAATGCTTCACTCCTTCTTTAAAAGGGGAACAAGAATACCCTTGGCAGAGAATAGGGAGGCAAAGTTTATAATAGAGGCAGAAGGAACGCCCATTCAGAGCCTTCTCCACATGTGGCCCATACATCTACAGCCACCCAATTAGATAAGATTGATGAAGGAAAAAAGTGCAGGCTGACAGGAACCAGATGTTTCAGATCTCTCCTGAGAGACACAGTCAGAATACAGCAAATACATAGGCAAATGCCAGCAGCAAATCACTGAACTGAGAATGGGACCCCCATTGAAGGAATCAGACAAAGGAGTGAAAGAGCTTGAAGGGGCTCGAGACCCCATATGAACAACAATGCCAAGCAACCAGAGCTTCCAGGGACTAACCCACTACCCAAAGACTACCCAAAGACTATACATGGACTGACCCTGGGCTCCAACCTCATAGGTAGCAATGAATAGCCTAGTAAGAGCACCAGTGGAAGGGGAAGCCCTTGGTCCTGCCAAGACTGAACCCCCAGTGAATGTGATTGTTGGGGGGAGGGCAGTAATGGGGGGAGGATAGGGAGGGGAACACCCATATAGAAGAGGAAGGGTAGGGGTTAGGGGGATGTTGGCCCGGAAACCGGGAAGGGGAATAACAATCAAAATGTAAATAAGAAATACTCAAGTTAATAAAGATGGAAAAAGAATTTGTCTTAAGAGGTGTGATTATTTTGGACAATATTGCTAAGAAAGCAATCTATATTAAACTTCTCAAAAAGTAAAAATAATGGCAAAAGCACATATTTTCATCACTTTATAACCCTTCTGCTGATGATATTTTTGTAGGTCACTGGCTTCAATCTATAAAAAGCTATGATTATTTCAACACTTTTTCTAAATTATCGGATGTTTGTTTCCCTCCCAGAGAAACTATTATATCATTAATGATAACAAGATGGATATGGAGACATAATAACATAATAAGGCGGATATGGAGACATAATAACAAACAATCCACTATAAAACAATGACTCAAATATTTTAAGAGTTCATTATATTACAATTTAAATTTTAGTTGTAGCCAAGATAGATGCCCAATAAGATTCAACAGTGAACATTATGACATCTGTCACAAGCTGAATATTCTAGGTTTTGCTTTGGTTTGTGTTTGGTTTTGCTGTTGTTTTGAGATAATATTTTGCCATGTAGCCTAGGCTGGCCTCAAACTCATAATTTCCCTTCTATATCTGCCAACATGTTGAGATTCAAAGGAGCACCAGTAATTCCACCCCCTTTCTTGCCCTTTTCTACTGACATATAACATGTCAAAACTCATTGCTAGCCTCTACCATATCTGAGGATCACCAGCAACGAGAACAAATAATACAAAGCTGTTATTTCATGAACCTTAGGCTATTCCTTATTCTATGGATCTAAGTTACTCTTAGTCTCTCTTGTTAAGTAATTATAGGCATATTCTTAAGGACACTCCAATCTGTGAAGACTTAAATAATCAATAACTTTGTGTCTTATATAAATATACTTTGAAGATAAAGGGAGCAGAATGACACAGTGCAAAAATTCTAGGCCCATTACTCAAAGATAATCTTTCACCATTTATTTTGAAGTAATTCATGGGAGGATACTAGTTTTATGATCAATTCAAAAGGTAGCTCCTGAATCTTTGTGGGTTGTAATTATGCCTGTAATATAAAAGTGCAATAGGACACCTTTTATATTATCCCATGTAAGAGAACTCTGACAACAGGCTGATCCACAGCACTCGGCAAAAGAAAGTCCTATAAGGCCTAGAGTAGCTTGACTGACAGAAGTGTTTGTGCATAACTTCAGGAGCTTGTTTGTCTCTTAGGGGCTTTACTCTCCACCAAGTCATTTACCAAAGCATGCCTTTCACTGGTAGAGAGTAAAGATAGTCAAAAAAGGTTATTCAATTTACTGGTCAGGTATTGTAACAATTATGATATGATAGCCTCACAAAGTCTAACCACATGCCATAATTAGAAGGCAGAAGGATAAGTGAATAGAAAATTATGTCATCTTATTATTATTTTATAGCTTAGCATTATGTCCATCTGTTATGTTCATCTGCTTTTAAGATTTTCCTAGCATATAATCCATGGTGTACTTTGGAATCTCAAACCCAGGAAGGAATAATAGTGCATGATTAGGTGGAGATACAAGGGTGTATACTCACAACACACTTGCACACATTGCACACTTGTTTGCATGTGTTTTTCCATCTGGGCCAACAACAGGGTCATTTTCTCTGGTGCAAATGAGCATTCCATTCTTTGCTTGGTCCTGGAACTCACTGCACATTTCCTGGAAGTTAAAGAAAAATTGTAAAGTAGTCAAATGAATAGAACTAAAGAATAGTATCCCAAATAAGGTAACCCTAACCCAAAAGGACATGCATGGTATGTACTCATTGATATGTGGATATTAACCAAAATGTATAGAAAAACCCATGATATAATCCATAGACTGTAAGAAGTTTAAGAAAAAGGAAGGCTCAAGTGATGATGCTTAAATCCCACTTAGAAGGGGGATAAAATAATCACTGGGACACCCGCGGATCCCGGCCCGCAGCAGCTCTCTGCTCCCAGACCCAGTGAGAGAGAGACCCAACCGCCTGGTCAGGTGGGCACTCCTGAGGCTGCAGAGCGGAAGAGACCACTAACACTGCTCACCCCTGCCCACATCCCTGGCCCAAGAGGAAACTGTATAAGGCTTCTGGGCTCCCGTGCGGGAGGGCCCAGGAGCGGCAGGACACCTGCCTGAGACACCTCCGGAACCTGAAAGAAACAGACCGGATAAACAGTTCTCTGCACCCATATCCCGTGGGAGGGAGAGCTAAACCTTCAGAGAGGCAGACAAGCCTGGGAAACCAGAAGAGACTGCTCCCTGCACACACATCTCGGACGCCAGAGGAAAAAGCCAAAGACCATCTGGAACCCTGGTGCACTGAAGCTCCCGGAAGGGGCGGCACAGGTCTTCCTGGTTGCTGCCGCTGCAGAGAGCCCCTGGGCAGCACCCCACGAGCGAACCTGAGCCTCGGGACCACAGGTAAGACCAAATTTTCTGCTGCAAGAAAGCTGCCTGGTGAGCTTGGGACACACGGAGGCAGAATTTCTCTAGGACCGGCACGTTCTGTGTTTACCGGAAGTCCCACACCCGAGGATCCCGGCCCGCAGCAGCTCTCTGCTCCCAGACCCGGTGAGAGAGAGACCCAACCGCCTGGTCAGGTGGGCACTCCTGAGGCTGCAGAGCAGAAGAGACCACCAACACTGCTCACCCCTGCCCACATCCCTGGCCCACGAGGAAACTGTATAAGGCCTCTGGGCTCCCGTGGGGGAGGGCCCAGGAGTGGCAGGACACCTGCCTGAGACACTGCCGGAACCTGAAAGAAACAGACCAGATAAACAGTTCTCTGCACCCAAATCCCATGGGAGGGAGAGCTAAACCTTCAGAGAGGCAGACAAGCCTGGGAAACCAGAAGAGACTGCTCCCTGCACACACATCTCGGACGCCAGAGGAAAAAGCCAAAGACCATCTGGAACCCTGGTGCACTGAAGCTCCCGGAAGGGGCGGCACAGGTCTTCCTGGTTGCTGCCGCTGCAGAGAGCCCCTGGGCAGCACCCCACGAGCGAACCTGAGCCTCGGGACCACAGGTAAGACCAAATTTTCTGCTGCAAGAAAGCTGCCTGGTGAGCTTGGGACACACGGAGGCAGAATTTCTCTAGGACCGGGCACTTTCTGTGTTTACCGGAAGTCCCACACCCGAGGATCCCGGCCCGCAGCAGCTCTCTGCTCCCAGACCCGGTGAGAGAGAGACCCAACCGCCTGGTCAGGTGGGCACTCCTGAGGCTGCAGAGCGGAAGAGACCACTAACACTGCTCACCCCTGCCCACATCCCTGGCCCAAGAGGAAACTGTATAAGGCCTCTGGGCTCCCGTGGGGGAGGGCCCAGGAGTGGCAGGACACCTGCCTGAGACACCGCCGGAACCTGAAAGAAACAGACCTGATAAACAGTTCTCTGCACCCAAATCCCGTGGGAGGGAGAGCTAAACCTTCAGAGAGGCAGACAGGCCTGGGAAACCAGAAGAGACTGCTCCCTGCACACACATCTCGGACGCCAGAGGAAAAAGCCAAAGACCATCTGGAAGCCTGGTGCACTGAAGCTCCCGGAAGGGGCGGCACAGGTCTTCCTGGTTGCTGCCGCTGCAGAGAGCCCCTGGGCAGCACCCCACGAGCGAACTTGAGCCTCAGGACCACAGGTAAGACCAAATTTTCTGCTGCAAGAAAGCTGCCTGGTGAACTCAAGACACAGGCCCACAGGAACAGCTGAAGACCTGTAGAGAGGAAAAACTACACGCCCGAAAGCAGAACACACTGTCCCCATAACTGACTGAAAGAGAGGAAAACAGGTCTACAGCACTCCTGACACACAGGCTTATAGGACAGTCTAGCCACTGTCAGAAATAGCAGAACAAAGTAACACTAGAGATAATCTGATGGCGAGAGGCAAGCACAGGAACCCAAGGAACAGAAACCAAGACTACATGCCATCATCGGAGCCCAATTCTCCCACCAAAACAAACATGGAATATCCAAACACACCAGAAAAGCAAGATCTAGTTTCAAAATCATATTTGATCATGATGCTGGAGGACTTCAAGAAAGACATGAACACACTTAGGGAAACACAGGAAAACATTAATAAAAAAGTAGAAGCCTACAGAGAGGAATCGCAAAAATCCCTGAAAGAATTCCAGGAAAACACAATCAAACAGTTGAAGGAATTAAAAATGGAAATAGAAGCAATCAAGAAAGAACACATGGAAACAACCCTGGATATAGAAAACCAAAAGAAGAACAAGGAGCTGTAGATACAAGCTTCACCAACAGAATACAAGAGATGGAAGAGAGAATCTCAGGAGCAGAAGATTCCATAGAAATCATTGACTCAACTGTCAAAGATAATGTAAAGCGGAAAAAGCTACTGGTCCAAAACATACAGGAAATCCAGGACTCAATGAGAAGATCAAACCTAAGGATAATAGGTATAGAAGAGAGTGAAGACTCCCAGCTCAAAGGACCAGTAAATATCTTCAACAAAATCATAGAAGAAAACTTCCCTAACCTAAAAAAGAGATACCCATAGACATACAAGAAGCCTACAGAACTCCAAATAGATTGGACCAGAAAAGAAACACCTCCCGTCACATAATTGTCAAAACACCAAACGCACAAAATAAAGAAAGAATATTAAAAGCAGTAAGGGAAAAAGGTCAAGTAACATATAAAGGGAGACCTATCAGAATCACACCAGACTTCTCGCCAGAAACTATGAATGCCAGAAGATCCTGGACTGATATCATACAGACCCTAAGAGAACACAAATGCCAGCCCAGGTTACTGTATCCTGCAAAACTCTCAATTAACATTGATGGAGAAACCAAGATATTCCATGACAAAACCAAATTTACACAATATCTTTCTACAAATCCAGCACTACAAAGGATAATAAATTGTAAAGCCCAACATAAGGAGGCAAGCTATACCCTAGAAGAAGGAAGAAACTAATGGTCTTGGCAACAAAACAAAGAGAATGAAAGCACACAAACATAACCTCACATCCAAATATGAATATAAAGGGAAACAATAATCACTATTCCTTAATATCTCTCAATATCAATGGCCTCAACTCCCCAATAAAAAGACATAGATTAACAAACTGGATACGCAACGAGGACCCTGCATTCTGCTGCCTACAGGAAACACACCTCAGAGACAAAGACAGACACTACCTCAGAGTGAAAGGCTGGAAAACAACTTTCCAAGCAAATGGTCAGAAGAAGCAAGCTGGAGTAGCCATTCTAATATCAAATAAAATCAATTTCCAACTAAAAGTCATCAAAAAACATAAGGAAGGACACTTCATATTCATCAAAGGAAAAATCCACCAAGATGAACTCTCAATCCTAAATATCTATGCCTCAAATACAAGGGAACCTACATACGTAAAAGAAACCTTACTAAAGCTCAAAACACACATTGCACCTCACACAATAATAGTGGGAGATTTCAACACCCCACTCTCATCAATGGACAGATCATGGAAACAGAAATTAAACAGTGATGTCGACAGACTAAGAGAAGTCATGAGCCAAATGGACTTAACGGATATTTATAGAACATTCTATCCTAAAGCAAAAGGATATACCTTCTTCTCAGCTCCTCATGGTACTTTCTCCAAAATTGACCATATAATTGGTCAAAAAACGTGCCTCAACAGGTACAGAAAGATAGAAATAATCCCATGCGTGCTATCGGACCACCACGGCCTAAAACTGGTCTTCAATAACAATAAGGGAAGAATGCCCACATATACGTGGAAATTGAACAATGCTCTACTCAATGATAACCTGGTCAAGGAAGAAATAAAGAAAGAAATTAAAAACTTTTTAGAATTTAATGAAAATGAAGATACAACATACTCAAACTTATGGGACACAATGAAAGCTGTGCTAAGAGGAAAACTCATAGCGCTGAGTGCCTGCAGAAAGAAACAGGAAAGAGCATATGTCAGCAGCTTGACAGCACACCTAAAAGCTCTAGAACAAAAAGAAGCAAATACACCCAGGAGGAGTAGAAGGCAGGAAATAATCTAACTCAGAGCTGAAATCAACCAAGTAGAAACAAAAAGGACCATAGAAAGAATCAACAGAACCAAAAGTTGGTTCTTTGAGAAAATCAACAAGATAGATAAACCCTTAGCCAGACTAACGAGAGGACACAGAGAGTGCGTCCAAATTAACAAAATCAGAAATGAAAAGGGAGACATAACTACAGATTTAGAGGAAATTCAAAAAATCATCAGATCTTACTATAAAAATCTATATTCAACAAAATTTGAAAATCTTCAGGAAATGGACAATTTCCTAGACAGATACCAGGTATCGAAGTTAAATCAGGAACAGATAAACCAGTTAAACAACCCCATAACTCCTAAGGAAATAGAAGCAGTCATTAAAGGTCTCCCAACCAAAAAGAGCCCAGGTCCAGACGGGTTTAGTGCAGAATTCTATCAAACCTTCATAGAAGACCTCATACCAATATTATAAACTATTCCACAAAATTGAAACAGATGGAGCCCTACCGAATTCCTTCTACGAAGCCACAATTACGCTTATACCTAAACCACACAAAGACACAACAAAGAAAGAGAACTTCAGACCAATTTCCCTTATGAATATCGACGCAAAAATACTCAATAAAATTCTGGCAAACCGAATTCAAGAGCACATCAAAACAATCATCCACCATGATCAAGTAGGCTTCATCCCAGGCATGCAGGGATGGTTTAATATACAGAAAACCATCAACGTGATCCATTATATAAACAAACTGAAAGAACAGAACCACATGATCATTTCATTAGATGCTGAGAAAGCATTTGACAAAATTCAACACCCCTTCATGATAAAAGTCCTGGAAAGAATAGGAATTCAAGGCCCATACCTAAACATAATAAAAGCCATATACAGCAAACCAGTTGCTAACATTAAACTAAATGGAGAGAAACTTGAAGCAATCCCACTAAAATCCGGGACTAGACAAGGCTGCCCACTCTCTCCCTACTTATTCAATATAGTTCTTGAAGTTCTAGCCAGAGCAATCAGACAACAAAAGGAGATCAAAGGGATACAGATCGGAAAAGAACAGGTCAAAATATCACTATTTGCAGATGACATGATAGTATATTTAAGTGATGCCAAAAGTTCCACCAGAGAACTACTAAAGCTGATAAACAAATTCAGCAAAGTGGCTGGGTATAAAATTAACTCAAATAAATCAGTTGCCTTCCTCTATACAAAAGAGAAACAAGCCAAGAAAGAAATTAGGGAAATGACACCCTTCATAATAGACCCAAATAATATAAAGTACCTCGGTGTGACTTTAACCAAGTAAGTAAAAGATCTGTACAATAAGAACTTCAAGACTCTGAGGAAAGAAATTGAAGAAGACCTCAGAAGATGGAAAGATCTCCCATGCTCATGGATTGGCAGGATTAATATAGTAAAAATGGCCATGTTACCAAAAGCAATCTACAGATTCAATGCAATCCCCATCAAAATACCAATCCAATTCTTCCAAGAGTTAGACAGAACAATTTGCAAATTCATCTGGAATAACAAAAAACCCAGGATAGCTAAAGCTATCCTCAACAATAAAAGGACTTCAGGGGGAATCACTATCCCTGAACTCAAGCAGTATTACAGAGCAATAGTGATAAAAACTGCATGGTATTGGTACAGAGACAGACAGATAGACCAATGGAATAGAATTGAAGACCCAGAAATGAACCCACAGACCTATGGTCACTTGATTTTTTGACAAAGGAGCCAAAACCATCCAATGGAAAAAAGATAGCATTTTCAGCAAATGATGCTGGTTCAACTGGAGGGCAACATGTAGAAGAATGCAGATCGATCCATGCTTATCACCCTGTACAAAGCTTAAGTCCAAGTGGATCAAGGACCTCCACATCAAACCAGACACACTCAAACTAATAGAAGAAAAACTAGGGAAGCATCTGGAACACATGGGCACTGGAAAAAATTTCCTGAACAAAACACCAATGGCTTATGCTCTAAGATCAAGAATCGACAAATGGGATCTCATAAAACTGCAAAGCTTCTGTAAGGCAAAGGACACTGTGGTTAGGACAAAACGGCAACCAACAGATTGGGAAAAGATCTTTACCAATACTACAACAGACAGAGGCCTTATATCCAAAATATACAAAGAACTCAAGAAGTTAGACCGCAGGGAAACAAATAACCCTATTAAAAATGGGGTTCAGAGCTAAACAAAGAATTCACAGCTGAGGAATGCCGAATGGCTGAGAAACACCTAAAGAAATGTTCAACATCTTTAGTCATAAGGGAAATGCAAATCAAAACAACCCTGAGATTTCATCTCACGCCAGTGAGAATAGCTAAGATCAAAAACTCGGGTGACAGCAAATGCTGGCGAGGATGCGGAGAAAGAGGAACACTCCTCCATTGTTGGTGGGGTTGCAGACTGGTACAACCATTCTGGAAATCAGTCTGGAGGTTCCTCAGAAAATTGGACATTGAACTGCCTGAGGATCCAGCTATACCTCTCTTGGGCATATACCCAAAAGATGCCTCAACATATAAAAGAGACACGTGCTCCACCATGTTCATCGCAGCCTTATTTATAATAGCCAGAAAATGGAAAGAACCCAGATGCCCTTCAACAGAGGAATGGATACAGAAAATGTGGTACATCTACACAATGGAATATTACTCAGCTATCAAATACAACGAGTTTATGAAATTCGTAGGCAAATGGTTGGAACTGGAAAATATCATCCTGAGTGAGCTAACCCAATCACAGAAAGACATACATGGTATGCACTCATTGATAAGTGGCTATTAGCCCAAATGCTTGAATTACCCTAGATCCCTAGAAGAAACGAAACTCAAGACAGATGATCAAAATGTGAATGCTTCACTCCTTCTTTAAATGAGGAAAAAGAATACCCTTGGCAGGGAAGGGAGAGGCAAAGATTAAAACAGAGACTGAAGGAATACCCATTCAGAGCCTGCCCCACATTTGTCCCATACATATACAGCCACCCTATTAGACAAGATGGATGAAGCAAAGAAGTGCAGACCGACAGGAGCCGGATGTAGATCGCTCCTGAGAGACACAGCCAGAATACAGCAAATACAGAGGCGAATGCCAGCAGCAAACCACTGAACTGAGAATAGGTCCCCCGTTGAAGGAATCAGAGAAAGAACTGGAAGAGCTTGAAGGGGCTCGAGACCCCAAAAGTCCAACAATGCCAAGCAACCAGAGCTTCCAGGGACTAAGCCACTACCTAAAGACTATACATGGACTGACCCTGGACTCTGACCCCATAGGTAGCAATGAATATCCTAGTAAGAGCACCAGTGGAAGGGGAAGCCCTGGGTCCTGCTAAGACTGAACCCCCAGTGAACTAGTCTATGGGGGGAGGGTGGCAATGGGGGGAGGGTTGGGAGGGGAACACCCATAAGGAAGGGGAGGGGGGAGGGGGATGTTTGCCCGGAAACCGGGAAAGGGAATAACACTCGAAATGTATATAAGAAATACTCAAGTTAATAAAAAAAAAAAAAAAGAAAAAAAAATCACTGGAGGCAGAGTGAGGGAGTGACCTTGGTGGAAGAAAAGAGGGGGAGGGAGGGAACAGGTATAGGGGGCAGGAGAGAAGCCTAGAGGCCCAGGAGAATGAATGGAAATATGCAACTATTGGGGGGGGTATGAGAGACCTTCTAGAAGGTCCCAGAGATCTGAGATGGGAGAGGCTCTCAGGATTCCATGGAGATAACTGTAGCGGAAATGCCCAACAGTGAGGAGATGGAACCTGAAAAGACTATTTTCAGTAGTTAGAGAGGGTCCCCAGTGGAGAGATGGTATCATCAACACACGTTCAAAAATTTTGTCCCAGAATTGTTCCTGTCTATAAGAAATTCAGAGACAACAATGGAGCAGAGAGTGAAGGAAAGGCCATCCATTGACCAACCCAACTTGGTATCTATCTCATGGGCAGTCACCAAACTCTGACACTATTACTGTTGCTATGTTGCAGACAGAAACCTAGCATGGCTGTCCTCTAAGAGGCTATACCAGCAGCTGACTGAGACAGATGCAGATACTTACAGCCAACCATTGGACTGAGGTTGGGGAGCCCTATGGAAGAGTTAGGGGAAGGAATGAAGAAGCTGAAGGGGACTGCAATGCCATAGGATGGTCAACAGTGTCAACTGATTTGGACCCCTGGGACCTCCCAGAGACTGAGCCACAAACCAAAGAGCATACATGGTTTGTGGCCACTATCACCTATGTAGCAGAGGACTGTTTTGTCTGGCCTCAGTGGGAAAGGATGAGCCTAATCTTGCAGAGACTTGATACCCCAGGAAAGGGGGATGCCTGGGGTGGGATGGGATGGTGTAGGTGGATTGTAGAGCACCCTCTCAGAAACAAAAAAGAGGAGAATTGGGTAAAGAATTCTGATAGGGTGGCAACATTTTGAATGTAAATAAATAAAATAATTAATCAAAAAGCAGTTACTTCTTTTCTGGTATCCTTTATTACTATGAGTAATAAATAATGTTCAATGATTCAGAAAATCTTAGAGAGAAATAATATTGCAATAAATCATTAAGAACAAAGTGCTTTCAAGAGCACATACTCATGGTTTACACTACTGTAAAGAAAGCTGAAACCAGCTGGGTAAATGATGGAAGAAGAAAAATTATGTTGAATGAGGTAACTTGGGGCCTGAAAGACAAGTGCTGTATATTCTCTTTCATATGTGGATTATAGCATCAAGTCCATGATTCATACACAGACACAGACACAGACACAGACATAGACACACACACACATATGCACACGCACATGTGCACATGCATGCACACATATATGTTATATATATGTGTTATATATAACTTAATCATGTATCAAAAAAGAAACAAGGTAAACAGAAAGGGGCCTTTGGCAGGATTACACATTCAGGGAGGGAGGCAATATATTGTAGCAAAAGTAGAGTGGGTAAATACTGAGTGTTAAAGTGCTTTACCAGAAGGTCACAGGTGTATATGGGAAACTAGGGAATTGGGGAGTGCTAAATCCAAGGGAAGCTATGTGAAAAGTATATATAAGCCCACTACCTCACAACCCAATTAAACATACAATTTGAGCAATAATAGAATATATACAACAAGACAGAGAGGATGGATTACTTAGTGTTAATTAAGCATGCACAGGGGACTGAGGCTGAAGTTGGTGAGAAGGTGGAGTAGATAGGTTAAGCACAGAAAAATGTAAGACAGCATCACGGAAACCCAATTGTGAGTAAGCTAATTCAAAATACAACATTTTATAAAAGTAACTGGAATAGCATTACCTTGTATAACTAGACAATGTTGTTTCCATTATTATGTAAAAAATTTCAATTCAAAGCATGGGATACCTCTCTTTGAGTTATTGATTGGGGAGGCCTCACCTCAGACATCTCCAAATCAATACAGGCTATTGCCATTGTTCTTAGCTAAGTTTAACAACTTCATGGAAAGACTATTGCTAAAGATACCACTAAAAGAAACAGAAAATTAGTTTCAAGCTGACTTGGAAACTTCCTTCCTGTTGCTTGCTTTCATAGTACCAGAGGATGCTAAATGGTCTTTTGAAGAAAAATTTCAATAGTCTTACCCAGTGTTCAACTCACATGCTAGAATACACACCTGCCAGGCAAAATGGACCCATTGGTGCAAACAACAATGGCAAAACTATTATAGAATAACTAACTCCTTTCTGATTGGATTTGAAGCTTGCTCAACAGGAGGGAACTTTATGTTATTATCCTGGTCAAAAGCCAGTGGCTAAGGAAGTAACAGGATCTAGGTTAGAACTTGATTTGATACTTCATTAAGTGTCCATGCTGTTAAACTGGCCTCTAAACTGTTATGTTTATACTATAGTTCAAGCTAACTTCCATATTGGTAATAGAAGCTTCCTTTTGCAGCACACATACATAAATGTTCGAAGTGCCTACAGTAAAAGACTGAATGTTTGGCCCTAAATGAAACATCATCATTTAACTTCCTCCCTGCCACTGCTTGGGACACTCTACCAAAGAAGAAGTGGAAAAAAGTGTAAGAGCTCTCGAATGGGAAGGTCTACTGTGAAATGCTGTCTGCTGAATATACCAATGGTCCTCACATCCATGAATTCATAGCAGCTGTGGTTGCCTGCACAAGATCCAGTCAGTCAAAATTTCAGTATAGCTGTGCAAGGTTTTCTTTAGGCTCCACACTGAGTAAGGAGCAGTTACTGGCAATGGATAGTTCCTGAGGGAGAGATAATCATTCTTTGATGATCCAGCTACTGGTATATCTGTTCCTATGCACAGTCCCATACTCATGAATATATGGGCAGCCCCAACTGGATTTAGTGGATTATCAGAAAATGGAAAGGCATGAAGTTGCTAGAAGAATGTGCTATACAGCATACAAGGGGTGGTAGAGAGAGGAATAGAGGATGGGCAATATCATATTTCACTTTAAACTATATGAAATTCTCAAGAATAAAGGTAAATTATATTTTTAAAGAAGAAAGAGTTTGGGGTGGTCTTGGCCTTTGTAACAGTGTACCATCAGTGAGGATGCTTATAATTGGGCTTTAGAATAAAGGAGAACATTTAGATAGATACCAATAGCTACTCCTGTACTTTTGTTGTACTGTGTGTTACAACATATTAACCTGTAAGATCACAGGGGAAGAAATTCAGTGAGCTTCAGGATCAAGCTTTCGTACAGGAACTGAGGTCATTTGCTGAGCTAGCTTTTGTGTTCAGAATTATGAGAAAAAAATAACAAGTCTGACAACTGGAGATTCTGACACACCTTCAGGAGGAGCTCTTTATGTGGGCACGGAGCAAGTGGATGTGAACCAGAGCAACACATTCAGAGAAGAGAGGAGTGTATTCAGAGTAACAAGCATTGACCTAATCAAATACAATGTAGAGCCAAATTTTCAGACCTAAATTACTAATAAAATATAGTTTCAACTAGCATAACAGTTATTTTTAAAATGGATTAGTATAAAGGTAAACATTTAAACTATGCAACTTTCCCCAAATAATGATTTAGTTCATACATTCAGAGATGTTAGAAGCATACTAGGTCAATCTTGTAAGTGGCTATAGAAACTAGTCATAGAAAATATTTTCTATTATATATTATGTAATTATAACTATATAATATTGTTTTATATATACATTGATACAATATTAATACATATAAAATAAAATATATTACATTACATATTATGCATATAATTATATGATATTAACAAATACATAATAAAAGATATAATCATAATATAGATTATATATTATACAATATTATATAATTATATAATATCTAAGGAAAGTACTATTTTCTTTTATATTGGAAAATTGGAAAATCAAGGAAGTAGACTAAGAGTGATTATGATGTCAAAATAAACAATAGTGAAAATAGGGGTCAGGATTGCTAGGACTTCTCCATGACAAATATGGTAACACACATATATAATATTGCAAATTGTGATGATTGGAATCTTGTACTATCTATTTGATATGCTCTAAAGGTATAACTGATGTAAATTAATCCTTGTAGACATCACATTCTAAGTATCAACAATCTGTGGCCAACAAACTAAATCTAATAAAATACAAATGCATGAAAAAATCCTTACAGAGGATTTTTCACTCCAATTTTTCACTAAATGACCCTCAAATTTTGAACAGTCATGAAGTAAAATTGATACTTTGGAAGAATTTAATCAGGATCATTTTTGCATTAAGAGCTCTCTCTCATACACCTGCACTCTCTCCCACTTCCATCCACTAGCCACTAGTCTTACTTGTTTCTCAGACTAGTCTTTAACTTCTGTGCTAAAATTAGCCTTCTGAGAAGTGAAGCAAGGATATGTATTAATGTTTACAGCTGTGTTTGTTTCTATCAGGCATGAAAGTTAGAAAACAAACACACATGGTAGTGAGACAACTAGAATGTTATGCCATTTAACAGCCCAAAGATATGTCATGGGAGTGCAGAGAAAATTACCTTTGCAGCTTCTCTTTTAACCTTTGCTCTTGCTTTGTCTTCTTGAATACTATTGGAAAAAGGGGGATAGATGATGAAGAAACAAATATTGTCTTAGCAAAGATCCTTTACAGTTATGGGCTCATTGTTCAAAGCTTTGACTCTTTTCCAGTGACCACAAAGTCCTACAATATCAAACTTGTCATTTGTTTTCTTTTTAGATAATGAATTAGAAAGGCTCCAATCTCTCCAGAACATGTTAGGAAAGAGGAGCTTTTATACCTTTCAATTATACCCTCTACTCAGCATCTTCTCATTCACACTGTACACCTTCTAACACTCCAGGTATGAGCAACCACTTTTCTGTTGTGTACTGTAATTTGGATTATTTTGAAATTCTACATGCAAGTGACCTCACGTATTACTTCTTTCTGTGTTTCCTGATTAGTCCACACTGTTTCTATAATAATAATAACAATCCAAAACTCTCCATTTGTTTTTGTTTGTCTTTAACAAGTTAAATGTGACCTTCAAGGCTGAGAGATTCCTAAAAGAATATACATTGTTATCTTCACTCCCCTTGCATCTTCCAATGGTGATTTCCAAGCCTCATACCCTTCACAAGTCCAAAGGGTCCCACTATACTCACAAGAAAGACTGACACATGGAGCATATGTTCCCATGGATTTTCCCATCAGGACCCCTGACTGGGTCATTCTCTCTGGTGCAATATAGTTGTCCATTCTTTCTGACCTTCCGAAATTCATCACATAGCTTCTGTTTGACCAAAGAGAAAGTTGGAGCCAATGACCACATGATTGGCAAGATCATATAAGTCAAGGAAATACAAATATTTCTTTCTTAATATTCTCTTTAGTTTTAGGATATGTACTGGCTTACCCTAGAGTAATTCTAAACTTTGAAATATGCATAAACATTAAATGATAAAACTGGAAAAACTGGAAGGAAGGTAAGAATATTTAAATAGGGAGGTGAGGATATTTAAATACATCCTATAACCAATGAGGTGGTGTGTGTGTGTGTGACAGTCAAGCCACACATCATAGAAGTTAGAGGAAACTCTCGAGAGTTGATTCTTGCCTTTCTTCCACCTTGTCCAGGCAAGGTCTGTCTTAGATTCTATTGTGGCATCAAGGAGTACTCCAAACCATCTGATCAACAAGCCTCCAGGCATTTCTCCTGTCTCTCCATCCCATCTTGTATAGGAGTGTTGAGATAACGAAGGACCACATCTACCTTTAGATTTTATAAATGTAGTTTCCAGAGACAGAACTCAAGGTGTTAATTTTGACATCCAGTACTTGTTGCTGGGAATTATCTTCTCAGCCCGAAAGTGTGGGCTTTAAGAAAGACAGCTTTACACAGGTAGTTTCTATATTATCCTAATGGCAGTATAAGGGAAAGGACAGTCTAGAGGGAAAAATAGGAGACTTTCATCACCAAAAGAATAATAGGTGATGATAAAACATGTAAGTCTTTGAAAAAACCTTTGCAATATTTTAGACTTAAAAATTATGTTTTCTGACTTGAGAGAGTCTAAGTAGGTAAAAACAGTTGCCATTGAGCCTGGTGACCTGAGTTCAGTCCCCATAACCCACATGATAGAAGGAGAGAGCCAACTCTTCCATATTGTCCCCTTCAGATGTAAGCCTAGATACCTATGCACCTATACATACACAGGCACATGCATGGGTGCACAACACACACACACACACACACACACACACACACACACACACACTCGAGTGCAGCAGAGGGCAAATTCTAAGCTTTCTTTAAAATCGTGCTTTTATACATCTTGTTTTTATATAAATCAACTCAAATACTAAGTTTCAAGAATCCATAACAAACATGGACAGATTCCCCTGGAAAGTGATTTGCAAAGACTAAAATCTTTTTGTTGAAAGTAGTAGTAAAACTCAAATTCTTCCATCCTAGTAATTTTTTCCACTTTCCATTGTTGTCTCTTAAGAAGAATGAATCAGGGGTTGGGGATTTAGCTCAGTGGTAGAGCGCTTGCCTAGGAAGCGCAAGGCCCTGGGTTCGGTCCCCAGCTCCAAAAAAAAAAAAAAAAGAACCAAAAAAAAAAAAGAAGAATGAATCAGTTTCATATAATGTTCATTTCAATGTCATGCCAGACTGAAGGATTATGATTTGTTGCTAGGCTCTTGCAGATGTGTCCAGTTATAGTGACAGAGTTAAGGGTGAATCTCACTCACTGCATATGTTTCTGATTTTTCAGACCCTCTTCTGTTTCTGGTTCCAGCTTCAGCCTTCTTTTCTTCAGCTTCTGTTTTGCTGAAGAAATTAAAATGAAATGAAATTAAAGGAATCCACTGATTTCTACACATTGCTCATTTATGTCTTCTTCATTGTGTAATAACTAAAGGAAACTGCTTCCAATATGCTATCATCCTATACTATCTTCAGACTTTTCACATCAAAAGTTTAGAGTAGGTCTGTGAACTTGCTTGCTATTAATTATCTTTCTGCCCGTGGTGAGAAAATGATGGCCAAAGACCTGTCAAACTGGAATCACAGTGACCTCACACCTAAATAATGATAAAACCTTAAGAAAACACACTGACACATTTTGAGTGTCAGGAAAGATGAGAGGCAGAAGTGCTTCAGCCAAGATCAGAGTTCACCAATGCCTCTGTCCACACTTCTGGTCTATCTCCTACATCATGTACCCCTTGCTTTAATTTACACTTAAACATAGTACTCATACATATCTGTTTTATCTAAATGACAAAAGTGAGTCAGATGGGTAAAACCCAATGATTCCATACACTGATTAAACTAACAGAATCCAAATGTGCTTTGTAAACAAATTATATTGCATCTACAGTTAATTGATGGTATTTCAAACATAAAGGCTGTGAGTGAAAACAAAATGTTAAATATTTTAATATTATAAGCACAGACAAATACTTATTTTGAGTTCAGTAAAAGTAATATTACTCCCATTAGTCTAAATAGTAAAGGAGAAATAGTAATTCTAACTTTCTAAAACAAATTTATGGCATGTAAAGTAACATTTAAGGTAATTCCATAGGTGTTTGTGGTTCTGTATGGTATTTTTGTTTGTGGGCAACTTAACTCAGTTCAAGCCTAGTTACTGGGCCCTAATCATATTAGAGATGCCTATAAGGCATAGCATTTCAAATATTTATACAGGTTCACTTCATAACAAGATTCCAGATTGAAGAAATAGAAACTCATAGAAAATAAGGGATCTTAAAGCAGGTGCCGTGAGGCACCCACCCTAGCTCTGGACTACCTCCAAACTCTGTACTCACAAGAAAGCTTGGCACATGGAACACAAGTTGCCATGTGTTTTTCCATCTAGACCACGAATAGGATCATTTTCTCTGGTACAGAACAGTGTTCCATTCTTTGCACGATCCTGGAATTCACTGCATCGTTTCTGGACGAGGAAAATGAGGTATTTTAAGTTTAAGATTATGTTGTACATTTGTGAGTCTCAGCATTGCATATCCAAAAAGCTGGGCCAGAGGAATCAAAGGTGAAAAGCAATACTTTAAAGATTTTGCACTATTGAAAACATTATAATTCTGTCCTTGCAATGTTCATATGCGATAAGTGTATTCATAGGCATACATATTCAACAAGCATATTCATAGTTATCTAGATGATTACATTTCCTTTGCTAGACAAGGGGGAAGAGTAAGTAACTGCCTTATAAATGTTTAATGGGTGTAGCTAGGTCTGAGTTAAGTACATGCTAATACAAAGAAAAAAGTGATACAGAAAAGTTTCAAGAACTTTTGATTAAGCTCTGCTTTGAGGATATACTCAGGAAAATTGTATTGTTAAAAAAAATCATCCAGAAGACATTAACATCGTCATGGTCATGGAGGCAGTGACTAGCATAAAATCATGAGAAACCTACTATTTCAACGGATATGGCCACGTAAGAATTAGTTGTGTAAAGATAGGAAGGCTCTGAAAGTAGTTAAAAATGAGGTGAACTCTAAAACCACCTACAGTATACAGACACTGAGAGGAATTTAGGCTTTATTCTTAAATAAAACCAGAGCACAACAGATCTTTATAATAATGGATAACAGAATCAAATCTTTGTCATTGACAACCAGGTCTGTGGTGGATTTCAGTGACTAGAGATTAAATTTAAAGAAATTATTAGGTTATTAAAAGGCAATGAAGGGGTAAGGAAAGGAGAAAGGAAGGTAGGGAGAGATCATGAAGAGTTCAAGCATATATGTAAATTAGAATGTTAGAAGAATATGATGATCTAGAATTAAGAGCAAAATAGAAGGTGAAAATTAAGCCAAGCAGATAGTTACACAGAGATGGGAGGCATCTTAATGTAGTGGGTTGCCTCCTAGAACTGTGATCTCTGCAGCATAAAAGATCAAAAATTGCAGGAATCAGATTAAGAGGGATTACCACCAATTAATAATCATTCCTATTGCTGTGATAATACACCATGACCAAAAACATCTTGGGGAACAAAGGATTTATTTCAGCTTGCAACTCTCAGGTCACAAGTCACCACAGAAGGAAGTTAGGGCAGGGATTTGCAGCAGGAACCTGGAGGCAGGCACTGAAACAAAGCCCTGGAGGAGCACTGCTTTCAGGTAATATCTCACAGCTTCTGGAGAATACTTTCTCATGTAATCAGGACCAGGAGCTCAAGGGTAGTACCATCTACAGAGAGCTGGGCCTTTTCACATCAGCTTAGAACAGACCCCATAGACTTGCCCACAGCCAGTTTCATTATTGGGGATAATGTTAACCAGTATTGAAAATGCGTTCAGAAATGCTATGCTTACACACATCTCAGTCCATGAAGGGCACAGCTATATTGATTAGCTAATCCTTACCCTAATTTCCATTTTAGCTTTAGCCCTTTCTTCAGCATCTCTCTGTTTTGTCTCTGCTTTATCTTTTCCTTCTGTAAAACGCTTCATGCTAGAGAAAAAAATAATAAAAAGATTATTTTGAATCTTCATCTTGCACAGTATTAATTAGGCACAGACAGAGAACATGTTTTCCTGGTGCTTTTTAAAGTACCTCATATTTCTAAGAAGGCCCTTTCATTTTGCATGCACATACATGCATATATGCACACAAGTACATGCTTATGTGTATAAATATCTTTCTTTTAAATGTCCTCTTTTTAAACCATTCCTTTAAAAGGAGACTTTCCAGACTCTAAATAGAAATGATGCTTTTTATCAGTCAACTATTTTATTGTTTATTTTTTCTTATTGAACAGTTTTTTTTAGTATGTAAGTAAGTGTACATAGGCCCATGTGTTGCTTCACTGTTAGTTTTAAGCTCAAGAAAAGTAGCAGCATCTTCATCATGTACCCTTCTATGCACTCATTCATCATTCAGTTACTACCTACTTTTTGGGTCAACATTGAACTCAACCTGGAAGTACATTATAAAACAAAACAAGCCTATCCATTATTGTCTTAGTATTTATAGCCTGGGAGCGAACAGAAATATTCAACTGGTGATCATAGAAATAATTATATAATTACCAATTGTGACAATGGTTAATGAAGACCATAACTAAGGATTATGAAGATTGATTTTCAACTAGGAAATAGGAGGATTTTTCCTAAGGAGGGTATTCTTAGTGGGCAATCTACAAGAAGAAGGGATATCATCTATCCAAAATCCAGAAATGCATTTATTAGGACAATGGGTAGTAAAGAGTTTGTGGAGTTCTGGTCAATGGGATTGTTTACACTGGTAAGCTCAGAAGTTTGGAGGATAAGGCTGGAGGTTTGCTACAAGTTTGAAAGCAGTCTGAGCTAGATAATAAGTTCCAGTCTAACCTCATCTCAAAAGAGCAAACAGCAAAACACAAGTTCATAACTCAAAGCATCTGACAATGTAATGAAACCTGTCTGATTTTTGTTGTGGAGTCAGTCTTTTCCTGTGGCTTATTTTGCCAGATGATAACGTAAATGTAGAGAACCTTTGAAAGTGTCCTATCAACACTGCTACAAGAGTTAATTACTGAAAAAGCCATTCCACATATCATTCTGTTCTGTGACTACTTCACTAAAAGGTCACAAAACCATAGGACTCCCAAGTCCTACTGAGGATGTTGTAAGTCTGCCTTCCAACTTGAAAATAAATTTAGTTTATACTCAGACACAGGCACAAAACATTGACTAGGTGGGCTTATGGTTTTAGGAGGACATAAAACTGCTCAAATGCATCATAGTGGCCAAAGCCTCCCTGACTACTCTGTCATTCATCCATCAGTCTGCATCCCTGCCTTCTCAGTGGGCTGAGGGATAGCTCACAATATCTCAGCACAGAGGGCACACTTGTTCCCATGCATCTTGCCATCAGGGCCACGGATTGGGTCACTTTCTCGGGTACAAAAGAGTCTTCCACTCCTCACTTGGTTTTCAAATTCCTTGCAAAGTTCCTTTGGGAAAAGAAAAACAAATACAACCATTTGTCTTTGACATTTTCTGGTCTTTAATTTTGGCACTTTGCATAATAGACTTATAATCACAGAATGACACATCAGGGAATGATGGTAAACATAAATACTATCTAATTGAGAATTATCTAAACACCAATTATTTTACCATGTTCTTTGGCATTCTGAACATCTGTGTACTATAATTGTTGAAGGAAGAGAGCTGAGGAAACAGTAAGGCTTAGCAAGCATTTCCTAAAACTAGAAGTAATTCTTATTTTTCACATACTCAGGGGTGAGAGGAGGTATGTCATGACATCCCCACATAAACCCAACAGAATGAAAATATTGAACTTGCGGAAATAAGTATTTTAATGCTACACAATATGGATCAATTTAATGTCATTTATAAAGAGACAGGAGCAAGATAGTATTCAGCTACCATGTGTACTCTGCTTTTGTTGACTCTGTTCATTTCTGACTCTATAGATGAAAACTTCAGAGTGAAGGTAGCTCCCTTTACCTTGACCTACCTTGTGAACCCTACTTATCTAGAAATTCTAAAAAAAAATGATATACAGAAGTGGAAAGGAGATTTGGTGCCAAGCTTCTTGATAATTTTGTTCTAGTCTTTCAGAATGCTAGTATTTGATATAGAATAAACTTTATATATATATGTATATATATATATATTTGAGGACTTCATATGAACAAACATACAATGTTTTATTGCAGCTTAGTCTATAAAAACAACCACTAACTGTGTGACCTTAATCTTTGCACTTCTGACAAGATGGTGGCAAAGAGCAAGAGTCAGGAGACCTTGGTGACTGCACTGTGGCTCTACTCAGTGGGTGACTCACACAAAGTCACAGGACCTTGATGTTGCCACCTATGCAGTGAGACTTTTCTAGATAAGTGTGTATTGTGATTTGTATTTGAAGTTCAAATTTCATTCCAAGATGCTTTTTAAAAAGAACCATTTCTGCACGGCAATAAAAGATATCAGTTTTGAGAGGGGGAATGGGCATGTTCTACACTTTCTGCGTAACAAATTGGAATAAGATGTAGAAAGCAGACACTTTATAACAACCTGGCCATAAAAAGCAATGCTCCATGATTTCCAGAACACCAACAATGATAATTTCAGTGTATAGCTCATGATTCATCCAAGAAGATTCTGAAGAAGCACTTTTGTGAGCAACCCACTGACAGGTTAATTACAGGGCACACATTGAGCCATCATTGAAAAGTAGTCCTTCTTAGCCCAGTTGTGCCTAATGACCCTGGCCACAAAGAGGAAGAAGTTAGCGTGCTTGACACTTGCTGGAAAACAGCCCTGTTTACGCAAAATATATGAGAAATGTAACAGGCTAGCCCAGAGTGTCAGGCTGAAACATCCAAACTCCACAAAATGTGTTGTTTTCCATCTTTGTTTGGTGTTAAACAGCCCCTGGGTAAACTATGGCTAAACTCAAACTACTCAATTTAGTTTGGGAGTTTTGCTTCATTTTTATAGAATTGTTAAGAGAAAAGTCAACTCTTGATTACCAAAAACTCATCTTTCACTCCTATGGGAAAGCGTCACCAAACAATTCACAAACTGTGTGTCTGTATTATTCAAAAAGAACATTGGAGGTGAAAACACAACACGGAAAGAAGATAAGATTGAGTTCTTGTGTCTAATGTCCTTATGACATGAAAATTGGGGCCCACTCACAATAGCATGACCCGATAAAGACCAAAATCCACGTGTCTTTGCTTCCTCACAAAAGACCAATCATGTCCGCTAAGTCACTGTTATTCTTCTCTGTGTGATAAAGGTTTAATAACCTTAGTGTTTTAATACATCAAGGCTGCATTACTTACTTCAACACAAGAAAGAAATTTTTGTAATAAATTGAAATTTTATAAGATCAACAAGGTATGACAAAACTTAATTTTAGGAGTATTTTTAAAGCTACTACCTCAATATTTGTAATCTTCATTAGGGAGAAGCAAGAATTTTAAAAAGAAGAGTCTTATTAAATGAAATAAACACATAGAAAAGTGAAGCACTCCAATTGTATGAGCAGAATTTTAGAGTAAAGCACCACTAGCTATACCGCTTAAGAGACTAGAGAATTTGGAAATTTTCCTATCTAATTTATACTATGCCAAAATGTTTTTTTAAATGTATTCAAAGCAAACTGATTACACCATGTGAGAAAGAGGGCTAATAGAAATGGGCTGAGTGAACAAAACCAAAACATAATGATATATATATATATATATATGTCATCATCATCATCGATCATGCAACCCATTTCTTTGTATGCTAACCTGAAAAATTAATAAAAGGATAAAAGATCAACAGAATTTTGTGTGCATAATTTTTTCTTTCTCTTGTGAGGGAAGAAAATCAAGGGTAGAAATGGTATATTTGAAACCTTGGCTATGAGTGATTGTTTCAAAAGACTGTACTGATAGTTATACTAAGAATAATATATTTCAGGAACTTTAAGCAATATAAAGTAAATATAGTAGTATGGAACAATCACATTGTGTTTCCTCAAAGGTGCAAATATATATTTTTTTTTGGTTCTTTTTTTCGGAGCTGGGGACCGAACCCAGGGCCTTGTGCTTCCTAGGCAAGCGCTCTACCACTGAGCTAAATCCCCAACCCCATAATTTTTATTCATGACTATAGGCCCAACTGCTATACTGTGGCAGTGATCCATTTACCTCCTCGGCATCTCTCCGAATTCTGCTTTCTCTGTCACGTGTGGCATTTACTTGAGCTTCTTTTAAACTGTCAAGGAAACAGAATCCACATGGTCAAGTCATGTTTTCAGTGTCCACCCTGTTCTGAGCACTAAACGCTTTCCTATCCTTTGCAACAACCTGTTGAAACTGATCCACTCACAGGAGACAAGCACTTCCCTGTCTTGAATTCTCAAGACCAAGACATTACCAAAGATAAGGAAGGGTGTGAACCTGACTCAACTGCCACTCAATTAGAAGCTTTGTTCTACAGAGCCAGATGGGTGTGCCACCTAGAGTGACAAACAGAAGATTGTCAGGAAAATTCTCTCTAACAGGCAGAACCAAGAGCCTTGAAACAATGCTATGACAAGGGTGAAACCAAACTGAGCCATTCAGGTATTGCAATACACACCCTTCTATGCAACCTTTTAAACCATGGAAGATATTGGTTTGCCTTCATGTCAAAACAGGGTTATTCCTAAATGATAAATGATTTGCACCTAGGTTCTTAACCCCATCAATGATCAATTATAGCCTTATCCTGGTGTCTCAGGCTCATCCTGCAGGAAATCAATTTGGAAAACTCAGATTCTTTTTTTCTTTCAGGGCATAAAATAATGAGTAAATAAAGCAGAAAAGCTGCAGAAGTTGGGGCAGTTTGAACATTGAAGACTCATGCCTCTTAGATAAGAAAGCTCCTTACCAGGCACTCAGAGAAAAATGAAGCCAATAGTTCATCCTTTAAATGACACACATCTTCCATACTGAATCCAGACATTATATTATCTTTATTAATCTTCATTATTATTGGTATCTCTTTATACCACTATTTAAAATTAGATGACATTACTCAGGGAGGGTCGCTATAAGTCCCCAGAGAAAGCATTGCATGTCAAATGACTAGTTTGGATTATTCAGTGTTTAAGTGTTTTACTAGTTTGTCTTTATTCTTTCAATTAGCATTCAAGTTATTAGATACAATACATTAAACAAAGTTTTAGTCAATTCTTCCTCCCCTTCAGCTGCTCAAACCCATATCCCCAAGTCTTAAACTATTATATAATAAAACATTGAGCAATTTTTGAGGCATTATACATTTTTAAATAAAGTTTCAAATTTTTCTCTTATAAATATTATAGTAAAGTGAAGGAAAAAAAAAAGAAGCCCAGCTTGTAGCTAGATCTGTCTCACATTATAAAGGCAAAAGGTCACATGCATCATAAGGAAGACATTGTAACTCTAGGGCTCTGAGGGCAGGAAATACGGGCCTCCTCATAAATGCATCCAGAGACACTACTTACAAGAGCTCAGCACACATGGCACACCTATTGCCATGTGTCCTCCCATCAGGACCACGGATTGGATCATTTTCCCTTGTACATCCGAGTCTTCCATCTTGCACGTAGGCCCGAAAATCACTGCACATATCCTAAAGAAGAGAGAAACGAATACAGCAAACAGTGGTAGGAATGAATGATTGAACAACACTTTGAGGAAATATTGGTCACAAAGCAGAAACAGCTTTGTGAGTTTGGGTAATTCACCTTTAAGTTCAGAACTGTTTACTTTTTTATGCATGTATTCAAGAAACAGTGACAATTATATTAGTGGATCACTGTCCTCATAGCTCTCAACCTGCTCCCAATGTCATATCTGATGTAAAGAGGTCCTTAAAACACTATGTATGCTAAACCGTGATAGAGGCTAGCAACTTCAGGGATGAAAGTATCAAATCACTGAAATTAGGATCAGTTCTCCACTAGATAATTATGTGTGATATTCATGGTGTTTCTTGTCTTTCCCTAACATCAAAAACTCACAGAATCTTAGGTAGAAAGTAACAGCTTCATCTAAATCTTATTTCCTTAATCTATTGGTTCAGGGTTTCCTAACAGTGAGTGCCCAAGCTGAGGTTTCAACTTTAAGGTAATGGTTGACCTTAGTTCCCATTTACTTCTGAAATGATTGATTTATTTTTCTGTTTCTCTTCTTCATTATTAATTAATTATATTAACTTTATCAATAATGAATATTATTAAGAGAGCCTACTGGTCTTACGACCAAAGTAAACAAATCTGGTTTTAAGATCTTAACTGCTTTTTCCATGTGAACAAAAAGGATGCAGAATTTTAGTCAAGTAAAAATTACTCCTTTAGAGCATCCCAACCTATGGTGGAAAAACATGGCTACTTTTGCCTTTACTCAGTGGTTCTCAACCTATGGGTCGCGACCCCTCCAGGGGCTGACATTTCAGATATCCTACCTATCAGATATTCACAATAGGATTCATAATAGTAGCAAAGTTACAGCTATGAAGTAGCAAGGAAATACTTTTATGGTTCGGTTGCCACAACTTGAGGAACTGTATTAAAGTGTCCCAGCATTAGGAAGGTTGAGAACCACTGCTTTACACTGTTACCAGTGTCCCCACATTGGCATTTGTCCTTACCGTCTCTAGGTGGCTGCTGCCACATTCACCTTCACTTTTTACTTCAACATGGCTCTGGCTTTTCCTGGAATCAAAAAGTTCATTGACACAGAGATTAGCATGGTACAATTGCCAGTATGGCAACCTTCTGCCATTATTCTAACTGCTTATACACCTAAAAACAGTGTTACATTTTAGTCTTTACTTAGCTGGTATAATGAAAGCCCCTGTTTACAACCTTAAAGAATAGCAAAGAAATGTAGTCACATTGGGGGCTAAATTTCGAGTTTACAGTAGATGTTACTGCCTCTCCAAGACCTTAGTTGTTTGTGGTACTATTGTTAGTTTTTATAAAAAATTCATTTTTAATGTCTGTACTTTATATTATGAGATCCTTCTAGACTAGCTTATATTTTATTGTTCATAAAAGTACATAAAGCCTTATTATTAACTTTGTTCAATCTAATAGAACTTTAGAGAATATTTAGAACCATAAATGTAAATAAATGTTATTTACAGAAGCAGCTTATAATTTAGCATGTACATAACAATAGAAACAAATCTAAGAATGGAGGAGTAAGAGGACAAACAGATTTTCAGGATATATAGGCTGACAGAAAGTCATTTGGAATATTGTAATTTTTCTAGAAGTCAGAGCAATGAGTCACAATAGCACGATGAGTCATATGATATTCTGGGAGAAAATATCACATTGATCAGAGACTTAAAATTTAAACTATTAGCCTTCACTTATGATGTAGTACAGTCCAGTATATTTAAAGTAGCTTCGTAAAAATGCATGCCTTAGAGAACAGAATGTTCCTTATTCGTCTATTTAGCTTTTCTATTTAAAATCATATCGCATTATTTTATTTATTATTTATTTATTTAGTGTGAGGGGTAGGAAGGGGGGTTCTTGTCAAAACATGTAACTGGAAGCCAAAGTATAATCTACTAGAGTTAGTTCTCTCTTTCCGTAATGTGGGTCTCAGGAATGGAACTCAGGTTGTCATGCCTCATGGCCACCATACTGTCCCTGGGTTTTCTAGTTTTTAATTCTCACTCTCAGTGGCTGCTCTCTGAAATTACAGTCATGAATAGATCAGAAAGGTGAATTGGAATTCTGTTTATTGAGACCTCTATTATAAGAAAGGACAAAAGAAGGTCCAGTGAAGATCCCTGTACAACCCTGTGTGATACTCTCTGAAAACTGACAGTGAAGCCCCACACATACAATTGGAGAACCAGCAGTCTCAGTTTAAACTGGACCCCTTTTATCTTTCAGACACTGGATCACCAACCAGGTAGCATACCCCAGCTGATTAGAGGCCCCCAAAACATATACAGCAGAGGACTACCTGGTCTGGGTTCAGTCAGAGAAGCTGCACTCAATCCTCAAGAGACTGGAGGCCCCAGGGAGTTTAGAGGTCTGGTGGGGTGAGAGTGTGGAGTGGGGCCATCCTCATAAAGACAGGGATTGGTATGAGATGTGGAACAGTTGGAGGGTAAACCAAGAGGGAGATAAAATTTGGAGAGGTAAAAAAAAAGATTTGCTGGAACTTGTGAGAGTGACCAACCAATGTCTGATTTAACTTGAGGTTCACTCCACAAGAGGAAGTCCATCATGTCCTACACTGCTTGGATGTTCAGGGTAGAACCAAACAAAACTGGTCTAAAAAATTTTTAATGAAATGTTTTCTAGTAATATTCTGCTATACTCAGAGATCAGTGCCAGACATCATCAGGGAGGAGTAGATGAGAGCAGGCACAGAGACCCACAGCCAGAGTTTAAAAAGTCTAAACTCAATGTCTTCATCTGGTCTCACCCCTTGGAGATTGGTGAACCTCACAGATGGAGAGAAAAGACTGAAGGAGTCAGAGGGGATATAGGACACCAGGAGAACAGGCCCCACCAAATCAATTAAGCAGGGTTCACATGGGCTAACAGAGGTAGAAATGGAAAAACACAGAGCAGAGCTGGCATGGATCTGTTGTGGCTGTGAGCTTGAGGTTTTTATGGGACACCTAACAGTGGGAGTGGATAGTCTCTGACTCGTTTGCCTGCTCTTGAGACTGTTTTCCTCCTATTGGGTTGCCTTGTCCAGCCTTGACATGAGGGGTTTTTGCCTTGTCTCACTGTATCTTGTTTTATCCTGCTTGGCTATCATGCTCTTTTCTGAAGAGAAAATGGAGGGGGAGTGGATCTGGGGAAGAGAGGAAGTGGAGAGGGCTCCAAGAAGAGGAGAGAGAGAGTGGAAACTGTGGTTGGGATACATTGTGTGAGAGAAAAATCTCAAAAAGAAAATGTTCAGAATTTCAAACACTAACTATTGCCCTATTACCTTCTCAAACATTGGCTATTGTGTTTCCAGAAACAAAAGACCAGTTCATTCAAGTTTGAGGTCATAAACAGGCTGCAGAGCAGGTGTGCATCTTGTTGGTTAAAGAAAATTAACAACCAGAACAAGCTCTGAGGGTGGAGGAAGAACACAAGGAACAATGTAGGCCAGTGAGATGTGATATCTACTTGGCAAAGAAGTTCAAAATTCATACTTCCATTTACATACTACATAATATTATAATTTCTTGAGCATTTAAATATTATTTGATATGATAACATTCTATGCATGAAAGAATATAATCAGAAACTACATTGATAGATGAGAGAAGATAGTCATCCTTGTGTGTGTCTATGTAGCATCTGTTTATGTGTCTGCATTTGTATCTACATGTCCTGTTTACTTAACAGAGATTGTGATAACAACCCAAAACAATCGCACTCAGTAGAATTTCGTAATATATAAAATGTTTTACTGTGTACATTTTCCCCAAAAAATAGTAAAAGAAACAGTGTATAAAGTTTGTTGGAGATTAGCTGGTAGCAAATGAATTATAAATACTGTGGGGAAGAAAACATATCATTTAGTTGCATAGACACTATGTCTGCTTTATAGAGTACTCACGCATTCTCAGCACACAGGTGACATCTGCTGGGGTACGTTTTCCCATCTGTGCCACAAACTGCAGAAGCATCAGATGGACAGATGAAATCCCCATCTTTTCTTCTTTGCTTGAAGTTCTCACAATTCAACTGCAAGAGATATAATTAAAGAATATCAAAATGTCAAACTCCTTATTAGAAAAATAAGTAGGTTAGTATTTCAAGCACTGAACAGAACACTGCAGGAAAAACGAATGTAGATATGGATGAGCTAACAAAATAACAGACAATGAAATGTGGTCTGGAGGCAGAGACAGGGTTAGAGTTGAAAAAAAAAGATTTTGGTATGGTTTCAGCAACTTTCAGTCTGGGTGAGATAGGCCAAGCCCTCCTCAGTGAAACTGAGCACACTGTATCTCAGCCAAATTCTGCCTGTAATCTCAACAGAATGGTCAATAGCCCTTGCAGATAATAAACATAGAAACCCTTTGTAAACTATGAACCATAAGAAATGTTTCATTATGTCATATTAGGATTAGGACAGATTTCCAGCTTCTTAATTTTACTGTTTTTGACCAGATAATTTAACCTATCTATGCTAAACTGTCCTCATTTGAAAAATGGGTATAATTTTACCGATTACTGATGCCATGGGGATCTTAAGTTTTTAATGTAGGTGCAGTAACTAGAAAAGTCTGATCACAAAATGGTTTGTGACATTGTGGTTACTTAAAATGCTTTCCTGGTCTGAAGAGATGGCTTGGCTGTTAGGAGCACTGGCTATTCTCTCAGGGAACCCAGTTCCTTTCCAGCACACCACTGTTGTTTAAGTCTGTTGGAGCTCTGACACCTTCACACAGATACACAAGTAGGTGAAAAACATCAGGGCACATACAAAAATGCTTTCTCTAATGACAGCCAGGACAAGAAAACTAAATATCTTTCAAAGATGATGGCAGAAATCTCCAGGTCACCGCTGTCATCAAATGACATATGTTTAAGGACAAACCAGAATGTTGACAAAACAAGTCTGTCTGTCAGTAACTGAAGACAAGTGTTCTGACGTTGGATCTGCTATCTACTCACTTTACCTCTTTGAACCCCACTTTTTTCGTGTGAAAAATTGGAAGTCAAAGCCAGCCCACATTCTACATTCATGGTAAGGATCAAAGAAATAATTATGAAACATGATTTGGCAATAACTATTATGGTGTAAGTTAACAAAGAATATGTAGTGTAATTTGAGTTTAATGTCCAACTGAAAGCAAGCACTTCTAACTAGAGTCCCCCACTTTCTATAGCACATGGAAAGTCAAAGTTTGGTGCCTTTTAAATGTTTCAGTAGTGTATATGGAACATATGCTATGTGCCAGTAATGATTAATATGTCACCACAACATAAAAAGCATAACTGTTTATAAGTATACAGTAAATTTATCAAAGAATTACATCAGAGAATTGTCTTAGAGGGAAAAAGATTGAAGTGGTAAGAAAAACTATATCATAGTCCCACGAGCAGAATGAAAATAAATAAAGTAACATCTTACTTCACTCACATTCTCATTTATTACAGAAGATTCATTACTTATTTCAAAGACTTTGAATAGCCTACAGTTTGTGAACTGCATTGTAAACAGAGCTAGAATACTGTATATTCTAACAAGGTCAAACATAAACAACAGTTTTAGATCATGATTCCGCAACAGAAATTAATCAAAGACATCAACACAGCTGTAATGGACTTCAGTGTTTATCAATATGCCAGAAATATCCTTTTGCAAAGAGTATCTTTGTGGGGAGATGTCATTAGTGAGAAGGAGCCAACCCTTCCAGAGCTGACAGAAAAGCTAGAATAGTAAGATTGTGGTTGCTGGACAATGCTTTTCAAAAAGCAGAAGAAAGTGTGCTTGTAGCATAAAGAAACAAGCAGGTGAGTTGCTATTTTTCTTTAAGATGTCATTTATAGAGGGTGTGGAAACATCCATAGGAAATTATGAATCAAAGTGAACAGCCAAGGTCATTGCCCTTCACCTGAAATACCAAGGGCAGCATACTAGGTCACAGGTGTTGGCTGGGTGATGGCAGGGTGAATCAAAAGGCCAGCTGGGAGGTGACAGGACAGGTGCAGGCATTTTCTATCCCACCACCTTGTCCTCCAGACTCCAAGGTTGGTGAATCACATCCTACAGGAAAATACCTCTTCCCAAGGCTGACACCTAAGAGCTCACAGATGGACCATGACCTGGAAGAAAGGCAGCCAACTGGGCTAGGTTCCAGAACTTTCAGCTCTTGCCCTCATTTCTTGTCCTGGCAATCCATTCACCAGAAACTTGATCATGAACATTAGTTCATTAGGAAGAAAATAAGTCAGGGCTGCTATGGAATTTAATGTTTAAAATGTGTACATATCTCAGTACTAAGACAACATTAAAAAATGCTATCTACTGAAAACCATAAATCAAGTTAATTGAAACTGTTTGAAGAGAATTATTTATCAAAAGTGCAATATTCTTCAGAAAAATAAAGATACTTTCAATATGAAACAGGGTAAAATTCATATGGAAACAAACAATAGATAATAGAATGTTCTCACTAAATAGTAACAAAAATATAAAGAATAAAAGTGGGATATGTACAAATAAGGATTTTGAACTGAAGTTCAGGCAAAGGAACCTCCTCAAAGGTAATAGCAATGGAAACTTTTTAAACACAAAAGCGAAAGGAAAACAAAGAAGAAATTTCACAAAATGGGAGGAAGAAGTGGAAGTACAAATGTCTGAATAATAAAGGCAAATTCATAGAGTTTATGAAATAATGGAAGATAGGAACAGCTGTAACAACAGAAATTTGAATCTAGTTAATCTCAAAAGTGTGGGGCATAGCATACTTTCAGAATATAAACAGAAAAAAAGTTTACAATCTGAAGAAAGACAGAGAGATGCAGCTATTATCTATTATTATAAATATTTGAATATACAGATTTTAAGTTCAGGACAATCATGACAACATCAATGGTGAGTATATTACACTTAAATGATCACTATTGGGAAATTAAAAACAATGAACTAATTTGAAAATAATTTTTAAAACTGAAGATAAATGATAAGAAAATGTTAAGAAATGATAAGATAAATGTTAAGAAAAATGGTAAAATCAAGTTGTATTGGGGGAGAAGTACAGAGAGTAGCGAATAAACCCACAAGGGAAGATACAGGGATTGAGTCATTTAAAAATAATACTGAACCACATAATGATCTCAGGGAAAGAGTAAAATTAAAACTTTACTATGGTTAAACTCAGTGGGTCACAAATCAGGAGAAGTATAGGTGTGAGGAGAAATAGAGGTAAACATGGATGAGAGAGATCTGAGTGCATTATATAAACACACAGATTAAGCTCATTTAAAAAATAAAATTATAGGAAGCATTTTGCTAATAGGCTACTTCACTAAAAGATGTAGTATCAATTCAATTACATAAGTCAATTTCATGCTTCTTTTGCAAAATTTGGTAAATAGGAAAGAGATATAAAGATGTAAAAAATGAATAAGGTATACAAATATTTAAAATTAAATAAGAAATCACTCAAGAAAATAGGTATAGGCAGAAAGTAGATGTAATAATATTAATACTTAGAAAGTAGGCTACAGTCTGGACATATTATTAGTGACAAATTAGTTCATTATATAAAGCAGAATTAGGAGGAGAAGAATGTGTGTTCACTCACCTAACATAGGCCCACAGTCTCCCAAATAATTCACAATGTGTAATAACTTTAGATAAACCAACTAGAATGACAGACTTTAGAAAAGACTAAGAGAACTGCTTATTAAGAAAAAATAAAATGATTAGTGTTGTAGATATTTTGAAAAATATCACACAAACAAAATACAAACATTACTATTTTATGTAGCATATGAGACAAGTATCAAGGTAAATTCTACATGAGATTGGAAAAAAGCCAATAATTACTAAATAACTGATATCAGATGTTCTATATTTCTAACAAAATATTATTAAACCTTAAGCCTAATATAACAGCACTCATTCTAGTAGATAAATAATGAAATATGGTATTATGGTGAAGTAGATTGTATAATGGACCATTTAGTTAATAATGGCAAAATAAAATGCCTGAGGTAAGAAGCCTAAGACTGCCCATCACTAATGTTTTATATATACTTGCCTGCCAACAAATGTTAGCACAGTTAGAGGAACATTTTTTACATTCTTAGTAGAATGTAAATTAATACAACTATTATGGAAGTCATGATGTAGGTTTCTCAACAAACTAAAACTAGAGTACCATATAGACCCAGCTGTAATGACTCTGTTCATATACCTGAAGAACTTCAGCTCAATGGACAATGGGAATATTTGTACAGCCATATTTGTTGTTGCACTATTCACAGTGATTAAGAGACAGGATCACCCTAGATGTACATCAACAGATGAACGTGTAAAGAAAATGTATATATGCACAATGATATTTTATTAAGCTATAACAATGAAATTATCACATTTTCCAAAAATAAGAATGCAACTGGGCACCATTATGTTAAATGCTGTATGTATGAGTATATTATGTGTGTGTGTGTGTGTCTGGTGTTTATGTGCATGAGTCTCGTGTGTATATACATGTAGTGTCTGTATGCATGTGTATGTCTATATCTATGCCTGTATATATACATGTGTAAGTGTGTACCTGTGTGTGTTTCTGAGTGTGTATATATGTGTATCTGTGTCTATAGATGTCTGTGTATATCTCTGTGTGTGTCTGTTGGCATGTCTGTGTCTGTTTGTATACGTGTCTCTGTTTATATATTTGTGTCTGTGTGTGTGTGTTGGTGTGTGCCTGTGCATATGTGTGTCTCTGTATGCTGTATCTCTGTGTCTGTACAAAATTAAGGAATAAATATAATCAAGGTATAACAAATCTATATGTTAATATATGCAAAAACTAAAATGGATGTATTAGTAAAAATATCAAATGCTAATAATGATGCAATAAATATATGAGTTGATAAATAAACATAATTCTAATTGATATATTAATCTGTGAGAGAGACAGGCACACAGGTGAAGGTCAGAGCACTTTAACTGCCTTAGATCTATTTTGACTATGTATCTACTCATATATCTATTTCTTTGCTTTTTTTGTATTTTGTTTTGTGTGTGTGTGTGTGTGTGTGTGTATGCAGGTATACATGTGAGGGTCAAATCACATTTCATGAGCTATTTTAGGTCACAGTCCATCCAAGAATATTTCTTTTGTTGTTTTTGTCTGCCATTCCTATTACACATTTCTTGTCCCAGAAAACCTGCAAGTCTCAAAGCAGCTTCTCCCTGTTTCCGTTAATTTTATTTCTTTATAATTCAATAATAAATTTGCTTTTTGTTATATTCTATTTGCATTTTTAGGTGAGTCCTCAAATATCAAGTTTTTTATTTTAAAAATAATTTATTTTTAGTGAAACTGGGCTTGTTTCTTTTTATTCTTTCCTTTAAAGTTTTAACATAGTTATTTCAATATTTTGTGTACATTTTAAAAAACTATTTTAACTACAGTTGCCAAATTGAACAACTGAATACATTCAGAGACATTCTCATTCATGAATTTTTATGTATCTTAAATTCATACTTTGATTTTCCTCATTTAAATTTTAAAACTGTACATAGTATACGATATATTACACAGACAAATGATTGCCATACTCCTTTAAAGTTTATATTTGTTCTACTTTTTCTTACTTTAAATGCACTAAAGTTTTGAGATCTTGATTCATATGATGGGAGGCTGAGACGCCTGTTTTGAAAACACAGGTAGATGTTATTTGCAAGCCTGATGATCAAGCTAAAAGAATTAACATAGCAGGCACAATTACATAATTTTATATCTTAAGATATCTACTTAACATTTAGCAAATTTCACTTTACAGATGTGAACACAAATTCATAAATAAATTTGTGAAGATTGGTGTGTGCGTGTGTGTGTGTGTGTGTGTGTGTGTGTGTGTGTGTGTGAACACACTTTGCTCATTTTTTCTCATTTACTTGAGTCTTATATTTTTGAACACTGTTGATGATGTCAGAGTTTTAGTCAAGGAGACAAAAGGAACAGAAGAAAGGATATTTCAGAGTGGCCCTGTCTCAGAAGAGAAACTTGGATTTCAATGTAATGATCAGACCTTTTCAGTCCTCCTACGTCAAAAAGTAAGTCCTTTAATTATAGACAAAAGATGCACAGGTATTGGCTAGCTGTGTGACTGATCTGGCATTGTTTTAAAAGTGAGACTGACTGAGCCCAGGGAAAGAATTTAGTCAACTATGTTTATGGCGGAGGCTGAGTTTCTCAGACATTCTTGAGTTGCACTGCCAAGAAAGATGGTAGCTGGACTAGACCATGTATGATACAAGTAATTAGGGTGTGCCTACCTTGACTGATCATTTTAATTATATGTCAGGGCCAAAGGAGAAGGAAGAGAAGGAAGAAATTAAAGAAAAAGCAACACAGGAGACTTGGAGGTGATGTGGCTGTCAGCTTAGCTGCTAACAGACCAAGTCTTGCCAACTAAAATTATGTGATTTGGTTAAGACAGACATTTCCATCAATATGGAATGCTTTTATTTCATTTTTATAATATTTTAAATTTTATTTTTGGATATTTTTCTATAATAAAATGCACTGGTCGAGTGAAATAGTTGTGTGATGCTTCTTACCTGTTCAGTCATTTTTTACCACCTTTTATTTTATGATTTGCCTTTCTTTTAACCATTAGATACTTAGCTCATGCAAAATATTAAGTTGAATCTCAACCCACAAAATAGACATAAATGAGCCCAGTTGAATTATGAGAACACTCCAGGTGTCATACAAGAAAAATTGGAAGAAAAAAGAAACCCAGGAAAATAAAAGGTAAAGAGAATAGATTCGAGACCTGTTGACACATGTTAAACAGTGTGGCTAGCTTTTAAAATTTTAGTTGATAAAATAAAGACACCCAGAGACACACAGATTGCCCAGATTACACAGACAATAAGAGTTCTGAAGTGTGTTATTATCTCTATTGTCCAAGAAAGGTTCTTACAGGAACTAGACAGACTGGAGGTAAGAGAAGTAGTCCGGGAAAGCTCACACCACGTGGCTTGCTCCACCTCTCAACACCTCACATGTTTTCAGAGTAGGGTCATGGGCTGGGCCTATGGACAAGCTGTACTCGATACTTAGCCCACCCTTGAACTAAGCCACATTCCCTCCCTTCTAAGTGGTTGGCTTCATAACAGGTAATTAGGAAACAAACAGATAATTTTAGAGTCTAGCGTCATCTTAGCAGCAAACATGATTGGTTAACTCCAGATAGTCTCACCTTTGCTGGGGCAGTGGCCCTGGTGGCTCTTGACAAAAACCTCACCATCACCATGTCCTTGGTATTTGTTTCTTGTTCTCTGAGCAAGAGAAAGGAATAGTATAAATTAAAATTAAAATTGCTTGCCAACCTTTATGAATAAAATCCTCATCTTGAAGGTTTTTTTTTCCTATTCTGACATACCAAAGTGAAAATAGGCCCTTTATTGCATGGGAAATTCTGTAATCTCCACAACACTGGGGAAAAAGTCTCAAATATAGACTAGAAGAGGGAAGACACTTGGTGTTTAGCCACATACCTGACTTTTAATACTTCCTGTAGCAAGATAACTATCTTGCTACTCTAAACACTGTCTGTGTCATTATTTGCAACATTTGAAAGACTACACTGAATTACACAGCCCATTCTCAATGGGAATGTAAGCAGACTATAGACCGTTCTTCCCAGCTAAGCCAATTACTTTATCAATAGGTAAAAAACAAAAATAACAATTTAGCAAGTGGCCCTATTAATAAACTATCTTGTAAGTCTTAGATCATTTCATTCTTGTTTAAAATTATCAGTAATATTATTCTATTCATAGATTTGGCTTCACATATATAAAAAAGGATTAAAATAGTTGATGGTTCTCATGTAGCTTTCAAATGAATGAGAAAATGTAATTGCCCATGTATGTTCTTCCCTCATCCATAGTCCTTTCCTGTCATTTTTCTTTATCCCTCAGTCTCTTCAGTAGAAATAAAACATACTTTCAGTGTTTTTTCTATCAATATTATTGAATATGTCACATTAAAACCTTGACATATACCATCATGACTTTTGAAAAAAGTTATAGGATAATTACCTTAAATGAGTAAGTTTAGCATTGTCTTGGTACCTGTGATAATATTCGGAAATTGAAGATGGGATACCTGTTAAAATCACATGAGAGGCCTGACAATGTATGTCAGTCATGCCTAGCATTCAGGAAGCCCTAGGTTCAATCCCTAATAGCAGGAAAATATCCAAAAAGAAACCCAAAAAGAATTGTAATACGCTGGTTTGCGAATTTAGAATCGACAACTCAAACCTTCTACTGCCTTCTGCTTGCCACTGAAGAGAAAGAAATCAAGTTAGGGAACATTGGGTAAATGCCAAAGCATTGAGTAACATCCTGGTAAATTTCCAGTATACTTACTCTTTCTGAGCATGGCAATGAAAGCTACAGGCAGATCTTTAGTCCACCGCACCCTTGTGTAATCCTAGCGGATTCTCTCCTGGCACCCCAAGTAGTCTAAAAGCACTCTGCATAAATCTCTCTGCTAGCTGGCGACCACCAGGCACGCATGTCAGTTTCTTGGTAGGGAATCTTCTTAGGCTCTCCGAAAGAGCAGAATCAAGTCTTAACAGGCCCAAAGGAATCTGACTTTCTTAAGTTCTTTTTATCTTAGAAGCAGGAAGCTCAAAGTGGAATCACATTCTGAGAAGACTACAGAGAGTGCTGGTTAAGATATTAACAGAGAGCTCCCTGAAAGGCCTTTGAAATCCCATTGAGTGATCGTTTAAATCATTCTATGTGGGCGGCAATTATCAAATTTTATGTTATGGTATGTGGCACAATGGCCTGCTCAACATGTATATTTACTCTTTCAGGTTTGGAAAAATATTGAGTTAAAAGAGAAATTAAAAAACAGGCTCTCAGAGACTAGTTAGCTGGTAATTTGGACATGTGCAAGGAAATGGATTTTACTCACAGTGTTTTTTTGCACAAGATGCATTCACTTTGGAAAATAATGTCATTGAGACTTTGAGAAGAATTGTTGCCTTGTGGACATGACAGTGTCCCATTTTTCATCAGTGCTCGAAATTTCATGCATGGGTCCTGGAAGAAATACAGTTATATCATCGAAGCACTACAAACAACTTTGTTTAATAAAAGAAGAAGGTATACAGCCAGTTCAAACAACACAAAAATAATGACTTTGGCTTGTGTGTTCAAAGCAGGAAACTCACCTAATAAGTGTTTATCTGATACAAAAGGTATGGAAACAAAGGATACTTGATGATTTCCCATGGTGATACCAGTGACCTCAAAGAATCTTTGACATTTCATTTACTACCCTTGTTATGGTGACAGCATTTTTAACACCAACAACAGTAAGCTAAACTGATACATTAAATTGTAGCACATAGTAAAACAATAGTAATAGCTAACTAGACTGGGAGAAGAGAGCTAAAATGTATTAACTCCGGACACTGCCAGGGAGCCGACTATATGTTCTGGAATGTGAGCTCCTTTTCATAGAGCAATATTGACAGTTATTAAATATTTACAAAGAGCTCCTAAATACTAAGAAAACAAGTTTTTTATAATGATTCATTCTCTGGGCAAGTTACAGCTCCTTTGGCACACCATTAGCCTTATATCAGGCACTTCGGATCTAAAAAAGCTGAAGATTCAGGGCTCTTTCCCAAAGGCTTAGAACAGGCCAAGGCATGATGACTTCCAGTTTAACCTTTGGTCTACTACTATAATCTGTGTAACATCCTCAAAGACATATTATGATCCTCGTGATTTGGACTTCTTTTTTAGTAAATGCCAATGGTCGTTCCTTTCTCAAGTTTACAAAGGAGTGCAGAGATCATTTTTAATATTACAATCAACAGGAACAGCGTCTGAAGTGCGAAGAATCTGTGTATTCGTTCCTATGCTGAGCATGACAACCTGTTCTCTCTGTCCCTGTGTGTTTCTGAGGACTGAAGTTCATCTTAAAGTGATGTGCAGTAGAAGCAGGTAGTGATTCAAAATGCTATCTTCACTACCAACCGAGAAAGTTTTCTAGGCCCTAGATCAACCCTGCCAAATTTATGGTTAATACTTTCTTTTGATTTTTCACTAAACAACAACAACACCCTATTTCTTACATGCTTCAACCAGAATATAAGTAATAAAGCATTTGTTCCAGCTATCAAATGCACCTCTTCCAAGGAATTGACCATAGGAATCTACAGACTCTTAAAAAAGCTGTATAATAACTCAGTCTATCAACAATCATTCATTGTGATTCAATACCATAATGAGTTAGTAAAGTAGCAGAAGAAGGACAGCTTGAGTAGCTCCTAGAGACTAATGAGTTTCACTGTGTCTAACCCACCTTCTTAAATGAGTTTGGAAGTTGAAACTACCAACAGAATGACTAGTATCAGGGACCAGACGATCCCTAGGAAATTTTGCTAACATAAATATCTTTGATTGTTATCACTGCTCAGTGATCTTCTCTCAGAGAGAAGTAGCAATTTTACAGATTATCAGCTGGTCTCTAGATCTGGTATCTGGTTCTGTGTTTTCTTTTCTTTTCTTTTCTTTCCTTTTCTTTTCTTTTCTTTTCTTTTCTTTTCTTTATGCCAGTTTAGAAACTTACTTCCTAGGTTGACAAATGTAAATGATTCCTCAGGACTTTCAAAGCCTTCTAAGAGAAAGGCTACATAATCTAGGGTTTTTGCAGTAAAATCATAACGCTTGTGAGGTAGATATTAGACAACATGTTTAGGAAAAAGAATCATGACAATACTAGAATAAACCTAAATACTTCTGATCGTTAAATCATAAAAGAACAACATCAATCCAGAGCAGTTTTGACTAGACTCCATAATGTCACAGTACAACTCCACAATGCCACAATTAGATGTGATTCATTAAAAGATCCAGTCTTTTTTAAAGAAAACACTAGTAGTTTAGAGAGTGAGTTAAGAAACTTGCTCACAGTGCTCAGTATGCTCTAACATGGGTCACTCACTAGTGTTTTTCTGTGGTTTAAATAACAAAGCAAGTTTCCTGAGATGCAGTGAAAAACAATAGAGAGCACTAGATATGTTTCTCTTTGGGGAACACCTAGCACCCCTGATTATTCACCTATAGGAGGCAGACTCAGGGAGCACAGCTAGACTTAGTTGTCATCCATTAGAGACATGGGCGGTTGATTACTCCAAGCCCTCAGCTTGCTTTTGTTTCTCCAAGGTTGCTCTTCTTGCTTTGTGCTCATCTCATCTCAGAGAACACTAGATCCACCTCAGGTCAAGTGTTCCTTAGCCCTCCTCAAGGACGTCCTGTTGTTATCTTTTGTCCATCCACATCACTTGCCATTCAATGCCCTGGGAGATAGCATTGCTCTTTTTTCTTTTCTTTTCTTTCTTTCTCTTTATTTTTTTTGTATTAGAATGCTAACAAATTTGTTTGGGTTTTATAATAACCCTTCTCTAATGACAAATTTCAGCCTGTACAGAAGATCCTTTCTGGTAGCAGCAGTGTCAGTCCATGGTGTTCAGGCTCATGTTTAAAATACTCAGCAAGATTCTATGGTGCTAGGAAGACATGAAGCTTTGTGGGACAATATTCAAAGAGTGTTCTTGGAAACCTTTTCAGAATGATGACTGCTTCCTTGTGGGCCTTTGCCTTTCATGACAATGTAAGAAAGTAGCTAAACCTGTGCTTTTCAAGAAAACTTTCAATGCGATCAAAATTTCTGATATGAAAGAAATTCAGTGCAATGCTCTGAGATTTCAACACGTGTCCAGTGCTCTAAAAGTCAGACTCTACCATATTTTCTTGAATTCTCATTTAGTAGTCAAAATTGGGTGAAATAATAGAGACTATACTTAAATAAGTCCTGTTGACATATTTAAGAATATATATATATATATATATTATATAAGAATATATAACAATGTTTCTTTTAAAGAACTTGTTACACTAAGATACAATAAAATATTTTAATCATTTTAAAAGAAGTTTGGTAGAAAGAAAAAGCTGTTTCATTTCTTTCTTTATTGAATGTTCATGACCTTTGAGAGATAGAGCAAATTTTTCTACACACGCAGTATTGCTTTACATGATAACCAATAATATGCACAGCAGCCTGAGACCAAAAAATAAAATAAGTACTTTACAAAGACACAGCTTTTTAATTATCTTTCAAATGCATATAACATGTATTTCTATACAAAATTGTTCTTTGATTTCTCAGTACCAGGCTTATCAGAAATGGCTGGATACCTTCTGGAATCCAGGGCTCTGCCCTCATAGTTGCTTCTACATGGGCTGCTATAAGATGCAAATATCTCTTTTGGTTTTTTTTTTGTTCATCTTTCCATGTTTTCTCACCATATAAAACTTTGTGTATTTAATTAGTTTAGAAATAAAGACAAACTTTAGTTCCTGGAATATTCTGTATCTTACTCCTTTTCTTCCTAGTACTATTATTTAATGTACCACATATTGATTTCTTTGTTTACTGTTGCAAAAATTAATGTTTCAGAGAGGCATGGGTTTGATGTCTTTTGTTTACTTTAGAATACTCTGGTACTTTAAAATAAAATTAGAGGGGGTTGGGGATTTAGCTCAGCAGTAGAGCGCTTGCCTAGCAAGTGCAAGGCCCTAGGTTTGGTCCCCAGCTCCAGAAAAAAAATTAGAAATATATTAGCAATTAAACATTTATTTAATTTTGTGTATGCATGCACATACATGTGCACATGTGTATGCTATGTGCTGTCTACAGACACATCTTTCTTTGCATAATAATTACCAGAAAATATGTGTTATATCTTTTTTAACTGCTGAAAGGAACAAGAGTAATTATTTTAGTTAATTTTTTTGTGCTTGTCTATGGTGTTTTAAAGCATCATTTTAGCATGATAGATTGCCTCTTGAGAACACCTTATATCAATAATATAGAGAGAGGAAGGGGGGACAGAATTACAGAGAAGGAGACAAAAAGACAGAGAAACATAGAGAGAAATACTCATGCTTGATCCATAAAGACTTGTTTCTTTGTTTTTAACAGAAGCTATTAGTGCCTGTCAGTATGCTGTCTGTGTAATTAATATGAAGGTGTTGGCCACAAATCAGTTTTCTTTAGGAAACTTGGAATGAATTCAATGAGAAGAAGCAGGACTGACCTGATTTCCTTTCCAACTGGAGGCATCTAGAACAAAAATGCAGAAACCAAAGTTAAAAGAGTATAAAATATATAATAAGCTAGACATATGATTCACATAATGGAAGGATCTTATTGCTTTACTGACAGTATACTCTAAAACCACAAATTATCTTGAATTTATTAAGATTCGTGGTGGCCTATCAAATGAATGCAGTGTGCAAGGAGTCATAGAGGCTCAATATCTTAGGAAGGTTCATCTACTTTGGAAAATAATACTATAGTATAATCCCACTCCTACCAGATTATCTACTTCCTCTAAAACCTTATTGTATAATAAAACATGTCATTCTCCTTTGAAAGGTGATTAGCATGAAATACTTTATACTAAATTGAATATAATTTAAAACACTCAGACAATATGAAGGTAAAAATATTTGTGTATAAGTATAGTCTTGTACCAAGGTTCTGTGTTTTAAAATGCACTTGTCAGAGAAAGGTAAATCTGTGTAGCCCATGTCATCCAAACAACCAAAGTTAGAAAACTCATTTTCTAGCTCTCACAAAATTACTTCATCCTCAGCTACAATATTTCTGATTCATTTTTAAGATATTTTAGCAAGCTGCATATTTAAAATTTTTAAGATAAAAATATAAGAAAATATATCTTATAGATCTTAAAAAGGAAGTCAATATAATTTGTTATATTTTATTAATTAATTTTTAATATTCTTTTATACATGTATTATCAAAGTACATGTATTATTTAATACATGTCAGTTTTAAATATCTCATATCTAGAAGTAGTAAAAACTGGATGCTTAGTGAAGGGAAAGTACAAAATAAACTACTGGCTTTTCAGAACTAATGTAAAGTTGTTAGGAGGGACTCTCAGAGAAAAAAGTCCTAACACCTTTCATTTTTTAAAGATGATTTAAGACTTTAAAACACACACACACACACACACACACACACACACATTTTCTAAGTGGAATTGAGGAAGAAAAGTCCCTTTCCCAGGCTCTGAGCTGTGTGATAAGAAACTTCAGTTTATTCAAATTGCTCACCTTGTGTGAGATAAAATGCCAGGGTGAGAAGCATTGGCACCGTGGCTGTCTTCATGCTGAAGATGATGTAAGTTGGTTACAGGACTGCTCTGTGCATTGCTCAGCTGGTGCTCTAAGACTGACCTCATGAGATGCAGCTCACTTTTATACATCTGGTGACACACAGAAGAACCAGTTGTTCAGGATCATGTTAGATAGACTCCTTAGACGACACCAGTTTAGTTTCCATTTTGTGAGATCCTGCCAAGGTATCAGATTTAAGTAGATAATGTCTATTTCTAGAAGAGTAATGAATTTTTATAAAACTCATTCTCAAAAGCCTATAGAAAGAACCCTACCTAAAGTTGATCATTTCTAATTCTATGTGATTAGAAATCCTATGTGATACCAAGTACCTCCTAGTCAAATATGCCTCTCTCTAATTGACCTCCCTTCATAAGTGAGAGGGGGAAGGGGAAGCAGACAGATTGATTGCCCTACACAGCAGGGAAAAAAAGTAAAGATTTCTACATCTGGGAAAAGTTGTGTGTAATGAGAACCTAGGCTTCCCACTGATGTTATCTACAGTACTTCTGAAGTGTGCGGTTTAATTGCGACTACAAAGTTGGCATCCTTTTCGGTGCACACACAGGTAAGGGCAGAAACTTTGTGAAAATATGCCTTGTACATAACTACTTATAAACCTTCTCTTAGGGTTGCTGAAGTCGTCAAGCAATGAAACACTTGCCTAACATGGGAGATACTGATCTTCTTCCCTACCTAGAACTACAGAAATAAATCTCAATCAAAACAATATGCTATCCTAACCAAATACCACACAAGCATTAGAGACTCAAGATTGAACTTTCTATAATCCGTGATATAAAAATCACACTCTATGCCAAATAAATTTATTCTTTTATTACTTGGCCTTCCTTCAATAAAAAATATAATTAAAAGTTACAAATACATGAGTATAACCTTTTTCTAGTATTGTTGTTTCTTTGTTTCATTCTACAAGTAGCACATTATGGATGTCAGCACACCTTCCAGTGTTGGCTTAGGTCTCTCAGCTAAAGGACATTTTAAAAAGTAACTGAAGCCAGAACCAAGTAGTTTGATTTCAGTAATTCTTGGAGTCCCTCCACATACAGAAAAGCAGTCCTGAAACGAAAGGTCTTTTTATAATATCTGCACTATCAAAATCCAAATAATCAGATTTTTCTCCCATTTCTCTCATGAAATAACTTATCAGTTACAAAACAACTGTTGACTACTAATTTTGTAATAGTTTTATTAAAATTCCATTCTTTAGTAAAATAGTGACCTTGGAGAGCAAAGAAAACCAAGGTCTTTCATAACTTAGTTGAAGGAATACGGGCAGGGAGGCTGGCAGTCTGTTTCTATTCCTGTCCATGTGACGACAGCATAATGGAAATGAACCAGCTTTGGAACAAGATCTCACTGGGTCCAACATTTGACTCACCAATTGCTCTGCTGCCTTGGGCAAATCACTTCTTTCCTCTGAGACTGTTTCCTAACATGTAAAGCAGAGTAAATAATGCAATCATTTTACACTTGTTGTAAGGCTCAAATGTTACCTGCATATTGTGATTGTGTGTTTGCATAACTTTACTACTTTTATCAATATCAAGAATAAATGGTGAGTTTTATAGCTAGTGATATCTTGTCTCCCAGTAGGTTCTCAAGAACCTACATTTTAAAGTCAACCTACTTGAACCTGGACCTCGACAACAGTTGCAAGTTTCCTGAGCATCCACATTCCAAAGCTTAATTGAAATCAAAAGTGTCCTTTTCATTTCATGATTGTGTTCATAAGGGTACCCTTGTTTCTGTAAAAGCTTTCTTTAATTGAATTATTTTATTTATTTACATTCCAAATAATGCACCCTCCCAGTTCCCCCCCTCCTTTTACCTCTTCCCCTCTCCTTTGCCTTGAGAGGATGTTTCCCCACACTCCCAAACCCTCATCTCTTCCCCCCCACCAATCTTATCCTTCCCCCAGGATCCTCCTTTTCTGCAACATCAAGTCTTTACAGGATTAGACACACATGCTCTCCACTGAGACCAGGGCTGCCTTGCCTGTAAAGTATTTTAAATATTGGTGTAAAAATATTAATATTTTATTTTGTATATGCCAACTCAGACCACATGAAACCTGTGTGTGTTGGTAAGCAAATTAATCTGCACAATAGAAGCAGTGACTGTGTAAAAGCTCTGATGATCCCAACACTAGATCAGATGAATACTATTCCCAGGGTTGGATTTAGAACCAGGCAGGAAAAAACAAAAGAGCCAACAGGTGAGTCTCTCTTTGAAGAATCTCTGCTATGAGGAAACATGAAGGAGGTGGACTCCTCCCTCCTGGCCACATGCTCATCACTGACAGCCAGAGCCTCCACTCCCAGGAGGAGAACACCCAGTTCCCCAAATACTGAAAGATCCCAATAGCTGCCCCTGCCATCAAGGCTTTCTCTCCAGTTCACTTCAGGAACCTTGCAAATCTGGAGGTGATTAATCCCATGTTCTGTCAATCATTCCTTGTTTCTTTTTTTTCTTCAGGGTTTTTTCTTTCAAGTTTGTGAAATTTAACATTTGTGAGTTACATAGGCACCCTAACCATTTTTTTGAAGGATTCGTAAAGTATTAAGAGGAAGAGAGAAACATACGAAAGTAGTTTTCTGGGGAACAGATGTTTTGGAAATAGACATGCACCTATATGTAAATGCCTACGGGAGAAAGAAGAGGAGCATGAAAGACCCTTCCTGCACAGCACAGCATAGCTCTATTCTGTAGTGCTCACCGAGGCAGAGCACACCTCCTTGTTTCTTAAAACCATAATTATTAAATTAAAATGAATGAGGTTGAAGCCAGGCTCAGATCACTGCTAGGCTTCCAGAGAATATTTCCCAAATTCACAATTCCATCCTTGTCTTCTGAACATTTAGTTTACTCATCACAGACATAGAACTATTTCCTTCCTCTTTCTAGAAAGGAAAAGGATTGGATGAGAAAAGGTGTGAGCTTTCTAATCCTGTTCATTTGTCAGCCAGATTCAAATTTGAACCCACATGATAGGTACTAACAAGGAGAGAAAAAGGGATAGAATATGCAGCATTTTATAGAACAGCAATATCCCCAGAAACAAAAAATATTTCTCAACATCAAAATTAGTTTTCTCTTTTACTATGCATTGAGCTCCTCGATGTTTTTAGTGATTAATTAATAGCTATGATATCTTATAACTCCCCAGCTTTCACCATGATTTTTAATTTAATACTCCATTGGTTTGATTTCTTTGTTGGTTCTCTATGATTTTCTCTCTTCACACACACACGCACACACACACACACACACACACACACACACACAATTATAAGTCTCAATATTCAAATAGACAATGATGAAAATTCTTTTGTTGGTATTGCTTTTGTCACTATGAGAAAACACTAAATCAACTTGGACAGAAACGAGATTATTCAGCTTACATGTTCTATTATGGACCACTGTGAAGGAAAGTGAAAGTTGGAATGCGGAAGGAGGAACTGAAGGAGAGGTCATGCAAGAATGTTGCTTACCGATTTGTTGTCCAAAACCTCCTCGACTTGCTTCCACATACAACCCTCGACACCTGCCTAGCAGTAGTATTATTTCCCATAGTAGATTGCCCTCCCCCTCCCCCATCCATCATTAATCAAGTAAATTCCCAATGGCCTTACTCACAGACAATCTGGTACAGGCAATCCCTAAATTAAGGTTCCTTTTTATTCCACCAGTGAGTGTAGCATATGTCATGTAGGGAAAAAAAACTGAACCAAATTAAAAAGCAGTACAAGTATAAAGGTCTTCCTTCAACTTGAGTGTGCACTTGCAGTCTTCAACTGTAAATCAGACTATAATCCTGTAGCCACTCAGCTTTCACCTTCAGTACATGAATTGCTCAATAGACTCCTGGGAATACTCACTGCTTCATTGCCAAATGGATTGTTGTTAGTTTAGTTTTCCCCTAATACTATAATGGAAGGACTCTGGGCACATTTAAGATAGATTAGACTAATGACGTCCAGTAGGTTAGAAGTATTAAGTGCAATTTTGGTGGTAATGTATGCATAGCAAAATAACTAGTGGAGAGTTAGGTGACATCTGCGTTCTCTTATACAATCTTTACCATTTTCTATCTTCTGTAGTTTCATTAATTCTTTGAGAATTTCATACAATGTAATTTGATCCTATTTATCTCCTCTCCTAAATCATCCTGCATTCTACCCACCTCTTCACTCATCTACCTTCATCCCCACCACCCTATATCCTTTTGAAGCTAATTGAGTCCCATTTCTTCTAGACATACAGCCTTCCCTGGAATGTAGGCCATATACCTGTTGTCTCACCACTAATAAAAACGGACTTTCCTTCTCCTAACAGCTATCAAACATGAACAGTTACTGAGGTATGAATAGGAGTTCTTTCCCTCTCCCTGCCTCCACGCTAGGATTCTGTCTTGCTTGAATTTGTGCAGATGTTGTGCATGCTGTCACAATATCTCAGTGTTCATATGCTCACCCTGTTGTGTCTGGAAATCATTGTTTCCTTGAAGTCATCCAGAACATCTGGATTTTACCATCTTTGTACCACCTCTTTGATATAAATCCCTGAGCATTAAGGGTGTGGTGTTATATTTAGACATCTCATTTATGTTTGAACATTCAAAGTCTCTTATTCTCTGCAGATTGTCCAGTTGTCAGTCTCTTCATTAGTTGTCCACTGTGGGGGGGGTTCTCTGATGAGGGTTGACTAATGCACTAATAGATGGTATAGTGATACATCATCATGAGTTGATTTAATGCTATGTATCAAGGAGGAGGATAGCAGCAGGTTCTTTTCTAGGGTCCATAACCTGTGACCTATCTCGTTAGAGTTTCTTGGCTTTCTTGACAGAATTTGCCTGAGTTCCATTTTTGGAGTACAGTAGTGTCAAATTTTATGGATTTCTTGGGACCCCAAAAATTATTAGTTGAGGAGTATCTACATTTCTTAATAAATCTTTAAAGACATAATAAAGCGGTTATCTTCTTACTTCTTAATTCCTTTATCATATAATTCTATTATTTCCTCTATGTATTTTATTTTTTGATACTTCTTTGGGAAAGATATCAACTCCAAGTGGAAGACAGCCTTTATTTAACTTCTTATCTAGAATGCTTAATTAGCAAACCACCTCACTCCCTGTTTGAGAATTCCTTTCTGTTTACATGGAAAGACTAAGAATGAGAGAGATAAGAATCTATTTGTATCTGAGAATAGAACAAATTGTTTGTTTAGTAAATATATAGACTGCTATTTATAGGTCTGATTATTGCTTCCATTAGATTATGGTTAAGAAAACAGGGAAGACTCATGTCTAATTTGTATGTATTAAATATGTGAGGTTGCAATGCATTGCTCTTAAATACAATATCCATCTTCTCCCTACAGTTACTATTGGTAGAATCCCTTCATTGTCCATCATGTGAAAATTTATAAATTCCAATGAATCTTAGAATTTATTCCTATAATCTAGACACGAAGGTTTGGGGAACTATCTTCCTTAAGACAAACAATTACCACAAAACATAATACATTAACTCAGGAACACTACATAAGTAGTGAGTAGTGGTAAAAGAAATTGAATAGTGTGTGTGTGTGTGTGTGTGTGTGTGTGTGTGTGTGTGTGTGTGTGTGCATGTGGGTGCTGTGAGCAAGAAAAATATTAGGATGCCTGGAGAGCACTAGCTGCTCATACAATTTTGTTCTTTTTTAGTAGAAATTATAGTTTGCTATGGTCCTGTAACTTTCCTGAGATCATTCTTTTTATAAGTAGTTCTCTTTGTACATGGCATCATGCACTCAAGACAAACTCCCAGAATCCATCCTCCTAAGCACTATTGACATCACTATTATCTTTTACAAAACTGAGTATCCACTGTAACTGGTCCTATACAAATAGTTATAAAATGTTTGGAAGTAATATACTATCAGCATCTGAAAATCCATGAATGCTGGGCCCAGCATGGCTTAAAAAGGGGAGTTTCTGCCCCTCAAGTGTTACCAGGTCATTGATTCCAGGCTGTGCCGATGGTTGCTGTTGCCCTGAGGCTGATTTGCTGTCTCTTTTATTCTAGTTTCTTTGGTTCTTTTTTTTTTTCCGGAGCTGGGGACCGAACCCAGGGCCTTGCGCTTCCTAGGTAAGCGCTCTACCACTGAGCTAAATCCCCAGCCCCTTATTCTAGTTTCTATCCCCTTCTGGTGAATATACTTTCCCCCATTACACAGAGCTAATCACTCCATTATAAATGAAACAGATGCAGTTCTTGGGAATGAGAAATATAGGTGGTCATAAGGCTGTGGAGGACAAGTTACAGGCCTCCTCCTTGGTCTTTAGGGGCATAGGAAAGGATCTAGACGCCATAACCACAGAGGCCATAAAAGCCTACACAGTCCTTTGTTGAAATTGTTCATTGTGCTACTTAGCCTTGATCTTGGAATTATTAGGAGATGCATGTACTCTCTGGTTCAGTGACTGCTGCATTAATTAGCCAGGGTGAACTTGAGGACATCAAGGATAGACAGTTAATGTTGTCTCAAGGAAAAGAAGAAATCAATAAAAACCAAGCAAATGATAGATGGGTTTATCTTGTAGGAAGAAGGTTTGTATACAATCAAGAAACAAATAGAATTAGATGTAGAGTACCTGAGGCTATGGAATTGCTAGAGTGTGCAAATAGGCTAGAGAATAAAAAATGGTGTATAAGTGTATAAATGGTTAGTACTTCATTCTGGCTACTTCGGGAATTGGAGATGACAGTGCCTAGAAAGATATTAGAGAGAGCTAGCTGCTTTACTTGCATACATTTTAAAACTTTCTAAGGAAACATTTTAACTTTACTGTTCTTCACCTTTGTATTGTTTAGATAAAGCTACCAATGGTACCCAGCTACCTGTGAAGAACAAGCTGTGTAAAAACTATAAGAAAATGGACTTTTGCTTTGTGTTTAGTTTCTTTTTTTAAGGAAGTAGGGGTTGGAACTAATGATCTGGGGTTCATAAAATTTATATAAATTTAAAAATTTTTTAAAAAATATTAACAATATTCAAAGCCTTGATGGTAAAACTTTAGTAAACTTCAGGCTTTCTAGTCAGAAGAGGGAAAAGAATGGGAAGGAAGAAGGCAAAAGAATGAGAATGAAAGGGAAGAAAGGAGAAGGAAGAGTGATGAGAATTTTTGGACAAAGAGAGAGCCTTGAACTGACAGCTTACATCCACTATGAATATATATATTGAGCATAGTTAAGGTGTTGTTCATTCTCCGTATCCTTTAGTGACAGTGAAACATGCACATGATGTGCTTTGTAAAAATTATGGTCATCTCTCAATTATATTATATTATCTTTCCTCACTTCTTGTAAAAAAAAAAGAATTAATGGGAAAAATACAATTTAATACAATCCTGAAAATTAAATTCTGCTTTATAATAACAAGCTTCTATAAATAATAGTTTATTTAATCTCAGTTGCTTTTAGAAAGAAGATCTCATTTTTTGGTTCATGACTATGATTCAAGACCTCAGAAGACCAGGGAATGAGAGTCATAAGTCTGAGGACAATGTGGGGCTTTGCAGTGTGAGTCAGTGATATGTTACCACAAATTTTAATAAAATAAAATAAAATCTGGCCTAAAGGAAGTGTGACCAGTGACAGATAACACCTCCATGACTCATATGTGTTGACTATGAAGCTCGTTTATAGAGCTTTAGGCTTTAAAATTAAGAATGAAGGCCTGAAATTAGTAATTAGTGCCTGTTTAAAATAAACTGGTGGTTGTAGGTTCTCCTCCAAGATCTATGACTTCACTAATCCTGAGGCATGATATCCTTCCTGTTGAATGGGTTTCAAGGCCAATCTAGAGTTGTTGGATACAATCAAGATATAGGTGCCACTATGGCACCTTTATGGTTTTCTTGACATTCTGGTAGTAATTGCTGAAGTTCATAGACATCATAACTGGGTAGGACTTTTGGTTGTTTCCCTTGTTTGGAATCTTACATAGAACCTTTTGGTACCATGAAAGTTAATCCTCAGGGAGAAGCCATTCAGGTCAATTCCAACACAGAGGTCAGGAGACCCTGTTTCTAAAGACCATGGCATCTTCAATAATAGGAACCTGATTTCCACCCCTTGGAGGAACCAAGGATGATATCAATAGACTATAATATTTTGAGCATCTTGTGGACATCCCTGACCAAAAACATAAAAGAGGTCATGATGTTGCTTTTGTTGGATATGCTTTGGCTTTTGTAGAAAGTATTTTCCACCCAGATAGAAAATTTTTTTAAATTACATAAGTATACTTAATAACAGACTCACATGTATTATGTGAGTTTTTAGGCAGTTAATAGTATTATTTCTTATGACATTTTCAGACATCTTTACTAAAATCTATGACTCTGCATTTTTAAACTTTTTATTGATTCTTTTTAATTTCATATCATGCATCCAAGTCCCACTTATCTCCCCATCCCCTCATCATATCTGCCCTTTGCCTTTGCAACCTCCTTCCAAAGTAAAATTAAAAACAAAAACAAAGCATAGAAAACATCTTGTCATGGATGCTGTAGTATGTCATGGTGTGTCCTACAGTATATCCCTTTATCCACACTTCTTCACTTGCAAATGTTTATTGCAATGAGTTATTGGTTTGGTTCAAGGTCTATGGCTTCTGTGACTCCATCATTATTGGATTCTCATTGAGATACCTCCAGTTATCCTGTTGTTTCCCTGTATCATGGAGATCCTGCAGCTCTCTTTCAGTTGGACTGGCCCTTTCATTTTTAAATCCCTATTGTAAAACCACATGATTGAAGAAAGCACTTTCTAGAAAGTAATATATTTTCTTGTCTAAAATTCTATATCAAGGAAGTGTAGTTTCCATCTTTAAATAGCCTTGGAATGGAAGACCCAGGACAAGTCAAAAGTATAAAATATGCATGTTTTTATTTTTCTCTTAGGAAAATAGAAAAATTATCTAACGAAGGAAAGTAATTTAAAGATAGATGTATACTGGATAATTTAAGTTCTCTTTATAGTTACTAGAATTAATAGGATATTCATCAATTTATTTTTATCTATTATGCATATATTTTGTTACAGAGCAATATGTGATCATAGAATAACTTATTGAACAAAACAGTTATTTTATTTTTCAATTTTAAAATTATTTGACCACTTAATACATTTGTATAATGAAGTTAAATATTTTAAACAAGATTGAGTAATTTTCCTCATAATGATGGTTTTTTATTTCTATTTCCTGGGAAAAGGAATAAAAAATGGTGCTCTCTTATAATCAACAGAACAGTTGAATCCATCCAAAGATACTCAGTGTTATATAGCTTGTCCTAAGGAGACTTTTTTAAAGCTTTATTTTTAAACTTAAAGTAGCAACAACCGACTAAAAAAATCATTCCATTCAAGTCTAGTTTAGTGAACTTATGAGTTTACCAGGAAAAAAGAATAAACTGTAGTTATTTACAGGAGCATGGATAACCCAAGTAGTTCTCTGTCCCTCAAAGCCCCCACTCTGGGGTTCACTGTGTAATTCAAAGACAGCTCCAATGAAGATTCTCTTCTACTGTAGAAAAGTTTTAATCCTTCTGCAACTCTGGGGTGAGGATCATGAGTGTTCAACACTCATCTTTTGAGCTTCTTGAGTCTCAGAAGTCATCTTGCTCCTTGCAGGAGAAAATGTCTCAGTTTGGAAGACACAAATACAGCACGTACCACTTTTTTGCTCCTACATTCTACTGCCATTTTTTCCTGTTTCCTTGAGTTTGAAAAGTGTGATAAAGATGGATGATTATTTTCTCTTCTTATGGAGAGACCTTAGTCACCCTGCCCCTCCATAATCATATATTCTCAGCAGCTTCTATGAGTTCCTGTAATAACTACCACCTACTCCAAATAAGAATTTTCTCTTCATGACCAAGGATGATAGAAACTATAATCTATGGGCACATACTTGAATACTTAGAAGATGTTTTGATAGACAACAGTAAAAAAATCCTCCAGCTACATTGTTTGTCCTGTTACAGTATCAAATATGAGTCCCATCCTAGAATTATGCTATCTGCTCTCCTCAGGATTAAAGAGATAGAAGAACCAGCAATAAAATAAAAACCAAAGAGGATAAATGGGAGAATCCAGTTATCAAAAGTATACATACCAGTTTCTCAAAACGAAGTTAAACGAAGTTATCCAGTCCCCTAGTGACTGGATAAACCACACAGTGTGCTAATATTGCTCCAGGCTTCTGGCATGAGAGTATCTTCTAGTTGCAGGGTGTGGAGGAAAAACCCAAGGCCAGCTACTCAATGTTTTGGAGTAGCCTGGCTTGCAGGAAGAATAAGGTTTCAAGAAGTGAGAATTCCCAGGATAAGAGAGACAGGAAGTAAGAACTCCAGAGACCTGAGTATCACCCAAGTATTCAGCAGCATGCTTACTGTTGACTTGGAGGGCAGATCTGGAGACCTGGATCTGCAGTTAAAAACTCTTCCACAAGACCAGGGTTCAATTCCTAGCACCTACACGGTGGCTTGTAACCATCTGTAACCCCAATTCTGAGGGAATCCAGTGCCTTCCTCTGGCCCCTGAGTGCACCAGTCACAAACAATGTGCACAGACACACAGGCAGGCAAAGTGCCATACATACAAAATCCACAAAATATGATAAAAATTTAAAAAGAATATAGGGAAGCAAATTAATATTAAGGAAAGGCCTGTTCTACTTGAAAAGACAGAGAAAGCAGCGTTTATTTCCTCACATGGTCAGTAACGGCGCTTTCCTCACCTCTGGGGTGAACAGCTAGCAAGACCTTGGACTAAGTATTCAAAGGGGCTTTGCATTAGTGGAAGATAAGTTGCCATAGACTGGATACTTATCCCCCTAATCCCACCCAACAGAACTTACTAATAAATGATAAAATCATTACATGGTCCTGGAGAACAAAACAAACAACAGGCACACACACACACACACACACACACACACACACACACACACACACACAAATTCACCAACCAAGAATGATGCATTGATGGTGTCTGCTGTTAATCTAATTTTCCAAAGGCCTGTTAACAAACAAAAATCTATGTCCCAAGGGAAGGAAAGGTCAGTCAGAATATTTTCAAACCAGTTGTGCAAATGTGAGGGGTGTTACAATGCTAAGAAAATAAAATTAAAACGATTACTAGGAATATGCTTTACATACTCAACCATATAAAATGTATACATAAAAGATTAAAGTTTTTTGAAAAGAATAGAAGTTAAACTTTGACCTTAAGGTGAGGATGGTTTAAGTGTAATTAACATTGAATTCGACAATTTAAAAGAAAAAGTAGTGAGTTTCAAAGTACAGAATATGGGAACCAGGCAAAATTTTTAAAAAAAGGCTGAAGGAGAACTAGAAAAGGTTAACTGAATGCAGCTGTGATCTCCCAGTTTACGGTTTGGGAACCAGAAAAAAAAAATCATGAGACGGAAACATCACAGATGTTTCCACACTGGTGGGTCCAAGAACCTCCAGAAATTACCAGCAGTAAAATGCAAACAAAAGCTGAGAAGCTGTGGTAAGGTTCTGTTCCCATAAAAATCAGAATTTTCCAGATTGCTCTTTGGAAGTAAGGTCATCAAAGAGGCAGTATACAAACTTCCTTAAAATGACAAAAGGAAAAGCTGTCAACCCAGACAATTCTATGTTGAAAAAAATTGCCTCTTAAGGTGAAGGTTAAATACAAAACATTAGGGAAAGTTATCATAGGGAAGTTAAAAGAATGTATTAATTGTTAGGATTTGTACTACAATAAATATTGAGTCTTCTGGACAGAAAGTATACACCATAAAGAAATATAAATCTCCATAAAGAAAAAAAACACTAGAACAGGAAACTTTCTAGTTAAATTTTCTAGATAAACTTTCAAGTTAACTCACCTGTGTTATTATGTAAAACCACATTTACAATGACCTGGCTATTTCATTCTCTGGAGAGAGGAGAAAACAATTGCACAGTTGTGGTTCATGTAAATAAGTACCCACCTACCGGGCCACCAGAGAAATGAGTAGATTTAAACTGTAGAATGTAAGTGCTACATAGAAATTAACCAGAAGTAAAGTGTTGTAGTTAAGAACACAATTAATGTAGATATTAGGAACTTAACATTTTCCTCTTCTTTAATTCTATATATTTATCTGAATAAATTTAGGTAATCTTAATATTGATATGTAGGAAACATGTTGAATATCATTAGTGAAGATGAGAACCTGGCACATGTACATGTTTTTTTCAGAATATGTGAACAGACTTCTGTTTACATCAGATGACGTACCAATGACAGATGATACTGATGACATACCAGAGAATCAATGTGACCTAGTCGAGCTTGCTAGGTCAATGGATGCACTGAGTTACTTACAGGAACCTGAGTAAGGGGTTTCTTACAGGAATATGTGTGACTCAGAGATAGATGCAGCATCAGAAGTTCTACCTCAGCAAGCATAACGACTCACAAAATCTGCACCTCTCCTGCTTCCTGCCATCTTGCATACAGCTCCACTAAAGAGTCAAGTGTCCCTCAGCAAGAGTTTATTCCTTTTATTACATTGAGGGGTAGAGGGACTTGAGAACCTTCTAACTTTCTGACTCTATGGTTCATTAGCCTCTCTCTCTCTCTCTCTCTCTCTCCCTCTCTCTCTCTCTCTCTCTCTCCCCCCTCTCAAACAAATAACCCTATTAAAAAATTGGGTAAGGCTTCTGGTTTCTGCCTGTGTCCAGAGCAGACCCAGTCCACAGATCTCAGATCCCATGGGGGAGAGAGCTGAACTCTCAGAAGTGAGCTAATCCAGAGAGCACAGGGGAGACCACCACTTCTGCTAACACTCCTGGCTCAAGAGGAGCCTGCCTGGACCCTCTAGCACAGGAACTGAGGAGCAGTCTGGGACAGGATGCTTCCAGTTTCCACCTGTGTCTGGAGATGACCCTGTGACATAGACTCTGTACCCATATCCTGCTGGGAGAAAACTGGTCTCCAGGAGTGCTGTCACAAAGGCTTGCAGGAGGGTCAAGCCACTGTGAGAGATAGCAAGACAAGCTAACAACAGAGACAACCAGATGGCAAGAGGCAAGCACAGGAACCTAAGCAACAGAAACTAAGATTACTAGGCATCATCAGAGAGCCCAGTTGTCCCACCAAAGCAAATATTGGATATCCCAACATGCTGAAAAAGCCAGATTTGGATTTAAAAATCATACCTCATGATTATGATAGAGGACTTTAATTTGGACATAAATAAATACCTTTTAAAAGTACAGAATACTTTTTAAAAAAGTAGAAGTCCTTAGAGAGGAAACAAAAATCCCTTAAAGAATTCCAGAAACACAACAAAACAGGTAAAGGAATTGAATGAAATGATCCAGGATCTAAAAATGGAAATAGAAACAATAAAGAAATCACAAAGGGAGACAACCCTGGAGATAGAAAAACCTAGAAAAAAGATCAGGAGTCATAGATGTAAGCATCACCAATAGAATACAAGAGACAGAAGAGAGACTCTCAGGAGCAGAAGATACCATAGAAAACATTAGCACAACCATCAAAGAAAATGCAAAACACAAAAAGCTCCTAGCCCAAAACATCCAGGAATTCCAGGACACAGTAAGAAGATCAAAACTAAGGAAAATAGGTATGGAAGACAGCAAAGATTCCCAACTTAAAGGGCCAGTAAATATCTTCATCAAACTTCCCTAACCTCAAGAAAGAGATGCCCATAAACATACAAGAAGCCTACAGAATTCCAAATAGATTGGACCAGAAAAGAAATTCCTCCTGTCACGTAATAGTCAAAATACCAAATGCACGAAACGAAGAAAGAGTATTAAAAGCAGTAAAGGGTAAATGTCAAGTAACATATAAAGGCAGACCTATAAGAATTATACCAGACTTCTCACCAGAGACTATGAAAGCCAGAAGATGCTAGTCTGATGTTATACAGTCCCTAAGAGAACACAAATGTCAGCTCTGACTACCATATCCAGCAAAACTCTCAATTAACATAGATCTAGAAAACAAGCTATTCCATGACAAAACCAAATTTACACACATGGAAAATGGCCCCAAGAAACAAGCTGGAGTAGCCATTCTAATATCAAATAAAATCGACTTTCATCCAAAAGTCATCAAAAAAGATAAGGAAGGACACTTCATATTCATCAGAGGAAAAATCCACCAAGAACTCTCAAACCTGAATAGCAATGCTCCAAATGCAATGGCACCTGCATTCATAAAAGAAACCTTATTAAAGCTCAAAGCACACATTGCATCTCACAGTAATAGTGGTAGACTTCAACACCCCACTCTCATCAATGGAAACAGAAACTAAACAGAGACACAGAGAAACGAAGAGAAGTTATGAACCAAATGGATTTAACAGATACCTATAGAACATTCTATCCTAAAACAAAAGAATATACCTTCTTCTCAGCACTTCATGGTGCCTTTCTCCAAAATTGACCATATAATCAGTCATAAAACAGGCCTCAACAGATACAAGAAGATTGAAATAATCCTACGCATCCTACTCAGATCACCACGAACTAAGGCTGGTCTTCAACAACAACAGAAATGACAGAAATCCCCCACATACACATGGAAGCTGAACAAAATTCTACTCAATAATAATTTTGTCAAAGAAGAAATAAAGAAAGAAATTAAAGACTTTATAGAATTTAATGAAAATGAAGGCACAACATACCCGTACTTAAGGGACAGAATGAAAGCAGTGCTAAGAGGAAAACTCATAGCTCTGAGTGCCTCTAAAAAGAAAATAGAGAGAGAGCAAATAAGCAACTTGACAGCACACATAAAGCTCTAAAACAGAAGGAAGAAATACACCCAAGATGGCCGGAAATAATCAAACTCAGGGCTGAAATCAACCAAGTAGAAACAAAAACCACTATAAAGAATCAACAAAACCAGGAGTTGGTTCATTGAGAAAATCAACAAGATAGCTAAAGCTTTAGCCAGACAAACCAGATGGCACACAGAGAGAGTATCCAAATTAACAAAATCAGAAATGAAAAGGGAGACATAACAACAGAATCTGAGGAAATTAAAAAATCATCAGATCCTATTACAAAAGCCTATATTCAACAAAATTTGAAAATCTGGATGAAATGAACAATTTTCTAGACAGATACCAGGTACAAAATTTAAATTAGGATCAGGTAAACCATCTAAATAGTCCCATAATGCCTAAAGAAATAGAAGCAGTTATTAAAAGTCTCCCAACCAAAAAAAAAAAAAAAAAAAAAAGCCCAGGACCAGATGGGTTTAGTGGAGATTCTATCAGATCTTCAGAGAAGATCTAATACCAATACAGTACAAACAGTTCCACAAAATGAAAACAAAAGGAACACTACCCAATTCCTTCTAAGCCACAATTCTGCTTATGCCTAAATCACCCAGAGACCCAACAAAGAAAGAGAACTTTAGACCAATTTCCATTATGAATATCTATGCAAAAATACTCAATAAAATTCTCACAAACTGAATCCAAGATCACATCAAAATGATCATCCATTAAGACCAAGTAGGCTTTACCCCAGGTAAACAAGGATGGTTCAATATACATAATCCATTATATAAACAAGCTCAAAAAAATAAAAACCACATGTTCATCTCATTAGATGACAAAGAAACATTTGACAAAATTCAACACTCCTTAATGTTAAGTCTTGGAAAGATCAGGAAATCAAGGTCCATATACCTAAACATTGTAAAAAGCACTATACAGCAAATCAGTAGTCAATATCAAACTAAATGGAGAGAAACTTGAAGCAATCCTACTAAAATCAGTGACTAGACAAGGCTGCCCACTCTCTCCCTACGTATTCAATATAGTACTTGAAGCAATCAGACAACAAAAGGAGGTCAAAGGGATACAAATTGGAAAGGAAGAAGTCAAAATATCAGTACTTGCAGATGGTATAATAGTATATTTAAGTGACCCCAAAAGTTCCACCAGAGAACTACTATGCCTGATAAGCCACTTCAGCAAAGTACTTGGATATAAAATTTACTCAAACCTTCCTTTACACAAAGGATAAACAGGCTGAGAAAAAAATTAGGGAAATGACACCCTTCATAACAGTCACAAATAATATAAATTACCTTGGTGTGGCTCTAACCAAGCAAGTGAACAATCTGTTTAACAAGAATTTCAAGTCTCTGAAGGAAGAAATTGAAGGAGATCTCAAAAGATGGAAAGATCTCCCATGCTCATGGATTGGCAATATTAATATTGTAAAAACGACCATCTTGCCAAAAGCAATCTACAGATTCAATGCAATCCCTATCAAAATTCCAACTCAATTCTTCATAGAGTTAGAAAGAGCAATTTGCAAATTCATTTGGAAAAACAAAAAACCCAGGATAGTGAAAACTATCCTCAACAATAAAAGAAGTTCTGGGGAATCACCATCCTTGGCCTCAAGCTTTATTATAGAGAAATAGTGATTTAAAAAAACTGCATGGTGTTGGTACAGAGAGAGGCAGATAGAACAGTGGAATAGAATTGAAGACCCAGAAATGAGCCTACATACCTATGGTTACTTTGACAAAGAGCTAAAACCATCCAGTGGAAAAAGGATAGCATTCCCAGCAAATGGTGCTGGTTCAACTGGTTATCATTGTGTAGAAAGAATGCAAATCAATCCATTCTTATCACCCTGTGCGAAACTCAAGTCCAAGTGGATCAAGGACCTCCACATAGAACCAGATACACTGAAACTAATAGAAGAAAAAGTGGAGAAGAGCCTCAAACACATAGGCACAGGAGAGCAGCTAATACCAATACCTCTCAAACTATTCAAAGTATTTCACAAAATAGATACAAAAGAAATGCTGCCTAATTCATTCTATGAAGTCATAGTCACAGTTACTCTGATACCACAGAAAGATCCAACACAGAGAACTTTAGAGCAATCTCACTTATGAAATTGCCCAAATACTCAATAAAATTCTCACAAACTGAATTTCAGAACATATCAAGAACATCATTCATCCTGATCAATAGTAGACTTTATCCCAGTAATGTAGGGATGGTTCAATATATTAAAATACGTTAACATAATTTAGTATAGATACAAACTCAAAACAGTTACATGATCATCTCATTAGATATTGAAAAAGTATTTTATGTAATCCAATGCCCCTTCATATTTAATGTCATGGAGAAATCAGGAATTCATGGCACATACTTAAACATAATAACAGCATTATACAACAAATTGACTGCCAACATCAAATTAAATGGAAATAAATTGGAATCAACTCCACTAAAATCAGGGACAAGATGGGGCTGCCCCTTTCTCCCTATCTATTCAATATAGTACTTGAAGTTCTAGCTAGAACAATAAGAAAACAAAAGTAGATCAATTGGAAAGGAAGAAGTAAAGGTATCACTACTTGGGGTTGATAGGATAGCATATATAAGTAACCCCCAAAACTCTACCAGAGAACTCCTACAGCTGATAAAAAAACTTCAGCAAAGTGGCTGGATATAAAATTAACTCAAATAAATCAGTAGCCTTCCTTATACAAGTGATAAACAGGCTGAGACAGAAATAGGGAAACAATACCCTTCATTATATCCACAAATGATATAAAATATTTTGGTGTAACTCTAATCAAGCAAGTGAAAGAGCTATATGGCAAGAACTTACAGTTCCTGCATAAAGAAATCAAAGAAGACCTCAGAAGATAGAAAGATTTCCCATACTCAGGATTTGGTAAGATTAACATAGTGAAAATGACAACCTTATCAAAAGCAATCTACAGATTGGATGCAATCCCCATCAAAATCCTAACACGTTTCTTCATAGACATGGAAAGAGCAATTCTCAACTGTATATGGGAAAAACCCCCATAGCCAAAACAATTCTAAACAATAAAAGATTCTAAACAGTTCTAAACAATAAAACTGGGCAAATTACCGTCCCTGACCTCAAGGTAATGACAGGTAATGACAAGGTAATGCAATGTTACTAAAGGGTAATATTTACAAAATTGAATGATATTGGTATAGAGACAGACAAGTTGATCAATGGAATAGAATTGAAGAACCAGAAATAAACCCACACATCTACGGGCTCTTGATCTTTGACAAAGAAGCCAAAACCATGTAACAACAAAAAAGAAACCATCTTCATCAAATTGTGTTGGTGTAACTTGCTGTCTGCATGTAGAAGAATGCAAGCTGACTTATATTTATCAACATGCACAAAGCTCAAGTCCAAGTGGATCAAGGAAGGACCTCAACATAAAACCAGATACACTGAAACTGCTATAAGAGGAAGTGGAAAATAGCCTTGTGTGTGGGTACAGGGAAAATTTCCTGAAAAAAATACCAGTGGCTTATATTCTAAGATTAACAATTAATAATGGGACCTCTTTCTGTAAGTCAAAACACTGTCAATAGTAAAAAAACAGCAACCTATAGATTGGGAAAGATCTTCACTAACCCTACATCCAGCAGATTTCTTTTTTCTTTTCTTCTTTTTTTTTTTTTTTACTAACTTGAGTATTTCTTATATACATTTCGAGTGTTATTCCCTTTCCCGGTTTCCCGGTTTCGGGGCAAACATCCCCCTAGCCCCCCCTCCCCTTCTTTATGGGTGTTCCCCTCCCCACCCTCCCCCCTTGCGCCCTCCCCCCAACAATCTATTTCACTGGGGGTTCAGTCTTAGCAGGACCCAGGGCTTCCCCTTACACTGGTGATCTTACTAGGCTATTCATTGCTACCTATGAGGTCAGAGTCCAGGGTCAGTCCATGTATAGTCCTTAGGTAGTGGCTTAGTCCCTGGAAGCTCTGGTTGCTTGGCATTGTTGTACATATGAAGTCTCGAGCTCCTTCAAGTTCTTCCAGTTCTTTCTCTGATTCCTTCAACAGGGGTCCTATTCTCAGTTCAGTGGTTTGCTGCTGGCATTCGCCTCTGTATTTGCTGTATTCTGGCTGTGTCTCTCAGGAGCGATCTACATCCGGCTCCTATCGGTCTGCACTTCTTTGCTTCATCCATCTTGTCTAATTGGGTGGCTGTATATGTATGGGCCACATGTGGGGCAGGCTCTGAATGGGTGTTCCTTCTGTGTCTGTTTTAATCTTTGCCTCTCTATTCCCTGCCACGGGTATTCTTGTTCCCCTTTTAAAGAAGGAGTGAAGCATTCACATTTTGATCATCCATCATGAGTTTCATGTGTTCTAGGCATCTAGGGTAATTCAAGCATTTGGGCTAATACACACTTATCAATGAGTGCATACCATGTGTGTTTTCTGTGACTGGGTTACCTCACTCAGGATGATATTTTCCAGTTCCAACCATTTGCCTACGAATTTCATAAAGTCATTGTTTTTGATAGCTGAGTAATATTCCATTGTGTATATGTACCACATTTTCTGTATCCATTCCTCTGTAGAAAGGCATCTGGGTTCTTTCCAGCTTCTGGCTATTATAAATAAGGCTGCGATGAACATAGTGGAGCACGTGTCTTTTTTATATGTTGGGGCATCCTTTGAGTATATGCCCAAGAGAGGTATAGCTGGATCCTCAGGCAGTTCAATGTCCAATTTTCTGAGGAACCTCCAGACTGATTTCCAGAATGGTTGTACCAGTCTGCAATCCCACCAACAGTGGAGGAGTCTTCCTCTTTCTCCGTATCCTCGCCAGCATCTGCTGTCACCTGAGTTTTTGATCTTAGCCATTCTCACTGGTGTGAGGTGAAATCTCAGGGTTCTTTTGATTTGCATTTCCCTTATGAATAAAGATGTTGAACATTTCTTTAGGTGTTTCTCAGCCATTCGGCATTCCTCAGCTGTGAATTCTTTGTTTAGCTCTGAACACCATTTTTTAATAGGGTTATTTGTCTCCCTGCAGTCTAACTTCTTGAGTTCTTTGTATATTTTGGATATAAGGCCTCTATCAGTTGTAGGATTGGTAAAGATCTTTTCCCAATCTGTTGGTTGCCGTTTTGTCCTAACCACAGTGTCCTTTGCCTTACAGAAGCTTTGCAGTTTTATGAGATCCCATTTGTCGATTCTTGATCTTAGAGCATAAGCCATTAGTGTTTTGTTCAGGAAATTTTTTCCAGTGCCCATGTGTTCCAGATGCTTCCCTAGATTTTCTTCTATTAGTTTGAGTGTATCTGGTTTGATGTGGAGGTCCTTGATCCACTTGGACTTAAGCTTTGTACAGGGTGATAAGCATGGATCAATCTGCATTCTTCTACATGTTGACCTCCAGTTGAACCAGCACCATTTGCTGAAAATGCTATCTTTTTGCCATTTGATGGTTTTGGCTCCTTTGTCAAAAATCAAGTGCCCATAGGTGTGTGGGTTCATTTCTGGGTCTTAAATTCTGTTCCATTGTACCGAAGTTAAATCAGGAACAGATAAACCAGTTAAACAACCCCATAACTCCTAAGGAAATAGAAGCAGTCATTAAAGGTCTCCCAACCAAAAAGAGCCCAGGTCCAGACGGGTTTAGTGCAGAATTCTATCAGACCTACATAGAAGACCTCATACCAATATTATCCAAACTATTCCACAAAATTGAAACAGATGGAGCACTACTGAATTCCTTCTATGAAGCCACAATTACTCTTATACCTAAACCACACAAAGACCCAACAAAGAAAGAGAACTTCAGACCAATTTCCCTTATGAATATCGATGCAAAAATACTCAATAAAATTCTGGCAAACCGAATCCAAGAGAACATCAAAACAATCATTCACCATGATCAAGTAGGCTTCATCGCAGGCATGCAGGGATGGTTTAATGTATGGAAAACCATCAACGTGATCCATTATATAAACAAACTGAAAGGACGAAACCACATGATCATTTCATTAGATGCTGAGAAAGCATTTGACAAAATTCAACACCACTTCATGATAAAAGTCCTGGAAAGAATAGGAATTCAGCCCATACCTAAACATAGTAAAAGCCATATACAGCAAACCAGTTGCTAACATTAAACTAAATGGAGAGAAACTTGAAGCAATCCCACTAAAATCAGGGACTAGACAAGGCTGCCCACTCTCTCCCTACTTATTCAATATAGTTCTTGAAGTTCTAGCCAGAGCAATCAGACAACAAAAGGAGGTCAAGGGGATACAGGTTGGAAAAGAAGAAGTCAAAATATCACTATTTGCAGATGATATGATAGTATATTTAAGTGATCACAAAAGTTCCACCAGAGAACTACTAAAGCTGATAAACAACTTCAGCAAAGTGGCTGGGTATAAAATTAACTCAAATATATCAGTAGCCTTCCTCTACACAAAAGAGAAACAAGCCGAGAAAGAAATTAGGGAAACGACACCCTTCATAATAGTCCCAAATAATATAAAGTACCTCTGTGTGACTTTAACCAAGCAAGTAAAAGATCTGTACAATAAGAATTTCAAGACTCTGAAGAAAGAAATTGAAGAAGACCTCAGAAGATGGAAAGATCTCCCATGCTCATGGATTGGCAGGATTAATATAGTAAAAATGGCCATTCTACCAAAAGCGATCTACAGATTCAATGCAATCCCCATCAAAATACCAATCCATTTCTTCAAAGAGTTAGACAGAACAGTATGCAAATTCATCTGGAATAACAAAAAACCCAGGATAGCTAAAACTATCCTCAACAATAAAAGGACTTCAGTGGGAATCACTATCCCTGAACTCAAGCAGTATTACAGAGCAATAGTGATAAAATCTTCATTGTATTGGTACACAGACAGACAGATAGACCATCCACCAGATTTCTAACATCCAAAATATTTAAAGAACTCAGGAAGTTAGACTCCAGAAAACCAAATAACACAATTAAAAATGGGGTAAAGAGCTAAGCAGAAAATTCTCAACAGAGGAATCTCAAATGGCCAAGAAGCACTAAAAGAAATATTCAACATCCTTAGTAATCAAAGAAATGCAAATCAAAATGAACCTGAAATTCCACCTTACACCAATCAGAATGGCTAAGATGAAATATTCAAGTGACAGCATATGCTGGCAAGCATGTGGCGAAAGGGAAACACTCCTTCATAGCTGGTAAGATTGCAATTGGGTACAACTGCTCTAGAAATTAATCTGTTAGCTCCTCAGAATATTGGAATTATTTTTACCTGAAAACCCAGCTATACTGCTCCTGGGCATATACGCAAAATAAGTTCCAGCATACCACAAGGACACATGCTTTTCTACGTTCATAACAGCCTTATTCATAATGTCCAGAAACTGTAAACAACTCAGATGTCCCTCAGCTGAAGACTGAATACAGAAAATGTTGTTCATTTATATAAAGAAATGGTATTCAGCTATTAAAAATCATGACACCATGAATTTTGCAGGCAAATTGATGGATCTAGAAATTATCATCCTGAGTGAGCAAACCCAAACCAAAAAGGACATGCATGGTATGTACTCACTGTTAAGTGGATATTATCCCAAAAGTACAGGATTCCCATAATACACCCTACAGACTGTAAGAATAAACAAGAAAGAAGATGCAAGTGAAGATGCTTCAATATCACTTAGCAGGGGTAACAAAATAATCACAGGAGGCAAAGGGAGGGAGGACCTGGAGCAGAAGAGGAAAAAGGATGCATGATCTGGTATGAAGGAAGACATGGGAGAATCCCAGAGAGTCAAGAGAATGAATAAAATTTTCTAGCTACCTGGGGTTGGGGTGGGGGTTCTAGGACTCAATGTGGGTGACCTTAGCTGAAATGCCCAACAGTGTTGAGATGGAACCTGTGGAGAACATCTCTAGGAGTTATTCAGGGCCCCTAGTAGAAGGATGGGGTTATCAACTCACCTTCAAAATTTTTGCTCCAGAATTGTTCCTGTCTAAAAGAAATGCAGAGTCAAAAATGAAACAGAGACTGAAGGAAACTCCTTCCAGTGACAGGCTCAATTTGGGATCCAACTCATGGGCAATGACCAAACCATGACACTATCACTGCTGATGCCCTGTTGTACTTGCAGACAGGAGCCAAGCATGACTTACCATTAAGAGCTTCTACCAGCAACTGACTAAGACAGATGCACATACTTACAGCCAACCATTGAACTGAGGTTTGGGACCCTGATTGAAGAATTAGGGGAAGGATTGAAGGAGCTGAAGGAGTAATCCCGTAGGAAGATCAACAGTGTCAACTAACCCAGACCTCTCAGAGTTCCCAGAGACTAAGCTACCAACCAAAGAACATATGCAGTCTGGGCTGAGGTCCTAGGTACGTATGTAGCAGAAGACTGCCTTTTCTGTCCTCAGTGGGATAGGTGAGTAGAGTATGTAGAGACTTCAGGCCCCAGAGAAATGGGATGCCCTGGAAAGCCTGTACAGCACCCTCTGAGAGGTGAAGATGGGAATGGAGTGAAGAACTCTTGGATGAGGGACCAGAAAGGGGGCAACATTTGGGATATAAATAAATAAAATCATTAATTAAAAATAATAATTGAACTCCAGTGAGGGGGGAAATTCTTTCCACAACATTATTATCACTAAAACCCAAGAAAGTTCATATTTTTGTGAACTGATAATGGGCAAACAATACTAAATCTTTGCAATGGATTGGTATTGAAGAACAAAAATAAATGAACTGCCAAACCTGCTACAACATGGATGAGCTTCAGTAACATTATTCTGTGATTATCAAGGCATAAAAATCTGCATGGTTCCATTTGTGTGACAGTTCAACATGAAAATACTTAAAAGGCAATAAATATGTTAGTGATTGTCATACCGAAGTTCATAGGAGGAGGACACTTGGAAACATTCAGGTGAAGGAACTACTGAACATCTGGATTACAGTGGTGGTTACATAAGTGTGTCACAACTCAGCCCAAAAACAAAATCTGCCTTCATAAAAATATCATAGCAGTGTTGACTATAGAAAAAAGTACATTTACTATTAGACCATTTTTAAAGAACTTGCATATTATATACTAAAGTATATCATATAGAAAGAAATTCCTCTCTTAAAAATCCAAATATTTGTCACCTTTGGTTGGTAAATCTACTTGTATATTTTACGTTTCTCTTCCTATTTTTGTCTGGCAAGATTAGTATATGACATGAATGTTATTTTCAAGACTAGAAATGTTATTTTTAACACAGTAACTAGATATTTGGAGCATTTTGTAAGGCATTTAAATGCATTGGGTTCTGTTTCCTCAGTATTAGGCAAGATTCCTTAGAGAAAGATAACAGATATTACATATGGATAGCAAATACAAATATATTATAGATATAGATACTTGATAGATAATTTATAGATAATATTGATACATAGATAAGTTATGTATAGATGTTTCATTTCGTGGATCTATAAATAAATATATAAATAGATAAGTAGGTATATAGATGATTGATTTGATTTTAGATAATACAGAGAAGGAGATAGATATATGGCCATAGATACATCTTACTCCAGATTCTCCAAGGAAAGCATTTTTAGATTTCCTGATTCACCCTCTGCTAATATGTCCTTCAATGCCTGATGGAGATCAGTTCTCCAACCTACACATACAAGACAAATGACTTTTTATAAATGTTGTGTTGCAAACATCTTTATCTGAATGATCAATGATTACAATACTTTTCACCTGTCAAAACGGCTAAGCACATTCTGAGGATGGTGTGAGAACACTGTAGCAGTCGATATTATTGGCATGGGTAACTGCAAATGTCCGCTTGAGAGCCAGTTGGATGTGAGTTCTGGAGCAATCAACTAACGTCTTTGTCATATGACCACTGGATAATTTACCTGGAGTTTCCATGTCAGCCTACTTTGTCATAATTAAATTGAGAATTGTTAATAATGACTGTCTCAAAGATTAAGTAAGTAAGTCATATGAAGTCTTTAGGTATATTTGGAAGTATGGGACATGGCCAACCTTAGCTGTAAGAAATCTACTTGCTTATACGACATTGAGATCAAAATGGGAACATCTACTTCTAGGTTTCTTTGAGGAATATAACCTGGGAACTACCAAAAATAGTGCTTGCTTTTAAGGAAGCAAACTTATAGCCTCCAGAGCACTGAAGTCATTCGCTCATCAATACCCCTTCCCTTACACAGCTAATGTTTTCCAGATGGCGAAACCTTTGTAGGGAACTGGGTCACTTTCAATGAACAATAGTCACACATGGCTGAGTAGGCTGACAGGTCATTTAGTCTGTGAAAAACAGCTCCCTCCAAGCTCTGAACTGTTCAAACATTTCCCCTTGTTTAACAAATAAAATTTGGGGTTCTCAAACTGGAGGTAAAATGACCTTTCCTGTTGTTCTCAGTTAATTCACGAGCAAGGTCATGAATTCTGCTAATATTGAATTGCTGTGGTAAATAGGAAGTCTATCTTTGAACTGTTGCCTTCACTGTTGGCTGACATGAGTCTCTCAGCACAGAATCATTTTTCAGATTACTCATGAGGTGAGCCACTTAAATGGAAAAAGCCAAGGAGAAATTAGATAAGTTAATCTGTTTTTGTGACTGCTCGTCAATGTAATGGTTTCAGAAACATAGTATCTAGAACACAGTAGTACGAATATCATAGTGAATTAAATGTTGACTTCTCTGACTGGAACATTACAGTATAAATGAGAGAGAGAGAGAGAGAGAGAGAGAGAGAGAGAGAGAGAGGAGAGAGGAGATTTGAAATGAAAACACAGGTCCTCACTAACAGCATGTGATCTTTAGATATGTTTATTTATATATTTAAAGCCATATTCTTTTATAAAAGAAATAAGGCAAGTTCTAAGTCTACTAAGAAAAAAATAGAGAGAGAAGGAAAGAAAGAAAAAGGTAAAGAGAGGGATTATTTTAAGGCAAGAAGGAGCTGATTCTTTTTTGCATCTAGATTAACTAATATACATATTTTTAAATTAAAATGAGCTCTTAAAAATACAATGTGCTGCTGTGTCTGGGCGTGGCTGCAGAAAATGGCCCTACTCTGAGCTGAGGGTGGTTTGCAGTGGCAGCAGGCCAAATCTACTGTGGGTGTGGAGACAACCAGTATCACTCCACCCTGCTGTCATGTTGCCTAATTAGCTGGTGTGTGGAAAACAATCTTGGGAGGCCGAGTAATCTCTCATTTTAGTGTCGTGATGCAATGACGCAGTTACATCCTACTTGTGGCGGAAATGCTGAGTATCCTCTGACATCCGTTTTCTGGGAAGAGGCAAGTGCAGAGATCCGAGGACTGCAGTTCTCACAGAACCTCATGCTAGAGCCCTTACTGGCTTTACAGAACATTTTGAGTTCAACAAAAAGTGTCACAACACTAGCTTAGTCTGTACCCGCTCTCCTTTCCAAGAAAAGTTAATGCCATTTTAGGACAAATAAAGTGCCTTTGCCAGATCCTTTGTTTCTCATTCATCGGTTAAGATGGTTCAGGAAGACATTCATGTTTCAGAAAAAAAGAAAGAAGAAAGAAGAAAAGCCATCGAGGTTATACTTGGGTGACAAAGCACATTTGGTCATCATTAACAGAGCTTTGCTAGATTCTTTAGAAGTTCTTTAGAAATTTATTGCCCTCAAAGAGCCATAGGTTCACAAATCGGACTTAAGCTGGTAGGAACCTTAGTATATTTGAATATATTAATAATCATTTTCTTCTCCCAGTGGCTGCCAGGTGGAAGATACTGATTCAAGGACAAATGGATAGAGAGAAGCAGGGGGCCAGAAGTTCCAACTTTCCCAGGTGCCAGTCCTGTGTATATATTTTTTCTTTAGATATTTATATTTTATTGGTTCTGTATAGAAGTTTCCATCTTAATATGTGTGGTACCCTCAGGAGCCATAAAAGAGCATCGGATATCTTAAAACTAGAGTTACAGATGTTGTAAGTTTCCATGTTGGCGCCAGGAATAAAACCTAGTCTCTGGAAAGAGCATCTAGTGTCTTCAACTGCTTGCTAACCCACCTCTCCAGGCTCTGTAATTTTTTTTCCCCAACACATTTACGAGTGGTTTAGGAAATTGTCATTTATCATTTTATATTCCCCAGAACATACTCAGATTTTTGTAATCATTTAATGCAGAATTTGTCTCTAAATTAATAAGGTATTAGTGGATTAAATGTTTAATTTTTATTAGCTTTTGTTTCCAGTAGCTGCCACTAGGAGGCTTTTCTGATCCAAAGGACCTTTGGCAGTGTATGCAGATATTTTGGTGGTACTTAGGAAGCTGCTATCAAATCTGGAGGAAAATGACTTGAGATGCTGTTAAGTATCCTACAGAGCGTACAATACACATTCACACAATATATGCTCAGCAAGGAATAACCCACTTCTAAAAGTCAATAGAGAGACAGAGCCCATGCTGTGTGCTTTTTAACCAAAATTGGCTTTAAAGACTCATTAACTAATTATCTTGATGACTGGACTACCATTCTGTTACCAGAAACAATACTATAATATTCAAATGGGGATATGGATACTTATCAGAAGAGTAAATGCATACTTTGAATTTGTTAATTACTTAAATTTTGAAATGAAAACATAATTTTATCATTTCCCACTTTCCCCTCCAACCCTTTCTACATAGCCCATCTCCTTGCTCATTCTTCAATTCACAGCTCTATTTGTTTATTGTAACATATACAGGTGTCTATTTTTAAACACATAAATACAACAGGCTCTTTTATGAATATGATTTCAGGAATGACCACTTTGTATTCAATAACTATGGAGTGATCTATTTTGTCCAGTTTCTTACTAATGATTTGAAACATCAGTCTTGATCAACTGTGTGCAGGTGCATAAACAAACCTGCTGGAGCCCATAATCCACCATAGCCAGAGTCTACACAGCTTCCAAGATATGTAGACTTGAGTTTTAACTTGTCCTTTCTATCCCAGGACAAGTTAAATCTCTCTTTAGTTTTCTACCCGGTTTATCAGCTAACATCTTAAAGGCTGTTCTCTATGTCTAACTGCCAGACCCCTCTTTTCCCAACAACTTTTTTTCATGTTAATTGTATAAAATAAGGAGCTTCGTTTTATAGTTTTCATGCATGCATATGTTCACACACTCTCCCACCCCATCTTCTCTTATCAACTCCCATCCCATGCTTTCTCCTCCCATATTCCAAACAGTGCTCTCTTTGTAGTCTTTCTGTTCTTATTACATTCTTATTCAAATATGAGAGAAAACATATAATACTTGTCTTTTTGAGCTTTATCTATTTTGATTAATCTGAATTTGTTTGTTCTTCCTTCCTTTCTTCCTTCCTTCCTTCTTTCCTTCCTTCCTTCCTTCCTTCCTTACTTCCTTTTTCTTTCTCTTTCCAACCATCTCATTATAAAGCCTAAGCTACTGGGGAACTCATGATACTCCTGGCTCTAGCTCCAGATTGTGCAATTAAAGATATATACCACTAAATCCAGCCTATTCTTTTTATTTATGGTTGAATACAAATTTGGTGCATCTGTATTCAACTTACTTATATGTGTGTTCACTGATAATACCAAGACTGTTTGCCTAATATCTAATAAACAGAGGTAACAAGATACCTCTACAACAAGCTAAAATTTATCCATTTTTACATATACTTAGGTTAAAATCTTTACCAACCAATCCAAGGAGGCTTGGTTTGTCACATTTTAGAATTTGTCTTGATATTCTGAGTCCTCACTCTTCTGAGCAAAGTCTATCTTGACTTTACAGTACAAAATCCATATTCCTAACTCCCTCTCTACTTTCTTCTTTAGAAACTGCCTAGGTTTCTCTTTAAACTTGTAAGGTTTATCTTTACAATGTCTGAAAAATTGCTTAAATAACAAAATCTTTCAACTGAAATCTTGCTTGTGATAACACATACATAAGATCCAAGTGTGTTTTGTTTCAAGGAGAGAAACAAGAATCTTGTATGGCACCCTTCTTCATCTTAAGGGCAGGAAGCATAACTCCTGAATTTTCTGTGTATGCAGCATCAAGCATAATAACATCAACAGAGAAGTGTAAGCCTATTTGTTGGTGAATTAACTAATTGATGATTCTAATGAATGAAAACATCAAATCTCAATGATGCCAAGTATGGATTCTTCTACTTCTCAATCACAAACTCTGAGACTTGTGATAACTTGCCCTAGTCATCGCTTGTTAGAGAAGTGTATGTTTTTCTGTGGACCATGTTATCCAGATGTACTACTCATTTTTTAGCATCTAAAGGCAACTTATTTCCTCATCTGTAGTTCTATCAAAATTGCTATTCATTCAAACTACACATCAATTTCATAGCACTGTGGAACATATTGGAGATGAATCAAGAACCTTGTCTTTGGGGAAACCTGTGATGCAATAAGGTAGATAAATCATATTTTCAACATGAGTCATCTTCAAACATTAATTTGTAACTTCAGAGATATAAAACCCAGTGGGAAATTCTACATATGAAATACACAATCAGGTGAGAGGTGAAGACTGGAATTTGGGAAAAGTGAAATTTGACAAATACTTGATAAGATAAATACCTCTGGATTTCTCTTTGGATATGGGTGAATTTGGGTGTGATATTTTAAGGAAAAGTAATATTAAGGAGTTTAGTTTATTCCCAGCAAGATGGATGAAAATGATTCTAGAACTCAAAAATGCACCTGATCCAAAGAGGACACCATACCTAGACTCTGCTCTGAGCCTAATTTATTTGTAATATCTATCCTACTGAGAAATCACCAACATCTAGCCTTTTCTTTACAGAAGGCCTATGGGGTCAATGTTATACTTAAATAAGTATTCTCATTTACTTTTCTACTTCAAATAATTGTTGAATGCAACTATAATATATTATGCCAAATTGGAGTGCAACTCGACATATTAAAAACATAATTAACAAAAAATAATGATTTGATATAATTAATAGTAATATGTCATCAAACTTTGTCCAAAGTTTCCAAAATAAGTTATTAGATGAAAGTACATAAAATTTTATCAGATGAGTAGGTCGTTTGCTTATAATGTGAACAATCTTGGAGTCGATCCTGAAGGCACACACACACACACACACACACACACACACACACACACACACACAAACACACACACAGAGGCAGAGAGGGGGGAGGGAGGAAAGGAAGGGGTGGGGGAGAGAGAGAGATAGAGAGAGGGTTTTACTTGTAGGTATATACCTATATATCTATATTCATCTATTCCCATCTCTCTTTATGTATACAAACATCATTTTCGGATGATAACAATTGCTTTCACAAATGTAACAACAAAAACAAAAAGGTCCCTGTCAATGAACATGTCAGCTAGTTTTCTTTAACAAAGATGATTGCCAGACTGTCAATATTTGACACAGAAGAGACATTTCAAAATATCCAGATATCATACACTGACTAGGTAAGATTGCTTGAATACCACTTTCAAGCCATCTGCTTTAGGGCAAAGCCCATATTCTCTCTGTCAGAGATTTTTTTTTATCATTCCACATAGAGAGAACCAAATGTTCTTCGTCTCAAAAAAACAAGAACAATAAAAATGCTGTCTTCCATGATGCCTGCCAGGTCTGCAGGGAGTTGTGCCATCAGATTTATTTAATGAAAGAGAAGCTATAGACTTTTCATTGGTCTTGAGGAGGAATAGCCAATAAATGGCCTCAGATAGATACCCAGATCCCAGCTGTCTATCTACTGGATGAGTATACTATGCAAAAAGACATTTGCTAAATAAGGGTTATTGATATTATTTTCACTAAACAATTGCATTGCTAAGGGTCAATGGAAAAAGAAATAAAACTAAATTTTATCACTAAAAGCAAGAATATTGGTAGCAAGAGAGCTCATATTTCCCAGAGATGAAGGAAAGGCTTCTCAATCAATATTCAGTTTATATAAAACACTCTTTTACATGACACAAAATTCAAAGTTGTAGATTTTCTAAGCATCAAATAAGAGAACAGCCTAATATGTTTGAGTTAGGCACATATTGCAATGAAATATCAAAATATCAGAATTTCTAAAAAATTCTGTCTCTAGGACTTTCAGCATATTTCTGGTCAATTATTGAACTACTTGCTTTGTCTGATATTGGTTTCAAACTAAAGCCTTTGTAGAATTTCTTTAGGACCCTTCTATGTTTCCTTCTTATTATGATCCAAAGCATATAACCTGAAACCCACCCATCAACAAGCATGTAAGTGTATGGTAAAGGTTGTTCTTTGTAAGTCTATTTATATAAGAAAGACTATATCTGCAACTTTTCTGATTAGAACTTTACCCCTGGTACACAGCAATCTATACTTCCTTATGTTTCAGAACTGAGAACTGACATTATTTCTGTCAGTTCTGCTACTCTACAGCCTTCTTATAAGTGAAGTCAAACTGGGTTTGTCTACAATTAGCTTTTTTTACTTACTATAGTGTCTTCAAACTTCATTTATGTCACACCATGGCAAGATTTCCTAATTTTATGGCCAAATAATATTCTATTTTATGGATGTAGCAACCTCTCTCTGAAGTCCATTTTATCTTACTGCCACATGTTGTCTTATTAGATTCCTATTTGATCAACTACTTAGAGAAAAAAAACTCCTTAGAACATAGAAAGAAATGTGTTGCTGCTACCATCTGGCGTAGGGGGTCACAGTAAGCCTACACAGTAGCACCAGCTCCATGTTAAAATTAGAAATGTAGACACTGATGTGAGAACTAGCTTACTCCAAATCTTAAAAGCATAAAATAGCACAGATCTCAAGTTAGAGAGATGCACCAACAAAGTCATGTCATCATACTTGCTTTGAGATTTAAATTCAGGGACCCATTATAATGCTTACTATTGACTGTTAACTTGACCAGATCTAGAATCATCTAGAAGACAAACTTCTGACTATGTCTGTGGAGGGGTTTCTATTAGGCTAGGCAAGGCAGGAAGACTTTTCCTAAGGGTGGCCAGAAGTTGATTTATCATTCTCTACTTCAGGAGCAGCAAATTTCAAAGATACTAAAACGTTCACTATCCCACATCACTAATTGAAACGATACCAATCTATTACTTTCAAAAATTAGCCATACCTTTAACTTATATTTTAATTCACTGTTTTACTTTTTCCTTTGTGGAAAATAGATGAAAAATGGCATATGGTTCCCACTTTGTAAGAAATGGAGCAGAAGAACTCTCTTGTTGTGAAGATTTCAGTGGGAAGAGTCCATACTTTTGTGGCCACTTTCTTCACTAACCAGGAGCATGACACCAGAATAAGGACAAATGAAGCAAATGGTACCATGAAATCAAAAGAGAATTAAAGAGGAATGAAAGTTGGCTTACAATTGGCAAATCAATTTGAATAAATGACTTTTCTCTTCCTTTCCTTTTGATCCCACTTATAGCATTTTAAAAACCAACTAAAATTAACACTTGCTTTCAAAAAAAAGTCTCTAAGACAAAATTATAATGGGGATCACAAGAGATATGATTCCTCTTACAAGTTTTCTGAGAGTTGGAGGGTGTCATTTTCTGTAGAAGCACCCATATCTATTTAACTTCACTTAATCATGTGTTTCCTCCCCAGCTTTGTCTACTAAGCATCCAAGTCAGACAACAGCTACTTCAAAGTCTCTGGATACAAAGAGCAGCATAAAAATGGGGTAGTCTACTTATTTAATATCTTTCCAAGGAGACAGAGATGTAGAAAAAAGAAGTAGGGAGAGAAAGTAAGATAATGAAGTCTGAAAACCATATGCATTTAGAATTAAGCACTGACTATATTATTTTAAAAAGCTAGACTTAACCATTATTCTCTCTGTGATCTGGATTCTATTGTTGTAACAATTACAGTAATCGTTCCATTATTTTATTATATTATAGGATTAGAATAGCAAACAAGCAATTTGCCTACTGCCTTAAAATTGACTGGAAACTGAGATCCATGTTACAAGGAACCATTCTGTCATCCTGACTTCAAGAACCACACTATCCTTGGCATTCTCTTGTATGTACACACACTCTCCCAACTCAATTCTCTACAAGAAAGAACACACAACCCAATAACATTTGATCCAATTGATAAGCTATAATTGCCCAGCTAAACATATAAAGCCCTGTATACATCCATCCCTTAAGAACATTCATAACAACCTGTAAAGGTACAGTGTGGAATCTTAACGTCAGCTTCCATGTTCTCTTTGCAGCTTCTCCCCCAGTCTCCTGTCTCTTCCTCCTTTCCATTCCAGTGTCCTCCTCTTCCCTCAAACTTTTCTCCTGCTCATACTTCCTTCTCATCCAATGACCAGCCTCATTCTATCTTGTATCAGCCTCACCTGTATGACCTCATCTCACATATCCCCAAAAGATAGTCTAACATATAACAGACACATACTCCACCATGTTCATAGCAGCCTTATTTATAATGGCCAGAAGCTGGAAACAACCCAGATGCCTTTCAACAGGAATAGATACAAAAAGTGTAGTACATTTACACTATGGAGTGCTACTCAGATATTAAAAAAAATGACTTCTTGAAATTTGCAGGCAAATTGATGGAACTTGAAAATATTATCCTGAGTGAAAATTTAGTTTATTTAATATGACTTATTATGACTATATTCTGGCTCAGATAGAAAATCATCTTTATTAACCAGGTCAGAACAAGACATTATTAACTATTAAGATTTCATATACTTACACTGGGAAGTAATTATTTTGCTTGCATTTAGCTTCTAGGAGTTTATTACTAAATAAAATCTCCAAGAAATCTCACATTGAAGGCTAAACCACAAATATTCTGTATCTCGTTTTCTTTCTATGTATTAATTATTTTAACGTTAACATCCATTTCTTGCCACATCTCATTTAAATCTGTTTTTTATCACAGGACCAAATTGAAGCTGTAAATTTTACTTATATAATTTCATCTCTAAGCACTTAACAAGTACATTCATTTCATATTCACACACCATTCTCACAAAATACACACAGGCATATATACCACATATCACAGCCACACCCATACAACACCACTCTCACAAACACACAAGTGGGTTTAAGTTGGCAAACACTAAAATCTTTATAATTAATTATCTGTGGCTTTTTCAGAGAGAGGAAGGGGAGGGAGGGAGGAAGGGAGGGAGGGGGAGAAGGAGAAGAAAGAGGGAGAGGGAGGAGAAAGAAGAAATGAAATTATTAAAGAATAAAGAAAAAAGACCAATCAAACAGTGCACACATTTCTCTATATTCTCCTGTGAAGAGAGCTTTATGTTGAGTCTTTTTACTTAAGGGTGACTCATTGCCCTGCCTGCTTCCACCATTCTCAATTTCAAGTGTTGTCAGACTGCATTCCTGCAATGTTAAAGCATTAAAACAAAGCAAAAGCTTTAAATTTTTAGCTCAGGGCCTGGCTCCTGGCTCCTGGCTCCTGGCTCCTGGTTCCAACACAGATTAGCCATAAAAATGTCAACTCCTCTGTTCTAGAATTTTATAGTTATTGTATTAATAAGGCAAAGCGTGAATATTCCTACGATTCAGTATTCTTAATAAATGATATCTCTTTGAATCTCCTTTTAAAGCTCTTATTTTGTGTTTTTCCTTTAAAATTAAGAGTAATCTGATGTTTCTATACTTTTTTGTATTTTGAAATTTTCATACACACCTGTAGTACATTTAGATCATATCTGCCTCTCTTCCTTCAACCTCCCTAATTGTCTCCTCCAACACATCCCCCAATGTTATAGCTTCTATTCTTGTTCATAATCCACCCAACCAATGAGTCCAGTTAATACTGCCTAAATAAGTATGGGTATGGGATCATATATGGGGAGATGGACAACCCACCAGAAAAGTTCATAAAGTTGCTGGTAACCATCAATGTTCAATAATATTTAAGCTTGGAGTAGGGCTTTGATCTTGTGTAGGTAACTGCTCTCTATGTGAAACAGCCACGTTGTGTCCAGGGGACAACTTTTCACAGCATTTCTTCACATCCTCTATTATCTTCAAATACCTTCCAAAAGCTTTCCTTAGTCAAGATTGTTTTCTATTTCTCTTTATTTCTTCCAAGACCACATAATATGATCATTGGAATACACGTAAATAAGCACTTCATCCTCGACACTGGCTGTTCATTGCTCTCATTTGCCGCTGATGAAAACTTGTGATTTTGAGGCTAGACACAGGCAAACTTCAAATCCAGTCTTATGCGTTTCATACTTATGGGATCCTGCGGATTTGACTTAGCCTGTTCCATCTGTGAGAGAGTAAGTTGTATATGAAGATTGTGACTAATCATAAAGTACTTATACATATGGGCATGGTACATAGAACTTCCCAATAGTTGTTAATAATGTTGATGACTGTAACTGGCTTTCTCTACAGAAAAAGAAAAAATCAGTTAGGTTTTCCTCTCAGGTCTTTGACCAAGTCCCAGTCAGATCATCCTTAAGCAAGCCATGACTTGTTGAAGATCAGAAGACCATGGTAATAAGAAGCTTCTCCTAGTAGTTCTTAGTCTCTATCTGCAAATGTAGGCAAGTTATATTGCTTGTTCTCTCCAACTGCTCATAAATTTTAGAGTTGATATCTCATGATTAAACAAATCAAAATAAAATAGATTAATACATACACATTGTTTATGGCCTTTCCTTTTGTATTGAGGCCTCAATGGGTATTAGATATTATAATTCTTTGGTTTTATTCAATAGCCCATGAATACTCCCTCATGCCTTAACCACTCTCTGTCCTGTTTTTTGAGGCAAGGGACAAGGTCTTTTTGTACCTAGAGCTCATCAATCAAGTGAACTTTTTGGTTGTTGTTTATTTGTTTTGTGGGATTTTTGGTTTTGTTTGTTGTGTGTTTGTTTGCTTGTTTGTTTGAGACAGGATTTCTCCTGCAACTCTGGCTGTCATGAAACAGGGTTTGTTTTATAGCTCTGGCTATCCTGAAACTTGCTCTGTAGACAAAGCTACCTTCAAACTCAGAAATCTGCCTGCCTCTGCCTCACAAGTGCTGGGATTAAAGGCACGTGCTGCCAGTGTTCAGCTCATTCAGGTGAGGTTATTTGGTCAATGCACATCAAGAATTCTTTTGCAAACCACTGAACTGAGAACGGGACCCCCGTTGAAGGAATCAGAGAAAGAACTGGAAGAGCTTGAAGGAGCTGGAGACCCCTTATGAACAACAATGCCAAGCAACCATAGCTTCCAGGGACTAAGCCACTACCTAAAGACTATTCATGGACTGACCCTGGACTCTGACCTCATAGGTAGCAATGAATATCCTAGTAAGAGCACCAGTGGAAGGGGAAGCCCTGGGTCCTACTTAGACTGAACCCCCAGTGAACTAGACTATGGGGGGAGGGCGGCAATGGGGGGAGGATGGGGAGGGGAACACCCATAAAGAAGGGGAGGGGGAGGGATTAGGGGATGTTTGCCTGGAAACCGGGAAAGGGAATAACACTCGAAATGTAAATAAGAAATACTCAAGTCAATTAAAAAAAAAAGAATTCTTTTGTATCCACCTATCAAGTGTTGGGATTACTGTTGCTTAGGTTGTGATGTCCAACTTTTACACTTTTACACTAGTGCTAGATATATGAATGCAGATCCTTATGATTGGGAAGTAAGCAATCCATGCAATGTGCCAGACATCATTTATTTATATTAGGAAGATCTAGTTTTGAAATATTCAATAACTTGGTATCAATTTTAGTCAGTGCATTGTGCTATAAAACACTAGAAGTTATTCTTTGTATATAAATCTACCTTTGCTTTCACTAAGTCCTCTCCCCATGCACTGTCCCAGTATTTTTCCCACAGCTGTTTCCATTATCATCTTGCCAAACTTCTGCTCCCAACACCCTTCCTAGAGCCTGCTAACCACTCTGCTATTATCTACTTCTTTGAGATTAACTTTTGCTTCCTCATACAAAAAGGCATTTGCATCTTTGTTTATTATGGTTGTCTTAACCTACTATCTTTTGGCTCTAGCTAAGTTTCTGCAAATAACAAAATATTTTATTGCTGAATAATATCTCATTGCATGCACTTACCACATTTTCTTTGTCTTATTTTCTACCAATTGTGATCTAGGTGGATTCTAAAACTTGATTTTTCAAAATAGTCAGTTGGTAGATATGTAATTTTTTCAATAGAATAATTTTCATTTACTTAATTGAATACCAAGGAATTGGTTACTGGATATAACTGCTGTCATATTTCTATATTTTTGAAGAAATGTCACACTGTTTTCTAAAATGACACTTTTGCTAATGGTGTGTGAAAATTCTTCTTTGTCTTTTGCACTGATAACAGTAGGTGAAGTCTTAAAAATTTTTAGTTACTATTTGATGATCTTCATGAAAATAGACATTCTAAATGAAGATAAGTGATTTGTTGTTACGATCTTGGTTTTAACTTCTCTCCATTAATTATGTTGGGCATTATGTCAGATAATTTTTAGACATTGGTATATTATTGTTATGATTATTCATCTTCACTAGGCATTGCAAATGAGGTTATCTGAATCTTAGCATTTATTAATAAAATAAAATAAGTGAAATTTCAGTATTTTACATTAAACTAAATAATATTTTAGGCATGGTACTAAAATTACTCATAAATTAATAATACAAATATTTAGGCTGGGCACTTCAACTCTGTGGTCCCAACTTCATAACTTTAGCCTATCCTAGGAAGTGGTTATAACCTAAATTCAAATTTCCAGGCCAATAACTTAGAACTCCTGATTTCTAATGTTCACTCTTCCAATAAGTCCTATAAATTCTGTCTCTGAAAAATCCAATGACTCTCTCCACTGTTCCCTAACCCACTGAAGGAAGCTACTTCTACTTTGCCTACTCATATTGTTCTGGCCTTTTTCTTAGGTCCTTGATCCTATTTAGATAACATTATCAAGCCTTTTTTTATATAATAGCATGAGATGACTAATCTGAAAAATATACACTAAAGCAATTAGTTCATATTTTTTACAGCCTTTTAATTACTTATTTTCCATTAAGCCTCACATGCGGAGTTAGATTCAAACTCTAGCTAAAGCTCACTGGTGCTTTTGAGTTCTTCTTTCAAAGCCTTATTTATTATAGTCTACAACCAACAGCACTGTTCTAATATGTGGTACTCTTTCTACTTCACGAGATATATCATGTGGTCCAGCCCAGAAAATATGGTTTTGTGAATGCCTGGTTCCATCTCATTATATATAGTTCAACATAACTGTAAGGTCTTCAGGGACTTCTGTTTATAAGAAATCTAAATCAGAATCTCTATTCTTCATTTCCAAGACCATTCCTTTTCTAGTGCACCATTTATCTTCCTACCTCTGTAGAGCGATCACCATATTGAGTCCCTTTCAGTGAATATGTTTACTTCTTTAGTATTTGTTTTTCTATAGAGAACACTAACTCCATAGGGTAAAGGCTATCTCATGAAAAACCATTTTTATGCAAGCATATTTATTATCCCTATCATTTTTATAATTTTTTATTATCTCATTTTGAGAATTCTCATTTGACTACCTGTTGAAGAACAACACATTTTTGTAATTATACCCTTTCCCATTCATGTTTTTTTTATTCTGTCATTGAAGAAACGATGACCCTATTAATTCAGTATGGGATAACTTGACTTTTCCTCGCATCTCCTTATCACATCTTATCCAAGCTGTGTTTTCATAAGTCACAATGTTTAGCAGTAGCACATGAGGTATCTTGAGGATGTGTCCCAGCCACTTAGGTAATCTCATCTCATCTGAATATTCCCAACCTGAAGAGGTAAATACCATTATGTCTATTCTATCATAAATACTTACATTTGTTAATGGATTATTCTGGATCAGAATATTAAAATGTTCCTAGTTGACCAACTCATAGAAATCCATTTTAAAATCAAGAAGTCAAAAAACAAAGAAATTAAATAAACTCTCTGAGATCTCATGCACATTTTAATAGCAATATTAAAACTGAAACCTAGTTGGGTGGTGGTGGCACATGCATTCAATTCCAGTATTTGGGAGACAAAAGGCAGGTGGAACTCTGTGAGTTTGAGGCCAGCCTGGTGACAGACTGAGTACCAGGACAGCCAAAGCTACACAAAGAAACTCTTCCAAAAAAAAAAAAAACAAAAACAAAAACAAAAACAAAACAACAAAAAAAAAACCAGAAAGACAGAAAAGAAAAGAAAAGAAAAAATTAAAACCTAATTCACTTTCTTAAGAGAAAATTACCTTTGTAAGAGTTTGAGAAAATTGTGTTTAGGTGGTATAATATGAGTTGAATGGAAAAAATCTTGTGCCCTAAACCATTAAGCAATTTTACTTTTTCCAAAGAAATTTAATGGCACATTCAAAATTCTGAAATGTCTTCTCATGAGAGAAATCATAAGGATACAGGGCTCCTAATCCCAGGCCATTGTTCATATGTTTCATACAGGTTCATCCTGTTCATTCTATTGCTCCACTCAGTTCTCTCTAGAATGTTCCCTGTCCATAGTATTGCTTTAACACCATTTGGCTGCCCACTACTCAGTGCTTACATTAACCTTTTCCCACCAAATGTGGGCAAGCAGGGCTGGCATAGAGATGGGCCTTCTATGAGATATTAGAATTCCAGGAGCATAGGATGGCCATCTTGATAGAGAGACAATATGACCAACTTGGACTATGCACAATCCCTGTTCTGGGAACTCTAATCACTTCACACGAATTATCTCATCAGTCTCCCACAATAACCTGGGAGGTAGCTGTCCTTATCTCATTCCCAGATCAAGAAATGTAGGCTTGATTTCACCAATTTGCCAATGATCTTACCAGAAGGCATTAAGAACCAGAATTTGAATACTAGTCTACCTGACCCTGTAGATTGTTCCTAAATACTACAATTATATTTTGCCAAACAAAAGTAGGCAGGAGTTTTGAACAAAGTTTTACTTTAATCCTGTTTATCATTTTTTTTAAATTGCAATGTATGTAATCCAACTTAGTAAGTCACCCTGGAAGAATGCTGGATGTGGGAGAACTCAGATGTCAGCAAGGGCATCCTAAGCTGGAACACTGGTTCTAACCTTACATAATGCAGGTATATAAAATGTTCCCCAACCAGATGTGCAATGTCAATGCTCTCACTGGATTACACATCAAAACTGTCATTGCCAGTATTGTTATGGTGTCATGGTAACTGATTCAGGTCAGTATTCCTGAATTTTAATTGTTGCAAAACAATGAAGAAAGCTTTTCACTGACTTCTAGAACTCCAAAAGGTCTTACAGTTCATCTAGCCAGATGATTTCTATTTCATTCTTTAGCAAAGGAAGACTTAGGGGCGTTAAAACTCTCTATAGCAACTTGAATCAACAAGATATTACAATTGAAAAATGTCATACACAAAAGATGATAGGGAATTATATTCCCTTTATTATGTTATAGCAAATGAAATATATCTTTAGTCATAGAAATTCAAACTTTTATAAGGGATTCGATTTCCCAATAAGCCCATTCTAAGTTATATTCTCATCCCCAAATGTATACATGATTACCTAAACTACATATTTTTAGATGTATAAAATACGTTTTTCATGATATCAAAAAGCTAGAAAGTCTCAAAATGTCGATTCACTGCACAATAGTTGTGGTATATTCCACTATGGAATATTACACAATGGTGGGTGTAAATGACCTTCAAATACAAACAACAGGTGGAATGTGGTGAAGAATACAGGAGACAAGATGAAAAAATGACGGAGTGTACAGAAAATATGCCACGGGAAAATCTGTTATGCAGTACATCCAGAGTATTCTAAGTGGTCACCCTGGAGAATGACAATAACTAGAAGAAACATTCAGGAAATACTGATCAATAAAGTATGTTAGGCTTGGGAACAGAATTTAAGATCTTCTCTATACACATTCCCTATGCCCATTTATATTACACACACACATACACACACACACACACACACACACACACACACACACACACACACACACACACATATATATATATATATATATATATATATATATATATATATATATATATATATATATTAGACTGCTGGAGAAACAATTGCGGTAGGGACCATCTGAAAGGGGAACTGTTACATTCCCTAATGAAGCAAAAGCTTCACTGTTTTATCAGCTGATAATAATTTTGCTTTAACTCAAATTGTAGGTTAGAAATAAAAATAGCTTTAGGGAAACAAAAGCTCTCTTAAATTATATTTGTAACCAAGTTAATAACTTAATACATTAATATGTGAAGCACCTAGAATTGCAAGTTACATGTGAATGAGATGTGACTTTCCAATTGAAAGTGCCTAGATGTCCTCTTTTCAGATTATGGAATTAACTTCTACAAAGAGCATGAGGAAATTTTATTGTGAATCTATAGAATCTGATCACTGTAGAGTGATCATAGGGAAAGACATTCATATTTCTAATTAACTCTAATGTCAATGTGAGTCATTATGGACTACCCCAAAACATCAACATAGTCACATCTTACTGTGATATTGTACTGCACTATAATCTATTAAAGAATCATATTAATATGCTATAATCAATTGTTACCCAAGTTTTAAGAATGTAATCAATAATCAAGGTTTTTCCCGGAGAATATTTGTCTAAAAGAAACTGATACACCCTGATAATCTTAAATACTAATGGTGACATTATTTTCAGAACAGAGGACCTATAAAACTAAAACACAGCCTCTGGAAAGTGGGTGCTAGATACATTAATATCTGTGGTTGCAGATTGAATTTAAAGGTCCATTGGAAGAAGATATATGGAGAATAATATTTCATTATACAGAAAATCAAATAAACCTAGATGAGTGGGCTGAAGAGGGTAAAAAAAATCTGTCATCTCAAGAAAGACTAAAATACTCATATATTTAGAAAATTACACATATACTTTGCAAAGACTTTTATTTATGGAGACAATCTGAGATGATACTAAATATGTGTAAATACAATGCTTATTTTTCCCTTAAATGAAGAGTGGTGGTATTTACTGCTAAAAACTGTCAGTTATTGTTTTGAGAGATGGTGTCTTAAGGCAGATAAGAAAATTAAAAATTCCAGGGCATCTGGTACTGACTCATTCACCGGCCCTCTGAATGACTCGGGACATGAGTAAACGAGTAACGAGCCCTACTCCTGTGATGTTTGTCCAAGTCCTTATTGTATACTGCTCTAGTCATTGTGTTCTACAGATAGAGTCCCAGGGAGCCTATCCAAATGTTTATCAGGTACAGGAGCTTCATCAACTCTAACAAACATTTTCCTAAAAGGACAAAGAAGAGGCCTGCTTTGGGAACAATGAGGATGACCTGACCTTCCTCCGGCCTCAATAGCCCTGTTCCAGGAACTAGCTGACCATAAAACACTGGAGATGTGAGGACTGTCCTGTGACTTTGAGAGTTTCCCCTTGTGACATTTTTGGTATTTCCTTTTGACATCCCCCCCATCTCCTGGAGCTTGTGACTTCTTCCTTTAAAAAGCCCTTTTCCCAGCCACTCGGGGTCAACACCTCTGTCTCCTGCGTGGGATACGTGTCGGCCCGGAGATCTCTGTAATAGATCTTCGTAATAAACCTCGCCTTTGCGTATTACATCCAAAATGGTCTCTCTGTGTCTGGGGTCTGCGATTTCCTGAGACTTGAGTAAGGGTCTCTCTTCGGGGATCTTTCAGTTTAACTACCTTAACATTGAGTAAAGTGTTTCATTTTAGGGGGAAAAATTCTTTGTATCAGATATTTAGATTTTACCAGTTATAATGTCTGAGTGTTGAAGCACGTACAAAAAATATTTTAAAAATGAGATAAGGAAGGAGGGCTGGAGAGAGGGCACAGTGATTAAGAGTGCTTGCTACTCTATTGGAGGACCCAAGATTATTCCTAGCTCCCACATCCATTCAGGGCCTCAGCTTCCTATAACTCCAGCTCCAGAGCATCATGTTTCATATTCTTCTTGCATCTGTGAAAGAAAAACAAAATGAAACTTAAAGTAAGAAAGAGAAAAAGAAGAGGAGGAAAAAAAGGTCGGGGGAGGAGGGCAAAGTTCTTATTAATAAATGGAAAGGTAATATTTATAGCACCCAAAATTGTTGTTTTCACTTCAGAGATAACTCTATAAATTAGATGACCCTTTTGGAAACTGGACTTGGCTTTGCAAAATGAACTTTCTTATGATGGCCACCACTACTGACTAGGAGAAGGAAGTTTGGGCAAGATACTGATATCTCTCACCAGTTAGAGAGTTGGAAGTGATGGGACTTTCCCACACTTGGAGACCAAGTCTTATGTCTTATGGATGCTCCTTATGAAGACTTCCTGATGATTGTTCACTTGTTTCCGTAAGAAGACGGGAAGGCCGGATGAAAGGAGATATTTATAGGACTCAAAAAGTATTTGTGTAGGAAGTAGCTACAGTGTTCAGGTGGAATGAATGAGTCAACTTCCTGAAGTGTCATCTGCAAGAGAAAAAACTATCATCTCAGACACAGTGGTGGAAAGTTCAGTTGATCTATTCCTAAGGAGCACTGTAGGATCTGGGAAATTTGGGGACTTCACCTACTGGCACTGCACCACAAGGACTCATGGGTAGCCTGGCCACGTGCAACAGGAAATCTAGTTTACATGACTGAGCTATCCTCATATACTGAACCTAAAGTTAATGAAAATAATTTAAATGTGATAATAATGAGCAAATCTTTTAGAGGATGCTATTTAATAAAATCAAATTTTCTAAATAATTGGGAACGAACTTCTATTTGCCCATATGACATAAAAACCGAAGTAATTTTTTCTGGGGAAGCTATTCTAAAAGTGATTTATCAATATATAATTTGCCTCCCTGAATAAACACTACTGCATAAAATTTAGTCTGGATTAAATGACACTTAAATTACTATTATGTTCTCTGTATTTTAATAATGTATGAGGTTTTTGTATTTCTCCCTGAATCAATATGTTCTTTGTATTCTCCAATAACTTTTACTGTTGAAGTTTCTGCTTTTGCAACCCGTATACAAAGACATACCCTAGACCTCATTGTTAAAGAGTCACTCTGCCTTCAAGATGCAAAATCTGAAGTCCCATTTCTAACTCTATATTTGTGTTTCCTGATGTGGAACTCTCACTCATCGTGTTCCACATAACCACAGATGTCTCTTCTCCCATTCCTATGATCTTTATATACATATTATTTCTTAGCTTTGCTGTTTGTTTATTACCATAAAGACAATGTTCAGTCATTCTAGACATTTTTATCACTTTCTTACTACATTATTTTAAACTAATTTTTTAGGAAAAATCAATTACTTAAGAAGACAGGATTTGGATTCAGACAAACTTAGCCTAGACTTTTACCTCTTCCATTTACTGTACCCAGGCTGGTACTATTTACTTAGTCTCTGTGTGTTTTAGTTCTGCATGTCTCCAGACAGCATGTTATCAGACATCAATCAGATAAACAATGTGTACTTGTTGAATGAATTCAACATCTTAAAATTTCATGAAAATTGCCTACCCTTAAATCTGGCACTTCTGAAACTTGAATATATGTTCCATTATTTCTGCTACATGCAGATAATCCATCCTAACTTTCCACTGAGTGTTAGTGTTGAGGAGCTGAAGTAGAATTAGAAATTCAACAGAGCCAGGGGACTCTTGGTCAGATTGCTCAAGGGGCCATTCACAGTGCATCTCTGAGACTTTCATTCCAGGATAGCTCAGGGTTCAAAGCACTGACAGAGAGATAGACTCAGTAGTTATCACTTTCACCAGATGTGCGCAAAAGCATAAAGTTGCACTGCCAATCGGAGAGGGCTGTGTGTGTAATGTGCTGTATTGCTGGGGTGGGGGAGGGGTGGGAGAGTACTCTGCTGGTAGCATTCCTTGCACAGGCAGAGGCATTCCTGCCAGGGGAGTAAACAAAGTCCCCTGCGAACCAAGTTCACATAGCAGGGTGGTATAGGACAATCTATAATTTTCAGAATATTCAGAATATATGACCACATTATCTTTATTTTCCCTTTTAACCTTCCTCTTGATCTAAATTTTCTTTTCTGAAACACTATTAAAATGTATTCAAATCAATGATCACTGCTTCTAACTCACCAAAATATTCCTCCTTCTCTTTCATTCCTTGTTTTTATAGTTTTATCAGTTCTGTCCATGACATCCCAAATCTAGGCCTTATCAAAAAATCTCTCATGTTCATCTGCTCACTTTCATTTCTTTAAGTCTAGCTCTTGACTCTTCTGATCCCCAGGTGACCTTCAACTCCAGCTACACATAAGACAATTTTAATGATCCACCATGCCAAAATTATAGCAGTTCTTGTTTTCTATTTCTATAAATTGCCACAAGTGACATGTCACCTCGTCTTCCAGATACACCTTCTGACTGACATGATCCCATACGGCATCCTCTCCACCAGCACCTGTACATCTACATCAAGCAACCAAGTTCTTTTACCCAGCATTTAAAAATCCGAAATAGTTGTTTTATGTTTATTTGTGATACCCACACATTACAAATTGATTCTATATACATGTTAGATGACCTTAACAAAAGACATTTTACAAGTATTTATGTGTTGGTGTGTATACCTATGAAAGTGTATGCAACATATACGTGACTCTCAGCAGGGGCGAGAAGACAGTATCTGATGTTCTGGAACTGGGCAGTTCTTAAGTTGCCCAATATGCCAATATGGATTCTGGGAGCTAAATTTGGGCCCTCTAAAAGACCAACAAGTGCTTTTAGCTGCTGAGCCATCTCTCTAGCACCTGAAAGTCTCTTTAATGTTACTAACGTTTTGACATTATTTTTATTATTATCACTATCATCATCATTTTATCACAAAGATATGCTCCATATGGTAGACCTCTCCATTGTTTACTTTCCTTTAAATTTATATCTCATATGAAATATTATCATTTTTATGACAGATCCATGAGTATTTTCTTTGTTTCATTTATCATATCTATAATTATTTATTCACTTATTATTTTCTGACTCCTCTTTCTTCCCCAGTGCATTGACATAAATTCTGTAATATTAAGGACCATGACTTCCAACCGATCATGATGAATTCAGGTTTTTTATTGCCTGTGTGTTTTGTTGTCTTTTGAGTTTTTTGAGACAAGATTTCTATGTTTAGTGCTCGCTGTCCAGGAACTTGCTCTGTTAGACCAAGGTGGCTTCAAACTCAGATATCTGCCTGCCTCTGCCTCCCAAGTGCCGGGAATAAAGGTGTGGTCCACCACTGCCCTGTAAGTTCAGGTCTTAGCACAGTTAATGGATAGGCTAAGATAAATTACATTTTTGAAGCCTACATCATTTACTACTGTGATTTCATCACAGTAAATAAAGCATATTGTTTTTGAGGACTTAACCACCTCATAAGCTAACAAACAAATATTTTAAAAGAATATTTTTAAAAAGCTTTCTTTAGAATACTTTAATTTACCTAAAAGAAAGGGAAGTCCTCATGTATCACTGGACTCTCTAATTTTATTAGAAATTCTCAAAGGATTGAGATTTTTCTTTTTTACAAAATGTAAATACATTTTGATTGCCTCATGTTGGCATCAAATGGATACTCAGGATTATGTTAAATAACCTACAATGGTCAGGACAACATGCCATCCAAAATTGTTATCTGTCTCAACCTTTTGATAGGAAAGACCTGAATTGGATCTTAAAAATTGAATTTAGATAGAAAAATTACAGTAGCTTCTTGTCTTTCAGCAAACAATCACTTATGCCCAGTTATTATTGGCTTTTTAAGCTATAAATCCATTTTGATACACCTCGTTCACATTTCTGATACTAATATCCAAAAATATATCGAATAATTGCTAAGTTTTAGGGATTCAAATACAATCTTCTGAAGACTGTTTTACTCTGCTGTTGTACATATTAGTCACCATTTTTTTGTTGCTGTAATGAAATGCTTGACCAGAGGAATGTAAAGAATTTATTTGGCTCATTTTTGGAGCTTAGATACAAATGATAGCTTGTGTTTACTAGATACCTTTTAAATCTTTTCTGATGTTTGGTACTGATAAATGTGGCTCAATTTAATAAATCCAGAACTATAGATTTTAGCTCGGGGTAGAAGATGCCTATATTTTGAAGGCAGAAACAAAAATAATGAAAACAATACTTCTAGAATTATAAAAATTAAGCATCATATCTTAAGAAATTAGCCTGTAATATTTTTTAAGCTACTAAGCTATGAAATAAAATTAGTCACACTAATCAACCCCCTTTTCTCAGGTCAACAGAATCCCAACTTAGAAATTCAGTTAAATTCAGCAAAATATCCTTTCATTGCTGAAAAGAACAAATAGTGTCTTGCAGCAACATTATGTTGCTAAGCAAATTCCTAAAAGTAATCACTTGTTTCCATAATAAGCCTCAGAATTAAAGTGCCAAAGATACTCAAAACTTGAAAGGACATAAGTATTTAGTCAGTTTAGTACCTTCATTTTGCTGATGAATACCTTAGGGGAGGGATGGAAGGCCACAGGACAAGATAGTATACATTTTGCTTAACATTCGTATTTAGTGAGCCTCTGCATATATTGAAGAATTGTGTAGCTATCTGTGCCCAGAATTAAATCTTAGGGTTCCTACATTTCCAACTTACAGGAACAAGCAAATCACCAGGAAGAACATTCAGTTCACTTTTCTGTGGCACAGACTTACTGTTTGCCCTTACTGAAATCATGAACACTGCCCTCCTCCACTAACTCAGAAATGCTGAGGAAATGTTGCAAAAGCTGCATTCTTCAGATAATCTTTATGAGATGTAAGAAACATGATCCTGATAATGGGCAGGAAGACACAGAGATTTCTATTTTGATTGGGATTAAGGAAAGTATACAAATAAAACCAGAAAACAAATACCAAGAACTAGGAAAAAAACCAACTGTCTAGGGGACCAAGATATATGACATCTCAGGACTCTATTTACAAATACTTTATCTCAATTGATTAAAATTTCTGACATATATTAATAAAATGCTGTCTTCTTTTCATTGTATATCTAATAGAGAAAAGGGTAAATAAATAGGTCAAACTTCTTTCAGTTTCCGTGATTTCTTTTCTCCATAGACAATTCTTTGCAGATAACTAAATGACACCACAGGCCAACAATATCAGGGCTTATTTTTCCAGGATGAACTTGTCTTCATTCTACATATTCTACAAAAATCAATACGATTTCATGTTAATTTTATCACTTTGCAATGTTCAAAGAGTACTCAATGGCTTTTTAACAGACTCCATCCTGTTCATTAAATATGGAGCTATTGAGGCTTAGGGTCTCCTGATTTATATCTATCTTGACGAAGTGCTCCAGGATTCCAAGAATGCTCCATTTCTCCTAGTACTTCTTGCTATTCATTGGGACCAGTGTAATAGACTAGATTTCTACTTTGTCACTGTTTTATCTACTCAAGTAATATCCATCCACTTTAAGTCCAAGCCTAAATAGTTTTCTGTTTATCCTCATAGCCAATAACCCTGCTCAAGAATGTTAGATCAAGCCTATTTCTTTGCAGGTAGAATTCAACACTGTAAACTTGACTACATGTCTAAGGAAGGTTTGTGTAATTTCTTTCTTTTTTTTAAGGAGCTCTGGCAAAGTTTGATTAAAGGAAAACTTTCTCGTTTACTTTTCACCAGTCTATTCTGGCATGCTTCTAATAATATCAGAGTCACCTGGGTCGATGAAAGCCAGTGTGCCTACTCTGTAGTATTTTCCACACACTGCCCAACTCAATATTACTGCCACTGTAGTGAGAGACACCAGTTTTAGCCAATATGGCATAGTATTCTATTTCAGATTTCCTCAAACCTGGGCAGTTGGCGAGGATAACCAACATCACTTTGCCTTTTCTGATCATTTTCAGAATCTGTTTGTACCCCAGCATGTACTTTCCTCTTCCCATAATAAGTTGGAGCCTAGAGTTGATCAACTCCAGAGACTTTTTCGTCTTCTTTGCAGCCACCATCTTCTTGCCTTAGGTTCAGGACAACCCCAACCAAGATCAGACTCCAAGATGGCCCAGGAGCGAGAAAGGAAGGCAGATTTCTGTAATTTCTGACCATTATGTTTATCCTCCTCCATGAGGAATCACTATCACAGATTTAAAGCCAAATAACACTAATGCTTTTAGTCTAATGACAGCACACAAGTGCTTGTTCCCAAGACACTGCTAAGTAAGTTATGTGTATTTTCACATGGAAATTTTGTATAAAAAAATCATTGTTTTCATTTTGCAAATATATATGAACTTGAGCTTAGAAATATTAAGTTTCCATGCTAACAAATAGTACATTTGATCTTTGAACTGTTAAACTGAAACATGGACATTTTTAGCTTGTCAACTACATAAGTAAACTATTATTTGTCTTTAGCCATATCTTCCTTATATATATTCAACTGTGTTGGCTAACTTGGAACACATAATTGCATCATCTATAATAGAGTGCCTGCCTACCACTTTCCCATTACAATAGATAGATAGAATTCCACATTCTAGCAATCTCCCATCCATTAAAATGTCCTGCCTAGAATTAGTCCCAGGATGTGACACATCATCTACAGGATCTTCCTTAGTGTTCTACCCAACGGATAGCACATAAATTCCAAGTTCCAGTCTGTAGATAATGATTGTTGGGACATCAATGACTAGTCTGAGTTAATAGAATTAGACAGTGGCAAAACTATAAGCAGATCCTGTTTATCTGTCCTAAATCATGAAAGATTTATATTTGCTTCCCCACAAATTCATGTAAGTTACTTAAGGAATTGGGAAACCATACAGAGTCTCATCCATCTCTGTTAAAGTGTATGCAGATTAAATATTGTGCAGTTGCCTGGGGCTATGACATCACCAACCTCTTCACCCTTACTCAATGCCTCACTGTCCACAGTAAACCATATGCTAGAGCAATTGTCTAGTCAGTATAGGACACAGCCACAGTCAGCCCACAGTCTATGAGCCAGTAGTTTTAAATAACATTATGTAGAGACTGTAAGGATCAGAACACTTGAATGAAGTGACAGAAAATTAAGATCCATGGATAGTTCTGATCAGAAATACGAAGCTCCTTTTAATAGGATTATCTTGGTAAATATTGTTTTTGAAGGTTGTCTTAGATTTCAAAATTACATTTAGCTTTGCCAGCTCAATATCTAAATAGACTCCAGAGTAACAGAGTCAACATCACTCAATAGAAGTCCACCCAACTTTCCTATTTCATCTAAAAAACCACAAAGGGTCATGGAACCTTCTGAGAGCACTCACGTTTGTTTGGTCACATTATCAGCTCTATTCAACCTCTTAGAATGGCATAATACCTTGGAGTATGGAGGCCCTGAAGCATCATCTTTTTCTAGCTCCATAATTTAGCATGGCATAGTATTCATGCACAGAAAGAACAAGAGATTTGCCAAAGGCCACACTGTTAATCATTGTCAAAATGGAGGTATATGTACCTGTATGCACCCATGACATTTTTCTTTCTATTCAGAAAGTATGTGAAACTTTCCTTGTACATGCTTTATATTTTATCTAATTAGCAACTGTGAGACTTGATTATTTCTTAACTATAAGAAAGCAAAGCAGGATTTCAGAATGATGAATGTGTACATTAGCTTTGTGTTTTTTGATACTGATGAAATTTGACAGATCTCTCTGGATACAATTTTTGTGTTTTCTTTTTATTTTCTACAGGGTATGATGAACTTATAAGCCAAATAATCAAGTGTAGTATTGGTTTTTGAATCAAACATGGGTTAAACTAGGTCATTTTAAGGTGCCTGGAAACAATGAGACTTTGTGTTCCCAGATAGGGAATTTCATAGCCAGGAATCTGAGTCCAAAATTTCAGCTAGAAATCCCAACTCAAAAGCATAGTAGACTGACTTGGTAGATAAGAGTGTTTGCTGTACAAGTATAAGGATTTGAGTTAAAATCTCAGTCTCTAAATAAAGAGCCTGCTATAGCTGTGTAAGTGGATTGGCCTGATGCTGATCAGGTTGTAGCCGGATGCTAATACTGGTTTCTCAATTCCTGGTTGCCACAGAGAGGCGAGAATTCCTGTGTAGACCCAAATGATATGTGACCTTGCCCCTAAGTTATTTCTGATTGTTAAATAAAGATGCCAACTACTAATAGCTGGCCAGAAGAGTCATAGGTGGGGTTTAAGATTCCCAGGCTGGAGGTCAGAGGAAAACCACAAGGAGAAGAAGGTGAATGAAGGAAGAAGTTGCTGTGTGTCTAAGAAGAATCTTAAAATAATGACTATGTGGGCTTGATGGCCATATAGGTTTGTTAATTGGAGTTAAGAGCAGCCCAGATTAAACATGTCAAATTATATAATGGGATCATTGGCTGGGAAATAGACATAAAGGCGTGGAGGACAGATATTTTCCCAGTTGTTGTGCTGATTAAGGCTTAGCATACACATAAAGATTGTGTGTGGTTTTTATTTAGGAACTAAACGGTCAAAGGTGGGGTAGAAACATCAGTTTGTGATTAAAAATTTCTATGACATAGCTGCATATACCTGTAATACCAGCACTTTGAAGGACAGAGATGGGCTTTCTGGAGACAAATGACTGTCAACATGGCTCCATGTTCAGTAGAGACTTTCTCAATAGAATCATGTCAACAATGACAGAAAATGGCACTCAAGATCCTTCTTTAGTGTCAAATCAAATGCATTTACACCATGAACATATACCATTTTCACATATACAGTTTAAAAGGTGAAAAAAATGAATCAATCTCAATCTCCTGACAATTCTATGTGTTCATATAAGACAATCACTCTTTCTCAGATTTAGTGTCTTTACTCATATTGGAAAGACTGACTGCCCCACTATGCCCAAGAACACATGATATTTAGTCTACTTGTTATTACTGATGTTAGTTTATAACTGCAAAAATTCTAGATATTAAGCATGATCAAATTTGTCACTGTTAAGTGCCTATATATGCATATATAAGTATGAGTAAACATATGTAAGTTTATTAATTTACATTTTTTGTCTTGGCTTTCATAACTTTAGCTGTGTCCTCATAAGGTAATACATTCCTAAATCATGGATCAGATCTGCCCTATTTTTACTTCTTGGGAACTGAGATCTTTCTTCTTCCTGCAGGACTCTTCCAAGATAAACAATACATGGAGTTTGGGAGTTTGGATGGTTTAGCCTGTGCCTATTACAGCTTAGTGTCATGATTTACTGTATTCTATTTTGCAATTTAAATTCTTGGTGATTACTTTATATTTTTGTTGTTTATCTTTCCTAGATCTGCCAGAAATTTCTGTGGAACACAGGAATCTTTCTCTTGTGCAAGTCAAATATCAATTCTAGGTATAAAGTTGTAAATGAAGAATGTGGCAATTTGGCTGAGACTTTGATTTATAGTGAGACAGAGATAATGAACTACAATCCTTTTCATACACTCGATATGTATCAAAGGTGTTCAAGAATTTGGGAGGTGACATTTTCATCTGAATATAACAGAAGCCAGAGATCAGGTGGGAAAGTGACAAGTGAAAGAGGGAACATTCAATTACTGCCTGGAAAATTGGGGAGAAACAATGTGTAGGAAGAGAAGCACTGTGGGCAAATATTTCATTCAGCAGCATCTTCTTTGTGGACTTTGTGGACCACAACTCTTTTTTTTGTTCTTTTTTTCGGAGCTGGGGACCGAACCCAGGGCCTTGCGCTTCCTAGGCAAGTGCTCTACCACTGAGCTAAATCCCCAACCCCGGACCACAACTCTTTATATTTACAAAGACCTTTGTGTTTCCTATATCTCTGTGCTCACTCACCATGGCAAAGCAATGTGGGGTCGTCTCCCTTTATTACAGTGATTCTATGAACTTGAGTATCTTTCCTGAGCTCCATTGTATAGGTTGGAGAAAACCAGATGATGCATTGGGATCATTTCATGAATCATAAACTTTGTTCCTCAAGACTAAATATCAATGGTTTCGTTAATTTTTATGTTTTTAGAATATGCTGTTTTCATACTATCAAAAAAAATATACAGGCATAAAGGTACAACCCTAGGTCTCAGGAGCTTGAGAAAGGAAGACCACAAGTTATAAATCAGTTTTTCTTTAAAGGGAATTGCATGCTTGGGATACGAAGAAAGATCCTGACTCAAAACAAAAAGTAATCAATCACATAGGCAAACAAAAAATCCCACTCAATTAACAAAATACAGTTATTTCTAAAGGAGAGAAAGAACATGTAGTTGGGTGGGTAGATATGGAGGAGGATCTGCGAGAGGTTGAGGGAGGAGAGAAAAAGTGATCAAAATATACACAATTCCCAAATAATAAATTAAAAATATTTTAAAGCTTAGAAAGTTGTTGAAAATGGACCCGCGGATCCTGGCCCGCAGCAGCTCTCTGCTCCCAGACCCTGTGAGAGAGAGACCCAACCGCCTGGTCAAGTAGGCACTCCTGAGGCTGCAGAGCGGAAGAGACCACCAACACTGCTCACCCCTGCCCACATCCCTGGCCCAAGAGGAAACTGTATAAGGCCTCTGGGCTCCCGTGGGGGAGGGCCCAGGAGAGGCAGGACCCCTGCCTGAGACACCACCGGAACCTGAAGGAAACAGACCAGATAAACAGTTCTCTGCACCCAAATCCCATGGGAGGGAGAGCTAAACCTTCAGAGAGGCAGACAAGCCTGGGAAACCAGAAGAGACTGCTCCCTGCACACACATCTCGGACGCCAGTGGAAAAAGCCAAAGACCATCTGGAACCCTGGTGCACTGAAGCTCCTGGAAGGGGCGGCACAGGTCTTCCTGGTTGCTGCCGCTGCAGAGAGCCCGTGGGCAGCACCCCACGAGCGAACTTGAGCCTTGGGACCACAGGTAAGACCAAATTTTCTGCTGCAAGAAAGCTGCCTGGTGAACTCAAGACACAGGCCCACAGGAACAGCTGAAGACCTGTAGAGAGGAAAAACTACACGCCCGAAAGCAGAATACTCTGTCCCCATAACTGACTGAAAGAGAGGAAAACAGGTCTACAGCACTCCTGACACACAGGCTTATAGGACAGTCTAGCCACTGTCAGAAATAGCAGAACAAAGTAACACTAGAGATAATCTGATGGCGAGAGGCAAGCGCAGGAACCCAAGCAACAGAAAGCAAGACTACATGGCACCATCGGAGCCCAGTTCTCCCATCAAAACAAACATGGAATATCCAAACACACCAGAAAAGCAAGATCTAGTTTCAAAATCATTTTTGATCATGATGCTGGAGGACTTCAAGAAAGATGTGAAGAACTCCCTTAGAGAACAAGTAGAAGCCTACAGAGAGGAATCGCAAAAATGCCTGAAAGAATTCCAGGAAAACATAAATAAACAAGTAGAAGCCCATAGAGAGGAGACACAAAAATCCCTGAAAGAATTCCAGGAAAACATAAATAAACAAGTAGAAGCCCATAGAGAGGAGACACAAAAATCCCTGAAAGAATTCCAAGAAAACACAATCAAACAGTTGAAGGAATTAAAAATGGAAATAGAAGCAATCAAGAAAGAACACATGGAAACAACCCTGGATATAGAAAACCAAAAGAAGAGACAAGGAGCTGTAGATACAAGCTTCACCAACAGAATACAAGAGATGGAAGAGAGAATCTCAGGAGCAGAAGATTCCATAGAAATCATTGACTCAACTGTCAAAGATAATGTAAACGGAAAAAGCTACTGGTCCAAAACATACAGGAAATCCAGGACTCAATGAGAAGATCAAACCTAAGGATAATAGGTATAGAAGAGAGTGAAGACTCCCAGCTCAAAGGACCAGTAAATATCTTCAACAAAATCATAGAAGAAAACTTCCCTAACCTAAAAAAAGAGATACCCATAGACATACAAGAAGCCTACAGAACTCCAAATAGATTGGACCAGAAAAGAAACACCTCCTGTCACATAATTGTCAAAACACCAAACGCACAAAATAAAGAAAGAATATTAAAAGCAGTAAGGGAAAAAGGTCAAGTAACATATAAAGGCAGACCTATCAGAATCACACCAGACTTCTCGCCAGAAACTATGAAGGCCAGAAGATCCTGGACTGATGTCATACAGACCCTAAGAGAACAAAAATGCCAGCCCAGGTTACTGTATCCAGCAAAACTCTCAATTAACATTGATGGAGAAACCAAGATATTCCATGACAAAACCAAATTAACACAATATCTTTCTACAAATCCTGCACTAAAAAGGATAATAAATGGTAAAGCCCAACATAAGGAGGCAAGCTATACCCTAGAAGAAGCAAGGAACTAATCGTCTTGGCAACAAAACAAAGAGAATGAAAGCACACAAACATAACCTCACATCCAAATATGAGTATAACAGGAAGCAATAATCACTATTCCTTAATATCTCTCAACATCAATGGCCTCAACTCCCCAATAAAAAGACATAGATTAACAAACTGGATACGCAACGAGGACCCTGCATTCTGCTGCCTATAGGAAACACACCTCAGAGACAAAGACAGACACTACCTCAGAGTGAAAGGCTGGAAAACAACTTTCCAAGCAAATGGTCAGAAGAAGCAAGCTGGAGTAGCCATTCTAATATCAAATAAAATCAATTTCCAACTAAAAGTCATCAAAAAACATAAGGAAGGACACTTCATATTCATCAAAGGAAAAATCCACCAAGATGAACTCTCAATCCTAAATATCTATGCCCCAAATACAAGGGCACCTACATACGTAAAAGAAACCTTACTAAAGCTCAAAACACACATTGCACCTCACACAATAACAGTAGGAGATTTCAACACCCCACTCTCATCAATGGACAGATCATGGAAACAGAAATTAAACAGAGACGTAGACAGACTAAGAGAAGTCATGAGCCAAATGGACTTAAGAGATATTTATAGAACATTCTATCCTACAGCAAAAGGATATACCTTCTTCTCAGCTCCTCATGGTACTTTCTCCAAAATTGACCATATAATTGGTCAAAAAACGGGCCTCAACAGGTACAGAAAGATAGAAGTAATCCCATGCGTGCTATCGGACCACCACGGCCTAAAACTGGTCTTCAATAACAATAAGGGAAGAATGCCCACATATACGTGGAAGTTGAACAATGCTTTACTCAATGATAACCTGGTCAAGGAAGAAATAAAGAAAGAAATTAAAGACTTTTTAGAATTTAATGAAAATGAAGGTACAACATACCCAAACTTATGGGACACAATGAAAGCTGTGCTAAGAGGAAAACTCATAGCGCTGAGTGCCTTCAGAAAGAAACAGGAAAGAGCATATGTCAGCAGCTTGACAGCACACCTAAAAGTTCGAGAACAAAAAGAAGCAAATACACCCAGGAGGAGTAGAAGGCAGGAAATAATCAAACTCAGAGCTGAAATCAACCAAGTAGAAACAAAAAGGACCATAGAAAGAATCAACAGAACCAAAAGTTGGTTCTTTGAGAAAATCAACAAGATAGATAAACCCTTAGCCAGACTAATGAGAGGACACAGAGAGTGCGTCCAAATTAACAAAATCAGAAATGAAAAGGGAGACATAACTACAGATTCAGAGGAAATTCAAAAAATCATCAGATCTTACTATAAAAACCTATATTCAACAAAATTTGAAAATCTTCAGGAAATGGACAATTTCCTAGACAGATACCAGGTACCGAAGTTAAATCAGGAACAGATAAACCAGTTAAACAACCCCATAACTCCTAAGGAAATAGAAGCAGTCATTAAAGGTCTCCCAACCAAAAAGAGCCCAGGTCCAGACGGGTTTAGTGCAGAATTCTATCAAACCTTCATAGAAGACCTCATACCAATATTATCCAAACTATTCCACAAAATTGAAACAGATGGAGCCCTACCGAATTCCTTCTACGAAGCCACAATTACTCTTATACCTAAACCACACAAAGACACAACAAAGAAAGAGAACTTCAGACCAATTTCCCTTATGAATATCGACGCAAAAATACTCAATAAAATTCTGGCAAACCGAATTCAAGAGCACATCAAAACAATCATCCACCATGATCAAGTAGGCTTCATCCCAGGCATGCAGGGATGGTTTAATATACGGAAAACCATCAACGTGATCCATTATATAAACAAACTGAAAGAACAGAACCACATGATCATTTCATTAGATGCTGAGAAAGCATTTGACAAAATTCAACACCCCTTCATGATAAAAGTCCTGGAAAGAATAGGAATTCAAGGCCCATACCTAAACATAGTAAAAGCCATATACAGCAAACCAGTTGCTAACATTAAACTAAATGGAGAGAAACTTGAAGCAATCCCACTAAAATCCGGGACTAGACAAGGCTGCCCACTCTCTCCCTACTTATTCAATATAGTTCTTGAAGTTCTAGCCAGAGCAATCAGACAACAAAAGGAGTTCAAGGGGATAGAGATCGGAAAACAAGAGGTCAAAATATCACTATTTGCAGATGACATGATAGTATGTTTAAGTGATCCCAAAAGTTCCACCAGAGAACTACTAAAGCTGATAAACAACTTCAGCAAAGTGGCAGGGTATAAAATTAACTCAAATAAATCAGTTGCCTTCCTCTATACAAAAGAGAAACAAGCCGAGAAAGAAATTAGGGAAACGACACCCTTCATAATAGACCCAAATAATATAAAGTACCTCGGTGTGACTTTAACCAAGCAAGTAAAAGATCTGTACAATAAGAACTTCAAGACACTGAGGAAAGAAATTGAAGAAGACCTCAGAAGATGGAAAGATCTCCCATGCTCATGGATTGGCAGGATTAATATAGTAAAAATGGCCATTTTACCAAAAGCAATCTACAGATTCAATGCAATCCCCATCAAATTACCAATCCAATTCTTCAAAGAGTTAGACAGAACAATTTGCAAATTCATCTGGAATAACAAAAAACCCAGGATAGCTAAAGCTATCCTCATCAATAAAAGGACTTCAGGGGGAATCACTATTCCTGAACTCAAGCAGTATTACAGAGCAATAGTGATAAAAACTGCATGGTATTGGTACAGAGACAGACAGATAGACCAATGGAATAGAATTGAAGACCCAGAAATGAACCCACACACCTATGGTCACTTGAATTTTGACAAAGGAGCCAAAACCATCCAATGGAAAAAAGATAGCATTTTCAGCAAATGGTGCTGGTTCAACTGGAGGGCAACATGTAGAAGAATGCAGATCGATCCATGCTTATCGCCCTGTACAAAGCTTAAGTCCAAGTGGATCAAGGACCTCCACATCAAACCAGACACACTCAATCTAATAGAAGAAAAACTAGGGAAGCATCTGGAACACATGGGCACTGGAAAAAATTTCCTGAACAAAACACCAATGGTATATGCTCTAAGATCAAGAATCGACAAATGGGATCTCATAAAACTGCAAAGCTTCTGTAAGGCAAAGGACACCGTGGTTAGGACAAATCGGCAACCAACAGATTGGGAAAAGATCTTTACCAATCCTACAACAGATAGAGGCCTTATATCCAAAATATACAAAGAACTCAAGAAGTTAGACCGCAGGGAAACAAATAACCCTATTAAAAAATGGGGTTCAGAGCTAAACAAAGAATTCACAGCTGAGGAATGCCGAATGGCTGAGAAACACCTAAAGAAATGTTCAACATCTTTAGTCATAAGGGAAATGCAAATCAAAACAACCCTGAGATTTCACCTCACACCAGTGAGAATGGCTAAGATCAAAAACACAGGTGACAGCAGATGCTGGCGAGGATGTGGAGAAAGAGGAACACTCCTCCATTTTTGGTGGGATTGCAGACTGGTAAAACCATTCTGGAAATCAGTCTAGAGGTTCCTCAGAAAATTGGACATTGAACTGCCTGAGGATCCAGCTATACCTCTCTTGGGCATATACCCAAAAGATTCCTCAACATACAAAAGAGACACGTGCTCCACTATGTTCATCGCAGCCTTATTTATAATAGCCAGAAACTGGAAAGAACCCAGATGCCCTTCAACAGAGGAATGGATACAGAAAATGTGGTACATCTACACAATGGAATATTACTCAGCTATCAAAAACAATGCCTGTATGAAATTCATAGGCAAATGGTTGGAACTGGAAAATATCATCCTGAGTGACCTAACCCAATCACAGAAAGACATACATGGTATGCACTCATTGATAAGTGGCTAGTAGCCCAAATGCTTGAATTACCCTAGATCCCTAGAACAAACGAAACTCAAGAAGGATGATCAAAATGTGAATGCTTCACTCCTTCTTTAAATGAGGAAAAAGAATACCCTTGGCAGGGAAGGGAGAGGCAAAGATTAAAACAGAGACTGAAGGAACACCCATTCAGAGCCTGCCCCACATGTGGCCCATACATATACAGCCACCCAATTAGACAAGATGGATGAAGCAAAGAAGTGCAGACCGACAGGAGCCGGATGTAGATCGCTCCTGAGAGACACAGCCAGAATACAGCAAATACAGAGGCGAATGCCAGCAGCAAACCACTGAACTGAGAATAGGTCCCCCGTTGAAGGAATCAGAGAAAGAACTGGAAGAGCTTGAAGGGGCTCGAGACCCCAAAAGTACAACAATGTCAAGCAACCAGAGCTTCCAGGGACTAAGCCACTACCTAAAGACTATACATGGACTGACCCTGGACTCTGACCCCATAGGTAGCAATGAATATCCTAGTAAGAGCACCAGTGGAAGGGGAAGCCCTGGGTCCTGCTAAGACTGAACCCCCAGTGAACTAGACTATGGGGGGAGGGCGGCAATGGGGGGAGGGTTGGGAGGGGAACACCCATAAGGAAGGGGAGGGGGGAGGGGGATGTTTGCCCGGAAACCGGGAAAGGGAATTACACTTGAAATGTATATAAGAAATACTCAAGTTAATAAAAAAAATGCATTAAAAAAAAAAGAAAGTTGTTGAAAATGATAATGCTCACATGGGCCTTTTAGAACCTTGAATTAACCTATAAGGCCCTCCTTACCATAGAAATTTTAGCCATTTTATGGAAAACCACTCCAGTAGCATAGTTTGCAAAATGGCCTATTTGAGACTCTGTCTCAATTAAAAAGACAGTACACAGGCATTTATTTTCTCATATAACAGGAAGTGTGGAGGTAGAGCAAGCCTCAAGACTGAGTGACTCAGGAGCAGAGCTCGCATCATCCTTAGGTAAAGGCGAACTAGCTATAGTGATTCAACGTACAAGCCCTAAGAGAAAAGACCACTTCTTCAGGCATCATTTAATAAAAGTAAAGTTTTCTAGAAGCTCAGAAGTCCCACTGGCTTGCATTAAGTTTGGGTCATATTTGAGCTCACAACTCTCCAGAAAAGTAAGATTTTCATCACATCAACCAGTCTCTGCCTTTGGCTATATAGGCAAGCTCAGTCTTCCTGGAGGCAGAAGACTTAAGTGTATCATTAGAATGGTACAGGATCCAGAAGATACAGTGCTTGAGTGGAAATTTCAATGCTGTTTGACAGAATTTCTCCGACTGCATACAGCACAATCACATCAGTGAAGGAGTGGAAACACTCTAAAGGTTCATCAGCTGAAGGTTGAGTAAATAAGTGGAATGCTATCCAGCAATAAAAATGATGAAACACTGTCATTCACAGCAAAAACCAAACGAAAGAATGAGACAGGATGGACAGAAATATACATAATGCATCATCCCACTCTTACATAAAATCTAAAACAATTCATCTCAAGGAAATGAAGAGTAAAATGGTATTATACAGAGGCTGGAGAAGAGTGAGAAGGAAGGAGGAAAATGGAGAAACGTTGATCAATGAATGCTAAGTACACAATTAGCTAGGAGAAATGAATAGTTTCCTTTAAAATCTGCACCTGACAATTTACTCAATGACACAATATAGTTTATAATTTTTCAAACTAAATGATAGAAATTTGTAGTCATTGTAGGATGCAAGTCCTGCAGTGCTAGCCTGCTACAGTAACTCATTCATATGGTGAAACAGTCAACAAGAATCAGATGGACAGGGGCTGCATGCTGAGTAGTGTTCTGGGCTGGTGCTTCTTAAACAGTTGCCACTTGTGATCTCTCCTTGCCTGGGAAAGTTTCATGCAACATTTGCTATGTAGGTATATAAAATAGGCATACACCCATTTACTGATGCATTAGGGGGAATGACACTAGGAAATTGCTAGTCTTTTCTGTAATTAAACCATTATATTTCTATAAGAACAGAAAACTTTCTAAACACATGGGGAAAATACTGCGATTCATAACACATAATATTGTGTTCATTTTAATATGGACCGAGTCACAAATTTGTATGTCATCATTCTTCTTGGGTTAGAGCTGAGGGGTTAATAACTTTTTTCATTCCCATGCAAAGGCCTCACAAAAGCAACTTAAGGAAGAACGGGTTGATTTTGGTTAACAATTTGAAGAAACAATTTTTCTTGATGCGAAAATTATGGGAGCAGTAGTGTAGGTCCAGTAACACTTCATCTGCCTCAGCAAGCAGAGGAAGGCACATGCTTGGGCTTTCCTTACTTTCCTGCTGGTTTTCACCCTGGGCCAGGCCATGGAGAGCTTCCATCTATTTTTAGGCTGGGTCTTCCCACTTGCATTAAGGAAATAAGGAAATTGCTTTGTGGACATCCCTAATATTACGTCTGCTTGTTGATTCTAGGTGCTGTCAACTTGGCAATCATTAACAATTACAGTGGTCATTGTGATTGCACCATAAAGAGTACATTGTGTGTTCAGATTATACCAATATTCTACCATGCCCAGTTGAAGACAGAGCACTAGGACCAGGCTCATGCATGCTAGGCACATGCCCTACCAACTCAGCTACATATCCAGTCCTTACTACCTTTTTTCTTTTCTTTCCGTGTGTGTGTGTGTGTGTGTGTGTGTGTGTGTGTGTGTGTGTGTGTGTGTGTGTGTGTAAGTGGTTGTTGCTGTTGTTGTTGTTGTAATTATGCATGTATGGAAGATGCATGCAGGTCCTGTGGTGGCCAAATTCAATATAAGTTATCTTTTCACTTCTACTATTCTCTCTCTCTCTCTCTCTCTCTCTCTCTCTCTCTCTCTCTCTCTCTCTCTCTCTCTCTCTCCCCTATTCATTCTTTCCATCTCTCCTTTCCCCTCTCTCTGTCTTGCTCCCTATTGTGTCCCCTTCTCTCGATTCTCTCCTTTCTCTTTGAACCCAAACTTCATTGATTGCCTTTACTGACTGTCCAGAAATTTACCTGTTTCTGTAATCCTCCACTTTTTCCAGAAGTATGCCCATTTTATGTTATTATTTTAAGTTAGGTGCTAGGGATTCGAACTCAGTTCCTGGACTTACATAGCAATCAATTTTCCAACTGAGCAATCTCTCAATGTCTCAGGCCAACTTCTAAAAGTTATCACGTTGAAACCCGACATTGTGTCCCTAAGAGTTACTACAGCACTCACAGACAGAGTCAGAAAGATCACCAGAAGTTCAAGACTAACATGGACTACATAATAAGCATAATAAGACATGGAATCAAAGAATATTGTTACCCTTATGAAAGACAAATATAATTTAAATAGTGGTTCTATGAGTATCATGTTAAAGAATTATTATAAAAATTGAAAAAAAGTATTTCTGTATGCTCAGACCCAAGGCTATAACAAAACTACTCAGTGCAACACAGGCAAGTGTTGCTAGGAATTCCTCAGATTCATTGATAATTGACTTTAAATATAAGTCATTGCATGTTCAGAAACCTTTCACCATTGCCAAAAATTTTTATGCCCCCCACATTCCATTACATGATGGCCTCACTCAGGGTTTCAGATCACAGTTTGAGAAACTAAGTTTTGGGGAACTTCATATTCAACAGAAACTAATTATCTCCCAAGATCAGTGGAGCTGACACCTGACTGTCTATACCTGACTGTCTACACGGTTATATTAGCTGAAGTCAGATGGAAAGTCTCCAAAAGAATTCTCTAATGGACCTGATGAGATGGCTCATCAGTTATGAGCTGAGGCCATTTTTTCCAGAAGACCCATGTCCAATTCCCAGGACTCATAAGGCATCTCAGAACTATATGTGATTCCAGTTACAGGTGATCTCAAACTCTCTTCTGACCTCCAGGTATTACACACATGTGGTACAATAGATTCACATGAAAGAAAGATACACACATCATAAAATAATAAGAAAAGTTTTAATAATAATAATAATACAAACATTTAAAATCTAGAAAAATTAATATTAAAAATCAATCCTTTGAATACAGAATTTAGACCCCTTCCAAATAAAAACTTATTTATTTATCAGAAAGCATTGGAGGCATTATTATTGTTGTTGTTATCTTTGTTACAGGTTCTACAGATGAGGAAACTGAAACCCAGGAGAAGTTAAGCAATTTTTCCAGTTGTGTTAAGTGCTGCAGATGGGAGAGCTGAAATCATACTCTTGTCAGTGAACCATTACTATTAATCATCCAAGTAGCATTTATTATAATGCATTTCATGTTCCACTTATGTCAAAATTGTATGGGCTGCGTAGGTAGAACTGTAGACTCCTCAGTGCAGTCCAAGCCCACTGAACTAGTATCACTGAGATGTATCTAGAACTGTACAGTCTTTGGTAAAATATCTAAGTGACCAGATATTTAAAAATAATAAAAAATATCATATATGATTGAATATGCCTGCAATCCTAGTACTAAAGAGAGGGAAGTATAAACTGTACTGTGAGTTTAAGAACAAATGGAGACTTGCCTGAAAGCATCCTTCAAATGGAAAAGATGTCCACCTGAGCTGGGAGCTGACCCTGTGCCACAGCTCTCTGCACCCAGATCCTGTGGGGAAAGGGCTGGATTCTCAGAAGTGCAGACAATCCTGAGAGCATAGGCGACACCACCACATCTGTTCACATTCCTGGACCAAGAGGAAGCCAAATAGAGCCCTCTGGACACAGGAACCGAGAAGCAGTCTGGGACAGAACTCTTCCGGTTTATACCTGTGCCCAGAGCTCACCCTGTGCCACAGCTCTCTGGACCCAGATCCTGCTAGTAGAAAGCCAGTCTCTAGGAGTGCTGACACATAGGCTTATAAGAAGGTCAAGCCACTGTCAAAGAAAGCAAGACCAGGTAACACCAGAGATAAACAGATGGTGAAAGGTAAGGTCAAGAACCTAAACTACAGAAACCAAAGCCACATGGCCTGATCAGAACCCAGTTCCCCCACCACAGCAAGCCCTGGATACCCCAGCCCACTGAAAAAACAAGATTATAATTTAAAATCACAACAAATGATGAAGTTAGAAGAATTAAAGAAGGTCATAAATAACTGCCTTAAAGAAATACAGGACAACACAGGTGAACAGGTAGAAGCCCTTAAAGAGCAAACAAAAAAACAAAACAAAACAAAACAAACAAACAACCCCTTAAAGGATTACAGGAAAACACAAACAAACAGGTGAGGGAATTGAACAAAACAATGTAGGATCTAAAATGGAAATAGAAACAATGAATAAATCACAAAGGTAGATAAACCTGGAGATAGAAAATCTAGGAAAGAAATCAGGAGATCAGGAGTAATAGGCACAAGCATTACCAACAGAATACAAGAATCTCAGGAGCAGAAGATAACATAGAAAACAATGAGAAGGAGGAGCCGGGCCCTTGCCGGGTGGAGGGGCAAGGCGAGTGTCCTTATCCTACCGATTGGGGCCCGGGCCTGTGAGCCAGTTGGAGTCGCGGCAGCGTGAACGATCGGGCCTAGCGGAAGCAGACATGTTGCTCTTCGTTGACCACGTGACATCTAAAGGCACTGGTTTAAATCCTAATGCCAAAGTATGGCAAGAAATTCCTTCTGGAAATCCAGATGGCACTCCTGTAACTGAAACATCTTGGCATGAAACTGCAGCCACATCTGGATCTCACCCCGAGGGCAATACAGAACTTTCAGAGGAAATGTGTAAGGAATATGAAGTAATGTATTCTCCATCTTGTGAACCCACAAGAAATACCCCAGACATTGAAGAATCAGCTGATGGAATGATCTTAGGACCTGAAGACCTGAGTTACCAACTATACGATGTTTCTGGAGAAAGCAGTTCAACAATTTCTACAGAAGATTTAAAAGAATGTCTGAAAAAACAATTGGAATCCTGTTTCTCACGAGAAAATTTATCAAAGGACCTGTACTTGATATCTCAAATGGATAGCGATCAGTTCGTCCCAATATGGACAATTGCCAACATGGAAGAAATAAAAAAATTGACTACTGATCCAGACTTAATTCTTGAAGTATTGAGATCTTCCCCTATGGTACAAGTTGATGAAGGGAGAAAAGGTGAGACCAAGTCATAAGCGCTGTATTGTGATTCTCAGAGAAATTCCTGAGACGACACCTGTAGAGGAAGTGAAAGCTTTGTTTAAAAATGAAAACTGCCCCAAAGTGATAAGCTGTGAGTTTGCACACAACAGCAACTGGTATATCACTTTCCAGTCAGACACAGACGCACAGCAGGCTTTTAAATACTTACGAGAAGAAGTTAAAACGTTTCAGGGCAAGCCAATTATGGCAAGGATAAAAGCCATCAATACATTTTTTGCTAAGAATGGTTATCGATTAATGGATTCTAGTATGTATACTCAACCCATTCAGACTCCAACCCAGTATCCCTCGCCAGTCTTCATGCAGCCAGTGTACAATCCACATCAGCAGTACTCAGTGTATAGTATTGTGCCCCCGTCTTGGTCTCCAAGTCCTGCACCGTACTTTGAAACACCACTGGCTCCCTTTCCCAATGGTAGCTTTGTGAATGGCTTTAGTTCACCGGGATCTTATAAAACAAATGCTGCTGCTATGAATATGGGCCGACCATTCCAAAAAAATCGTGTGAAGCCTCATTTTAGGTCATCTAGTGGTTCAGAACACTCAACAGATGGATCTGTGTCATTGGGGGATGGACCGTTGAGCAGATCTAGTTCAAGGATCTTTCTTTCTGAACGGCATAACCCAACAGTAACAGGGCATCAGGAACAAACTTATCTTCCAAAGGATGCTCCCATTTTACAGATGGAACAGAATGGGGACTTTGGAAGAGGCAGGAGAACTCTCTTTAGAGGTTGAAGACGAAGAGAAGATGACAGGATCCCAAGACCCCAACCTGCCGCAACTGAAGCAAAGGCTCCAGCACCAAAGTTTGACTTACTTGCTACAAATTTCCCTCCTCTACCCGGAAGCTCATCAAGAATGCCAGATGAACTCGCTTTGGAGAAGAGAATGTCTGATGTTGTTAAAAGTGTCTGCAAAGAAAAGGACAATGAGGACTTGAGAGTTAGTTGTCCGGTGCCTGCAGAAGACGGACAGACAGACTGCGCTTCTGTGCCACAACTCAGCATAAGTCCTAGTCCTCCATGTACAGCTGAGCCTCCTGCATTAAGCAGCACAACTCAGAAGGAGAAGGATCAAATGGAGGATTCCGCTGCTCCAAAAGATGTTCTCAATCCAGTGCCAGTGCCAGTGCCAGTGTCTTCTCCAACTACTACAAAGCCATCAAGGGCAAACACTGCTTCACCTTGCAATAGTACCGTAAATACACCTATAGCTGTGGCCCCACAGGAACCTCGAAAGTTAAGCTATGCTGAAGTGTGCCAGAAGCCTCCTAAGGAGCGGTCTCCGGTTCTTGTCCAGCCACTGAGGGAGCTTCGGTCCAATGTAGAGTCTCCCACCAGAAACGAAGAGAACGGAGCTCCTGAGAAGCCTGTTGAGAAGCCACAGGAAAAACCGGAAACAAGGGCTAGTAAGGATCATTTCTGGCTTCCGAGGCAACACCATTCCCCGAGGAGCAGCTGGAAAAATCAGGGAACAGAGACGCCAGTTCAGCCATAGGGCTGCACCTCAGGGAGTGACTCGACAGAATGGGAAGGAGCAGTAAGTGCCACCCAGATCACCAAAGTAAAAACAGCTCTAACAAAAACTACTCAGAAACTTCTCTTCCCACTAAACTTGAGCCGCTGTTGAACTGTTTTGAGGGGAGGAAGTAGCCAGGAAAGAATGCGAAGTATGTCCCCAAATATTACGGATTTTGGAATTGTGAGTAGGAAGAGCCCAAAAATTCATCTCTAAATGATTTTCAAATGCTGGAGGATTCCAATCAGTATAAATATATATAAAGATATATATATACACACATATATATAAATATAATTTTTCTATTTTTGTTTTTGATTTTAATTTGCAGGGATTTTCTGCCTGGAATCAATTTTGAGGGTTCAGATTTAGCTTGGGAGACAAAACAAAAAACATTGTACATCCTTCAGTATAGGAGATGAGGGAGTGAGAGAAAATATTTTTTGAAGAAACATTTCTGTAAAAATTAGAAATTACTTTTTTTAATCTATTTAAAGTTTGGCTTGAAGGATGCTCTTCTGACTACGTGGCCTTGTGTTGCAGAGCAGATGAGTGGCTGGGGGTCTGTTCTGGGTCTGAGTGTGTGCACAAGTGATTGAAGCCAAATCTGTTGTCACGTAGAAAATGATTTCAAAGCTGAATGTAATACTTGAGTCGATTTTCTTTGTAGTTTGGAATTTAGTTTTTTTGGGTTTTTTGTTTTTTGTTTTTTGTTTTTGTTTTGACATTACTAATACTGTATTGTATAAGCAAGCTGTTGAGCTCTGATTGTGTATGAAGCTGTGACTACCAATCAGTTTGATATTTAAGGAAAGCATGGAGATTATTCAAGAAAAAAATTGAAAATTTTGTTTTAGACCTGAATACTGGATAGGTCAAAAAGATTTCAGAGGTTCAAACTGCCCTGTGACTTTTTTCCTTTTTAAAAATTTTTCTTGTTTGTTAGTCTCTGTTGTTAAGACTGTCTACCCCCAAAAGCAGAATAACCATTTACTGAACTGTGTGTTTCTTACTACTTTGACCGGTTTAATCAAATCATATAACTATTCTAAGCTGCATAATGGAATATTGAAAGATTTTACTCAGTTAGAAATTAAAGTCCCAGAATGGTACTGACCTGCCAGTAATTTAAAGAATGAGATAGTGCTTCTCGATGTGGGGGTGAAAATCTCCAACTCTGGCCTCCAGAGGCAGGCGAGGCAGGTGGGTCTCGGCTCTCGTCCATCCAGGACTCTACCTCTCTCTAGTGTCTGTCTAAGAAAAGAAAGATGAAACCGTTAACTGTCTTAAATGGTATAAAAGAAAAACTCAAACATTCATTTGGGGAATTTGTTTACAATATTTATCATTTTTCTTTTACTTATCCCCAAGTACAGTTTAGAATTCACAGACGAAAAGGATTTTTTGAGATAAAGTGAAAAGTGGTTGAAGAAAATAAATGCATAATTTCTCGGTGAATAAAGTTGTAGCTGTCATACATTGAATAGGTAAAGTTACATGCTGGTATCTACAAAATAGCTCAAATATGAAAAAACCATGTTGCATTAATCTGTCTTAAGTCAGATCATTTTTACAGTTTTATGTAGGGTGGTGGTTGATTTTTCTTCTTAGGGATAGTTTACAATAGTAACAACTGTCCCTTACATTACTGAGTTACGTATGTACAAATTGAAACTGTAAATTGTGAACACTGGAAAAGCACCATTGTGACATAAACATCGTAGTAATATATTTAAAATGAATGTAAATGGAAGTTAAATTACATTACTGAGAAGCTTCACCTTCCACCTCCGACGTGTATGAGATTTGTGTTCGTGGGTAATTCCTAAGAGCTTTGGAAACACTGCACAGTCCGTGTAACCCAAGTTATTATTTCTTTGTAACGTATTACTCAGCTTGGCGAGCGCTTTTGATTTGATGGATTGATAACATGGTATAATATATTTAGTTGGAAACAATTATTTCTACATACTTTTTTTTCTAAATATGTGCTAGATGAAACATACAATAAAACTACCTGTACTAACATTTGGGAGAGCTTTAGAAAGTTTTAATAATTGTCAGCTACATCTATGATAAAAGTGTTTATTCTGGGTTACTTAGAAATGATAAACATTTAAAGTGTTAACATCTTATGAATGCAGTGAATTAATAGAATAAACATTTTGCAAAAAATCACTTGATAAAGATTATAAACTTTATTTTTGCACTTAAAATGAAAAATACTGTTTTGTTTTCTCTAAATGTGTCACAGATGTAGTTTCCAACTTCTTGCTGGTTTGTGTGGCTTACCAGTAATCCATTACTTCAGGTTGGTTTTTGTACAGTGCTGCCCTTGAACCCAGGGCCTTGCAGAGACCCCATGAGTGTCATAGCACTGAGCTATCCCTCCAACTCCTAAGGTCTGGTTGAAATTCAAGAAAATTTTCCTCTTAAAGCAAGTATATTCTTGGGTGTTTTTTCTCCAAATATGACTGTAGCAATTTTTTAAAGCATAGGATTTTTATTTCAGTTTCCCTCAGTATTTGTAAGTAGCTCCATTTGAATGGGGGTGTGCGGGGAGGGTAATGAGTATGAATGTGTGCTATGTATTCTCAGTGTGTATTTGACAGTTACTTTACTGCAGCGTGTGTAAATGATGCCTGTGAGTCATGTGAAACGTCAGAGTTTATTCTCACCTCATGGCTTGCATTATTGAAGGCCACACGTAGATGAGATGATGCTGATGTGCCCCACAGTACTGCACCACAGTTCCCACTGCATGGAGAGCACAGTTCACACAAGTTCATCACGGCGCACTTCAGAGAAACGGTGCTTAGAGGGGCTGGCATGGCAAAACCTTCTCCTTCTGTCTTCTGTCTTGATATCTAATCTTTAATCTGAATAATCTCAGTTTTGCCAATACTCAGTGGCGTTGAAAAGATCTGTCTACATTCTTCCCCGCCTGTGTTGGAGACGGACGAAACCTTCCAATGACAGGGGTTTGTTGTCCTACCTAAATATCTTTCATACAATCAAATGTTATGCAGAATTTTGATTTATTTTTAGTTCCTAAAGTTAAGGTAGCTTCAATATTATTTCATATTACTTTTTCTCTTTAAATAACCAGATTTGCTTTGCAAAGACTTAGGGGCGGAATTAAGTTAGTATCTTTCACTTAGGGTAAAGAGGACAAGAAAATATTATTTAAGAGTTAGGAGCACTTTGTCTAGTTTTGTTAGTTATGTATGGCCTTAATAATCAGTCTCTTGGCTTAAATGTTCACTGGTTTTGCTTTGACACAGTTGAACAGCACTGGGGTTCAGTTCCTGATGCTTGTGTTGGCAATATATATTAACCATATTTTAATTCATTCTGGCTTTATATGGAAAAGATAAAAATCAAACAGTATATTCCTTTGAGGGTTTTTAATACGTAAATATATATAAATATAATATATGATGGATTTTTTCTAATTTTTTATATTTCCTTACAATTTGGTGGCTATTATTCTAACTACTCTTTGGCATATACTAAGTAGCTAGTCTGGGCTTTCAAGAATATGCATGGGCATTTCAGTTTTTATTAGCTGAATGAGGACATTTTGAATTCTCTTAAGTCACCTGATTATTAAATAACAATGTTTATTTTTAAAACTAACAATTTGTTGTGTCTTATTACACATTGCACAGTCCTAAAGGTGCGGCTCTGATGTCTGCGAGCCAAAGTATTCTGTTATCAGTTCTATAGGCACAGAACACTGACTAGAAATGTAAAGAGATACCCACAACAATGTTCTGTTACTGTTTTTCCAACTGATTCAGGTGTCCATTGAGTGACGTAACTTAAATGTTGGGGGAGTGGCGTGTCAGAACCAGTTATCTGGCTTCTGTTTGTCCATAGCTTAGATTTGTTCTGTTGTCAAAACTGTCCCCTGCCCTCCCCTCCCGTAACAATGGTGTGACACATACTCATGCATAAACTGTTAAATGAGCATCTTTGTATTTGCATTGTTTTCAACATTGCCAAGGTGCTATGGGAAATTAAAATTACAAAATTAGAAAAAATAAAATTATTGAAAAACAAAACAAAAAAAAGAAAACAATGAGACAACAGTCAAAGAAAATGCAAAATGCAAAAAGCTCTTAACCCAAAAATATCCAGGAAATCTAGGATACAATGAGAAGATCAAACCCAAGGATAATAGTTATAGAAGAGAGCAAAGATTCCCAACTTAAAGAGCCAGTAAATATCTTGAACAAAATTATAGAAGAAAACTTCCCTAACCTAAAGAAAGAGATGCCCGTAAACATACAAGAAGCCTGCAGAACTCCAAGTAGATAACACTAGAAAAGAAATTCCTCCGGCCACATAATAGTCAAAACACCAAATGCACAAAACAAAGAAAGAATATTAAAAGCAGTAAGAAAAAAGGTCAAGTAACATATAAAGGCAGATCCATCAGAATTACAATAGACTTCTCACCAGAGACTATGAAAGCAGAAGATCCTGAGCAAATATCACACAGAGCCTAAGAGAACAAAAATGCCAGCCCAGACTACTGTATCCAAAAACAAAAACAAAAAAAAACCCAAAACACCTCAATTAACATGGATGGAGAAACTAAGATATCCCATGACAAAAATCAATTTTTCCACAAATCTAAGCCTATAAAGAATAATAGATGAAAAATTCCAATACAAGGAGGGAAAATATACCCTAGAAAAAGCAAGAAAGTAATCTAATGTCAACTAATCCAAAGGAAAATAGCCACAATATTCCATCACTAACAACAAAAATAACAGGAAACAACAATAATAAACCCCTAATATTTCTCAATATCAATGGACTAAATTCCCTGATTTAAAAAAAAAAAAACATATACTAACAGACTGGATACATAAAGAGGACCCAGAACTTTGCAGATAAGAAGAAATACACTTCAGTGACAAAGACAGACACTACCTCAGAGTATAATGCTGGAAAAAAAATTCTAAGCAAATGGTCCCAAGAAACAGACTGGAGTAGCCATTCTAATATCTAATAAAATTGAATTTCAACCAAAAGTTATCAAAAAATAAAAAAGCACAGTTCATATTCATCAAAGGAAAAATCCACCAAGATGAACTCTCAAGAAACTTTACTAAGGATCAAAGAACACAAGGAACCTCCCACAATAATAGTGGGAAACTTCAACAGCCAACTCTCAGCAATGGAAACAGAAACTAAACAGAGACAAAGAGAAAATTAACAGAAGTTATGAACCATATGGATTTAACAAATATCAATAGAAATTTCCATCCTAAATCAAATGAATATAACCCCTTTTTAGCACCTCATGGTACCTTTTCCAAAAGTGAACATAGAGTTGGTCACAAAACAGGTCTTAACAAATACAAGAGATTGAAATAATCCCATGCATCCTATCAGATTACCACGGACTAAAGCTGGTTCTTCTATAACAGCAATAACAACAATAACAACAACAACAACAACAAAGACAGAAAGACCACATACACATGGAAACTGAACAATGCTCTACTCAATGATAATTTGATCAAGGAGAAATAAAGAAAGAAATTAAAGACTTTTTAGAATTTAATGAAAAATGAAGGCTCAACATACCCAAACTTATGCGACACAATGAAAGCAGTATTAAGAGGAAAACTCATAGCCCTGAGTGCCTCTGAAAAGAAACAGGAGAGAGCATACACTAGCAGCTTGACAACACACCTAAAAGCTATAGAACAAAAAGAAGGAAATACACCCAAGAGGAGTAGATGGCTGGAAATAATCCAACTCAGAGCTGAAATCAACCAAGTAGAAACAAAAAGAATTATAGAAAGAATCAACAAAACTGGGAGCTGGTTCTTTGAGAATATCAGCAAGATAGATAAACCTTTAGCCAGACCAAGCAGAGGGCACAGAGAGTATATTCAAATTAACAAAACCTGAAATGAAAATGGAAACATAAGAACAGAATCTGAGGAAATTAAAGAAAATCAGATCCTACTACAAAAGCCTATACTAAACAAAACTGAAAAATCTGGATGAAATGGACAATTTTGTAGACAGATACAGGTACCAAAGATAAATCAGGATCAGATAAGCCATGTAAACAGTCCCACAACTCCTAAAGAAATAAACTCAGTCATTAAAAGTTTCCCAACCAATAGAAGACAAGGAACAGATGAGTTTAGTATGCAGAATTCTATCAGACCTTCATAGGAGACATAATATCAATATTGCCAAACTATACCACAAAATAGAAACAGAAGGAGCACTACACAATTTATTTATGAAGCCACAATTACACTTATACCTAAACCACATAAAGACCCAACAAATAAAGAGAACTTCAGACCAATTTTCCTTATGATTATCGATGCTAAAATACTCAATAAGATCCTCACAAACCAAGTCCAAGAACACATCGAAATGATCATCTATCATGATCAAGTAGGCTTCATCCCAGGGATAAAGAGATGGTTCAATATATGGAAATCCATCAACATAATCCAGTATATAAACAAACTCAAAGAAAAAAAACACATGATCATCTCATTAGATGCTGAGAAAGAATTTGACAAAATTTAACATGCCTTCATGTTAAAAGTTTTGAAAAGACCAGGAATTCAAGGTCTATACCTAAACATGGTAGAAGTAATATACATCAAACCAGTAGCCAATATCAAAATAAATGGAGAGAAACTTGAAGCAATCCAACTAAAATAAAGGACTAGACAAGGCTGCCCATTCTCTCTACCTATTCAACATAGTACTCAATGTCCTAGTCAGAGCAATCAGACAACAAAAGGAGGTCAAAGATTAAAAATTGAAAAGGAAAATGACAAAATATCACTCTTTGCAGATGACATGATAGTATACTTGTGATCCCAAAAGATCCACCAGAGAACTACTAAAAAATATAAACTTCTTCAGCAAGTGGTTGGATATAAAATTGACTTAAAATATAAGTAGCCTTCCTCTACTCAAAGGATAAACAGGCTGAGAAAGAAATTAGGGAAATGCCACCCTTCACAATAGTCACAAAGAGTATAAAATACCTAAGTGTGACTCTAATGAAGCAAGTCAAAGATCTGTATGACAAGAACTTCAAGTCTCTGAAGAAAGAAATTGAACATCTCAGAAGATGGAAGAATTTCCCATGTTCATGGATTGTCAGGATTAGAATAGTAAAAATGGTCACCTTGCCAAAAGCAATCTAAATGCCAACTCAATTCTTCATAGAGTTAGAAAGAGCAATTTGCAAATTCATTTGGAATAACAAAATACCCAGAACAACAAAAACTATACTTGACAATAAAAGAACTTCTGGGGGAGTCACCATTCCTGATCTCAAGCTGTATTACAGAGCAATAGTAATAAAACGTGTATGGTACTAGTACAGAGACAGGCAGGTAGATCAGTGGAATAGAATAGACTCAGAAATGAACCCACACACCTATGGTCACTTGATCTTTGACAAAGGAGCTAAAACCATCCAATGGAGAAAAGATAGCATTTTCAACAAATGGTGCTGGTTCAACTGGAGACAGCATGTAGAAGAATGCAGATTGATCCATGCTTATCACCCTGTACAAAGCCTAAGTCCAAGTGGATCAAGGACCTCCAAGTCAAACCAGATATACTCAAACTAATAGAAGAAAAAGTGAGGAAGAGTCTCAAACACATGGGCACTGAGGAAAAATTTCCTGAACAAAACAGCAATGGCTTATGCTCGAAGATCAAGAATCGACAATGGCATCTCATAAAACTGCAAAGCTTCTATAAGGCAAAGGATAATGTCATTAGGACAAAAAGGCAACCAAGAGATTTGGAAAAGATTTTTACCAATCCTACATCTGATAGAGGGATAATATCCAAAATATACGTAGAACTCAAGTAGTTAGACTCCAGAGAGCAAAATTACCCTATTAAAATATGGGGTACAGAGCTAAACAGAATTCTCAGCTGAGGAACATAATGGCTGAGAAGTACCCAAAGAAGTGTTCAACGTCCTTAGTCATCAGGGAAATGCAAATCAAAACAACCTTGAGATTCTACCTCACGAGAATCAGAATGGCTAATATAAAAAACATAGGCGACAGCAGATTCTGTCGAGGATGTGGAGAAAGAGGAACACTCCTACATTGTTGGTGGGATTGCAAACTGGCACAACCACTCTGGAAATCAGTCTGGAGGTTCCTCAGAAAATTGGACACTGAACTACCTGAGGACCCAGCTATACCTCTCCTGGGCATATACCCAAAAGATGCTCCAACATATAACAAAAACATGCTCCACTATGTTCATAGCAGCCATATTTATAATAAACAGAAGCTGGAAAGAACTCAGATGTCCTTCAACAGAGAAATGGATACAGAAAAATGTGGCACATCTATACAATGGAATACTACTCAGATATCAAAAAACAAAGACTACAACTTCTTTAAAAACATTTTTTTTCTAAAAATTGTTAATTGGTTAGTGAAAAGTAAAATCATCTTTTTTTAAAACACAAAGACAAAACCTTTCTCCCAAAATACAGTGTTCTTTTGTCTGTAACCAGAAAAGCTTGTATCTTTTACTCTCTCCCAGAGAAATAATATAATCACAAGACTCAAAATCACACCCATTATCAAAATTAAAGCAATTTATAAAAGAAGTAAGCTAAACAATACTGTATGAGACTGATTAGGCTTTCTAATCTGTCATGCCAGGAAATTAACCCAACATTCCTGTGGAGTACATGTTAAGAGAATATGAGCCTCCTGCTGTGGTAAATATCAAAAATAACCACAAACCCTCGCTAGCCAGCATCAACGAGCCATATGGCATTAGCAGGTTAATTCTAAAACAATTTAATCACATTTTTATTAATACTGATACCAATAAGATGTAAGCAACTTGTCAAACTAAGATTTTTGCCCAAAATGCATTTGTTAAGCTTACTACTTGGAGCATCATATTTTTATTTATTTTAACTTCTATAATAAATTCTGTATTCACTCAGCCTAGTGTATAGACTTCTATTTTATAATAACTTTATATAATTGGCAAATATCACCACTCTCTTTTTGGAGTCAGTGACTAATTTTCTCTATGTAAATTCTGAACCACAGGTGAAAAATCTCCATGTGATTCGGATAAACTCAGTGCTATCTCCTTGTAACTATAAAAATGACTTTAATCATGTTTCCATTGATATCTGTCATTAAGAAGCAGTCAACTTGTCAAACCAGGATTTTAACCCAAAATTCCCGTGTAGACCAAAATATTACCATCTATCTGTTAAGCTCCCTACCTGAAGCTTCAGACTTTTATTTATCAATAACTTCTATAATATATGTATTCACTCTGCCTGGTGTGACTTTTATTTATTTCTACCTAGTTTAGAATCATTGGTGAAACTTCCGACATGATTCAGACAAACTCTGTATATAAGTATTCTAAAAGCAAATAAAGCAGCCTTTTAAATAAATCATACTCTAAACAACATCTAAGGAAGCAGGCAGCTTCCATTATTTTAGTTCTCTTTAACTAAGAGCAGCCTGTACTTTTCATATCATGGGACTTAGAGTCTGTGAGCATCCCCTTCTGTTCCATTGTTTAAGGTTCCTGAGCTTGGACCATCACTTGACTAATCATGGTGCCAACTTTCTCTCGCTTAGAAAATAAAATTTAACTCTCTTAGGCTGATAAACTTAAGTTTTTAGTAGATTCTTGCCTAACATGTTGTTTCACCACTTGTTGCAGTAAAAATAATTTTTTTTAAAAGTTTCTTTTATCCTGAGCTAGTGCTGACACCGTAGGGCCACATGTCATCTGTGGAATATTTTCATCTCAGTCAGCAAAGCGTCTCACTGGCTAAGCTCCATCCCATCTCATACTGCTCAGGGCTATTCTCTGAGCCTGGCAGCAATCTCTCTAACCATCTAGTTTCCAAGGCAGGTTGCTGCCTCACCAGTTTCATACAGAGACTGCCTATCTCGAGACTTTCTTTGGTAGACTTAATTAAGTTGCCACATGAAAGAACACACCACACAATAACCTCTGATCCAATTGATAAGATATAATTTGCCCATATAAACAGCACAAAATCTTGTACACACCCATCCCTTAAAAACTAGTCATAACAACCTGTGTCTATGTGCAGAGAAGAGTCTTAACATCTGCTGCCATGTTATCCCAGTTTCTCTTCCTCAGCTCTGTCCCTCTCCTCCCCCTCCTTTCTAAAATCTCTGTTCCCACCTCCCTTCCTTCTCAACCAATGACAGGCCTTGTTTTATCTTGTCTGCCTTTACCTGCATAATGACATCAAATGACAAAATGTAATCTCTCCTGTAATAAATAATATATGCTATTATATATTATATATTACAGGAGAGATTAATATATATGTATATTAAATTGCCTCTGAAATGATCTCAATTCATTGTATGGAGGTACAGCTTCTTCCTAGAATAAGTTCCATATAATCCAGAGTCAGAGGGAAAAACACCACAGGCTATACTAATTATGGGAAAATATGAGGTTGATATTGCTGAAATGGTGGAATTGACGTCCAATTCTGTAGTGCCTGGTTGGTGGGGAAGGGTTGTTGGATTCTTCTTGGCTGAGAAAGGGTTTTTGTGTCACTTCTACTATTTGAGAGGCCTGGAGTTGGCCCCATACCAAATTTCCGAGCTGGCAGACTGGGATCATATTACTCTCATTACCAGGGTTAGGCATTTCTCCTTGAGCCCTTATAGTAGGGAGCAATGATTCATTGCTATGACATTTGAAACAGTACTCTCTTCTCTAATCCAAGACCATTTGACAGGGGAAAATTGTTTTTGGACTTATTAATGAAAGTTGTATGTATCTATAGCATTCTGCTAGAGTTTGGTACTGTCCCTGTATTTGGAATTCATTTTTCTCCTTGCTTTAAACAGTCCCTATTAAAATGTTCTAGTTGGCCACACACAAAAATGCTTTATACCTTCCTCCTTGGGTGTAGAGTCTCTGAACTTTTAAAATTGAGAGATGGTCTTTCCTTGAAAGACTGCTACAATAGCTATTCTTTGTCAATAGGAAGGACTGACAGACTCTAACAAATTCATTAAGATCTCCTGATTTTCTAATTGGTCTTAACAGAATCTGGCAAGCAGGGTATGCATTTTTCAAAAGCCAGCTGTTTAATAATAATTTGTGCAGCTTCATCTTGAGGAACCATTTTATTCTCTGTTTCCATCAGTTAGGATGAGAAAACTTCAAAAGTTTCAAAAGGCTTTTGATGAATTAATTACTCCTGTTGTTTTAATGTCAGAGGAAAGGAGCCTTCTCCATTTTGCTACAGCAATAAGTGAGCATTTGGCAAAAATCTGTTTATTTAGACTTAGTTGATCTTTAGCCAGAATCCAGTTACCATTAACATATCCACAATCATCCTCTTTCTTCTCCTGCCAACTTTTTGCGAGGCAGTTTTCTTATTTGATAATTCCTTCTATTCGCCTCTCCAAAATGTATTGTTTTCCCCCAGTCAAAATAATTTAGCAACCTGAAGCCAATCATAGGAGGTCATTGATCTACTGGTCAAACTTTTGACTAACAGAATTGTATATGGAGAGGTAGGGCCATAATTTGTAGTAGTTTGCTTGAGCTCTTTTAAAAGTCAATAGGGTAAAGACTCAGATGACAATTTCTCATCCTCTTCATCATCAAAAATAACAGGAAAACAGCCAAGCTGTTCTCTTACTCGATAGGCTTGTATAAGAGCCCTTCTTAATCCCAGTGGAAAAAAACAAGGGGATTTTACACTTTTTAGACTCATTAGGATGGAACTGGGTTTTAGATATCAAAAAAATCCAATCTGGATTATAGAATGTTTTAGTCTCTTCCTCTATGGCTGTCACTCCCTCAGGAGGAAGTAGATCATTCTCATCCTCATCTTTATCATTTTGAATGTTTAAGGTCTTAAAAGAACTGGGAATGTTCAGAAGGATTTACTTTTAGAATTATGATCTAATCATCCAGTATCCTTTTCTGCAGAAAGACAGGGCAAAATATTCTTTTTGTGTGTGTGTGACTTGGCAGTATGTCAAGGCTGCCTAAAATTGCTCCCAGCTCCAACTGGAATATTTTAGGTTCAATAATGCAACACCAACATGTAGAACCAAAACCCAAAAGATAGAGCAGTGATTTAACAATCAGCTTTGTTGGAACTATGTTAAGCAGCTATGCTGATGTGATGACTCCTACTGTTTCTAGTGGGTGTGGCTATGCCGTTTAGACCAAAACCCAAAAGTTAGAGATAAAAGAGCAGCAATTATAGCTAGAATTTGTCAAGCAGCTGTGCTGGTTTCATGACTCACTCCTTCTATTGAATGTGGCTGTACCACCACCTCTTGTTGGCCTTGCAATGACAGGTTTTCAGAAGAGATGCTTCCCCCTCCCTGTCCCATCAGCCCTTAACATGAGGTGACTACCCCTAACCTGAGCAGCACGGCAAATCTGTCACAGAGGGTGTAAGAACAGGAAAGGTGGCCTGGGCCCACACATTTGCAGCAATCTGGAGAGTGGCCTGCACCTAGTCTTCAAAGTAGCGTAGAGTTGGCCTGATACACCTTAGCTATTATGGCAAGATTGTTTCTTTGTATGTTTGTTTGTTCTCTTTTGGAGAACATTGGAAGGGAGAAATAGCAGATATGGACAGACAAGGCTATAAGTGGGATTAATGAATGATAGTAAATTCACAAAGATTCGATTAAATAGAATTAGAAGAAGGAGGAGGAGGAGGAGAGCAGGAGGAAGAGGAAGAGGAAGAGAAGGAGGAGGAGGAAGAAAGAAGCATAAAAAGAAGACACACCCAAGAATCATAAATGGCAGGAAATAATCAAACTGAGAGCTAAAATCAATAAAATAGAAATAAAAAGAACAATACAAAGAATCAGTAAAACAAAAAGTTGCTTCTTTGCAAAAAATCAGTGTGATATATTGTTGTTGTAAAAATATAAAAATAAAAAGGTATTGTGGTCTTTATCCTGCTAGCTCTGGCACCGCGGTGTCCTAAGTTATCTGCCAGATATCTTGGCAGAAACACATCCCAGCCGTACACTTTCCTACACTCAAACTCTCACATAAAAGAACACACAACACAATAATCTTAGATCCAATTGATAAGATATAATTGCCCACTTAAACATACAAAGCCCGGTACCATCCATCCATTGAGAACATTAATAACAATGTGTAAATACACAGAGCAGAATCTTAACATCACCCGCCATGGCTTCTCACCCTCTTCTCCCTCTCTCCCTTCTCCTCTTCCTACAAACTTCTCTCCCGCCCATCCTCCTTTGTCCTCCAATGACAGGCCTCCTTCTATCCTGTACCTGCCCTTCACCTGTACTTTACAAATTCAATGGGGAGGCTCTGGTGAAGTCACCTGATTCCTGAGTACTTGACTAGGCAGATGTCCTTGGAGCAGTGGAATTAGCATCAAAATACAGATAACTTCAGGGCAATCCACAACAATTTACAAACTCTATCAAAACTAATTAATTGGCGTGGCCTTGCTTTTGATGTAAGGAAATAGCAACAATTGAGCAATTTTATCCCTTGAATCAATTTCACATAGGCCAAGATTTTTATCTCTTCCTTGTTATCCCCATCTACTATACCTGGCTGCACATTTGATCCTTAAGAAGTTAATCCATTTCTTCCCAAGATAATTGATATTGTCTCTGAGGAAAGAGGACCATAAACCCCAGTAGTTACCTTGTAACATTCACCTTTTGGAGATAATGTAAGAAAGGTATGTGTGACCAGATCCAAAGCTGTACTTCCTTCTGTAGTATGTACAAGAAATACTTAGCCTTTATTTTCTTGCCAGCTTTGTACCAACGGACTGACCAAAGGAAAATAGCTCATATTGTTTATTGAGGAGCTTTCCAGCTGACAGGTCCCTTTCTTTGTTTCCTTATGGCAGGAGATTACCTTGTATGTCTCTTGTAGACTGGAAATCCTTAGACCAATGTTAGCCCCTTCCGCAGAGGCTATAATACACTAAAAGCCTTTGTGATTCATTGCAAGCAAAATCTGCTTGTCCCTTCTATGAATTCCATATTCTCCAGAGTCAATATACCTGCTATTTTGAGCTTTGAATCTTCTAGCCTTACAATTTCTTTGGAGATTACCAAACACACATAATTGAAAACTAGGCATTTTGATTCCTGAGTTTCTAGCTATGAAATGTCCTGTGTTGTTGACATTATGCTCCTTAGAACCAACACCAGTTGTCTCTCTTATCCATTTGTCTACTGGGGCTCCTTTTGCTTTCTTTCAATGGTCTGGTTACTCACTTACAGTCAGCATTTGAATTTTCAAATGCCAATATTTCTCTCAATGGCTCTCTGATTTCAGGGTCTCGTATGGCTCTATTTGCAGCTGAATCCAATCTGTAGTTAGTAAAGTCTTCTGCAGAACCCTGCATTTCCTTAGTAAATGAGGTAGACTCCCCCCAACAGGTACCTCAATCATATCCTGAGCTCTAAAAGTCACAACACTACATTGTTAAATTACAACATTGTCAGGTTGGATTTTTTTCCTTGTAGGTGAGCACAACACACTTCACCAAACGGCTGATCTTTAGTAACATTTATCCCCCTTGTTAAATTTTACTGTTCTATGTTTGTATCTTTGTGTCTTTACCATGTTAACCATTCTAATTATTGACCACCTTCTAGCATGGCCAGCATCAATTCTTTGAATCTCAGGAATAACACTATGCTGCATAGCCCAGTAACTTAATATTTCTTTAATAAATGGAGAATGCAAGCCATTCAATACAATAGATACAATAGCCTCTTTAAAATGCTTTAGATTTAGCATTTCTAAGGAACACCATGTTATCTCATTATAAGCATGATTATAATCATTAGTAGGCATATGCTGCAGAAGATTAGGGAGGCTGAAGGTAACTATGTAGCCCCAAGCAAATCCTCTGGTGGTGTACTTGACTGACACTAACTTGTTGTCCCTGTACTGCCACCTACTCATCAGGGATCCTCGTCTCTTGGAAGTGCTCTGTTCATCTGGCAGTGAAAATGCATGGACCAGTATGGGAAAGCAATTTGCCTTCCAGCCTAGTTTTCTTCCCTCTTCCCTTGATAATAAATTCCCCATCTGAGATACCAAGCCTGAACCCTATTGTTCTTCCACTTGCTCCCTTTGCTTTCTAAGCACTTCTATCTCTATTCACAAGGTCTCTAAGTACATAGCCAAGTATGCAATCTTCTCTAACACAAGAGAACACTCAGTGTTCCCCTCAACATTTTTCAAAATATTATACATGAAAACTTATGAAGCAAAACCAGAAAACACCCTCTGGGAAAAGTTAGGAAACCACCCACCAGCAGTAGCTGCTACTTTGCCAACTTCCTTAAACAGCAATGCTATCCCACCAAAATCTGCCCATTCCTTTACTGCATTAGACATAGTACCACCCTTTATGCCAAAGCCACATTGGGCTCCACCTATAACTTAGTTTTTTAACCCACTTTTAATAAGAGCTTTAAATGTTTCAACCTTCCTTATAGCCTATAACCCAGAAGAGACATGGGGAAAGAAAGGTTATTAGAAAGTGGGGGTTGTGAAACTATTTAGAAATAGTTCTTTGGAGTGATTCCAATCTTCTTCTCAGTCCAATAGCAAACACCACAGATGAATCAGCAACTGATCCTGGATCCAAAAGAGACTATGAAGTGTTGTCAAGTCAGAATGAATCTGAGGAAACAGCAAGAGGCAGCTGGAATATTATCAGAAGGTCTTCGGTTTTGTTCTCTCTATGAAGCCACAACAAGTAAAGATCAGCTTTGACCAGCAAAGGGTTGAAAGTTGAACCAATGTAAGAGCAGAATCCACTGCCTGTGGTTTTATACTCTTTCCAAACATCACATATCCTCTCTAGCACCCACTACAGCAAAACATCACATGCCCTTTCACCAGACAGCTTCCAGAAAAGCACCACAAGTCTTATCTATTTTTAGCAAAACAGCCTCTCATGCGTCTGCTTCAGCAAAATATCCTCGTATGATACAACTTCTAGAAAAACATCATGTGGCACAACTGAGTCTCCAAGAAAACCAGAAATTTCCCCTTTCAATATGACCTTGAGACTATTGACACAGGAGAAATCTGTTTAAACAGAAGTCAAATACTAGATGCACTGAGATCAACAATTTATAAACAGGGCCATGTGAAGCCAAAAGGACACTATCAATATGACAAAATGGCAGCCTACATAATTGAAAAAAAAACTTTTGGTACCCAAATCCCATGAGGGAGAGAGCTGGACTCTCAGAAGTATGAGCTCAGAGGAGACCGCCACTTCTGCTCACATTCCTGGCCCAAGAGGAAGCTGCCTAATGCTCTCTGGATACAGGAACCTAGGAGTAGTCAGGAGCAGGACCCTTCTGGTTTCTGCCTGAGCCCAGAGCTGAAAGCTAGTTCCCAGCAATCCTGTCATACCTGAGAGCAGAGGTAAGACCAACTCTTCTGCTTCAAGTGAAATGCCTGGTGGCTTCAGGACACACAAAACCAGGAGCAGCTCTCTGTTTCTAGATCCAGCTGAAAGAAAACAGGTCTACAGGAGTGCTGACACACAGGCCTGTAAGAGTATCAAGCCACTGTCAGAGACAGCAAGGCAAGCTAATATCAGAGACAAACTGATGGTGAGAGGCAAGCACAGGAAGCTAAGCAACAGAAACCAAGACTACTTGGCATCATCAGAGCCCAGTTCTCCCACCAAAGTAAATACTGGATATCCAAACACACTGAAAAAGCAAGATTTGGATTTAAAAATTACATCTCATGAAAATGATGCAGGACTTTAAGAAGGACATTAAAAAATCCTCCCTTAAAGAAATACTGGATGACACAGGTAAACCAGTAGAAGCCCTTAAAGAAGAAGCACAAAAATCTCTTAAAGAATTACAGGAAAACACAAACAAACAGTTGAAGAAATTGAAAAAAATCCAGGACTTGAAAATGGAAATAGCAACATTAAGGAAAGAGCAAAGAGAGAAGATTCTGGAGATAGAAAACCTAGGGAAGAGATCAAAAGGCATAGATGCATGCATCACAAACAGAATACAAGAGATAGAAGAGAGAATCTGAGGGACAGCTGATACTATAGAAAACATTTACATAACAGTCAAAGATAATGTAAAACCCCAAATGATCCTACTTCAGGACACAATGAGAAGATCAAACATAAGGATAATAGGTATAGAAGAGAGTGAAGACTTCCAACTTAAAAGGCCAGTAAATATCTTCAACAAAATCATAGAAGAAAACTTCCCTAACCTAAAGAAAGAGATGCCCATAGACATATGAGAAGTTACAGAACTCCAAATAGATTGGACCAGAAAAGAAATTCCTCCTGTCACATAGTAGTCAAAGCACCAAACACACAAACAATCAAAGAAAATTAAAAGCAGTAAGGGAAAAAGGTCAAGTAACATATAAGAGTAGACCTATCAGAATTACACTAGACTTCTGATCAGAGAATTTGAAATCCAGAAAATCCTGGTCAGAAGTCATACAGACCCTAAGAGAACACAAATGTCAGCTCAGGCTACTATATCCAGCAAAACTCTCAATTAACATAGATGGAGAAACAAGATATTCCATGACAAAACCAAATTCACACAATAATTTTCTATAAATCCAGGCCAACATAGGACAATACATGGAAAGTACCAACACAAGGAGGGAAACTACACCCCAGAAAAAGCAAGAAATGACTAACAGACTGGAAAAGAGGACCCAGCATTTTGCTGCATACAGGAAACACAGCTCAGAGACAAAGACAGAGTGTACCTCAGACTAAAAGGTTGGAAAACATATTTCTAAGCAAATGGTCCCAAGAAACAAACTGGAGTAGCCTTTCTAATACCGAATAAAATTGACTTTAAACAAAAAGATATCAAAAAATATAAGGAAGAAACACTTCATATTCATCAAAGAAAATACACCAAGATGGACTCTCAGTCCTGAATATCTATGTTCCAAATGCAAGGAAGATTTCAACACCCCACTGTCATCAATGGAAACAGAAATTAAACATAGACCTAGAGTAACTAACAGAAGTTTTGAAGCAAATGGATTTATTTATAGAACATTTCATCCTAAGACAAAGGAATATTCTTTTTCTCACCTCATGGTACCTTCTCCAAATGGACGAAATAATGGGTCACAAAACAGGCCTCAACAGATACAAGATGGTAGAAATAATCCCATATATCCTATCACATCACCATGACCCAAGGCTGGTCTTTGATAACAACAAAAATCAATAGAAAGGCCTCATGCACATGAAAGCTGAACAATGCTCTACTCAATGGTAATTTGGTCAAGGAGGAAATAAAGAAAGGAATTAAAGAATTTTTAGAATTTAATGAAAATGAAGGCACAACATACCCAAATATATGGGACACAATGAAAGTAGTGCTAAGAGGGAAACTCATAGCCCCTAGTGCCTCCAAAAAGAAACTGGAGAGAGCAACCACTGGCAGCTTGACAGCACATCTGAAAGCTCTGAAACAAAAAGAAGGAAATACACCCAAGAGGAGTAGATGGCTGGAAATATCAAATTCACGGTTGAAACCATTCAAGTAGAACAAAAAGAACTGTACAAAGAATCAACAAAACCAGGAGGTGGGTCATTGAGAAAATAAACAAGATAGATAAACCCTTAGCCAAACTAACAAGAGGGTACAGAGAGTTTATACAAATTAACAAAATCAGAAATGAAAAGGGAGACATAGCAGAATCTGAGGAAATTAAAAAAACTCATCAGATCCTACTACAAAAGCCTATACTCAACAAAACCGATGATCTAGATGAAATGGACAATTTTCTAGACAAATACCAGGTACTAAAGTTAAATCAGGATCAGATAAACTATCTAAACAGTCCCATAACTCCTAAAGAAATAGAAGCAGTTATTAAAAGTCCCCCAACCAATAAAAGCCCAGGACCAGATGTGTTTGGTGCAGAATTCTATCAGCCCTTCATAGAAGACCTCATACCAATATTGTCCAAGCTATTCCACAAAATAGAAACAGAAGGAGCACTACCCAATTCCTTCTATGAAGCCACAATTATGCTTATACCTAAACGACACAAAGACCGAACAAAGAAAGAGAACTTCAGACCAATTTCTCTTGTGAATATCAACTCAAAAATACTCAATGAAATTCTCTCAAACAGAATCCAAGAACACATTACCCATCATGATCAAGTAGGCTTCATCCCATGGATGCAGGGATGGTTCAATATATGGAAATCCATGAACGCAATCCACTATGTAAACAAAATCAAAGAAAAAAAACCACATGATCATCTCATTAGATGCTGAGAAAGCATTTGACACAATTTATTGTCCTTTCATGTTAAAAGTCTTGAAAAGATAAGGAAGTCAAGGCCCGTACCTAAACATAGTAAAAGCAATATACAGCAAACTAGTAGCCAACATCAAACTAAATAGAGAGAAACTTAAAGCATTCCCACTAAAATCAATGACTAGGCAAGGCTCCCCATTCTGTCCCTACTTATTCAACGTAGTACTTGAAGTCCTAACAAGAATCATCAGAAAAAAAAAAAAAAAAAGGAGACCAAACAGACACAAATTGGAAAGGAAAAAGTAAAAATACCACTATTTGCAGATGATATTATAGTATACTTAAGTGACCACGAAAGTTCCACCAGAGAACTAGTAAGTACTAGTAAGAACTAGTAAGTCTGGATCCCGGCCCGCAGCAGCTCTCTGCTCCCAGACCCGGTGAGAGAGAGACCCAACCGCCTGGTCAGGTGGGCACTCCTGAGGCTGCAGAGCGGAAGAGACCACCAACACTGCTCACCCCTGCCCACATCCCTGGCCCAAGAGGAAACTGTATAGGCCTCTGGGCTCCCGTGGGGGAGGGCCCAGGAGCGGCAGGACACCTGCCTAAGACACCTCCGGAACCTGAAAGAAACAGACCTGATAAACAGTTCTCTGCACCCAAATCCCGTGGGAGGGAGAGCTAAACCTTCAGAGAGGCAGACAAGCCTGGGAAACCAGAAGAGACTGCTCCCTGCACACACATCTCGGACGCCAGAGGAAAAAGCCAAAGACCATCTGGAACCCTGGTGCACTGAAGCTCCCGGAAGGGGCGGCACAGGTCTTCCTGGTTGCTGCTGCTGCAGAAAGCCCCTGGGCAGCACCCCACGAGCGAACCTGAGCCTCGGGACCACAGGTAAGACCAAATTTTCTGCTGCAAGAAAGCTGCCTGGTGAACTCAAGACACAGGCCCACAGGAACAGCTGAAGACCTGTAGAGAGGAAAAACTACACACCCGAAAGCAGAACACACTGTCCCCATAACTGACTGAAAGAGAGGAAAACAGGTATACAGCACTCCTGACACACAGGCTTATAGGACAGTCTAGCCACTGTCAGAAATAGCAGAACAAAGTAACACTAGAGATAATCTGATGGCGAGAGGCAAGCGCAGGAACCCAAGCAACAGAAACCAAGACTACATGCCATCATCGGAGCCCAATTCTCCCACCAAAACAAACATGGAATATCCAAACACACCAGAAAAGCAAGATCTAGTTTCAAAATCATTTTTGATCATGATGCTGGAGGACTTCAAGAAAGACATGAACACACTTAGGGAAACACAGGAAAACATTAATAAACAAGTAGAAGCCTACAGAGAGGAATTGCAAAATCCCTGAAAGAATTCCAGGAAAACACAATCAAACAGTTGAAGGAATTAAAAATGGAAAGAGAAGCAATCAAGAAAGAACACATGGAAACAACCCTGGATATAGAAAACCAAAAGAAGAGACAAGGAGCTGTAGATACAAGCTTCACCAACAGAATACAAGAGATGGAAGAGAGAATCTCAGGAGCAGAAGATTCCATAGAAATCATTGACTCAACTGTCAAAGATAATGTAAAGCAGAAAAAGCTACTGGTCCAAAACATACAGGAAATCCAGGACTCAATGAGAAGATCAAACCTAAGGATAATAGGTATAGAAGAGAGTGAAGACTCCCAGCTCAAAGGACCAGTAAATATCTTCAACAAAATCATAGAAGAAAACTTCCCTAACCTAAGAAAAGAGATACCCATAGACATACAAGAAGCCTACAGAACTCCAAATAGATTGAACCAGAAAAGAAACACCTCCCGTCACATAATTGTCAAAACACCAAGCGCACAAAATAAAGAAAGAATATTAAAAGCAGTAAGGGAAAAAGGTCAAGTAACATATAAAGGCAGACCTATCAGAATCACACCAGACTTCTGGCCAGAAACTATGAAGGCCAGAAGATCCTGGACTGATGTCATACAGACCCTAAGAAAACACAAATGCCAGCCCAGGTTACTGTATCCAGCAAAACTCTCAATTAACATTGATGGAGAAACCAAGATATTCCATGACAAAACCAAATTTACACAATATCTTTCTACAAATCCAGCACTACAAAGGATAATAAATGGTAAAGCCCAACATAAGGAGGCAAGCTATACCCTAGAAGAAGCAAGAAACTAATCGTCTTGGCAACAAAACAAAGAGAATGAAAGCACACAAACATAACCTCACATCCAAATATGAATATAACGGGAAACAATAATCACTATTCCTTAATATCTCTCAATATCAATGGCCTCAACTCCCCAATAAAAAGACATAGATTAACAAACTGGATACACAACGAGGACACTGCATTCTGCTGCCTACAGGAAACACACCTCAGAGACAAAGACAGACAAAACCTCAGACTGAAAGGCTGGAAAACAACTTTCCAAGCAAATGGTCAGAAGAAGCAAGCTGGAGTAGCCATTCTAATATCAAATAAAATCAATTTCCAACTAAAAGTCATCAAAAAAGATAAGAAAGGACACTTCATATTCATCAAAGGAAAAATCCACCAAGATGAACTCTCAATCCTAAATATCTATGCCCCAAATACAAGGGCACCTACATACGTAAAAGAAACCTTACTAAAGCTCAAAACACACATTGCACCTCACACAATAATAGTGGGAGATTTCAACACCCCACTCTCATCAATGGACAGATCATGGAAACAGAAATTAAACAGAGATGTAGACAGACTAAGAGAAGTCATGAGCCAAATGGACCTAACGGATATTTATAGAACATTCTATCCTAAAGCAAAAGGATATACCTTCTTCTCAGCTCCTCATGGTACTTTCTCCAAAATTGACCATATAATTGGTCAAAAAACAGGCCTCAACAGGTACAGAAAGATAGAAATAATCCCATGTGTGCTATCGGACCACCACGACCTAAAACTGGTCTTCAATAACAATAAGGGAAGAATGCCCACATATACGTGGAAATTGAACAATGCTCTACTCAATGATAACCTGGTCAAGGAAGAAATAAAGAAAGAAATTAAAAACTTTTTAGAATTTAATGAAAATGGAGATACAACATACTCAAACTAATGGGACACAATGAAAGCTGTGCTAAGAGGAAAACTCATAGCTCTGAGTGCCTGCAGAAAGAAACAGGAAAGAGCATATGTCAGCAGCTTGACAGCACACCTAAAACCTCTAGAACAAAAAGAAGCAAATACACCCAGGAGGAGTAGAAGGCAGGAAATAATCAAACTCAGAGCTGAAATCAACCAAGTAGAAACAAAAAGGACCATAGAAAGAATCAACAGAACCAAAAGTTGGTTCTTTGAGAAAATCAACAAGATAGATAAACCATTAGCCAGACTAACGGGAGGACACAGAGAGTGCGTCCAAATTAACAAAATCAGAAATGAAAAGGGAGACATAACTACAGATTCAGAGGAAATTCAAAAAATCATCAGATCTTACTATAAAAACCTATATTCAACAAAATTTGAAAATCTTCAGGAAATGGACAATTTCCTAGACAGATACCAGGTACCGAAGTTAAATCAGGAACAGATAAACCAGTTAAACAACCCCATAACTCCTAAGGAAATAGAAGCAGTCATTAAAGGTCTCCCAACCAAAAAGAGCCCAGGTCCAGACGGGTTTAGTGCAGAATTCTATCAAACCTTCATAGAAGACCTCATACCAATATTATCCAAACTATTCCACAAAATTGAAACAGATGGAGCCCTACCGAATTCCTTCTACGAAGCCACAATTACTCTTATACCTAAACCACACAAAGACACAACAAAGAAAGAGAACTTCAGACCAATTTGCCTTATGAATATCGACGCAAAAATACTCAATAAAATTCTGGCAAACTGAATTCAAGAGCACATCAAAACAATCATCCACCATGATCAAGTAGGCTTCATCCCAGGCATGCAGGGATGGTTTAATATACGGAAAACCATCAACGTGATCCATTATATAAACAAACTGAAAGAACAGAACCACATGATCATTTCATTAGATGCTGAGAAAGCATTTGACAAAATTCAACACCCCTTCATGATAAAAGTCCTGGAAAGAATAGGAATTCAAGGCCCATACCTAAACATAGTAAAAGCCATATACAGCAAACCAGTTGCTAACATTAAACTAAATGGAGAGAAACTTGAAGCAATCCCACTAAAATCAGGGACTAGACAAGGCTGCCCACTCTCTCCCTACTTATTCAATATAGTTCTTGAAGTTCTAGCCAGAGCAATCAGACAACAAAAGGAGATCAAAGGGATACAGATCGGAAAAGAAGAGGTCAAAATATCACTATTTGCAGATGACATGATAGTATATTTAAGTGATCCCAAAAGTTCCACCAGAGAACTACTAAAGCTGATAAACAACTTCAGCAAAGTGGCTGGGTATAAAATTAACTCAAATAAATCAGTTGCCTTCCTCTATACAAAAGAGAAACAAGCCGAGAAAGAAATTAGGTAAACGACACCCTTCATAATAGACCCAAATAATATAAAGTACCTCGGTGTGACTTTAACCAAGCAAGTAAAAGATCTGTACAATAAGAATTTCAAGACACTGAGGAAAGAAATTGAAGAAGACCTCAGAAGATGGAAAGATCTCCCATGCTCATGGATTGGCAGGATTAATATAGAAAAAATGGCCATTTTACCAAAAGCAATCTACAGATTCAATGCAATCCCCATCAAAATACCAATCCAATTCTTCAAAGAGTTAGACAGAACAATTTGCAAATTCATCTGGAATAACAAAAAACCCAGGATAGCTAAAGCTATCCTCAACAATAAAAGGACTTCAGGGGGAATCACTATCCCTGAACTCAAGCAGTATTACAGGGCAATAGTGATAAAAACTGCATGGTATTGGTACAGAGACAGACAGATAGACCAATGGAATAGAATTGAAGACCCAGAAATGAACCCACACACCTATGGTCACTTGATTTTTGACAAAGGAGCCAAAACCATCCAATGGAAAAAAGATAGCATTTTCAGCAAATGGTGCTGGTTCAACTGGAGGGCAACATGTAGAAGAATGCAGATCGATCCATGCTTATCACCCTGTACAAAGCTTAAGTCCAATTGGATCAAGGACCTCCACATCAAACCAGACACACACAAACTAATAGAAGAAAAACTAGGGAAGCATCTGGAACACATAGGCACTGGAAAAAATTTCCTGAACAAAACACCAATGGCTTATGCTCTAAGATCAAGAATCGACAAATGGGATCTCATAAAACTGCAAAGCTTCTGTAAGGCAAAGGACACTGTGGTTAGGACAAAACGGCAACCAACAGATTGGGAAAAGATCTTTACCAATCCTACAACAGATAGAGGCCTTATATCCAAAATATACAAAGAACTCAAGAAGTTAGACCGCAGGGAAACAAATAACCCTATTAAAAAATGGGGTTCAGAGCTAAACAAAGAATTCACAGCTGAGGAATGCTGAATGGCTGAGAAACACCTAAAGAAATGTTCAACATCTTTAGTCATAAGGGAAATGCAAATCAAAACAACCCTGAGATTTCACCTCACACCAGTGAGAATGGCTAAGATCAAAAACTCAGGTGACAGCAGATGCTGGCGAGGATGTGGAGAAAGAGGAACACTCCTCCATTGTTGGTGGGATTGCAGACTGGTAAAACCATTCTGGAAATCAGTCTGGAGGTTCCTCAGAAAATTGGACATTGAACTGCCTGAGGATCCAGCTATACCTCTCTTGGGCATATACCCAAAAGATGCCTCAACATATAAAAGAGACACGTGCTCCACTATGTTCATCGCAGCCTTATTGATAATAGCCAGAAAATGGAAAGAACCCAGATGCCCTTCAACAGAGGAATGGATACAGAAAATGTGGTACATCTACACAATGGAATATTACTCAGCTATCAAAAACAACGAGTTTATGAAATTCGTAGGCAAATGGTTGGAACTGGAAAATATCATCCTGAGTGAGCTAACCCAATCACAGAAAGACATACATGGTATGCACTCATTGATAAGTGGCTATTAGCACAAATGTTTGAATTACCCTAGATCCCTAGAACAAACGAAACTCAAGAAGGATGATCAAAATGTGAATGCTTCACTCCTTCTTTAAATGAGGAAAAAGAATACCCTTGGCAGAGAAGGGAGAGGCAAAGATTAAAACAGAGACTGAAGGAACACCCACTCAGAGCCTGCCCCACATTTGGCCCATACATATACAGCCACCCTATTAGACAAGATGGATGAAGCAAAGAAGTGCAGACCGACAGGAGCCGGATGTAGATCGCTCCTGAGAGACACAGCCAGAATACAGCAAATACAGAGGCGAATGCCAGCAGCAAACCACTGAACTGAGAATAGGTCCCCTATTGAAGGAATCAGAGAAAGAACTGGAAGAGCTTGAAGGGGCTCGAGACCCCAAAAGTACAACAATGCCAAGCAACCAGAGCTTCCAGGGACTAAGCCACTACCTAAAGACTATACATGGACTGACCCTGGACTCTGACCCCATAGGTAGCAATGAATATCCTAGTAAGAGCACCAGTGGAAGGGGAAGCCCTGGGTCCTGCTAAGACTGAACCCCCAGTGAACTAGTCTATGGGGGGAGGGCGGCAATGGGGGGAGGGTTGGGAGGGGAACACCCATAAGGAAGGGGAGGGGGGAGGGGGATGTTTGCCCGGAAACCGGGAAAGGGAATAACACTCGAAATGTATATAAGAAATACTCAAGTTAATAAAAAAAAAATTTGCAGCTAAAATCTTCAAGATTTAAAATGAAATATATAAATGCACTTTTTACTTATTCCTTAATAACCCAGCAAACACTTTGTAGGACCATTTACTAGATTTGTGCTGGCTTCTTGCTAGGTGCCAGGTGCAGAGGCAACGTCTTCCTAAATCTACTGCAACCTGTAAAGTGATGTATAGCCTCAGACAGACTTCCTTATGGTTACTATGGTGCTTGGCTTTTTAATTTTCCTGTTCATCATCATTATTTGTTTCTGGAAACACAATTCTGGATTCACATTTGTTTCTACTATAAAATTCAGATTTACTGATGGAACAAAAGAAACAGAAGAAAAAATTTCCCAAGAACATCAACTTATTCGGGGCAGGTGTAGGCATTTTCCATTCAGTTTGTGCTTACACCTAGAGGACTCTGAGCTTTCCACAGCCCTCACTTATTTCTTATTTCAGCATTTAACCCTATTCATTCTTTGCTATGGCATGTATGGAGTGAGTGTTTGCTCAACAAACTTGTGTACTTAGACACAATTTCCAAAGACATTCTACATGATATGGGAGTCATAAACTACTCTTTTCCGCTGAGCTTTGTTTGTAAAATGGATTTTTAGTTTGCTGGAAGCAATTTTGAGACTAATTAAAAGTTTAATAAATAAACATAATCTATTATTAGTCAAATTATAATGCAGTGATGTTTTAGAACTGGAGCAACTATGCTGCCTTGTGAATTCCTCAATAAATTATGCATGAGCGATTTGGAATTGCTTACCTCAATTTGGACAGTGCCCGATATTAAAGCATACTCTGTAATTCATTTTGTAGTTTGAGGGCATAATAGGGCGAGAGAAACACAGCTTATATTAGATTCAGTTTATTCTGGCATCGGCCTTACTTTTTAATTGTGTTTTAAAACAGTTATTTATCAGTTTACTTTTTATTTTTCTATTAATTGTGGCCTTCACAGTATGAGAAAAGAGATCCACTTCAGTGGAAGTGAAAATAAAATCGGCTTTTTGAAAAAAAAAAAAAAAGAACTAGTAAGTCTGATAAACAACTTCAGCAAAGTAGCTGGGTATAAAATTAACTCAAACAAATCCGTAGCCTTCCTCTTCTCAAAGGATAAACAGTCTGAGAAAGAAATTAGGAAATAGTCACAAATAATATAAAATATTTCAGTGTGATTCTATCCAAGCAAGTGAAAGATCTGTATGACAAAAACTTCAAGTCTCTGAAGAAAGAAATTGAGGATGATCTTAGAAGATGGAAAGACCACCCATGCTCATAAATTGGCAGGATTAATATAGTAAAAATGGCGGTTTTGCCAAAAGCAATTGACAGATTCAATGCAATCCCCAGCAAATTCCAACTGAATTCTTCATAGAGTTTGAAAGAGCAATTTGCAAATTCATTTGGAATAACAAAAAACAAAACAAAACAACAAACAAAACAAAACCAACCAACCAAACAAAAAACAACCCAAAAACCAAAAAACAGAATAGTGTGTCCCCGCCAGCGGGGACCCAGTTATTCAGGGTCCCGAAGGGGCGCTACCCTTGGGCCTAAATGGGGGGCGAGAGAAGAAGGAGACCAAGCAAGATTCTGTTGTCAAGGTCTCGTTTATTGGGATGTACGTTACAGCTTTTAAGGCTTTCAGGTAGGGGGAGTGACCTTTGTGAAACATGAAGGAAGGGGAGATGAGGGTATAGGCAGTGATAGCTGGAGGCAAAGAAGTCAGGCGATGAGGTCAGGTGGTGGAGACACTGGGTGTAGACTGAGGAGATAACTGGTATCTGCTAAGGGAGCTGAGGCATCCCTTGAATGTTATCTTCCTGTGCCGTAAATTCATGGGAGAGGCTTTGTCCAACAATCTTAAGGCTTATGGCAGTCATCTTAGGGGTGAGTCTCTGTGGCCAAACAGCCCAGAGTCACTTTGAACCATGCGGTCAAAAAGCAGCTAGGCCCAAATCCAATATGGCTCCGTGCAATAGTGAAAACTATCTTCAACAATAAAAGAACTTCTAGGGAATCACAATTCCTAACCTCAAGCTGTATTACAGAGAAATATTGATAAAACCTCTGTGGTATTGGTACAGGGACAGGAAGGTAGATCAATGGAATAGAATTGAAGACCTAGATGTGAACCATACACCTATGGTAACTTGATTTTTGACAAAAGATCTAAAACCATTCAGTAGCAAAAAGAAAGCATTTTCATCAAATGGTACTGTTTCACCTGGAGTTCAGCACATAGAAGAATGCAAATCGATCCATTCTTATTGCCCTGTACAGAGCTTAAACCCAAACGGATCAAGGACCTCCAATTGAAACCAGATACACTCAAACTAATAGGCGAAAAAGTGGGGAAGAGCCTCAAACACATAGGCACTGGGGAAAATTTCCTAAAAAAAAAATAAAAAACACCAATGGCTATCAGAGCCTCCTGGGTCCCCTGCAGTGTTTCACACCCCCTTGTCAGACCCTTCTGGGTCCCTTGCAGTGTTTGACCCCTACTGAGCCCTGCTGATGCTTGTGGAAGCCTTTTGTTCCTAACAAAGGAACAGTCTGGCCCGGTAAGACTTGCCTGGGCCATGGTCAATTCGTTCCTGTCTTTTGTCTTCCCAGTCTTTTGTTTTTGAGATTTAATCTGGTCTTCCTGGTTTCTCCCCAGTAAATTGGGGGCATGTATTTGGTCTTTTCTTACCGAAATCTTAAGTCGAGGTTTCCCACTTTGCTTCCCAGTTTTTTCCACCTGGTAAACTTGGGGTATATATTTGGAAAATAAAGCCACAAATTGGGCATTCTTTCTTAACCTACGTGTGTGTGTGTGTGTGTGTGTGTGTGTGTGTGTGTGTGTGTGTGTGTGTGTGTTTTAATCCCACAGGCTTACCTCTGGTTCTCGGTGCCTTGCGGGTGTGGGCATCGACAAATGGCTATGCTTTAAGATCAAGAATTGACTAAGGGGACCTCATAAAACTGCAAAGCTTCTGTTAGGCAAAGGACACTGCCTTTAGGAAAAAATGGCAACCAACAGATTGGGAAAAGATCTTTACCCATCCTATACCTGAAAGAGGGTTAATATCCAATATATACAAAAAAGCTCAAGAAATTAGACTCCAAATAGCCAGTAACCCATTAAAAAATGTGCTACAGAGCTAAACAAAGAATTTTCAGCTGAGGAATATTGAATGGCTGAAAAGTACCTAAAGAAATGTTCATCATAGTTAGTCATCAGGGAAATGCAAATCAAAACAACTCTGAGATTCCACCTCACACAAGTCAGAATGGCTAAGATCAAAAATTCAGGTGACAACAGATGGTACACCCCCTCTTGACATTGTATTACCTGAGGACCCAGCTATACCACTCCTGGTAATATACCCAAATGATGCTCCAACATACAACAAAGACACATCCTCCATTATGTTCATCTCAGCCTTATTTATAATAGCCAGAAGCTGAAAAGAACCCAGATGTCCCTCAACAGAGGAATGGATACAGAAAATGTTGTACATCTACACAATGGAGCACTACTCAGTTATCAAAAACAATAACTTAATGAAACTCATAGGCAAATGGATGGAAGTAGAAAGTATCATCCTGAATAAGGTAACCCAATGATAAAAAAGCACACATGGTATACACCCACTGATAAGTGGATATTAGCACAAACGGTCATATTTTCCAAGATACAATCCACAGACTACATGAAGCTTGGAAAGAAAGATGAGCAAAATGTAGATGCTTCAGTCCTTCCTAAAAGGGGGGACAAAAATATTCATATGAGGGGATATGGAGACAAAGTTTGAAGCAGAGACTGAAGGAATGGTCATTCAGAGCCTGCCCTACCTGGGGATCCAGCCCAATTTATATATACACAGCCACCAAAACTAGACAATATTGATGAAGCCAAGAAGTGCATGCTGACAGGGGTCTAATATAGCTGTCTCCTGAGAGACTCAGCCAGAGTGTGACAAATACAGAGGCAAATGCTAGCAGCAAACCATTGCACTAGAACTGGGTCCCCATTGGAGGAGTTAGAGAAGGGATGGATGGAGCTGAAGGGGTTTGCAAACCCCAGAAGAACAATAATACCAATCAGCCAGAGCACCCAGGGACTAAACCACTACCCAAAGACTATATGAGACAGAGGATGGCCTTGTTGGACACCAATGGGAGGAGAAGCCCTTGATCCTGCCAAGACTGGACCCCCCAGTGTAGGGTAATGTCAGGGTGGGAAGGTGGGAAAGAGTGGTAGTTGGGGAGGGGGAACACACTCATAGAAGAAGGGAAGAGGTATGGGATAGAGAGCTATAGATATATTTTTCCACCAACCCCAAATCTGACAGAGGGCTAATATCTAAAATATATAAAGTACTCAAGAAACTAGATACCAACATCTAAAAAATAATCCCAATAAAAATATTCTACATATATAAAAAGAAACTTCTCAATAGCAATTCCAAGTGCCTGAGGACCCCATATAAAAATGTTAGCGGGGCTGGAGAGGTGGATCAGCAGTTAAGAGCACTGACTGCCCTTCCATAGGTCCTGAGTTCAATACCCAGCAACCACATGGTGACTCACAACCATTTGTAATGGTATCTGGTGCCCTTTTCTGGTGTGTATGAAGATAGTTACAGTGTACTCATATAAATAAAAATTAATTAAAAAAGCAATGTCAGCCACCTTTAGCTATCAGGGGATTGCATATCAAAACATTAAGAGTCCACCTTACACCTGTCAGAATGCCTAAGCTCAAAAACACAGGTCTCAGATCATATAAGTCAGATGTTGAACCAAGGGAACACTCCTCCATTTCTGGTAGGAGGACAAATATTCACAGCTACTATGAATATAAAAATGGTGCTTCCTCAGAAAATTGGGAGTCATTCTACCACAACACCTATACCAACACCTATCTCAACACCAACATCAATATCATTCCCAGCCATATACACAAAGGATATTCAATCCTAACACAAGAGCCCTTGCTAGACTAATGCTCATAGCACCTTTATTTGTAAGAGTCAGGAACTGGAAAGAATTTATATATCTCTCAATCAAAAATTGGTTAAGGAAATCATGGTCCATTTACACAAGTATTACTCATCTGTTAAAAGAATGACATAATAAAATTTGTTGTGAAATGAATGGGTCTAGAAAAGAATCATCCTGAGTGAGGTAACCCAGTCCCAGAAAGACAGATATCATATGTACTCATTTATAAGTAGATAGCAGTTGTTAAGTAAATGACTGTCAAGCCACAATGCACAAACTTAAAAAGGCTAAGTTACAATACTGGCACTAAGGGGGATGCATTGATTTTCCTGAGTAAGGGAAAAAGAATATATTTTGTATGTGGACTGGGACCTGGTGGGAATGAAAACATGGAAGGAAAGATGGTGGATGGAAGAAGAGAATACAGAGAAACAACTGAAATTAGAGGGCACTTGGGAGTCAGCATAAAAACCAAGTGCAGTAGAAATTCCCAGGATTCTCTGATGATGAACCTACGGAGGATTCCTAGTAATGGAGGATATGAAACCTGAACCAGTCATCTTCTGTTATCAGGCAAATTCAGGGGTGGGAGTGGATACCAATCCAGACACAAAGCCTTTCCCATGCTGTAAGATGTGCTGGGGCAGTGCAGGTAAAGAATTTGTAGGAGTCACCAACCAGTGTCTGGTGTAATTTGAGGCCTGAATCTGAAAGAAAGCCCATGCTGAAATATGTACAACCCAGAGACCTAGGATAATAACAAAACAACAACAAAAAATAAAAAAATTACTCCTAATGACATTCTACTTTACTCAGTAGATAGGTACCTAGCCTACTTATGATCAGAGACAAATCTTTCTGCAGCTGATGGGAGCAGATGCAGAGCCCCACAGACAAACAGTAGTGAGAGAGAACCTAAATTGAAGACCTTTATTGGGTTCCTCTCTTGGAGCTTGGGAAAATCCATGAGGGAAGAATTGTAGGAGCTAGTGAATTTCAAGACACCAGAAGGACATAGCTCACAGAATCAACTAAGTAGGGCTCACAGGAACTCACAGAGATAAAACCACAATCAAAAAGCTTGTGTGAGTCTGAGTTAGATCCTCTGTATACATGTCACAGTCTCAGCTTGGTGTTTTTGTGGGAATCCTAACCATGGGAGTGGGGGTACCTTTTCTTGAGATCCTTGTTCTACTGGGTTGCCTCACCCAGCCCTATTATCATTTGTATCTACTTTTATTATTTTGTCTTATACCATATTTGGTTGCTATCCCTGGGTAGCCTATTTCTCCGAAGAGAATTGAAGCAGGAGTGATCTTGGGAGAAGGGGTTTGGGTGTAATTGAGGATTAGAACTGAGGGGACTAGAGGGAAGGCAAATAATAAATTTCTAAAAGATGTATATAATTGAAAATAAAAATAAAAAGGAAAAATGGAATTCAATAATGATAGAAATACTGAGGGAAAAAAACCTGACACGGTGATGGAAATGAAAAAATTGTGAGATCAAGTAGAAAAAAATCCAAAAAAAAAAAAAAAAAAGCTTCAGTACACTGAACTAAATTGATTTTAAAAAATCATAGCATGATGACAAAACAGAAAATTGAATGCTCACATCGAGGTCAATGATAAAGTTTTTAATGTATGAGGAAACTATGCAATAAATTTTGTATATCATAAAAGGAAAAGCCTATTAAGAATAGGTTTATAAGAAGGAGATTTTTTTGTGTGTATATTTAACTCCTTTCTTTCTTAATTGGGTATTTTTATTTATGTACAATTCAAATGTTATCCCCTTTCATGGTTCCCCATCCATAAACCTCCTATCCCATCCCCCCTCTAACTTCTTCTATGAGGGTGCTCCCCCACCCATCCATCCAATTCATGTTGTTCATATGTTTTATTTTTAGGACTGGCATCACAGTAATGGATTTCTTAAAGTTCTTCATTTGGTGATAGAGCATTGTGAGACTTCCCCTATCCAAGCTGTTGAGTCAAGTGGCATTATCACTGAGTTTTGTTTTTTTAGGTGACCATATTGTTGTTGTTATTGTTGTTGTTGTTTTCCTTACAACGTCTCTGTCATGTACAGAGGGGACTGTATTACAGAAGGCATGTTCATCTGTGCTTGCACTATTTTGACTTCTACTGCAATGTTTCCTAAGCCTTGGGTATAGGATTTATGTTGTAGATGTATCAACTCTAATTTCACATGCTCGATGTTACCTAAGAAATTTGGATAAAGTTTAATCAGTTCTAAATTTAAACACAGGCTTTTTTCATAATTTACTTTTGTTCATATTAAATCCCAATCACAGTTCCCCTCCCTTATTTCCTCCCATTCCTGCCTTTTCAAATCCTTCTCCCAATTATACCCTTTACTTCTCTCTGAGAAGGGGAAGGCCCCCGATGCCCTTAGGTACCACCAACGCTAAGACATCTAGTTCCAGCAAAGCTAAGCACCTCCTCTCCCACTGAGGCACAATTAGGCAGTCCAGGTAGGGGATCCAGTGAAAGGCAACAGAGACAGCCCCTGACCCAAATGTTAGAGGATACATGTGAAGACCAAGCTACACATTTGCTACAAATATGTGGGGTACTAGGTCCAGCCCCTGCATGCTCTTTGGTTGGTGGTTCAGTCTCTTTGAGCCGTCATGGGCCCAGGTTAGTTGACCTTGTAGGTTTTTTCTTAGTCTCTGTGACCCCTCTGGCTAACTTAATTTTTTCCTTTTTCTTCTACAAGACTCTGTAAGCTTACGCTAATGTTTGTCTATGGGTGTCTGAATATGATTACAACTGCTGATGGATAAAGCTTCTTAGGAGATAGGCTAGGATCCTGTCTGCAAGCATAGCAGAGTATCATTAGTAGTGCCAGGGGTTGGCTCTCTCAAATGGGATGGATCTAAAGTTGAACTAGTCTTTGGCTAGATATTTCCTTAGTTTCTGCTCCATATTTATCTCTGTGCATCCTGTAGGCAGGACAAATTTGAGGTTGAAGGTTTTGTGGGTTGATTGATGTTTCTTTCTTCTGCCGGAAGTCCTGCCTGGCTACAGGAGGTAGCCACTGCAGGCTCTATATCCTCCCCTGATAGAAATATCTGCTAAGCTCACTCCCTTTGAGTCCCCATAGCCTCCCCAACCCATGTTTCCCACTGGTCTCAAAGATGCTCACCCACTGATTTTCATTCTCATCCCCAACCCTCACTAACTCCCATTCCTGATCACCATTCCCATCCCCTTCTCGTTCTCTCTCCTAACCAATTCCTCTGTGCATCTACCAGTAATGAATTTTTTGTTCCCCTTCTGAATGAGATTCAGACATACTCCCTTGGGCCTTCTGTTTTACTTAATTTCTTTGAGTTTGTGTATTGTAGCACAGCTATCCTGCACTTTATGGCTAATGTGCAATTCTAAGTGAATATATGCCATACATTTCTTTCTTGGTCTGTATTACCTCATCAGGGCAATATCCTCAAGTTGCATCCATTTGCCTGCAGATTTCATGATGTCTTTGTGTTTAGTAGCTGAATAGTATTCCATTGCTTGTATGAGAACTCTCTAACTTTTATGAAGGCCCTTAGTGCTTTGAGCTTTCTTCTTAGCACTGCTTACACTGTATTCCATAAATTTGGGTTGTTATTCATTGAATTCTGAAAAGACTTTAATTTCTTTGTATATTCACTGACCTAGTGATCATTGAGTGGAACGTTGTTCAGTTTCCATGAGTTTGTTTGTTTCGGTCATTTTTTAAGTACAGCTTTAATCCATTGTGCTTTGATAAGATACAAGGAGTTATTTGAATTTTCTTGTATTTGTTGAGGCTTGTGTTGTGACCAATTATATGATCAATATTGGAGAAGGCTCTGTGAGGTTCTGAGCAAAAGGTAAATCCTTTTTTGTTTGAGCGAAAGATTCTGTGGACATCTGTTGGGTCCATTTGATTCATAAACTTACTTAGTTTCACTATTTCCCTTTTTAGTTTCTGGTTTGATGACCTGTTTATTGGTGAGAGTGGGGTGTTGAAGTCTCCCAAGATTAATGTGTGTGGTTCAATTTATAATTTAAGCTTTAGTAACATTTCTTTTACAAATATGGGTGCACATGTGTTTGGGAAATGTTCAGAATTGAAATGTCATCTTGATGGATTTTTCCTTTGATAAGTATGAAATGTCCTTACTCATCTCTTTTAATTAATTTTGGTTGAAAAGTCTATTTTATGAGATAATAGAATGGCTACTGTAGCTTGCTTCTTGGGTCTATTTGCTTCAAAACCTTTTCTCCAGCCCTTTACTCTGAAGTAATGTCTATCTTTAATGCTGAGGTATGACTCCTGTATTCAGCAGAATGGTGGATCTTGTTTTCACATGCCCTTTATTAACCTCTGTCTTTTTGTTGTGTAATTGAGTTCAATGATGTTGAAAAATATTAATAATGAATGATTGTTAATTTCTGTTATTTTGGTGTTCATAGTGTTAGTGTGTGCGTGTGTGTGTGTGTGTGTGTGTGTGTGTGTGTGTCTGTATGTGTCTGTGTGTGTCTCTGTGTGCCTGTGTGTGTATGCATGTTTCCTTTATTTTTTCCACTGATATGAATTTACCTATTTCCTGTTTTCTTGTGTGTAGTCATCCTCCTTGAGTTTGCATTTTCCTTTAGTAATTTTCTGTAGACTGAGTTTGTGGATAGATACTGTTTAAATTTTTTTCTTGGAAATCACTTTTCTATATTTATGGTATTTGAAAATTTTGCTGGGTATATTAAGTAGTCTAGTATGGCATCTTTAATTTCTAAAAGGGTGTTAGACATCTGTCTAGGCCCTTGTAGCTTTCAGGGTCTTTGTTGATAAGTCAGGTATATTTCTGATAGGTCAATCTTATATGTTGCTTGGCCTTTTTCTTTACAGTTTTTAATATTCTTTTGTTTTCCTGTAGATTTTGTGTTTGGCATACTGTGTAGTGGGAGGATTTTCTTTTTTAAACCAAATCTACTGGCCTTCTGTAAGCTACTTGTATGTTTATATGCATCTCTTTCATCATGTTAGAGAAATTGTCTCCTATCATTTTTTTATTTTATTTTTTTATTAAGTTGAGTATTTCTCATTTACATTTTGAGTGTTATTCCCTTTCCCGGTTTCCGGGCAAACATCCCCCTAATCCCTCCCCCTCCCCTTCGTTATGGGTGTTCCACTCCCCATCCTCCCCCCATTGCCGCTCTCTCCACAACAATCACATTCACTGGGGGTTCAGTCTTAGCAGGACCAAGGGCTTCCCCTTCCACTGGTGATCATTGGTACCTATAAGTTCAGAGTCCAGGGTCAGTCCCTGTATAGTCTTTAGGTAGTGGCTTAGTCCCTGGAAGCTCTGGTTGGTTGGCAATGTTGTTAATAAGGGGTCTCGAACTCCTTCAAGCTCTTAGAGTTCTTTCTCTGATTCCTTCAACGGGGGTCCCGTTCTCAGTTCAGTGGTTTGCTGCTGGCATTCGCCTCTGTATTTGCTGTATTCTGGCTGTGTCTCTCAGGAGAGATCTACATCCGGCTCCTGTCAGCCTGCACTTCTTTGCTTCATCCATCTTGTCTAATTGGATGGCTGTATATGTATGGGCCACCTGTGGGGCAGGCTCTGAATGGGTGTTCCTTCTGTGTCTGTTTTAATCTTTGCCTCTCTATTCCCTGCCAAGGGTATTCTTGTTCCCCTTTTAAAGAAGGATTGAAGCATTCACATTTTGATCATCCGTCTTGAGTTTCATTTGTTCTAGGCATCTAGGGTAATTCAAGCATTTGGGCTAATAGCCACTTATCAATGAGTGCTTACCATGTGTGCATTTCTGTGATTGGGTTACCTCACTTAGGATGATATTTCCTTTTTTTTTTTTATTAACTTGAGTATTTCTTACATACATTTCGAGTGTTATTCTCTTTCCCGGTTTCCGGGCAAACATCCCCCTCCCCCCTCCCCTTCCTTATGGGTGTTCCTCTCCCAACCCTCCCCCCATTGCCGCCCTCCCGCCAACAATCACGTTCACTGGGGGTTCAATCTTAGCAGGACCCAGGGCTTCCCCTTCCACTGGTGCTCTTACTAGGATATTCATTGCTACCTATGAGGTCAGAGTCCAGGGTCAGTCCATGTATAGTCTTTAGGTAGTGGCTTAGTCCCTGGAAGCTCTGGTTGCTTGGCATTGTTGTACATATGGGGTCTTGAGCCCCTTCAAGCTCTTCCAGTTCTTTCTCTGATTCCTTCAACGGGGGTCCTATTCTCAGTTCAGTGGTTTGCTGCTGGCATTCGCCTCTGTATTTGCTGTATTCTGGCTGTGTCTCACAGGAGCGATCTACATCCGGCTCCTGTCAGCCTGCACTTCTTTGCTTCATCCATCTTGTCTAATTGGGTGGCTGTATAGGTATGGGCCACATGTGGGGCAGGCTCTGAATGGGTGTTCCTTCAGTCTCTGTTTTAATCTTTGCCTCTCTATTCCCTGCCAAGGGTATTCTTGTTCCCCTTTTAAAGAAGGATTGAAGCATTCACATTTTGATCATCCGTCTTGAGTTTCATTTGTTCTAGGCATCTAGGGTAATTCAAGCATTTGGGCTAATAGCCACTTATCAATGAGTGCATACCATGTATGTCTTTCTGTGATTGGGTTAGCTCACTCAGGATGATATTTTCCAGTTCCAACCATTTGCCGACGAATTTCATAAGGGCATTGTTTTTGATAGGTGAGTAATATTCCATTGTGTAGATGTACCACATTTTCGGTATCCATTCCTCTGTTGAAGGGCATCTGGGTTCTTTCCAGCTTCTGGCTATTATAAATAAGGCTGCTCTGCTATGAACATAGTGGAGCACGTGTCTTTTTTATATGTTGGGGCATCTTTTGGGTATATGCCCAAGAGAGTTATAGCTGGATCCTCAGGCAGTTCAATGTCCAATTTTCTGAGGAACTTCCAGACTGATTTACAGAATGGTTGTACCAGTCTGCAATACCAACAACAATGGAGGAGTGTTCCTCTTTCTCCACATCCTTGCCAGCATTTGCTGTCAACTGAGTTTTTGATCTTAGCCATTCTCACTGGTGTGAGGTGAAATCTCAGGGTTGTTTTGATTTGCATTTCCCTTATGACTAAAGATGTTGAACATTTCTTTAGGTGTTTCTCAACCATTCAGCATTCCTCAGCTGTGAATTCTTTGTTTAGCTCTGAACCCCATTTTTAATAGGGATATTTGTCTCCCTGCGGTCTAACTTCTTGAGTTCTTTGTATATTTTGGATATTTGTTGTAGGATTGGTAAAGATCTTTTCCCAATCTGTTGGTAGCCATTTTGTCCAAACAACAGTGTCCTTTGCCTTACAGAAGCTTTGCAGTTTTATGAGATCCCATTGGTTGATTCTTTTTTTTTTCCTTTGCTTATTTTTTTTTTTATTAACTTGAGTATTTCTTATATACATTTCGAGTGTTATTCCCTTTCCCGGTTTCCGGGCAAACATCTCCCTCCCCCCTCCCCTTCCTTATGGGTGTTCCCCTGCCAACCCTCCCCCCATTGCCGTCCTCCCCCCATAGACTAGTTCACTGGGGGTTCAGTCTTAGCAGGACCCAGGGCTTCCCCTTCCACTGGTGCTCTTACTAGGATATTCATTGCTACCTATGGGGTCAGAGTCCAGGGTCAGTCCATGTATAGTCTTTAGGTAGTGGCTTAGTCCCTGGAAGCTCTGGTTGCTTGGCATTGTTGTACATATGGGGTCTTGAGCCCCTTCAAGCTCTTCCAGTTCTTTCTCTGATTCCTTCAACGGGGGTCCTATTCTCAGTTCAGTGGTTTGCTGCTGGCATTCGCCTCTGTATTTGCTGTATTCTGGCTGTGTCTCTCAGGAGCGATCTACATCCGGCTCCTGTCGGTCTGCACTTCTTTGCTTCATCCATCTTGTCTAATTGGGTGGCTGTATATGTATGGGCCACATGTGGGGCAGGCTCTGAATGGGTGTTCCTTCAGTCTCTGTTTTAATCTTTGCCTCTCCCTTCCCTGCCAAGGGTATTCTTTTTCCTAATTTAAAGAAGGAGTGAAGCATTCACATTTTGATCATCCGTCTTGAGTTTCGTTTGTTCTAGGGATCTAGGGTAATTCAATCATTTGGGCTAATAGCCACTTATCAATGAGTGCATACCATGTATGTCTTTCTGTGATTGGGTTAGCTCACTCAGGATGATATTTTCCAGTTCCAACCATTTGCCTACGAATTTCATAAACTCGTTGTTTTTGATAGCTGAGTAATATTCCATTGTGTAGATGTACCACATTTTCTGTATCCATTCCTCTGTTGAAGGGCATCTGGGTTCTTTCCATTTTCTGGCTATTATAAATAAGGCTGCGATGAACATAGTGGAGCACGTGTCTCTTTTATATGTTGGGGCATCTTTTGGGTATATGCCCAAGAGAGGTATAGCTGGATCCTCAGGCAGTTCAATGTCCAATTTTCTGAGGAACCTCCAGACTGATTTCCAGAATGGTTTTACCAGTCTGCAATCCCACCAACAATGGAGGAGTGTTCCTCTTTCTCCACATCCTCGCCAGCATCTGCTGTCACCTGAGTTTTTGATCTTAGCCATTCTCACTGGTGTGAGGTGAAATCTCAGGGTTGTTTTGATTTGCATTTCCCTTATGACTAAAGATGTTGAACATTTCTTTAGGTGTTTCTCAGCCATTCGGCATTCCTCAGCTGTGAATTCTTTGTTTAGCTCTGAACCCCATTTTTTAATAGGGTTATTTGTTTCCCTGCGGTCTAACTTCTTGAGTTCTTTGTATATTTTGGATATAAGGCCTCTATCTGTTGTAGGATTGGTAAAGATCTTTTCCCAATCTGTTGGTTGCCGTTTTGTCCTAACCACAGTGTCCTTTGCCTTACAGAAGCTTTGCAGTTTTATGAGATCCCATTTGTCGATTCTTGATCTTAGAGCATAAGCCATTGGTGTTTTGTTCAGGAAATTTTTTCCAGTGCCCATGTGTTCCAGATGGTTCCCTAGTTTTTCTTCTATTACTTTGAGTGTGTCTGGTTTGATGTGGAGGTCCTTGATCCACTTGTACTTAAGCTTTGTACAGTGTGATAAGCATGGATCGATCTGCATTCTTCTACATGTTGCCCTCCAGTTGAACCAGCACCATTTGCTGAAAATGCTATCTTTTTTCCATTGGATGGTTTTGGCTCCTTTGTCAAAAATCAAGTGACCATAGGTGTGTGGGTTCATTTCTGGGTCTTCAGTTCTATTCCATTGGTCTATCTGTCTGTCTCTGTACCAATACCATGCAGTTTTTATCACTATTGCTCTGTAATACTGCTTGAGTTCAGGGATAGTGATTCCCCCTGACGTCCTTTTATTGTTGAGGATAGTTTTAGCTATCCTGGGTTTTTTGTTATTCCAGATGAATTTGCAAATTGTTCTGTCTAACTCTTTGAAGAAATGGATTGATATTTTGATGGGGATTGCATTGAATCTGTAGATCGCTTTTGGTAAAATGGCCATTTTTACTATATTAATCCTGCCAATCCATGAGCATGGGAGATCTTTCCATCTTCTGAGGTCTTCTTCAATTTTTTTCTTCAGAGGCTTGAAGTTCTTATTGTACAGATCTTTTACTTGCTTGGTTAAAGTCACACCGAGGTACCTTATATTATTTGGGTCTATTATGAAGGGTGTCGTTTCCCTAATTTCTTTCTCGGCTTGTTTCTCTTTTGTGTAGAGGCAGGCTACTGATTTATTTGAGTTAATTTTATACCCAGACACTTTGCTGAAGTTGTTTATCAGCTTTAGTAGTTCTCTGGTGGAACTTTTGGGATCACTTAAATATATTCTCATATCATCTGCAAAAAGTGATATTTTGACTTCTTCTTTTCCAATCTGTATCCCCTTGACCTCCTTTTGTTGTCTGATTGCTCTGGCTAGAACTTCAAGAACTATATTGAATAAGTAGGGAGAGAGCAGGCAACCTTGTCTAGTCCCTGATTTCAGTGGGATTGCTTCAAGTTTCTCTCCATTTAGTTTAATGTTAGCGACGGGTTTTCTCTATATGGCTTTTACTATGTTTAGGTATGGGCCTTGAATTCCTATTCTTTCCAGGACTTTTATCATGAAGTGGTGTTGAATTTTGTCAAATGCTTTCTCAGCATCTAATGAAATGATCATGTGGTTTTGTTCTTTCAGTTTGTTTATATAATGGATCACGTTGATGGTTTTCCGTATATTATACCATCCCTGCATGCCTGGGATGAAGCCTACTTGATCATGGTGGATGATTGTTTTGATGTGCTCTTGGATTCCGTTTGCCAGAATTTTATTGAGTATTTTTGCGTCGATATTCATAAGGGAAATTGGTCTGAAGTTCTCTTTCTTTGTTGGGTCTTTGTGTGGTTTAGGTATAAGAGTAATTGTGGCTTCATAGAAGGAATTCGGTAGTGCTCCATCTGTTTCAATTTTGTGGAATAGTTTGGATAATATTGGTATGAGGTCTTCTATGAAGGTCTGATAGAATTCTGCACTAAAGCCGTCTGGACCTGGGCTCTCTTTGGTTCAGAGACCTTTAATGACTGCTTCTATTTCCTTAGGAGTTATGGGGTTGTTTAACTGGTTTATCTGTTCCTGATTTAACTTCGGTACCTGGTATCTGTCTAGAAAATTGTCCATTTCCTGCAGATTTTCAATTTTGTTGAATATAGGCTTTTATAGTAAGATCTGATGATTTTTTGAATTTCTTCTGAATCTGTAGTTATGTCTCCCTTTTCATTTCTGGTTTTGTTAATTTGGACACACTCTTTGTGTCCTCTCGTTAGTCTGGCTAAGGGTTTATCTATCTTGTTGATTTTCTCAAAGAACCAACTTTTGGTTCTGTTGATTCTTTCTATGGTCCTTTTTGTTTCTACTTGGTTGATTTCAGCTCTGAGTTTGATTATTTCCTGCCTTCTACTCCTCCTGGATGTATTTCCTTCTTTTTGTTCTAGAGCTTTTAGGTGTGCTGTCAAGCTGGTGACATATGCTCTTTCCTGTTTCTTTCTGCAGGCACTCAGAGCTATGAGTTTTCCTCTTAGCACAGCTTTCATTGTGTCCCATAAGTTTGGGTATTTTGTACCTTCATTTTCATTAAATTCTAAAAAGTATTTAATTTCTTTCTTTATTTCTTCCTTGACCAGGTTATCGTTGAGTAGAGCATTGTTCAACTCCCACGTATATATGGGCGTTCCTCCCTTATTGTTATTGAAGACCAAGTCTAGGCCGTGGTGGTCTGATAGCACGCATGGGATTATTTCTATCCCTCTGTACCTGTTGAGGCCCGTTCTTTGACCAATTATATTGTCAATTTTGGAGAAAGTACCATGAGTAGCTGAGAAGAATGTATATCCTTTTGCTTTAGGATAGAATGTTCTATAAATATCTGTTAAGTCCATTTGGTTCATGACTTCTCTCAGTCTGTCTACGTCTCTGTTTAATTTCTGTTTCCATGATCTGTCCATTGATGAGAGTGGGGTGTTGAAATCTCCTACTATTATTGTGTGAGGTGCAATGTGTGTTTTGAGCTTTAGTAATGTTTCTTTTATGTATGTAGGTGCCCTTGTTTTTGGGGCATAGATACTTAGGATTGAGAGTTCATCTTGGTGGATTTTTCCTTTGATGAATATGAAGTCTCCTTCCTTATATTTTTGATGACTTTTAGTTGAAAATTGACTTTATTTGATATTAAAGTGGCTACTCCAGCTTGCTTCTTCTGACCATTTGCTTGGAAAGTTGTTTTCCAGCCTTTCACCCTGAGGTAGTGTCTGTATTTGTCTCTGAGGTGTGTTTCCTGTAGGCAGCAGAATGCAGGGTCCTCGTTGCGTATGCAGTTTGTTAATCTATGTCTTTTTATTGAGGAGTTGAGTCCATTGATGTTGAGAGATATTAAGGAATAGTGATTATTGCTTCCTGTTATATTCATATTTGGATATGAGGTTATGTTTGTGTGCTTTTCTTTTCTTTGTTTTGTTGCCAAGACAATTAGTTTCTTGCTTCTTCTAGGGTGTAGCTTGCCTCCTTAAGTTGGGCTTTACCATTTATTATCCTTTTTAGTGCTGGATTTGTAGAAAGATATTGTGTAAATTTGGTTTTGTCATGGAATATCTTGGTTTCTCCATCTATGGTAATTGAGAGTTTTGCAGGCTACAGTAACCTCGTCTGGCAGTTGTGTTCTCTTAGGGTCTGTATGACATCTGTCCAGGATCTTCTGGCTTTCATAGTCTCTGGCGAAAAGTCTGGTTGATTCTGATAGGTCTGCCTTTATATGTTACTTGACCTTTGTCCTTTACCGCTTTTAATATTCTTTCTTTATTTTGTGCATTTGGTGTTTTGACTATTATAGGACGGGAGGAGTTTCTTTTCTGGTCCAATCTATTGGGAGTTCTGTAGGCTTCTTGTATGCTTATGGGTATCTCTTTCTTTAGGTTAGGGAAGTTTTCTTCTATGATTTTGTTGAAGATATTTACTGGTCCTTTGAGCTGGGAGTCTTCACTCCCTTCTATACCTATTATCCTTAGGTTTGATCTTCTCATTGAATCCTGGATTTCCTGTATGTTTTGGACCAGTAGCTTTTTCTGCTTTACATTATCTTTGACAGTTGAGTCAATGATTTCTATGGAATCTTCTGCTCCTGAGATTCTCTCTTTTATCTCTTGTATTCTGTTGATGAATCTTGTATCTTCAGCTCCTTGTCTCTTCTTTTGGTTTTCTATATCCAGGGTTGTTTCCATGTGTTCTTTCTTGATTGCTTCTATTTCCATTTTTAATTCCTTCAACTGTTTGATTGTGTTTTCCTGGAATTCTTTCATCGATTTTTGTGATTCCTCTCTATTGGCTTCTATTTGTTTATTTATGTTTTCCTGTGTTTCTCTAAGGGAGTTCTTCATGTCTTTCTTGAAGTCCTTGATTTTGAAACTAGATCTTGCTATTCTGGTGTGTTTGGATATTCAGTGTTTGCTTTGGTGGGAGAATTGGGTCCGATAATGCCATGTAGTCTTGGTTTCTGTTGCTTGGACTCCTGCGTTTGCCTCTCGCCATCAGATTATCTCTAGTGTTACTTTGTTCTTCTATTTCTAACAGTGGCTAGACTGTCCTATAAGCCTGTGTGTCAGGGGTGCTGTAGACCTGTTTTCCTGTTTTCTTTCAGCCAGTTATGGGAACAGGGTGTTTTGCTTTCGGGCGTGTAGTTTTTCTTATCTACAGGTCTTCAGCTGTTCCTGTGGGCCTGCCCTGAGTTCACTAGGCAGGTCGCTTGCAGCAGAAAAGTTGGTCTTACCTGTGGTCCTGAGGCTCAAGTTTGCTCGTGGGGTGTTGCTTATGAGCTCTCCGAGGCCGGAGCATCCAGGAAGATCTGCGCTGCCCTTTCCGGGAGCTTCAGTTCTCCAGGGTTCCAGATGGCATTTGGTGTTTTCCTCTGGAATCAGTAATGTGTGCAGAGTGCAGTCTCTTCTGGTTTCCCAGGCATGTCTGCCTCTCTGAAGGTTTAGCTCTCCCTCCCACGGGATTTGGGTGCAGAGAACTGTTTATCTGGTCGGTCCCTTCAGGTTCAGGCGATGTCTCAGACGCAGCAGACCTGCTGTTCCTGGGCCCTCCTCTACGGGAACCCAGAGGCCATATACAGTTTCCTCTTGGGCCAGGGATGTGGGCAGGGGTGGGCATTGTTGGTGGTCTCTTCTGCTCTGCAGTCTCAGGAGTGCCCACCTGACCAGGCGGTGAGGGCTCTCTCCCACGGGGTTGGGGAGCAGAGAGCTGCTGCGGGCAGGGATCCACAGGTTTGGGACTCCCGCTAAATACCGGAAGTGTCCGGTCCTAGAGGAATTTTGCCTCTGTGTGTCCTGAGTTCACCAGGCAGGTCGCTTACAGCAGAAAAGTTGGTCTTACCTGTGGTCCCGAGGCTCAAGTTTGCTCGTGGGGTGTTGCTTATGAGCTCTCCGCGGCCGCAGCCTCTATCATTTTATTAAGAACATGTTTTATGCCTTGGAACTGGGACTTTTCAACCTCTTCTATTCCTATTATTCTTGTTAGGTTTTTTCATACTATCCCAGATTTCTTGGATGTTTGGTGTCAAGAATTTTTTAGATTTAACATTTTCTTTGACAGACGTATCAATTTCTTCTGCTATATCTTCTACACCTCAGATTCTTTTTTCTATCTCTTACATTGTGTTGGTGTTGCTTGTATTTATTGTTCCTGTTCTCTCTCCTCAGTTTTCAATTTCCTGGATTCCCTCAGATTGTGTTTTCTTTATTGCTTCTATTTCCATTCTCAGATCTTGAGCAGTTTCATTAATTTTGTTCATTTGTTTAATTATATTTTCTTGTATTTACTTAAGGAATTTTTTTTAGTTTCCTTATTAAAGTCTCTATCTGTTTGATTTATTTTCCTTTATTTCTTTAAGGAATTTATTCATTTTTCTTAAAGTAATATATTCTCTTTAAAAGGTAGGATTTAAGGTCATTTTCTTGTTCTTTGGTTGTGTTAGGATATCCAGGGCTTGCTGTACTGGGGCAGATTTACTCTGAAGGTGTCGTGTAGCCCTGGCTTTTATAAGTTGATCTGATTTTTCCTTCCAAGCCCATGTTCCCAGAAATGAAACTGCGACTCAATATATTTACAAATACCTTGTACAATATAGCTAGGCTCTTCTCTGACTAGCACATAACTTAAAATAACCTACTTATTCTAATCTGCATTCTCCCACATGGCTGGTTACCTGTACTCAGGAAACAAGTGGCTGTCTCATCACATCATTTTGGGTGAATCTCTTTTTCCTCCCAACTAACTACAAACTGAATTCTATAATTTATATAGAAATATAAAATTCCAGTTTTTAAAAATTCTCCTCCTAGATGAGTGACGTTCAAAAAAAAATTGTACAATCTTGGTATGGAACCTAAATAGTCCTATGTAGCACCATATATGCTACATATGTAGTATATGCACCATGAGTTGGCACTGAAGTTTCATGTCCCTTGGTTGCATTTGGAGAAGCTGGGACAAGTTACCCTGTAATTCTGGGAGTTTGACGTTTTATCCATACTTTCTAAGGTTCTTCAGGTTATTGTGTAAAGCATCTTGTTCATTCTGCACATTATCTGGCAACTGTACCTCCAAGTCATTTCTCTGAATTCCAGCTTACTGTACTTTACAAGTGAAAGAGCTTGAGGTTTTGTGCTTTTAACCATTTCTTATTTTAAACTTTCTATTTTTTCTTCTTCCTTTGCTATCACTGTCTCCTATATCTCTATTTTGTGCCTGTGTGCAGCGTTTGGTCAGCTACTGATACAGACTATATGACTTGCATAGACTTGTTGTTTCCATTGTTTCACATTGGCAGTGGACTCTGATAGGACTATAGGGACACTGGTATCATTTCCTTTCGGGATTTGCATTTCAGCTTTTCAGAGTTTCCCTATTGCTGAATTTTGTTAAAAACAAAACAAAACAAAAAACAAACAAACAAAAAACCCAACCAAACAAAACACTGCTGCTCCAAACTACTGCTTACATGAAAATAACTCTGCTCATTGTCCTGAGAGAAGGAATGGATACTTCTTTATGTTTTCATGAAAAAAATCTACAGGACACATCTAAAACTGTCGGGGACTGGACTGCTGGACTAGGCAAAGCTTGACCTTTTCTAAGAACAGGTTCCAGGAAGACTGTTGCCTCATTGTCTAAGAAGACTATCTTGCTGTTTAGAGATTCACCTTATGTCCTTGGGCACTTCCCAGTAATCTCCCCGACACCCTAAGGTTTAGTTTCTGCTTCAGGGCTTTAAATGCTGTACACTCCTCTCAATAAACAGATCTTGACAAGGACACTGCTTGGTCTCGCTCCTCTTTCTTGCCCATTCTCTCGCAGGTATGGGTCCTCCTCGACCCCCACGAATAACTGGGTCCCCTCTGACAGGGGCAAGTGGCGCCGAAAGTGCGTCTTGAGGTACGGACCCTCACCGGACAGAAAAAGAAGTTGAGGACCCCAGGTAATTGTCCAGAAACTGACACAGATAAAGTGAAAGTAGCTGTGCCGATCTGGTGTTCATGGCTGTGTGCTCTCACTGCTCATGAGAGAAAGACATAGCAGGTAAGAGTTTTCTGTCTAATTGAGAATGGGCAAAAAAATTGTCTAAGGAAGCAGTCTTTATCAAAGACCTTAAGGCTTCTCTCAGGGAAAGGGGAGTAAGAGTTAAGAAAAAGGATCTCATTAAATTTTTTGTCTTTGTGTCAGAAACTTGTCCTTGGTTTATTATTGAAGGACCAGAAATTAGCTCCTATAGTTGGGACAAGGCTGGAAAGTGTTTAAATGACTTATTGTAAGAAAAAGGATCTGGGGCGGTTCCAATTAAGGAGATAGCTTCTGTGTTTTTGTGTCTTTGTGTTTTGTGCCGGCTATACTCTGGATCTGTATTTGCTTGCGAGTTCTGAAGTTCTGGTTTTGCAGTTGCTCGCATCTCGGGCTGAGAGGGAGGTTTGTGTCTCAGGAGAGACTCGAGTGTGAGCGGTAGACATGCCAGGGGCTCACCGATTGAGCTGCTCTGGGAGATGTCCCAGGACGTGAGGGAACCCAGGGACGCCTGGGAGATTCCCGTCTGGGTGCCAGTGAGGATTCAGTGATTCTCCTGGATTGGAGAAAAGACCCGCCCTCCCGGCCATCTGTATTTCCAGAGTGGTCTTTGTCTGTGTGTCTTAGGTCTTTGTTTTGTGTTACTTGTGATTTTGACAATGGGAAGATTCTGGTTGGGAAGGAGGAGTGATATGGAATCCACTCCTCTTCCTCTGTCTTTGGTGAGCACATGGAAGCTCCCATTTGAGTCAGTTCGGTTTTGTGGCAATCTTGCAGCTGCCACTTGTTTTTTGGTTTTGTGTGCACTATTTTTTTTATGTCATCTGTTAATCTTTGGATTGTCTTTCTGTGTGACTGAATGCTTTTGTCCTTTTCGGCAGACCTCTATTTTTTGGACTCTCCTCTTGTTTTCTTACCATCCCACTTGAGATGCTAGTTAGTAGCTGTTACAGGAAATCTATAATGCTCACTTGAGGAGTGTGCTTTAGAAACAAGAATTTCATGTTTGCCCTGGGTTCCATCGGGATAGGTGTGGGGATAGGCTTGATTTCTATTGCAAATGATGTAACATTGCATATGTTAGTACTCCTAACACTTCTTGGGACTGTGCCTCAGGGATCACAACCTATATAAGTTTAGAAGTTCTAAAAGAGAGTCATGATCTTGGTGTATAGGTTCAGATAGTGTCCAGATTGGAATCCTGATGCTAAAGACTTAGTAAGACACAAAAGAGAGTTGAGAATTACTTAGGCTATCTTAAGGCTGAGTCTAGGTGCTGCAAGGGCAGCTACAAGGATATCTGCTGTTGCCCTGCAACACAAGGCTTATGTAAAATTCAGAACTGCCATTGATTTAGATATAAAAAGAGTAAAAAAGACTTTTTACCTGACCTCCAAGAATCCCTAACCTCCCTTTCAGAGGTAGTCCTTCAGAATAAGAGATTAGACTTGATATTCCTTAAAAAAGGAGGTCTGTGTGCTACATTTAAAGAAGAATGTTGCTTCTATGTAGACCATTGAGGAGTAATTAAAGATTCCATGAGTAAACTTAGAAAAAGGTTAGACAAAAGACAGAAAGACAGAGAAGTGCATCAGGGATGGTTCGAGGGCTGGTTTAGTAGATCTCCTTGGATGACTACTCTTGTATCTTCCCTTATGGGGTCCTTCTTAATTTTGTTTCTGTTTCTGATTATAAGTCCATGTGTGTTAAATAAGCTAGTTACCTTCATTAGAGAAAGAGTAAGTGCTGTTCAGATTTTGATGTTACGTCAGCAATATCATGTTTCAATTTAGTTCTATGATTAGAACTAGCGACTAGAAGAAGTGGGAAATGAAAGGTAAAAGTTTTAAAGTTGCCCCCCTAGACACAGAGTTTAGAGCAGAAGAAACAGGTTAGGTCCCAGAATTGTATGTTCCAGGAAGCCTCTCCTAGGGCTATGGAATGGGTAAGTACATCAGCAGGTTCGGCAACTCTCTCCCAGGAACTAGCAGACCATAAAGTTAAACAATCTTGAAAAACAGGAAGCTCTTCCTTGTGATTTTTTTCACTGGTATTCTCGACATTTTCCAATGATGTCCTTCTTACCCCCTCTTCCCCAACAATAGTTTTTTTGGCAGAATATCCTCCTTACTGGATACATTTGCCTGCCTCCTTAACTAGGGTCCTTCATACCTATCCCTTGCTGGTGGCACAAATCATACGTCTTGGAAGAGAACAGTTCCATAAGCTCTTTGGAAGGGACCCTGATGCTTTAATCTTACCCTATAGCCCCTCCCAGGTCTCTTGGCTCAGTCAATTAGCTGCATTGCCTTTTAGGGTAAGATAATCCTTACCCCTCAGATAAGTTGATACAGTTTTTTCACAAAATTACAGTCCCAGTGGTCTTTCCAAAGGTAACACGTGATCACCCTATTTCGGGAGTCCACCTTGTCTTTACAGATGGCTCCTCTAATGGACAAGCCAAATTTCCATTGATGGTCAAATACAACAGTTCTCTATTCCTTTAGATTCCGCTCAGCTGGTAGAGCTTCAAGTTATCCTCACAATATTTCATGTGCTGCCTGATGCACCCTTTAACCTATATACAGATAGCTCATATCTTGCCTTTTCTGCCCCCCGGTTAGAAACAGTGCCCTAAATTCGGCCTACCATCAATGCTGCCCCCCTGTTTGCCACCTTACAAAGTATATTCAGAGGCGTTCTTGCCCCTTCTTTGTGGGACACATCCGAGCACATACCGGATTGCCAGGCCCCTTGGCCGATGGTAATGATGCTGTTGATCGCCTCACCCGGCTCGTGAGGTCTTCTCTACGACCCTTACACTTGCCCAAAAAGCACATGACTTACATCACCTTAATGCACAAACCCTTAGGATTAAATATAAGATCACCCATGAACAGACTCGCCAAATAGTCTGTAATTGCAAAGACTGTGTACCTGACCCCCACCTAGGGGTCGACCCCTGTGGGCTGGTTCCTGGAGAGCTCTGGCAAATAGATCTTCCCTCCTTTGGTAAATTACAATATATTCATGTCACCATTGATACCCTTAGTGGCTTTATCTATGCATCCTTGCAGACAGGGGAGGCCACCAAACATGTTATGAGTCATGTTCTGGCTTGCCTCACAGTTTTACCTCAACCTAAGATTGTTAAAATAGATAATGGACCTGGATATACTAGTTCTAATTTTAAATACTTTTGTTCCCAACTCGGAATTAAACATGTCACGGGCATTCCTTATAATCCTCAGGGACAGGGTATAGTTGAAAGAGCTCACCAAACCCTTAAAAATATGATCCACAAATTACAGTCAAATGGGGGAATATTATTCCCTCTCCCTGGTTATCACAAAAATTTATAAATCATGCACTCTTTGTCCTTAACTACCTTGTCATGGACAAGGATGAAAAAACTGCAGCAGACCGGTCGCCTGTGGCACCCCCATAATTCTTATGATTGTGCACCAGTCCAATGGAAGGACCCATTAATATCCCAATGATATGGCCCTAATCCAGTCCTCATTTGGGGACATGGTTCACCCTACATTTATGATTCAAAGACTGGGGGCCCCCGTTGGCTACCCGAGCACCTTGTTAAGGCCTTTAACCCACCCAGGGGACAACCCTAAGGAAAAGTCTAACTATGCTTAATTACACATCATGCTGACCATGTTTCCCTTCATCTGGATACCTGGAAGCATCATCACGTCTGCCCTTGCTACATCGCCTCACCAGATCTTCAACTACACCTGGGTGATTCTTAATGGCGCCAGAGATGTGGTGTTTGCCAACTCCACCACCGCTGCACAAGTTCCCTGGCCCAATCATAAGTTTCTGCAGTTCTGGGAAAGAGGCACCTTTCATGCGTATACAAAGAGAAAACCCATCACTGCCATGACACTTGCAGTACTCCTAGGCCTGTCAGCTGTGGGGACAGGAATTGGGGTTGTCTCCCTGATCACCTCCCAACAGAGTTATCATCAGCTCAGTGCCGCCACAGACAGGGACATCAGTGAGCTTCAACAAGGAATAACCTATCTTAAAGATTCAGTCACTTCCTTGGCTGAGGTTGTTCTACAAAATAGAAGGGGATTACATGGACTGACCCTGGGCTCCAACCTCATAGGTAGCAATGAATAGCCTAGTAAGAGCACCAGTGGAAGGGAAGTCCTTGGTCCTGCCAAGACTGAACCCCCAGTGAATGTGATTGTTGGGGGGAGGGTGGTAATGGGGGGAGGATGGGAGGGGAAGCCCACATAGAAGGGGAGCGGGATAGGTTAGGGGGATATTGGCCCGGAAACCAGGAAGGGGAATAACAATCGGAATGTACATAAAAAATACTCAAGTTAACAAAGATTAAAAAAAAAAAGTGATGGTAAATTTTCCTCTAAAATATGTAACTTCACTAGCATTGGATAGTTGGCTAGGTTTCCAGTAGTAGGTATGGTTTCTCTCTTTTTCAGCAGGTATTAAATATAATTGGAGAGTTATTGGTTACAGTGAAGCTATGGCCATATCTTCATGGCACCCTGAGTGTTATTGTCTCATGATGGTCATTGTGTTTCATAAGTGTCATGGTAATATATGTTTCTTGATCGTTTCTCTCCTTTTGAAGCTTGGATGGCATCTTTTGGTGTAAGACACTCCTTTAATTATTGTTTTTAATATACAGCATATATTTGAAAAAAATCAATAAAATTTCAATTTCTGATTAAAAAAAAGAAATATGTAATTTCATCATCTGCAGAAATTGGGTCCAGGGTTCTCGAACAGTTATATTGACAATCTGGCTGTGAAACACAAAAAGACAACATAAAACATATCAGATGATGACCTTTGAGAAAAATTGTACTTGATAAAATATTCAATATTAAGTATTAAATATAAATATTGACTTAGTATAATTCTGCTTAACATGTTATATTATTGATATATTTCTTTAAGTCTGATATTCGAGATCATGTAAATAATAATTCTATAATTAGGCTATCATTCTTTGACTTCACCTTAGACTCAGATAAAATCTCCTACATTGCTTTTAACTGAAAGAAACCATAAATCTTAGTGATTTATTTGTAGTTCCCTTACCCTTCTTTTTTCTTTTTTTTTTTTTGGTTCTTTTTTTTTCTGGAGCTGGGGACCGAACCCAGGGCCTTGCGCTTCCTAGGCAAGCGCTCTACCACTGAGCTAAATCCCCAACCCCCCTTACCCTTCTTAATGTCTTAACTATATATGTTAATATCTTAACTATACATGAGGGCTTTTGCATATAATATATATGTATACAGAGATCAAATTTATTGTTGACAATTTTTGGAGTCACAGACAATATTGTGAAATTCAGATGAATTTGGCTTTCAAATTTGTGTAAGTATTAATTTTGGATATTTTGAGGACAAAGTTTCTTAACCTTTATACAATATTTCAGTGTCCTATTTATTCAAAATTCATGTTTACAGAACTAGAAATAGATTTTTTTTCTTGGATGAATCATGTTACTTTGAGCATATTTTAAAACACAAAATATAACTATGTACAATAAGGACTTTGTTCATTAATAGAATTTATGAATAATCAGTTGTATTTCCTTGTCTATAACACTGAATAGTTTTGGTCCTTGATCCACTTGAACTTAAGCTTTGTACAGGGTGATAAGCATGGATCGATCTGCATTCTTCTACATGCTGACCTCCAGTTGAACCAGCACCATTTGCTGAAAATGCTATCTTTTTTCCATTGGATGGTTTTGGCTCCTTTGTCAAAAATCAAATGACCATAGGTGTGTGGGTTCATTTCTGGGTCTTCAATTCTATTCCACTGGTCTATCTGTCTGTCTCTGTACCAATATCATGCAGTTTTTATCACTATTGCTCTGTAATACTGCTTGAGTTCAGGGATAGTGATTCCCCCAGAAGTCCTTCTATTGTTGAGGATAGTTTTAGCTATCCTGGGTTTTTTGTTATTCTAGATGAATTTGCATATTGTTCTGTCTAACTATCTGAAGAATTGGATTGGTATTTTGATGGGGATTGCATTGAATCTGTAGATTGCTTTTGGTAAAATGGCCATTTTTACTATATTAATCCTGCCAACACATGAGCATGAGAGATCTTTCCATCTTCTGAGGTCTTCTTCAATTTTTTCTTCAGAGGCTTGAAGTTCTTATCATACAGATCTTTCACTTGCCTGGTTAAAGTCACACCGAGGTATTATATATTATTTGGGACTATTATGAAGGGTGTCGTTTCCCTAATTTCTTTCTCTGCTTGTTTTTCTTTTGTGTGGAGGAAGGCTATTGATTTATTTGAGTTAATTTTATACCTAGCCACTTTGCTGAAAGTGTTTATCAGGTTTAGTAGTTCTCTGGTGGAACTTTTGGGATCTCTTAAATACACTATGGGCATTGTTGTTCTTATGGGGTTGCAAGCCCCTTCACCTCTTTCAATCCTTTTCTAATTCCTCCAACAGTAGTCCTGTTCTCAGTTCAGTGATTTGCTGCTAGCATTCGCCTCTGTATTTCACATGCCCTGGCTGTGTCTCTCAGGAGAAATCTATATCTGGTTCCTGTCAGCATGTACTTCATAGCTTCATCAATCTTATCTAGATTTAAAGCTTGATTATGGTAGTTAATACTATTTCATTTGGATGTAATGATAGCATTAGTAAAGGAAAGAATACATTTCTGTTTTGTTTTCAAATTTCTATCATCAATATTATCAACCTGTAGAAAAGAAGACATGTATTTCTCTGTGAATAGTGTGTGCGTGTATGTGTGTGTGCGTGTGTGTGTGTGTGCATTTGCACGCGCACACACACATGCTCACATATGCACCTATGTATATATGCATTTGTGTGCTTCTGGATAATAGATACAACTTTGTGTGTTATTTCCCAAATGTCATACAACTTATCTGTGTGCTGGAGTGTGCTTGAAATGCCTGAAATACACAAGCCTGAAATGCCACCAAATAGGGTAGTATAGAAGGCCAGTGAGCCCCAAGAATCCTTCTATTTCTGCTTTCCCTCAACTAGGATTGTCTTCTAATGACTTCATTATAATTTGGGTTGGAAATTGGAGCTTTGTGATTACAAAGTCAGCACCTTATTTACTTAATTTTCTCCAGACCTGCCACTTAATGGATTTCTAAATGTTTATCCATACATGAGCACTTTGTTGAACTTTTTTAAGTTCTGACTATTTTTACAGCATTTGCATGGTTTGCAAATACTGTGACTATATTTGAAAATAACTAAAGGCTGTGTCCTGTCTCAGTTTTTACAATTACAATTTTTTTCACGGTATAGGTACCAGAAACTTCTACAACAATGGTCAACAAGTGACAGAAGACATATTTTAGGAAAATCATTTAGTTCTCATACTTAATAAAGTAGATACATGTTTAATAATTAATTTAAATTAATATCAAAAATTAATTCTGAGTGTTTACTTATGAAATTGTCACTTGCAATTCAATTGATTTTCCTCATAGAAAGTAATTCATGAAAATTAACACATTAATATTGTGAAGAGTATGTCAGGACTATCTAACACCTCATAATTACATTTTTTTCACATTCAGAGTATGTATGTGAAGAAAATCAGTGAGCTATCTGTTTACACAGAACTTGACATTAGAAGATTTAGGTTGAAATCTATAAAGGAGATGGGGTCATGGAATACCAGGGCTGAAAAGTACTATTACTTATTGTTCATTACATTTAACCACTACCTGAGCTGCAACATGGAATCAGGAGAAAATCTTCAATCTGTATAATAATGGCAAAACCAGTATCAAAAATCCACTACATGTTTCTTTTTCATGTAAGGTTTTAAGAGACTTCCTCTCACTACATTATATCAGCAGACTTTAACTCTGTATGCTCAAACAATCCTCATGGCTCAGTCTTTTAAGTAGGTAGCATTATGGTTACAGAACCTTGTTATGTTTATACCACCCATTCCAATTCAATTCCCATCCTCAAGCTCCCTAAGAAAAATAAACGGAGGCCATTCACTATGTAATTTTCACAGACTTTTGTACCAAGCTTTACTTCATTTAACTTCACAAATTTAATATTCCCAACATCCATCCATTCTTAAATCTCAGTGAATGCCTAAGCATATTTCTCTTTCAAATCTCATAGTAGCATAAGAGAAAATTTTACTCACCAAAATAAGGAAGAAATACCAAGGTCAGGATAAAAAGAAATTTGATCCATATTGAAGACATTTTATCAAATCTGTGGAATAAATATGTAAAACCATTTATAACACATTTCTAGTGAAAGCCTCATGTAGATAAATGAGTTACTCTCTGCCTTTTCCCAGGGTTGCTAATTGTGCTGGACTCTTCCCCTATTCTTCCTTTGAATCCTCAGAATCAACAGGACACAATCTGAGCACAGAAAGACTCTTAGAGAACTGGGCTGGAGAGATGGCTCAGCCGTTAAAGGCTAGGCTCACAACCAAATATATAAGAGAACAGAAATGTTCATTGCACATCCAAGGACTTACTTATTCTTCCAACCCTTGCCTAATCCAGGGAGCATCAGATTTTTTGAGGGAAATATACATAATGGAATCTCAGATTTTTCTTTTAAAAATCATAAATAGTTCCTTTGCAAATAACAGACCTGCAAAGTCCTCATGGCAATTCTAGAGTGTAGCATAACCTCAGAGTGTCTCTACCAACCTACCTGAAAACTGAAATGAAGATATCTCAGGACCTCTGAGGTTACTGTTTGTTCTCATTCTTTCAACTCCTCAGACATGATCAATCATTTCTTCAACCCTTTTAATATCATTTTCCTTAGGAACATGGTTGGAGGTAGAACAAATAGCCAAGCACAAATAAAATATGGGTGTTTTGTGCTCTCACGGGCTGCAATGTGCCTGTTCATGAGACATATCAACACAAGTTCTGAAAACTCTTGATACAGAAAAATTTGAAGCTTATCTGTGTTTACCTGGAATGATGAGAACTATGAGAAAGGAGAAGGAAATGGACAGTAAGAAACCCTGAGATACAGAACATATCCAGGCAAGTAGCTTGAAAACTGCAAGAAAAATGGATTCAAAAGGCTTCATTACTTGGTAATCTGCAATACCAGACACATTAGGCTTACTAGGCTACTTGGTGTTCATCATATATTTTGTTTGAGGTGCCTATAGAGTCACATAGAATTACATACGCTTAGAGTGATGCTATAAACACCTTAAACAGTTTTCCAAGTAGAACATTTGTACCTCTGTAACACAAATTTAGGATTAGGGGTAGACAAACCAGAAGAGCAAACAGGAAGACTCTCCATCTAAGGGATTCTTCCTAGAGTCATGTTTTACCACCAAAGTTCTGTATTTATTCACAGGCAAGCATGGGGTTTGCTATGTTTGAAAGCTCCCAAAAGTGTCTGGCAGGAAAAAAAATGGTGGAATCTTACAGGCAACCTCGGGAAGTAGGAGGTGGGGTACCCTGAAGAATAAATCAGAGACCTGGGAAGTAAGAGACTCTCAGGAGTCAAAGGAGGTATCCTAGATAAAATGCTCTACGATGGGGAGAGGGTACTTGTTGAGCCCATCTCCAGCAGAAAGACAGGTGTGGGATGGGTTGCTATTCCACAGTAAAAACTCTGACCCATAACCATTCCTGTCTGAAAGAAATGCAAGGATGGAAATGGACAAGAGCCTGAGGAAAAGGAGATCCAGCAACAGGCCCAAAGTGGGATCCAGATAAAGGGAAGGCCTCAAGGCCTGACACTATTACTGAGGCTATGGGTGTTCACAAAAAGGGACCTATCCTGCCTGCCCTCTGAAAGACCCAACAGTCTCTCTGAAAGAGCCAGATACAACCAACAGATTGACATAACTGCTGCCTCCTATGTTTGAATTAGGGAAAAGCTGAAAAAAGCTGAGGAGGAGGGTAACCCTGTAGGAGGACCAGCAGTCTCAATTAAGCTGGACCCCCAAGATCTCTCAGATACTGGATCACCAACCAGGCAGCATAAACCAGCTGATATGAGGCCCGAACACATATACAGCAGAAAAAAATAAAAAAGTAAAAGTAGAATGCAAATACCAGAAGGAAGGGAAGAAACTCAGGAGATAATTTGAAGCTTCAATGGAAAAAGTCCTAAGATATACACTCATAGTGTGATCCACATCTTATATTGGAGTAAAAGATTCATTGGAATTTGAAGTAGGAATTCAGTGGAGAGTTTTAGTTTAAAAGCCTAATGAACATCTTGAAAGAGCTTTAGCATTGAGCACGCCAGTTCAAATATTGTGTGTGACCAAATGGCTTTGATGAAATATTAAGGCTTCATCACCCACATCTTTTTAACATCAAAGGTGGAAATAATTTCTACTTAAATTTTCTCATTAACTTTAAATTTTAAGATACTCTATACAAGCACATCACAATTAAGTTTTCCATTTATTCTATCCTGCCTTTTAAAGTAATCAACAAACTTTTAATTTAGAAAAGGGAAATGTTTGAGTTTAGCAATATTCTATGCAAGTGTAGTAGATGTGACATTTGGAATGAAATGACACAAATGCACCAACCTGCAATCCTTGGGAAGCCCTTTACCTCACACGGAACACCACCCATCTCCATTTCATTATGTGGAGACCTGATCATACTGTGTAGTGCAAGCTGTGTAGACTCACAATCTCATTTTGCATCCTCTTGAGTGTACTGGCATCCTCTTGAAGGTTACTGGAACCATAATGAGTAGCTTGTTATTTTACAAATGTATTCATCAGCAGAAATCACTAAAGAATTAAGCCAGCACAAGTAATATATATACACATGAGTGTGTTTTTATAAACATATGAATAAATACATATTTACTTAATGTTAAAATTTTAAATGTTTTCAGTATGTATACTCTTTATATACTTTATATATGTACTGTATTGCATATAGACAATTTATTTAAGGTATGCATTACCTGTTGAGCATACTCTACCCATAATCCCTTATATTCCCTCTTTCTACTTCTGTTGACATTAGTTCTCTGGGTTTCCAAAGACAGTGCAAATTCTAATTTTTAATTTTTTAAAATTTGGTCTTAAGTTATTGATAGAATAAAACATGAACTTGGACAAGTAATAAATGTGAGTTTTGTTTCATATTTATCATGTATTTGGCTTGATTTTTAAAAACACAAAGAAATACCTATATATTTATTGAAAGAACATTACTTAACTTCATATGGAAAAACAAAGAAACAAAGATAACTAAAGTAATCTGGAATAAGAAAAGAGCATCTTGATGTATCATCATTCCTGATTTCAAGCTCTACTACAGAGCTGTAAATTTGAAACTGTAAGTAGTAGCATAAAGCAGACGTGTTGATCAATGAAATCAAATCAATTACCCAGACATAAACCCACATACCTACAAACATCCGAAGAAGCCAAAAATACATACTGGAAGACAGGAACTATCTTCCACAATGGTATAGCTGTATATCTGCATTTAAAAGTATTCCAATAGATCCATATTTATCATCCTGAACAAAACTCAAGATTAACTGGACCAAAATCCTTAACATAAACCAGGTGCAGTGCACTTGATGGAAGAGAAAATGGAAGTAGTATATAGAGTCTTGAGCACCTTGACACAATACACAATTTCCTGAACAGAAATATTAATACAAGACTAAAATTCACAATTAAAAAAGTGGGACGTTGTGAAACTGAAAGCTTCTGTGAGGCAAAGCACACTGACAATTGGAGAAGATGGCAGCCTGAAGAGTGAGAAACGATTTCACCAACTCCATATCTGAGAGAAGGGCAGTATTGAAAATATACAAAGAACTCAAGAAACTAGACATTCCTTAACAATCCAATTAGAAAATGGAACGCAGATCTATATAGAAATTGTTAACAGCAATTGCAAATGGCTCAAAAACACGTATAGAAATGTCAGCCACCCCTAGCCATCAGGGGAATGCAAACCAAAATAACTTTGAGACTCCATCCTATACCTGTCAGAACGAGGAAGATCAAAAAGACAAGTTACAGATCATGTAGCTAGTGTGTAGAGCCAGGGAAACACTCCACCATTGCAGATAGGAATGCAAACTTGTAAGGACCACTTTGAAAATTGAGAAAACTGAGAATTGATTTGCCACAAGACCCAGATATACCACTCTCAGGCATATATCCAAAAGATGCTCCATCCTGCTACAAGAACACCTGCTCAACTGTGCCCATTTGTTATAGTCAGATGCTGGAAACAATTTAGATATCCACCCAACAAAGAATGGATAAGGAAAATGTGATACATTTTCACAATGGAGTATTATTCTGCTGTTTAAAAAACATTTTCACAGATTGGAAACAGGTGTGAGTGGAAGCAACAGAAGGAGTCATGACTGCCAAAGTGTTTGAGTCCATCAGAAAGTTCGGCCTGGCGTTAGCAGTTGCTGGAGGCGTGGTGAACTCTGTCTGCTTTATATAACATGGATGCTGGACATAGATCTGTCATCTTCGATCGATTCTGTGGTGTACAGGACATTGTGGTAGGGGAAGGGACTCACTTTCTCATCCCTAGGGTACAGAAGCCAATCATCTTTGACTGCCGCCCTTGACCACGGAATGTGCAGGTCATCACTGGCAGTAAAGACTTGCAGAATGTCAATGTCACACTATGCATCCTCTTTTGGCTGTGGCCAGCCAGCTTCCAGCTTCCTCGTATCTACACCAGCATTGGCGAGGACTATGATGAGCGGGTGCTGCCGTCTATCACCACAAAGATCCTCAAGTCGGTGGTGGCTCGATTCGGTGCTGGAGAATTGATTACCCAGCGAGAGCTCGTCTCCAGACAGGTGAGCGATGACCTCACAGAGTGAGCAGCAACATTTGGGCTCATCCTGGATGACGCGTCCCTGACACATCTAACCTTCAGGAAGGAGTTCACAGAGGCAGTGGAAGCCAAACAGGTGGCTCAGCAGGAAGCAGAGGGAGCCAGATTTGTAGAGGAAAAGGCTGAGCAGCAGAACAAGGCGGCCATCATCTCTGCTGATGGGGACTCCAAGGCGGCTGAGCTGATCGCGAACTCTCTGGCCACTGCCGGGGATGGCTTGATCGAGTTGCGAAAGCTGGAAGCTTCAGAGGACATTGCTTACCAGCTCTCCTGCTCTCGGAACATCACCTAACTGCCAGCAGGGCAGTTTGTGCTCCTCTAGTTCCCCCAGTGAGGCTAACCAGGCCACGGCCTCCATCACTCTGAATGACGCCTTCCTTCTGCCCCACCCCAGATTGGCTTAACGTGAAGAAAATAAAGGTAAGACCACTTAAGATCTAAAAATAAATAAATAAATAAATAAATAAATAAATAAATAAATAAATAAATAAAAACGATATCATGAAATTTTCAGGCAAATGGATAGACCTAGAAAAAAATCAATCTGAGTGAGGTAACCCAGACCCAAAAAGACAAACATGGCATATACACATTTATAAATAAATATGAACTGTTAAGTAAATAACAGGCATGATACAATCCAAGGATGTAAAAAGTTAAACAACAGGAAAGGAGATAAGGAGATACATGAAACTTGCTGAGTAAGAGAAATGTAATATATTTTGTGGGTTGATGGGGGCTGGTGTGAATGAGGACAGGAGGGAACAAATTGGGGGGCTGAAGGAGAGTATAGAGAGACAACTGGGATTGGAAGGCATTTGTGGGGCAATGTAGAAATTATTTAAAGTAGAAAAATCCCAGGATTCTATGAGGAGGATCCCAGGCAGGACTCCTACTAATAGAGGATATGAAGCCTAAATCATTCATCTTCTATAACCAGAAACTTATCAGTGGTAGGACTGGCACAACAACCCAGATATTGACCTACAACCTATCTTGCTGTAAGATATACTGGGTCAATGGAGTTGTAAAATTTGTGAGAGTTGCAAACCAATGACTGGGTAAACTTGAGACAAATACCTGAGAGGAAAACCAGGCCCAAAGATGGATAGAGACCTATAATATCGGCATCCTCCAGCTGCTGATGGGAGCAGATTCAGAGACTCACAGAAAACTGGGGGTGAGAGAGACCCCAAATTGAAGACCTCAATCAGGTTCCTCCCTTGGAACTTTGGGAAACCCTGTGGAAGAGGGGGTAAAAATATTGTGGAAGCTAGTTGGATAGAGGACACTAAGAAAACATGACCTACAGAATCAAATAACTGAGGTTCACAGGGGCTCACAGGGGCTCACAGTGATGAATCCACAATCACAGAGTATGCATGAGTCTGAGATAGGTCTTTTCTATATATGCTATGGATTTAGCTTGGTGTTTAGAGGGAGTCCTTCCAATGGAAGAGGGAGTGCCTGTGGAAAAGGGAGTGTTCCTCTTTTGGGGACACTCTTCCTCCTGTGATGTGATGGTTTGTATCTAGTTTTATTGTATCTTCTTATACCATATTTGATTGATATCCCTGAAAGGTCCGTTTCTCTTTAGAGAAATGGAGCAGGAGTGATCTGGCTACAGGAGGCTGAGGGGAGTGGCAGGAGGGGAAACTGTGTTACATATGTATTGTATGAGAGAACCATATTTTTAAATATCCATATATGCAAAAAAAGAAGAAAGAAAAGAAAAGGAAAGAAAATAAAGAAAGCAATACTGAAAATAACTGAGGACATACCTCACAGCATAAGTAGGACTACCACTTCTGCTCAGAAGAACCTGCCAGGAGACCTCAGGACACAGGAGCCAAGAAGCAGCCTGGGACAGGATCTTCCTGGTTTCTGTGTGTACCCAGAGCTGCCCTGTGCCACAGCTCTCTGTGCCTGGATCCCACCAGGAAAGACATGGTCTTCCAGCAGTGCTGACACACAGAATTACAGGAGGGTCAAGTAACTGTTAAAGACAGCCAGACCAGCTAACCCCAGAGATAACCAGATGGTGAGAGGCAAGTGCAAGAAAATAGGCAACAGAAACCAAAGCCACTTGGCATCTTGAAAACCCAGTTCTACTACAATAGCAAGTCCAGGATATCCCAACGCAATGGAGAAGCAAGATTCCGATTTAAAATCACATCTCAGGATGATATTAGAGGATTTTAAGAAGGACATAAATAACTCACTGGTTCAGTGCAGAATTCTAGCAGACCTTCATAGAAGACCTCATACTAATACTTTCCAAAATATTCCACAAAACAGAGCACTACCAAATTCCTTCTATGAAGTCACAGTTACTTTTATACCGAAGCCATACAGAGACCCATCAAAGAAAGAGAACTTCAGACCAATTTCCCTTATGAATATTGATGCACAAATACTCAATAAAATTCTTGCAAACTGAATCCAAGAACACATCAAAACGATCATCCATTATGATCAAGAAGGCTTCATCTCAGGGATGCAGGGATGGTTTAATATACAAAAATCCATCAATGTAATCCACTATATAAACAAACTCAACGATAAGAACCACATGATCATTTCATTAGATGCTGAGAAAGCATTTGACAAAATTCAACACCCCTTCATGATAAAAATCCTGGAAAGATCAGGAATTCAAGGCCCATATCTAAACATAGTAAAAGCAATATACAGCAAACCAGTAGCTAACATCAAACTAAATGGAGAGAAACCTGAAGCAATCCCATGAAAATCAGGGACTAGACAAGGCTGCCCACTCTCTCCCTACTTATTAAGTATAGTACTCAAAGTCCTAGCCAGAGCAATCAGACAGCGAAAGGAGGTAAAAGGGGTACAAATTGGAAGGGAAGAAATCAAAATATCACTATTTGCAGATGATATGATAGTGTATTTAAGTGACCCAAAAAGTTCCACCAGACAACTACTTAACCTGATAAACAACTTCAGCAAAGTGTCAGGGTACAAAATTAACTCAAACAAATCAGTAGCCCTCCTATACTCAAAGGATAAACAGGCTGAGAAAGAAATTAAGGAAATGATACCTTCACAATAATTCCAAATAATATAAAATATCTTGGTGTAACTATGACCAAGCATGTGAAAGTTCTGTATGATAAGAACTTCAAGTCTCTGAAGAAAGAAATTGAGGAAGATATCAGAAGATGAAAAGATCTTCCATGCTCATTGATTGGCAGGATTAATATAGTAAAGATGGCCATTTTGCCAAAAGCAATCTACAGATTCAATGAATCCCCATCAAAATTCCTACTCAATTCTTTATAGAGATAGAAAGAGTAACTTGCAAATTCATTTGGAATGACAAAAAAAAAAAAAACCCAGGATAGCAACAATAAATGAACTTCTGGGAGAATAACCATCCCTGACCTCAAGCAGAATTACAGAGCAAAACTGTATAGTATAGAGACAGGCAGATAGATCAGTGGAACACACGTGAAGACCCAGAAATGAACCCACACACCTATAGTCACTTGATCTTTGACAAGGGAGCTAAAACCATCCAATGGAAGAAAGATAGCATTTTCAACAAATGGTGCAGGTTCACCTGGAGGTCAGCATGTAGAAGAATGCAAATCGATCCATTATTATCACCATGTAGGAAGCTTAAGTCCACATGGACCTCCACATCAAATCAAATACACTCAAACCAATAGAAGAGAAAGTTGGGAAGAGTCTCAAACACATGGGCACTGGGGAAAATTTCCTGAACAAAACATCAATGGCTCATGCTCTAGGAACCTCATAAAACTGCAAAGCTTTTGTAAATCAAAAGACACTGTCATTTGGACAAAATGGCAACCAACAGATTGGGCAAATATCTTAACCAATCCTACATCTGATAGAGGGCTAATATCCAAAATATACAAAGAACTCAAGAAGTTAGACTCCAGAGAGCCAAATAACCCTATTAAAAATTGGGGAAGAGAGCTAAGCAAAATATTCTCAGCTGAGGATTTTCGAATGGCCAAAAAGCACCTAAAGAAATGTTCAATATCTTTAGTCATCAGGGAAATGCAAATTGAAACAACCCTGAAATTCCACCTCACACCAGTCAGAATGGCTAAGATAAAAAAAAAAACTCAGGTGACAGCAGATGCTGGCGAGCATGTGGAGAAAGAGGAACACTCCTCCATTGTTGGTGGGATTGCAAACTGGTACAACCACTCTGGAAATCAGTCTGGAGGTTCCTCAGGAAATTGGACATTCCACTACCTGAGGACCCAACTGTACCTCTCTTGGGCATATACCCAAAAGATGCTCCCACGTACAACAAAGACACATGCTCCACTATGTTCATTGCAGCCTTATTTTTAATAGCCAGAAGCTGGAAAGAACCCAGATGTCTTTCCACAGAGAAATGGATTAAAAAATGTGGTACATCTGCACAATGGAATACCACTCAGCTATCAAAAACATGACTTCATGAAATTTATAGGCAAATCAAATGAACTAGAAAATATCCTGAGTGAGGTTACTCAATCACAGAAAAACACACTTGGAATGCACTCATTGATAAGTGGATATTAGCCAAAAAGCTCGAATTACCCAAGATGCAATGCTCAGACCACAGGAAGCTCATGAAAAAGGATGACCAAGACGCGGATGCTCCCACTCCTTCCTAAAAGGAGGAAAAATATCAATAGGAGGGGATATGAAAGCAAAGTTTAGAGCAGCGACTCAGGGAAAGGCCATTCAGAGCCTGACCTACATGTGGCCCATATATATACAGCCACCAAAACTGGATAAGAATGATGAAGCTTGAAAATGCATGCTGAACAGGACTGAATATAGATCTCTCCTGAGAGACACATCCAGAACATGTCCAATACAGAGGTCAATGCTAGCAGCAAACCACCGAACTGAGAATAGGACCCCCTTTGGGGGAATTAGATGAAATATTGAAAGAGTTGCAGGAGCTTGCAACCCCATAAAAACAACAGTGACAACCAATCAGAGCTTCCAGGGACTAAACCATTACAGAAAGACAATACATGGACTGACCCAGGGCTCCAACTGCATATGTAGCAGAGAATAGATTTCTTAGTGCACCAGGGGAAGGGGAAGCCCTTGGTCATTCCAAGGTCTGACCCCCAGTGCAGGGGAATATGGGGGGCAATAAGGGGGATGTATAGAGGGAATACCCATATGGGGAGTGGGAGGGGTGGAATTGGGGCTTATGAACAGGAACCCGTAAAGGGGAATGACATTTGAAATGTAAGAAATATATCTAATAAAATATTTTAAAAAAATACAGCACAACACAGGTAAACAGGTAGAAGCCTTAAAGAAGAAACACGAAAATTCCTTACATAATTACAGAAAAATACAACCAAACAGGTGAAGGTATTGAACAAAACCATCCAGTGGAATGAAAAATTGGAAATAGAAACAATAAAGAAATCAGAAAGGTAGATAACCCTGGAGATAGAAAACCTAGGAAAGAGATAAGGATACACAGATAGGAGCATCACCAACAGAATACAAGAGATAAAAGAGAGTATCTCACAGAAAGAATTCACCATAGAAAACATTGACACAACAGAAAAAAAATGCAAAATGCAAAATTCAAAAAGATCCTAACCCAAGATATCCAGTAAATCCAGGAAACAATGAAAATTTCAAACCTAAGGATAATAGGTATAGAAAAGACTGATGATTCCCAACTTAAAGGGCCAATAAATACCTTTAACAAAATTATAGAAAAAAACTTCCCTAACCTAAAGAACGAGATGCCCATAAACATACAGGAGCCTACAGAACTCCAAATAGATTGAACCAGAAAATAAATTCCTCCCATCACATAACAGTCAGAACACAAAATGCAAAAAACAAAGAACGAATATTAAAAGCAGTAAGGGAAAAAGTCAAGTAACACATAAAGCCAGACCCACAGAATTACACCAGACTTCCACAAGAGTCTATGAAAACCAGAAGATCCTAGTCAGATGTCAAACAGACACTAAAAGAACACAAATGCCAGTCCAGGCTACTATACTATATCCAGCAAAACTCTCAAGTAACATAGATGGAGAAATTAAGATATTCCATGACAAAAAAAGTACACAAGATCTTTCCACAAATCCTGCCCTACAAAGGATAATAGATGGAAAACTCCAACACAAGGAGGGAAACTACACCCTAGATAAAGCAAGAAAATAATCTCCTTGCAACAAAACCAAAAGAGGATAGCCTCACAAACATAATTCTGCCTCTAACAACAAAAAGAACAGGAAATAATAAACATTGGTTCCTAATATCTCTCAACATCAATGGACTCAATTCCCCAATAAAAAGACATTGACTAACAGACTGGAAATGCAGAGAGGACTCAGCATTTTGCTTCATATAGGAAATGCACCTCAGTGAAAAAAACAGTCACTACCATAGAGTAAAAGGCTAGAAAACAATTTCCTAGCAAATGATCCTAAGAAACAAGCTGCAGTAGCCATTCTAATATCGAATTAAATAGACTTTCAGCCAAAAGCTATGAAAAAAAATAAGGAAGGACACTTGATAGTTATCAAAAGAAAAATTCACCAAGATGGATTGTCAATCCTGAATATCTATGCTCCAAATGCAAGGTCACCTACATTTATAAAAGAAATCTTACTAAAGCTCAAAGTACTCATTGCACCTCACACATAATAGGGGGAGACTTCAACACTGCACTCTCATTAATGGGCAGATCATGGAAACAGAAACTAAACAGAGACACAGAAACACTAAAAAAAATTATGAAACAAATGGATTTAACTGATATCTACTGAACCTTTCATCTTAAAACAAAAGAATATACCTTATTCTCAGCACTTCATGGAACCTTCTCCAAACTGAGTATATAATTGGTCACAAAACAGGCTTCAACAGATACAAGATGATAGAAATAATCCCATACCTCTTATCATATCACCATGACCTAAGACTAGTCTTCAATAAAAACAAAAATCAACAGAAAGCCCATATGCACATGAAAGCTGAACCACACTCTATTGTAATTTGGTCAAGGAAGAAGGAAAAAATTAAAGAGTTTTTAGAATTTAATGAAAATTAAGACACAATATACCCAAAGTTATGGGACACAATGAAAGGAGTGCTAAGAGGAAAACTCTTACTTCTTTCTAAGTGCTTCCAAAGAGAAACTGGAGAGATCAACCACTGGCAGCTTGAAAGCACACATGAAAGCTCTGAAACAAAAAGAAGCAAATACACCAAAGAGGAGTGGAGGGCTAGAAATAATCAAACTCAAGGCTGAAACCATCCGTGTAGAAATAAAAAGAACTGTACGAGGAATCAATGAAACCAGGAGCTGGTTCTTTGAGAAAATCAACAAAATAGATAAACCCTTAACCAGACTAACCAGAGGGCACAGAGAATCCAAATTAACAAAATCAGAAATGAAAAGGGAGACAATAACAGAAACTGAGGAAATTCAAAAAAATCATTTAGATCCTACTCCAAAAGCCTATTTTCAACGAAAGTGGAAAATCTGGATGAAATGGATAATTTTCTAGATATCAGGTACCAAAGTGAATTCAGGATCAGATAAACAATCTAAACAGTCCCATAACTCCTAAAGAAATAGAAGCAGTCATTAAAAGTCTCCCAACCAAGAAGAGCCCAGGACCAGATGGATTTTAGTTCAGAATTCTATTGGCCATTCATAGAAGACCTAATACCAATACTCTCCAAACTATTTCACAATATAGAAACAGAAGAAAATGTACACAATTTGTTCTATGAATTTTAGGTATATACTTATATCTAAACAACGCAAAGACCAAACAAAGAAAGAGAAGTTATGAACCAAATGCATTTATCAGATATTTATAGAGTATGTCATCCTACAATAAAAGAATATACCTTCTTCACAGCACCTCATGGCACCTTTTCCAAAATTAACCATATATTCAGCCATGAAAAAGACCTCAACAGATACAAGAAGATTGAAATAATCCCATACCTCCTATCAGATCACCATGGCCTAAAGCTGGTCTTCAAAAACAACAAAAATGATAGAAAGCCCATGTATAAATTGAATTTGAATAACCCTCTACTCAATGATAACTTAGTCAAGGAAAAAATAAAGAATGGAATTAAAGACTTTTTAGAATTTAATGAAAATGAAGGCACAACATACCCAAACTTACAGGACACAATGTAAGCAGGTCTAAGAAAACTCACACCTCTGAGTTTCTCCATGAAGAAACTGGAGAGAGCATACAGCAGCTTGACTGCATACCTAAAAGATCTAGAACAAAAAGAAGCAAATACACCCAAGAGGAGTAGAAAGCAGGAAATAATCAAACTGGGGGTTGAAATCAACCTAGTAGAAACAAAAAGAACTATACAAAGAACCAACCAAACCAGGAGCTGGTTCTTTGAGAAAATCAACAAGATAGATAAACCCTTAGCCAGACTAACCAGAGAGCACAGAGTATCCAAATTAACAAAATCAGAAATGAAAAGGGAGACATAAAAACAGAATCTGAGGAAATTAAAAAAATCACCAGATTCTACTATAAAAGCCTATATTCAGCAAAACTGAAAAATCTAGATGAAATGGACAATTTTCTAGGCAGATATCAGGTACCAAAGTAAAATCAGGTTCAGATAAACCATCTAAACAGTCCAATAACTCCTAAAGAAAGTAAAAATGGCCATCTTGCCAAAAGCAATCTATAGATTCAATGCAATCCCCATCAAAATTCCAACTCAAGTATTCATAGAGTTAGAAAGAGCAACTTGCAAATTCATTTGGAATAATAAAAACCCAAGATAGCAAACACTATCCTCAACAATAAAAACCTTCTGGGGGAATCAGCATTCATGACCTCAAGTTGTATTACAGAGCAATAGTGATAAAAACTGTATGATATTGATACAGAGACAGGCAGGTAGATCAATGGAATAGAACTGAAGACACGGAAAGGAACCCACACTTCTATGGTAATTTGATCTTTGACAAAAGAGCTAAAACCATCCAATGGGAAAAAAGATAGCATTTTCAACAAATGGTGCTGGTTCAACTGGAGGTCAGTATGTACAAGACTGCAAAACAATTCATTCTTATAGCCCAGTACAAAGCTCAAGTCCAAGTAGATAGATGACCTTCACATAAAATTAGATACAGTCAAACTAATAGAAGAAAAAGTCGGGACAAGCTTCAAACACATGGGCACTGGGGAAATTTTTCTTAGCAGAACACTAATGACCTATGCTCTAAAATCAAGAATCTATTAATGGGGCCTCATAAAATTACAAATATTCTGTAAGGCAAAGGACACTGTCATTTTTACAAAATGGCAACCAATAGATTTGGAAAAGATCTTTACCAATCCTACATCCGATAGACGGCTAATATCCAGTATATATAATGAAATCAAGAAGTTAGTTAGAGTCCAGAGAATCAAGTAATTCTATGGAAAAATACATTACAGAGCTAAACAAAAAAAATTCTCAGCCAAGGAATATTGAATGGCTGAGAAAGAAATGTTCAACAACCTTAGTCATCAGGGAAATGCAAATCAAAACAACTCTGAGATTCCAACTCTCAATAGTCAGAATAGCTAAGATCGAAATCTCAGGCAATACCAGATGCTGGTGAGGATGTGGAGAAAGAGGAACACTCCTCCCTTGTTGGAGGCACTGCAAGCTGGTACAAGCTCTCTGGAAATCAGTTTGTGGTTTTCATAATATTGTACATAGTACTACCTGAGGACCCAGCTATACCACTCCTGGGCATATACCCAAAAGATGATCCAACATACAACAAAAACACATGCCCCACTATGTTTATAGCAACCTTATTTATAGTAGCCAGAAGCTGAAAAGAACCCAGATGTCCTGCAACATAGGAATGGATACAAACAATGTTGTACATTTACACAATGGAGTAATACTCAGCTTTTAAAACAATGACTTCATGAATATCATAGGCAAACGTTTGGAACTAGAAAATATCATCCTGTGTGAGGTAACCCAATCTCTCTCTCTCTCTTTCTCTCTCTCTCCCTCTCATACACACACACCACACATGGTATGCATTCACTGATATGTGAATATTATCCCAAAAGCTCAGATTACCAAAGGTGCAACCCACTGACCACATGAAGCTCAAGAAGAAGGAAGACCAAAGTGTGAATGCTTCAGTACTTCTTAGAATGTTGAACAAAAATAATCAAAGGATGAGATATAGAGTCAAAGTTTGGATCAGAGACTGAAGGAAATTCCATTCAGAGCCTGCTCTACCAGGGGATCCAGCCCATATACATACAGCCACCAATATTGCAGATGCCAAGCTGACAGGAACCTGATACAGCTATCACCTGAGAGACTCTGCCAGAGCATGACAAATACAGAGGTGAATGCTCACAGCCCACCATTATTAAACTGAGAACCAGGTCCTCATTGGAGGAATTAGAGAAAGCATTGAAGGAGCTGAAGGAGTTTACAACCTATAAGAACAACAGTACCAACCAACTAGAACTCCCAGGGACTAAAGCACCATCCAAAGAGCACACATGGACAGACCCATTGCTTCAGCTGCATATGTAGCAGAGGATGGCCTTGTTGGGCACCAATGGGAGGAGAAGCCATTGGTCCTTCCAAGGCTGGAACCCCCACTGTAGGGGAATGTCATCGCAGGGAGGCAGGAAGGGGTGGGTGGGTACGTGGAGGAACACTCTCATAGATGAAGGGTGAGGGGATTGGGATAGGGGGTTATGGAGGGAAACCAGGAAAGGTTTTACATTTGAAATGTAAACAAAATAATAAATAATAAAAAAAAAAAGTGGACTTTCTGAGCCTGAGTTTCACCTGATGTCTGGCTCTTAGTCTCTGCTTCTGTTTCTTTTGCTGCCAGATGAAGCCTCTCAGGAGAACATTATGCTAGTCTCCTGTCTGCAAGCATAGTAGATAATCATTAGAGGTTGGCTCTCTCCCATAGGATGTGTCACATATTGGGCCAGTCATTGATTGGCCGTTCCCTCAATCTGTACGTCATCTTTATTTCTGCACATCTTACAGGCAGGCCAAATTTCTGGGAGTCCTGTGGAAAAGGTGGGAACAGAATAGAGCAAGCTGGAAGGGTCAAAGATATTATAATAAGACCTACAGAATCAATTATCCTGGGCCCATGAAGGATCACAGAGACTAAACCACTAACCAAAAAATGCGAATGGGCTAGACCTAGGCCCATAACTCATTTGTAGCAGATCTGCAGGTTGGTCTTCATGTGGGTTCACTAACAGTTGTACTGGGGGCTGTCTCTGAGTTTGTGCTTGTCATCAGATCCCCTTCTGCTGGCTTGACTGCCTTGCTGGACTCAATGGGAGAAGATGCATTTAGTCCTTCCGGGACTTGATGTCTCAAGGACTGCTGGTAATCAATGGTGGCCTCCCCTTCTCTGAGGTTAATGGGGGAGAGATTTGTGAGGGTGGGACTGGGAGGAGAGGAGGGAGGAGGGCTGTGATCAGGTTGTAAACTGAAAAGATTAATTAATTAATGAAAAAAAGAAAAATAACAAAATTTTCAAAATTTTAATTGCCATGGAATTTTTGCCAGATTTCCCTTATTTTTATGACATAATTCGACCAGACAGCACTTTGTTGTTTGAGTCAGTAAACATGTATGACTGGAGTACTTTTTATGATAATTGCTTGCCTTTGCAATGCATGAGATTGGGTAGATAGATGATTATAGATAGATAGATCATATATAGATGATAGCTGGAGAAACAGGTAGTTTGATAGATAGATGGGTCATAACTACATGGATAGACTGATAGATGATAGATGGATAGATAAATCAATAGGTAGAGGGATGATAGGTGAATAGATGGGTGATAGAAGATAGGAGATGAAACAAAGGTAGGCAGGCAGGTAGATAGGTAGATAGATTATATATAAAAATTATGGATAGATATATGACTGATAGATGAAAGCACTAGCTTCTGTTCATTTTATCTACTTCATCCTGCCTGTGCATTACACATATTTAACAAACTGGATTTTTATTTGACTTATGTTGCACATATATATATATATATATATGTATATACATATACATATATATATATATATATATATATATATATATATATATATATGAAGTACCCTTAAGAAAAAGTTGATGTATGCACCGATATATAAATTAAAAGGAATGTTTGGTCACCTCAAATTAAGATGCAGTTACAGAAGTCATGCTATATTGAAAAGTGGGCGCCCAGACCCGGTGAGAGAGAGACCCAACCGCCTGGTCAGGTGGGCACTCCTGAGGCTGCAGAGCGGAAGAGACCACCAACACTGCTCACCCCTGCCCACATCCCTGGCCCAAGAGGAAACTGTATAAGGCCACTGGGCTCCCGTGGGGGAGGGCCCAGGAGCGGCAGGACCCCTGCCTGAGACACCGCCAGAACCTGAAAGAAACAGACCTGATAAACAGTTCTCTGCACCCAAATCCCGTGGGAGGGAGAGCTAAACCTTCAGAGAGGCAGACAAGCCTGGGAAACCAGAAGAGACTGCTCCCTGCACACACATCTCGGACGCCAGAGGAAAAAGCCAAAGACCATCTGGAACCCTGGTGCACTGAAGCTCCCGGAAGGGGCGGCACAGGTCTTCCTGGTTGCTGCCGCTGCAGAGAGCCCCTGGGCAGCACCCCACGAGCGAACTTGAGCCTCAGGACCACAGGTAAGAATAAATTTTCTGCTGTAAGAAAGCTGCCTGGTGAACTCAAGACACAGGCCCACAGGAACAGCTGAAGACCTGTAGAGAGGAAAAACTACACGCCCGAAAGCAGAACACTCTGTCCCCATAACTGACTGAAAGAGAGGAAAACAGGTCTACAGCACTCCTGACACACAGGCTTATAGGACAGTCTAGCCACTGTCAGAAATAGCAGAACAAAGTAACACTAGAGATAATCTGATGGCGAGAGGCAAGCGCAGGAACCCAAGCAACAGAAACCAAGACTACATGGCACAATCGGAGCCCAATTCTCCCATCAAAACAAACATGGAATATCCAAACACACCAGAAAAGCAAGATCTAGTTTCAAAATCATTTTTGATCATGATGCTGGAGGACTTCAAGAAAGACGTGAAGAACTCCCTGAGAGAACAAGTAGAGGCCTACAGAGAGGAATCGCAAATATGCCTGAAAGAATTCCAGGAAAACATAAATAAACAAGCAGAAGCCCATAGAGAGGAGACACAAAAATCCCTGAAAGAATTCCAGGAAAACACAATCAAACAGTTGAAGGAATTGAGGATGGAAATAGAAGCAATCAAGAAAGAACACAGGGAAACAGCCCTGGATATAGAAAACCAAAAGAAGAGACAAGGAGCTGTAGATACAAGCTTCACCAACAGAATACAAGAGATGGAAGAGAGAATCTCAGGAGCAGAAGATTCCATAGAGATCATTGACTGAACTGTCAAGGATAATGTAAAGCGGAAAAAGCTACTGGTCCAAAACATACAGGAAATCCAGGACTCAATGAGAAGATCAAACCTAAGGATAATAGGTATAGAAGAGTGTGAAGACTCCCAGCTCAAAGGACCAGTAAATATCTTCAACAAAATCATAGAAGAAAACTTCCCTAACCTAAAAAAAGAGATACCCATAGACATACAAGAAGCCTACAGAACTCCAAATAGATTGGACCAGAAAAGAAACACCTCCCGTCATATAATTGTCAAAACACCAAATGCACAAAATAAAGAAAGAATATTAAAAGCAGTAAGGGGAAAAGGTCAAGTAACATATAAAGGCAGACCTATCAGAATCACACCAGACTTCTCGCCAGAAACTATGAAGGCCAGAAGATCCTGGACTGATGTCATACAGACCCTAAGAGAACACAAATGCCAGCCCAGGTTACTGTATCCAGCAAAACTCTCAATTAACATTGATGGAGAAACCAAGATATTCCATGACAAAACCAAATTTACACAATATCTTTCTACAAATCCAGCACTACAAAGGATAATAAATGGTAAAGCCCAACATAAGGAGGCAAGCTATACCCTAGAAGAAGCAAGAAACTAATCATCTTGGCAACAAAACAAAGAGAATGAAAGCACACAAACATAACCTTACATCCAAATATGAATATAACGGGAAGCAATAATCACTATTCCTTAATATCTCTCAATATCAATGGCCTCAACTCCCCAATAAAAAGACATAGATTAACAAACTGGATACGCAACGAGGACACTGCATTCTGCTGCCTACAGGAAACACACCTCAGAGACAAAGACAGACACTACCTCAGAGTGAAAGGCTGGAAAACAACTTTCCAAGCAAATGGTCAGAAGAAGCAAGCTGGAGTAGCCATTCTAATATCAAATAAAATCAATTTCCAACTAAAAGTCATCAAAAAAGATAAGGAAGGACACTTCATATTCATCAAAGGAAAAATCAACCAAGATGAACTCTCAATCCTAAATATCTATGCCCCAAATACAAGGGCACCTACATATGTAAAAGAAACCTTACTAAAGCTCAAAACACACATTGCACCTCACACAATAATAGTGGGAGATTTCAACACCCCACTCTCATCAATGGACAGATCATGGAAACAGAAATTAAACAGTGATGTCGACAGACTAAGAGAAGTCATGAGCCAAATGGACTTAACGGATATTTATAGAACATTCTATCCTAATGCAAAAGGATATACCTTCTTCTCAGCTCCTCATGGCACTTTCTCCAAAATTGACCATATAATTGGTCAAAAAACGGGCCTCAACAGGTACAGAAAGATAGAAATAATCCCATGCGTGCTATCGGACCACCACGGCCTAAAACTGGTCTTCAATAAAAATAAGGGAAAAATGCCCACATATACGTGGAAATTGAACAATGCTCTACTCAATGATAACCTGGTCAAGGAAGAAATGAAGAAAGAAATTAAAAACTTTTTAGAATTTAATGAAAATGAAGGTACAACATACCCAAACTTATGGGACACAATGAAAGCTGTGCTAAGAGGAAAACTCATAGCGCTGAGTGCCTGCAGAAAGAAACAAGAAAGAGCATATGTCAGCAGCTTGACAGCACACCTAAAACCTCTAGAAGAAAAAGAAGCAAATACACCCAGGAGGAGTAGAAGGCAGGAAATAATCAAACTCAGAGCTGAAATCAACCAAGTAGAAACAAAAAGGACCATAGAAAGAATCAACAGAACCAAAAGCTGGTTCTTTGAGAAAATCAACAAGATAGATAAACCCTTAGCCAGACTAACGAGAGGACACAGAGAGTGCGTCCAAATTAACAAAATCAGAAATGAAAAGGGAGACATAACTACAGATTCAGAGGAAATTCAAAAAATCATCAGATCTTACTATAAAAACCTATATTCAACAAAACTTGAACATCTTCAGGAAATGGACAATTTCCTAGACAGATACCAGGTACCTAAGTTAAATCAGGAACAGATAAACCAGTTAAACAACCCCATAACTCCTAAGGAAATAGAAGCAGTCATTAAAGGTCTCCCAACCAAAAGAGCCCAGGTCCAGATGGGTTTAGTTCAGAATTCTATCAAACCTTCATAGAAGACCTCATATCAATATTATCCAAACTATTCCACAAAATTGAAACAGATGGAGCACTACCGAATTCCTTCTACGAAGCCACAATTACTCTTATACCTAAACCACACAAAGACACAACAAAGAAAGAGAACTTCAGACCAATTTCCCTTATGAATATCGACGCAAAAATACTCAATAAAATTCTGGCAAACCAAATTCAAGAGCACATCAAAACAATCATCCACCATGATCAAGTAGGATTCATCCCAGGCATGCAGGGATGGTTTAATATACGGAAAACCATCAATGTGATCCATTATATAAACAAACTGAAAGAACAGAACCACATGATCATTTCATTAGATGCTGAGAAAGCATTTGACAAAATTCAACACCCCTTCATGATAAAAGTCCTGGAAAGAATAGGAATTCAAGGCCCATACCTAAACATAGTAAAAGCCATATACAGCAAACCAGTTGCTAACATTAAACTAAATGGAGAGAAACTTGAAGCAATCCCACTAAAATCCGGGACTAGACAAGGCTGCCCACTCTCTCCCTACTTATTCAATATAGTTCTTGAAGTTCTAGCCAGAGCAATCAGACAACAAAAGGAGATCAAGGGGATACAGATCGGAAAAAAAGAGGTCAAAATATCACTATTTGCAGATGACATGGTAGTATATTTAAGTGATCCCAAAAGTTCCACCAGAGAACTACTAAAGCTGATAAACAACTTCAGCAAAGTGGCAGGGTATAAAATTAACTCAAATAAATCAGTTGCCTTCCTCTATACAAAAGAGAAACAAGCCGAGAAAGAAATTAGGGAAATGACACCATTCATAATAGACCCAAATAATACAAAGTACCTCGGTGTGACTTTAACCAAGCAAGTAAAAGATCTGTTCAATAAGAACTTCAAGACACTGAGGAAAGAAATTGAAGAAGACCTCAGAAGATGGAAAGATCTCCCATGCTCATGGATTGGCAGGATTAATATAGTAAAAATGCCCATTTTACCAAAAGCAATCTACAGATTCAATGCAATCCCCATCAAAATACCAATCCAATTCTTCAAAGAGTTAGACAGAACAATATGCAAATTCATCTGGAATAACAAAAAACCCAGGATAGCTAAAGCTATCCTCAACAATAAAAGGACGTTAGGGGGAATCACTATCCCTGAACTCAAGCAGTATTACAGAGCAATATTGATAAAAACTGCATGGTATTGGTACAGAGACAGACAGATAGACCAATGGAATAGAATTGAAGACCCAGAAATGAACGCACACACCTATGGTCACTTGATTTTTGACAAAGGAGCCAAAACCATCCAATGGAAAAAAGATAGCATTTTCAGCAAATGGTGCTGGTTCAACTGGAGGGCAACGTGTAGAAGAATGCAGATCGATCCATCCTTATCACCCTGTACAAAGCTTAAGTCCAAGTGGATCAAGGACCTCCACATCAAACCAGACACACTCAAACTAATAGAAGAAAACTAGGGAAGCATCTGGAACACATGGGCACTGGAAAAAATTTCCTGAACAAAACACCAATGGCTTACGCTCTAAGATCAAGAATCGACAAATGGGATCTCATAAAACTGCAAAGCTTCTGTAAGGCAAAGGACACTGTGGTTGGGACAAAACGGCAACCAACAGATTGGGAAAAGATCTTTACCAATCCTACAACAGATAGAGGCCTTATATCCAAAATACACAAAGAACTCAAGAAGTTAGACCGCAGGGAGACAAATAACCCTATTAAAAAATGGGGTTCAGAGCTAAACAAAGAACTCACAGCTGAGGAATGCCGAATGGCTGAGAAACACCTAAAGAAATGTTCAACATCTTTAGTCATAAGGGAAATGCAAATCAAAACAACCCTGAGATTTCACCTCACACCAGTGAGAAGGGCTAAGATCAAAAACTCAGGTGACAGCAGATGCTGGCGAGGATGTGGAGAAAGAGGAACACTCCTCCATTGTTGGTGGGATTGCAGACTGGTACAACCATTCTGGAAATCAGTCTGGAGGTTCCTCAGAAAATTTGACATTGAACTGCCTGAGGATCCAGCTATACCTCTCTTGGGCATATAACCAAAAGATTCCTCAACATACAAAAGAGACACGTGCTCCACTATGTTCATCGCAGCCTTATTTATAATAGCCAGAAACTGGAAAGAACCCAGATGCCCTTCAACAGAGGAATGGATTCAGAAAATGTGGTACATCTACACAATGGAATATTACTCAGCTATCAAAAACAACGAGTTTATGAAATTCGTAGGCAAATGGTTGGAACTGGAAAATATCATCCTGAGTGAGCTAACCCATTCACAGAAAGACATACATGGTATGCACTCATTGATAAGTGGCTATTAGCCCAAATGCTTGAATTACCCTAGATGCCTAGAACAAAGGAAACTCAAGAAGGATGATCAAAATGTGAATGCTTCACTCCTTCTTTAAATGAGGAAAAAGAATACCCTTGGCAGGGAAGAGAGAGGCAAAGATTAAAACAGAGACTGAAGGAACATCCATTCAGAGCCTGCCCCACATATGACCCATACATATACAGCCATCCAATTAGAGAAGATGGACGAAGCAAAGAAGTGCAGGCCTACAGGAATTGGATGTAGATCGCTCCTGAGAGACACAGCCAGAATACAGCAAATACAGAGGCGAATGCCAGCAGCAAACCACTGAACTGAGAATAGGCCCCCGTTGAAGGAATCAGAGAAAGAACTGGAAGAGCTTGAAGGGGCTCGAGACCCCAAAAGTACAACAATGTCAAGCAACCAGTGTTTCCAGGGACTAAGCCACTACCTAAAGACTATACATGGACTGACCCTGGACTCTGACCCCATAGGTAGCAATGAATATCCTAGTAAGAGCACCAGTGGAAGGGGAAGCCCTGGGTCCTGCTAAGACTGAACCCCCAGTGAACTAGACTATGGGGGGAGGGTGGCAATGGGGGGAGGGTTGGGAGGGGAACACCCATAAGGAAAGGGAGGGGGGAGGGGTATGTTTGCCCGGAAACCGGGAAAGGGAATAACACTTGAAATGTATATAAGAAATACTCAAGTTAATAATAATAAAAAAAAAAGAAAAGTGGGCAAGTTTAAAGGAATGCTCTAGCATTGTGTTCCTGCTCTAATCTAATGTTCTCTCTAGTATATAGAGAGAAACATATATATTTTAGAGAGAAAGTAGTTTTAAAAATGTGAAAAATAGAAAAATAAGGACTGGAGACACAAGTTAGTGGTTAAAAGTACTTTCTGATCTTCTAAAGGACCAGGTTTGATCCTGAGTACCTACATGGTGTCTCAATCATCTATAACTTTAGTTCCAGGGAAACCAGTACCTTCTCCTTGCCTCTGATGGCCCTGGAAAGATACGTCAATGGTAGAATTCTTACTGATTTTCCAGAGGATCAGAGTTTGGCTCTGAGCATTTATGTCTGGCATCTTATAACCACCTATAACTTCTTAAAAACCATTTTTTTCTAACAGTTGTTAGTTGGTTAGTGAAAAGTAAGATAAATATGGCTAAATGAGAGAAATTTTCACAGCTTAGTCCATTCAAGGAGAGCCTTGGTTGTGAAATGTGCAATCTGTTGTCAAAGAGAATTGTTTCTCTTTATCAATGCTGATTGCAATCAAAGCAGGTTTCAGTGTGTCTCATCAATTTTCCGAGTATATTTCTACCATATCATGGTTTCTGAGAACTCAGAAAGTTGTAGATGCTCAGATCAATGGCAGAGCACCAGTGGTCAGAATCTTTTTTTTATTGGTTATTTTATTTATTTACATTTACAGTAATATCCCTTTCCCATTTTCCCCTACATAAACCCCCATCCTCTCCCCAACCCAGTCTCAATGAGGGTGCTCCCCCAACTTCCAAACCACTCCCACCTCACCTACTTTTTCCCCACATCAGGATCTTTGTTAGTACAAATTCGGTTTTGAGAAGAGCTTTAGAAATTTTGTTTCAACAATTAAGCTACCTATTGCCATTAGAATTTATAATAGAATCTCCCATGTTACAATTTAATTCAGAAATGACTCCTTGTGTAAAGTAGAAGGCACAACCATTTAAAATGAAGACTTTTTATTCTTGGTCAGCTCATGAGGTCCTCAATTAACTTACCTTATTTTACCTTTCCAACACTCTTCAAACACTGGATGTCTGTTGGAACTTCTGCTATCTTTTAAGTGACCAGCTTAAGTGTTTGATCCCAGTTTAAACTTGCTATAACCAGTAAGCTCCTAGTCTTGACTCTTGTCCCTTTGTAAACATCTTGAGGCACCACTGTGCTAATGTTCACTAGAAGTTCCTGGGCAAAGGAGAAGTTGATATTGTGAATTGTCTTCACCTGTTTCCTTTGATGTCAAGCTTAAACCTAGATAGGTTAAAAAAAAAGTGAAGAACTCTCTCTCTCTCTCTCTCTCTCTCTCTCTCTGTGTGTGTGTGTGTGTGTGTGTGTGTGTGTGTCTGTGTCTGTGTCTGTGTCTGTGTCTGTGTGTCTGTGTATGTTAGGGGCTGGAATGTTAGAAAGAACAGTTTCCAGAGGATTCTTCCCAATCTGTTCTTGTACCCATCTCTACCTTGTCCTCTCTAAATACCAGCTTCTTCTTTCTTTTGGACTCACTGAAATTGGTTTCCCTTCAGGCCATCTCTCTTCTATTAGCTCACCTTTTCAATCCACAAGTAGCTTCTCATGTTTCTGCTGCTTTTTTTTTTCTGATCTTTCCACCTGTATCTCTGACATAAATTTCTTCCGACATTTCCTGTTTCTGCTAATAGATCTCATGTTCTGTCTCATTTCCATCTGTCTTTCTCAGCTCAGTCCTAAATCAGTTTCTTTTATCTTGAAAACAGCCTCTCTTCTCTTTTCCACTTCCTGGATTTTTCTTTAATTTGTCTTTCACAGTTCAGTGCCTACATCACCCTCTTCCTGACTCCTTTTGCTATTACACATACTTTCCAAAACCACAAGAAAAATTATTCTAGGACATGTCTTTTTGTTGTAACAGAAAATTTACTTCAATACCAAATAATTCTATTTAATTCTGGGTAATAACGTTTTAAAATGTGCATTTCATTGAAAATTATTTTCTAGATGTTTCAGAAATCTTGCATCCCTTCCAAATTGCAAATTTCTGTATTTATGGGTATTCATTTATTTAAGTAGAATCCAAAATGAAGGCTGGTGATGTTGTTTAGTGATGAGGATGATTGTTTACTCTGAATAGTACCTTAGAGTCATTCCCAAACATCAAACCTATGTGACAATAAAAGGCTATTTTTCAAAATTCCCTAATCCATTGTTTACATACACATTACTCAAAATCTCTTTAAAAACTTTTTAGTGTTTTAAAAAAATAGAGAGAAGTATATTTTTATGAAGATCAGAAGGTAAAATTATAGCAACATTTAGGAGCATGTTTCTAAACTCTATAAGAGTCGATGGTGACTCAGACCACCAGAGTAGAATGATCAATGCATAAGAAAATATATTTAATTTTTTATTTTTGAGAATTTCACACTATATATAATGGATCATTTTTGCTCTCCATTCTCCTTCTCTGCTTCTTCCCATGCCTTCCTCAATACAACTCTTTCACAACATCATGACATTGTTTTTGTTTTATTTTTAATGAAAATCCAGCAAGTCCATTTAATGCTTCCCATATGTGCAAGAGTGTAAGGCCATCTGCTGGAGCATGGGAAACCTACTTGTAGCAATATCCTCAAAAAAGAATGATTCTACCTCTCCCAGAAACTATCCACCATCTATAGCTCCTAAATAGAGTACCTGGGCATCATCAGTCCCACACAGTCCCAAATCTGGACTGACTTGGTCTGGTGCAGGTTTTGTGCAAGTAAGCACAGCCCCCATGAGTTCATGATTGCAATGGCCATGTCCTCTCCAGAAGACAATATTTCCCAGCATTCTTATCAGTCCTCTAGCTTTCACATGCTTTCTGCTTTATTCCTCTCTAGATCTTTGCTGAGTTTGGTGGGAATAGAAATCCATGGTTTTCTGATACATTGTTCTCTCAGAGGCACTAAACAGACTGAATACAAAGTAGAGTAAAAATCGCAAGTCTTAAGTGATCTCAGAGTGTATTATTAACTGGCTTTGCAGACCAGATAAACTTCCAAACTCTTAGGAAATAAAATATATTCTTATAATGACCTGTTACCAAATGGGTTTGGCATTCAGTCATAGATAAAGCACTGAAGCATAAAAATGTTTGAATAGCTTTTATTTAGCAAAGCAACAACAGCATTTCTTCAATACATGAAATCCCAGTGTTTGACCAAGTATATAAACAAGTTAAAAATTCACAGAGCAAAAGAAACTTGGTAAGTCACTAAAGAGGAACCTTAAAGTCTATATGAGGAAAATATTGAGTGTGCACTGTACATAAAATGTATCGTAAATAGCAGAAGGACATTGTGTAATATTACATCAAAATCTACCACTTTTAGGGACAGTTTAGTTATAACTGATGATATGAGCTTGAAAGACAAATAGACATATAGACATTGGTTTAGATTACCATTCTAAAACTCATTATGTTTTAAGCTTGTATTGACGCTAACATTGGCTAATGAGACCATTAAATACACAAGGATTATAAGATTGATGAAGCTAAAAAGTGCTGATAGGAACCGGATATAGATCGCTCCTGAGAGACACAGACAGAACATGTCAAAAACCGAGGCGGATGCCAGCAGCAAACTACAGAACTGAGAACAGGAACCCTGTTGGAGGAATTAGAAAAAGGATAGAAAGAGCTGAAGGAGCTTGCAACCCCATAAGAGCAACAATGCCAAACAACCAGAGCTTCCAGGGACTAAATCACTAACCAAAGAGACCTAGGGCTCCAATTGCATTTGTAGCAGAGGATGACCTTGCTGGGCACAAATGGAAGGAGAAACCCTTGGTCCTGCCAAGGTTGGACCCCCAGTGTAGGGGAATTTTGGGGGGGGGGTGATGGGAAGAGTGGTTGATTGGGAGGAGAACCCTTATAGAAGAAGGGGAGAGGGAAGGGATAGGGGCTTATGAGCAGGAAACCTGAAAAGGGAATAACATTTGAAATGTAAATAAAGAAATAGCCAATTTAAAAAATGTAAGTATGTCCAATTACTATGAAATATGAGTTCCAGAGAAGGGAAGAACATTTATTGAGTTATACACTTGACCAATGATAAGATTAAAATGGGACCATCATCAACTTGACTTTTATGGCAATGCATTTTCTTCACTTACTGAAATAGTTAAACTCTGGTCTATAAGTCAAGTCTGGTCTGCTGTCTGCTTCTATAAACAAAGTTGAACTACAGCACAGCTGCAATCATTCAGGTACATACTACCTATGATACTTTAGTGCTACCCTGACAGAATTAAGGAGTTGTGTTCTAAAACACCAAACAAATCTGCTTAATAATGCTTTACAAAAGACATTTGATGGTTTCTGTGATTAATGCTTTTGATCTCTAAAGATTAGAGCTTTTTACACCTAATTATCTGAGAAGAAGCAGGTAAAAGTTTACCCCAATTCTTTCTTTAGCCATGTAAGTTTTACCCCCAAATGATAAAGATTGCTTTATAAAAGAGGTTCTTCTTGGATGAACTACTTTGGAAAATAACTAGGAGTTTCTTTACACAATTAAATAAATACCTAATAGTTGATGTAGCCATTCCATTTATGGATACTTAGTGAAAACAAGCAACATGTTCATATAAATATTATTCTGGACCATTGAAGGGGTTTTTGTAGTGGGTATAGATTGGAATAAATTTAATCATTTATCAATGAGAAAACAGGCAAATACATGATGATATATTCATTCAAATTATAAAACAGTATTACTGTTTACAGAGATAGAATACTCTCATAAATAAAAAGTATTCATACATACAACAATATAGGCTATCTCTAAATTTAAAATAAGAAATTATACAAATCATAAAGTATTATATATATGTATATATATATATATATATATATATGATTGATGATATACCAAACAAAATCTTAAAGAGACAAATACTTAATTCTTATAAATGACCTTAAACCAACTTGACTGGTTTAAGCAAAGCAACTTGAATTAGAAATTATAAGTAACTATGTCTATTAGATAAAAAAAATTAAGCTTAACTAATCAGAATCAGCTGAGCAACTGATAAGGGCTTCCTTTTGTGAAAATTTTACCAAAATCTAGCATTTATTTAAGAAAAGTCACTCACAGAATTAGACATAGAAGAAAGGCTTGCCAACATCTGAAAAAACTTCTTAAGACAGGACTAGAGTTGGCATCACAGCCTGTCAGAGCCTCCTGGGTCCCCTGCAGTGTTTCATCCCCTTGTCAGACCCTTCTGGGTCCCTTGCAGTGTTTGACCCCTGCTGAGCCCTGCTGTTGAATGTGGAAGCCTTTAGTTCCTAACAAAGGAACAGTCTGGCCTGGTACCACAGTACCTACACACCTGGGCCATGGTCAATTCGTTCCTGTATTTTGTCTTCCCAGTCTTTCGTTTTTGAGATTTAGGTTGGTCTTCCTGGGGTTATATTTCCAAAAATAAAGCTACAGAAGGGGCATTCTATCTTAACACGAATAACCCTCGTGTGTGTGTGTGTGTGTGTGTGTGTGTGTGTGTGTGTGTGTGTGTGTGTGTTTTAATCCTGAAGGCTTACGCCTGGTTCTCAGTGCTGTGTCAGTGTGGGCATCAACAACAGCCAACTGTGAGAAGCGCAGTGTTTATTTTGAAATATTAGAAGATGAAGGAAGGCAGGAAATCTCACTTATTCAACAAAAAAGAAGTCATATAGCTCAGGCTGGTCTGTAACTCACTTTATAGCAGAGTGTGTCCTTGAGAACTTGATCTTCCTGCCTTCACCTCCCACATGCTGGGATTACAGAATAACCACACCTTTTTAAAGGTCACATTTTCCCAACAGGCCCTGAGATTGAGCTACATGAACACTGGGGACAATTTCTATCATTAGGCGAAATCCACAGTTCTTTTATCATGTAGTTTATGATACTGTATATTTTTAAGGTTTTTAAAATGCTTCCTTACATCTCTGACTTAAATTTAGTATAAATTTTGATTGTGACAGTATAAAAAGAAAGAAGAGTTAAACAAACCAAAAGGAAGAAGAAAATTATCTTTACGATTATTTGAAGTTATCTTTTCCTTTTATTCAAATTTTACACAAACCTTACATACACTAAGAAATAACATCTCTTAAGTAAAATTGTTAGTGTTGAAATACTTTATTTTTATATAGTAGAAAAACGAATAACTATCTTAGTAGAATATAAAATTTTATTGAAGTGCAACACATATAGTATAGATAATGCATGATAGCTAGAGAGATGATAGGTAAATAGATATATACACATTATTCATATATGCATAAGTAGGTAGTTATACAAACATATATACATATATGCACAGATACACACAAGTACATATGTAGGCAGATGATAATTATATAAACAGATATGTGATAGAGAGATGATACATAGAATAACATAAGAGATTCTTCCTCCATAATTTTAAGGTGGTTATCAAGGAATAATTTTAATATAATTTAAATAATTTAGTAGACTTCATAGAACTATTCTGAAGGGATAAATAGCTATTTCTGAAAGGATTGTGAAGAAGTTGCAGTATTATATACAGAAATTAAAACACTAAGAATACCTTGATTATTTTACCACACTGCAGTTCTTGTTAATGCTAACTTTTTTTATGATAACTTAATTTTATTATCACTATGACATCAATAGTAGATTTTTATTCATGCAAGAAATATTTATCTTGAATCACCCAGGTATGGAGTTATGTGTTAAGGCATGAACCTCTTATGTGTTTACAGCATTGAAGATTATTCTGATGCAATTTGTCCTTCAACAGCACTTATGCATATAAGATATGCGTTTTCTAGAATATATGCATACAAGAGCAGAGGGTATCCAGTTAGTTTAATACTCTTTCCTCATATGGCCAGATATAAGACATAAAGAACTGGTTATAGAATGTATACCCAAACAACACTTGTTAGTTTGTTATTGAATGGATTGAATCTTGCTCCATGTTGTGGAACAATTAGTTATATGTCCTAATTTACTAATACAGGTCGAGAACATACACTCAGATATAGATACAACATACTATCTAATTCAATGTATTCTACATGGGTTTTAAGAGATTAAAATGTCTCAGGCTAACAGGAAGAAAACCTGTTCTTATTTTTTCCTATCTCTTGAATGAAAATTAGTGATTTTCATAATTATGGAAAAAGGAAACAGATGACAATAAAATTAATGCAAGAAGATTTTGGTCTTCAGTAGAAAGATAAACTAAAATCATATTCTAGTCACTACAGATTTCTGACAATATTATACATTCTAATATGAAATTGTAATATCCACTAGGTGCATTCCTAAACATTGTTTAAATAGTTAAAATAATACATTAACATCACGATATCAAGGATTTAATTGTTCTGCTGACTAACTTACTTCTGAAGTTTTCTTTTGTAATTTTATGCTTTGTTTTTTTAATTATCCCAATAAATGGGATTGTTACTGACTGTTATTTTTTTCTTTTCTTTTCTTCTTTATTTACTTGAGTATTTCTTATTTACATTTCGATTGTTACTCCCTTTCCCCGTTTCCGGGCCAACATCCCCCTAACCCCTACCCATCCCCTTCTATATGGGTATTCACCTCCCCATCCTCACCCATTACCTCCCTCCCCCCAACAATCACGTTCACTGGGGGTTCAGTCTTAGCAGAACTAAGGGTTTCCCCTTCCACTGGTGCTCTTACTAGGCTATTCATTGATACCTATGAGGTTGGAGCCCAGGGTCAGTCCATGTATAGTCTTTGGGTAGTGGCTTACTCCCTGGAAGCTCTGGTTGCTTGGAATTGTTGTTTATATGAGGTCTTGAGCCCCTTCAAGCTCTTCCAGTCCTTTCTCTGATTCCTTCAACTGGGGTCCCGTTCTCAGTTCAGTGCTTTGCTGCTGGCATTCACCTATGTATTTGCTGTATTCTGGCTGTGTCTATCAGGAGAGATCTACATCCGGTTCCTGTAGGCCTGCACTTCCTTGCTTCATCCATCTTGTCTAATTGAGTGGCTGTACATGTATGGGCCACATGTGGGGAAGGCTCTGAATGGGTGTTCCGTCTGCCTCTGTTTTAATCTTTGCCTCCCTATTCCCTGCCAAGGGTATTCCTGTTCCCCTTTAAAAGAAGGAGTGAAGAGTTCGCATTTTGATCATCTGTCTTGAGTTTCATGTGTTCTGTTTATCTAGGTTATTCAAGCATTTGGGCTAATAACCACTTATCAATGACTGCATACCATGTGTGTTTTTCTGTGATTGGGTTACCTCACTCAGGATGATATTTTCCAGTTCCCTCCACTTGCCTATGAATTTCATAAAGTCATTGTTTTTGATAGCTGGGTAATGTTCCATTGTGTAGATGTACCACATTTTCTGTATCCATTTCTCTGTTGAAGGCCATCTGGGTTCTTTCGAGCTTCTGGCTATTATAAATAAGGCTGCTATGAACAGAGTGGAGCATATGTCTTTGGTATATGTTGGGGCATCGTTTGGGTATATGCCCAAGAGAGGTATAGCTATGTCCTCAGGTAGTTCAATGTCCAATTTTCTGAGGAACCTCCAGACTGATTTCCAGAATGGTTGTACCAGTCTGCAATCCCATCAACAATGGAGGAGTGTTCCTCTTTCTCCACATCCTCGCCAGAATTTGCTGTCCCCTGAGTTTGTGATCTTAGCCATTCTCACTGGTGTGAGGTGAAATCTCAGGGTTGTTTTGGTTTGCATTGCCCTTATGACTAAAGATGTTGAACATTTCTTTAGGTGTTTCTCAGCCATTCAGCATTCCTCAGCTGTGAGTTCTTTGTTTAGCTCTGAACCCCATTTTTAATAGGGTTATTTGTCCCTCTGTGGTCTAACTTCTTGAGTTCTTTGTATATTTTGGATATAAGGCCTCTATCTGTTGTAGGATTGGTAAAGATCTTTTCCCAATCTGTTGGTTGCTGTTTTGTCCTAACCACAGTGTCCTTTGCCTTACAGAAGATTTGCAGTTTTATGAGATCCCATTTGTCAATTCTTGATCTTAGAGCATAAGCCATTGGTGTTTTGTTCAGGAAATTTTTTCCAGTGCCCATGTGTTCCAGATGCTTCCCTAGTTTTTCTTCTATTAGTTTGAGTGTGTCTGGTTTGATGTGGAGGTCCTTGATCCACTTGGACCTAAGCTTTATACAGCGTGATAAGCATGGATTGATCTGTATTCTTCTACATGTTGACCTCCAGGTGAACCAGCACCATTTGCTGAAAATGCTATCTTTTTTCCATTTGATGGTTTTGGCTCCTTTGTCAAAAATCAAGTGCCCATAGGTCTGTGGGTTCATTTCTGGGTCTTCAATTCTGTTCCATTGGTCTATCTGTCTGTCTCTCTACCAATACCATGCAGTTTTTATCACTACTGCTCTGTAATACTGGTTGAGTTCAGGGATAGTGATTCTCCCTGAAGTCCTTTTATTGTTGAGGATAGTTTTAGCTATCCTGGGTTTTTTGTTATTCCAGATGAATTTGCATATTGTTCTGTCTAACTCTTTGAAGAATTGGATTGGTATTTTGATGGGGATTGCATTGAATCTGTAGATCGCTTTTGGTAGAATGGCCATTTTTATTATATTAATCCTACCAATCCATGAGCATGGGAGATCTTTCCATCTTCTGAGGTCTTCTTCAATTTCTTTCTTCAGAGGCTTGAAGCTCTTATGGTACAGTTCTTTTATTTGCTTGGATAAAAGTCACACCGAGGTACTTTATATTATTTGGATCATTTATGAAGGGTGTCGTTTCCCTAATTTCTTTCTCGGCTTGTTTCTCTTTTGTGTAGAGGAAGGCTACTGATTTATTTGAGTTAATTTTATACCCAGTCACTTTGCTGAAGTTGTCTATCAGCTTTAGTAGCTCTCTGGTGGAACTTTTGGGATCACTTAAATATACTATCATATCATCTGCAAATAGTGATATTTTGACTTCTTCTTTTCTGATCTGTATCCCCTTGACCTCCTTTTGTTGTCTGATTCCTCTGGCTAGAACTTCAAGAACTATATTAAATAAGTAGGGAGAGAGTGGGCAGCCTTGTCTAGTCCCTGATTTTAGTGTGGTTGCTTCAAGTTTCTCTCCATTTAGTTTAATGTTAACAACTGGTTTGTTGTATATGGCTTTTACCATGTTTAGGTATGGGCTTTGAATTCCTATTCTTTCCAGGATTTTTATCATGAAGGGGTGTTGAATTTTGTCAAATGCTTTCTCAGCATCTAATGAAATGATCATGTGGTTCTGTTCTTTCAGTTTGTTTATATAATGGATCACGTTGATGGTTTTCCGTACATTAAACCATCCCTCCATGTCTGGGATGAAGCCTACTTGATCTTGGTGGATGATTGTTTTGATGTGTTCTTGGATTCGGTTTGCCAGAATTGTACTGAGTATTTTTGCGTCGATATTCATAAGGAAAATTAGTCTGAAGTTCTCTTTCTTTGTTGGGTCTTTGTGTGGTTTAGGTATAAGAGTAATTGTGACCCCATAGAACAAATTTGGTAGTGCTCCATCTGTTTCAATTTTGTGGAATAGTTTGGATAGTATTGGTATGAAGACTTCTATGAAGGTCTGATAGAATTCTTCCCTAAACCGGTCTGGACCTGGGCTCTTTTTGGTTGGGAGACCTATAATGACTGCTTCCTTTTCGTTAGGAGTTATGGGGTTGTTTAACTGGTTTATCTGTTCCTGATTTAACTTCGATACCTGGTATCTGTTTAGGAAATTGTCCATTTCCTGAAGATTTTCAAGTTTTGTTGAATATAGGCTTTTGTAGTAGGATCTGATGATTTTTTTGAATTTCCTCTGATTCTGTAGTTATGTCTCCCTTTTCATTTCTGATTTTGTTAATTTGGATACCCTCTTTGTGTCCTCTCTTTAGTCTGGCTAAGGGTTTATCTATCTTGTTGATTTTCTCAAAGAACCAACTTTTGGTTCTGTTGATTCTTTCTATGGTCCTTTTTGTTTCTACTTGGTTTATTTCAGCTCTGAATTTGTTTATTTCCTTCCTTCTACTCCTCCTGGGTTCATTTGCTTCGTTTTGTTCTAAAGCTTTTAGGTGTGCTGTCAAGCTGGTGATATATGTTCTTTCGTGTTTCTTTCTGCACGCACTCAGAGCTATGAGTTTTCCTCTTAGCACAGCTTTCATTGTGTCTCATAAGTTTGGGAATGTTGTACCTTCATTTTCATTAAATTCTAAAAAGTATTTAATATATTTCTTTATTTCTTCCTTGACCAGGTTATCATTGAGTAGAGCACTGTTCAACTTCCATGTATATGTGGGCGATCTTCCCTTATTGTTATTGAAGACCAGCTTTAGCCCGTGGTGTCTGATAGGACGCATGGGATTATTTCTATCTTTATCTGTTGAGGTCTGTTTTTTGACCAATTATATGGTCAATTTTGGAGAAAGTACCATGAGAAGCTGAGAAGAAGGTATATCCTTTTGCTTTAGGATAGAATGTTCTATAAATAGCTGTTAAGTCCATTTGTTTCATGACTTCTCTTAATCTGTCTATGTCTCTGTTTAATTTCTGTTTCCATGACCTGTCCATTGACGAGAGTGGGGTGTTGAAATCTCCCACTATTATTGTGTGAGGTGCAATGTGTGTTTTGAGCTTTAGTAAGGTTTCTTTTATGTATGTAGGTGCCCTTGTATTTGGAGCATAGGTGTTTAGGATTGAGAGTTCACATCTTGGTGGATTTTTCCTTTGATGTATATGAAGTGTCCTTCCTTATCTTTTTTGGTGACTTTTAGTTGAAAATTGATTTTATTCGATGTTAGAATGACTACTCCAGCTTGATTCTTCACACCATTTGCTTGGAAAGTTGTTTTCTAGACTTTCACTCTGAGGTAGTGTCTGTCTTTGTCTCTGAGGTGTGTTTCCTGTAGGCAGCAGAATGCAGGGTCCTCATTGCATATCCAGTTTGTTATTCCATGTCTTTTTATTGGGGAGTTGAGACCATTGTTGTTGAGAGATATTAAGGAATAGTGATTATTGCTTCCTGTTAAATTCATATTTGGATGTGAAGTTATGTTTGTGTGCTTTTCTTCTCTTTGTTTTGTTGCCAAGACGATTAGTTTCTTTTTTTTTTCTAGGGTGTAGCTTGCCTCCTTTTGCTGGACTTTACCATTTATTATCCTTTGTAGTGATGGATTTGTAGAAAGATATTGTGTAAATTTGGTTTTTCATGGAAAATCTTGTATTCTCCATCTATGTTAATTGAGAGTTTTGCAGGATAGAGTAACCTGGGCTGGCATTTGTGTTCTCTTAGGGTCTGTATGACATCTGTCCAGGATCTTCTGGCTTTCATAGTCTCTGGTAAGAAGTCTGGTATGATTCTGATAGGTCTGCCTTTATATGTTACTTGACATTTTTATCTTACTGCTTTTTATATTCTTTCTTTATTTTGGGCATTTGCTGTTTTGACTATTATGTGACAGGAGGAGTTTCTTTTCTGGTCCAATCTATTTGGAGTTCTGTAGGCTTCTTGTTTTTTTATGGACATCTCTTTCTTTAGGTTAGGGAAGTTTTCTTCTATGATTTTGTTGAAGATCTTTACTGTTCCTCACTGAGCTTGGAGTCTTCATTCTCTTCTATACCTCTTATCCTTATGTTTGATCTTCTCATTGAGTCCTGGATTTCCTGTATGTTTTGGACCAGTAGCTTTTTCTGCTTTACATTATCTTTGACAGTTCAGTTGATGATTTCTATGGAATCTTCTGCTCCTGAGATTCTCTCTTCTGTCTCTTGTATTCTGTTGATGATGTTTGTATCTATGGCTCCTTGTCTCTTCTTTTGGTTTTCTATATCCATGGTTTTTTCCCTGTGTTCTTTCTACATTGCTTCTGTTTCCCTTTTTAATTCCTTTAACTGTTTGATTGTGTTTTCCTGGAATTCTTTCAGGGATTTTTGTGATTCCTCTCTATATGCTTCTACTTGTTTATTTATGTTTTCCTGTGTTTCTCTAAGGAAGTTCTTCATGTCTTTCTTGAAGTCCTCCAGCATCATGATCAAATATGATTTTAAATCTACATCTTGCTTTTCTGGTGTGTTTGGATATTCAGTGTTTCCTTTGGTGGGAGAATTGAGCTCCGATGATGCCATGTAATCTTGGTTTCTGTTCCTTGGGTTCATGTGCTTGCCTCTCGCCATCAGATTATCTCTGGTGTTACTTTTTTCTGCTATTTTTCACAGTGGCTAGACTGTCCTCTAGGCCTGTGTGTCAGGAGTGCTGTAGACCTATTTTTCTGTTTTCTTTCAGCCAGTTATGGGGACAGAGTGTTCTGCTTCCGGGCGTGTAGTTTTTCCTGTCTACAGGTCTTCAGCTGTTCCTATGGGCCTGTGTCTTGAGTTCACCAGGCAGGTCACTTGGAGCAGAAAAGTTGGTCTTACCTGTGGTCCCAAGGCTCAAGTTTGCTCATGGGTGTTGCTTTTGAGCTCTCTGTGAAGGCGGCATCCAGGAGGACCTGTGCTGCCTTTTTCCAGAGCCCCCGTGCACCAGGGTCCCAGATGGCATTAGGTGTTTTTCTCCGGAGTCAGAAATGTGGTCAGAGTGTAGTCTCTTCTGGCTTCCCAGGCATGTCTGCCTCCCTGAAGATTCAGTTTTTCCCACGCTCCCCCCCACGGGATTTGGGTGCAGTGAACTGTTGATCCGGTCCCTTCATGTTCTTGTGGTGTCTAGGTCCAGGGGACCTGCAGCTCCAGTACCCCTATCTTCTGGTTCCCTGTTGCTGTATACAGTTTCCTCTAGGGCCAGGGATGTGGGTAGGGTAGGGTAATATTGGTGGTTTCTTCTGCTCTGCAGTCTCAGGAGTGCCCACCTGTCTGGGCGATGAGCTCTGTCCCACGGGGTTTGGGAGCAGTGAGCTGTGGGTGGGGATCATCGAGGTTGGGAATCCAGCTAAAAACCAGAAGTGTCTGGTCCCAGAGGGATGTTGCCTCTGTGTGTCCTGAGTCCACCAGTCAGGTCGCTTGGAGCAGAAAAGTTGGTCCTACCTTAGGTCACGTGGTTCCAATGGTAACTATTTAACATGTCAGTTTAACACTACTGACATGTACTGTTTTTGTTGTTGTTGTTGTTGTTTTAATTTTCCTTTATGACCTTATTGTAGCTAAAATCTAGAGCTTACCCATCAGTCTCACGTTGAACCATATTCTCCCGGGATTAAATGGAGGGATTTGCCACTCTTATCTGAAATATTTGATTTTCTAAAACATTCAGGGGAAAAATTCTGCATACAGAATCAATATACATGTATTACAGGTGAGAATCATTCTCTGAATTGAAAACTTAGCTAAAAATCTCAAAACAAGTGCTAGCTCGGTTCTTCCCCAAATTTTTAGCTTTTTTTTTTTTCTGCCTTAACTTTTATTCCTACTCCTAGCTTGAGAAGAGGTCTTGCTGTTCTGTAAATAGGAATGTGAGAACGGACAGAGGTGTGTGTCCAGGCAAAAAAAGGTCAATAGTCAGAGAAACTAAAACACTGCCAGATGTAGGAACTGAAGAGAAAGTTGACATAAGGCATATAAAAGGGGAATTGGAGTTTAAAACATGTATTTGATACATGTGCAAAATATTGTGACTTCTGAACATTACTGCTTGGGCATTTTACATTGAACTGGCACACACCAGTTGTATGCTTTATTTTGTTTTTGTCTTCATGATCTTACAAGTTTCCAGTTTGGCATTCTGGTAGTGTCCAGAGTCAGCCAAAAAAGCCTCCATTATCCATAGAAGCAGAATAACAAAACTATAGGACATCTTTCTCATTTCCTGTTCATTTGACATTTTGGTTCTCAAAAAGTCAATTCATTAACTTTGTGTCACAGGGCTCTTATGTATTGCTGAGGAGTCATACCTCTTTGTTGCTCAGTAAGTTCCTTCTAATCACTTTAAATATCAACTTAAATCAACAAGGTATCATTACCTTTCACTTTACAACATTTGGAGTCCTCCCACTGCTCTTCAATGCCATCAATACTTCCTTGGTCCTCATAGCCAAATCCTATCCTCTTGTCTTTATACTGACCTCTTGCATTCCAGTCTCTCTTTATTACCACACACAGGTGATCAGATTTTCTATTTCACATGCAATTTCATTTACTAGCCTCTGAGTAATAGAACACTATTGAGGTACCAAAGTAGTGAAAAGTTTATAAGCATTTGTGTTACACAAATGTTCCCTTAAACCTAACCCAGCAGACTTTCCTGGTCTCCTCTCTGGGAACTGCCCCTCACTACTACACCCTATATTGTCATCCAACAAATGTCTTCATTTTTCTACACACAACTACTAAGTGCTTAGAGGCCCTCCTTCTCTTTCCTTGTGCTACTGCCTGTGATTGGAAAGCCTTTTACCAGTCAGTACATTTGACACATTCTTCCATTATCACCCAAAAGTCTTCCCTTCTTTGAGGCCCTTTCTGGTGTTCTAAAGCAGAGACACAGAGATGCTCTCTATTTGTGTCCATCAAATTATGTGTCAGAATTATGTAAATTCTTGCTGTTTACATAGTCCTTTCTACTAAAATTAGCTTCTCAATGTCTTTGATGTATCATTTTATCAGATCTATGTCATATATATGTATATATATGTATAATGCTGTACACTGCTCTCAATAAACGGACCTTGACAAGGACGCTGCTTGATCTTGCTCCTCTTTCATGCCCATTCCTCCTCAGGTTTGGATCCCCCTTGGTTCCTGTAAATTACGAAGCCCCTGAGGGCAGGGGCAAGTGGCGCCCAAACAGGAACCTGAGGCACAGATCCTCTCTGGACAGAAGGCGATTTTGTGACCCCAGCCGGGGAACTAAGCAGATGGACACCGTGGACTGACTCGAACCAAAAGTGAACACACCGTGCTCTAGCCACCCATGAGAGAAAGTCATGAACAGGTAAGACAGACTTCTGTCTCATTAGGAATGGGCCAAAAGCTCTCTAAGGAAGCGGTCTTTGTTAAAGACCTGAAGGCTTCCCTCAGGGAAAGGGGAGTTAGAGTTAAGAAAAAGGATCTT